>NC_067247.2:320129710-320814710 GCF_019359855.2 Lolium perenne
CAGTAACATTCTTCTTCTTCACCATTGTCTAGATCTGGGGAGATTGGAGAAACGGTGGTGGCGGCGCAGCAGTTGCGGAAGGAAGAAGAAAGGCAAAGGCAGATGTGGGGAAAGATTAGGGATTTCTTGCCCTTCGGAGATCTTAAGAGGAGAAGAGTTGCGTGGGCACGTGTCGTTGATGCCAGTCCATCAAGCAGACCTTTTCCCAATTAATGGTTGCGGGAATCGAGGAGACACCTTGGTAACTGTGCGTAGGGGGCGGAAATTGTTTGAAAATAAGGCAAGACAGAGAAAGAATGGGCCCAGCGGGTCACGTCTTGTCAGTCAAAATCAAGACATCGATAAAACGTCATCAATGACATCATAAAGAATGCCTGGAGCACTCGAAGGAATAAAAAGCTATCGGATGGTGAACTTGAGTCTATGCACAGATTGCGAAGCATCTGCGCTTAGACTCGGGGGCTACTCCCATCGGGAGCGCTGACGCGCACCCGATATACTGAGGACTCGAAGAAAAAGGATGAAGGAAAAGATGATTGCTTAGCTCGAGTCTGCACCCAGTTGTAAGCACCCGTGCCCAGACTCGGGGGCTACTCCCATCGGGAGCGCTGGATGCGCACCCGACAAAATTTTTGCGCTCCAGGATCATGCCCGGGGACTTGATTCTGTGTAGAGTAACGTTGTTTTACCATCGGTAGTTAACCAAAAAAAAGTTGGGCACGTTATTCATTATCCCTTGCAAGTGGAAAATATATCGGATGACCTATGAAGATCTGCAGAAAAATTCGGCAGAGAAGAATGTTCGAGTAGTACAACTTGAGTCTACGCACGGATTGCAAGCATCCGGACCTAGACTCGGGGGCTACTCCCATCGGGAGCGCTGACGCGCACCCGACAAAAAGGACGATGATGATTTAAGATGAACAAGGACAATCAAGGAGAAGAACATCAATAGAAGACATGCTTCAGTCTCTACCCGAACAACGTTCAGCTAGACACTCGGGGGCTACTGACGTGGGCATTACCCTTCGGGTAACCGATATTGCCCTATCCCGTATTGATTAGTTGGAGGCCCATGAAAACACCTGGAGGCAAGATGGGCCACCCGGGCGGCGCACCAGAGGAATCCTTGGAGGGCAAGACAAGGAAGCGGCCGAATAAGGAAAGATTAGATCTAAAGCTGTTGTAAACCTAGTCGTACTTGGTTAGACCTCTTGAGACCTGGCCTCCTATATAAAGGCCAGGAGAGGGGCTACCGAGGGCCAGAACCAATCGTAGCAATACTAGCCACCAGAAAGTCCAGAGCTAGGTCACCGTAGCACTTAGCCTCTCGACGAGATCTCAGCCGAACTATTCGGCACCCCATTGTAACCCATTATCATCATAATCAAGAACAGACAGGCAGGACGTAAGGGTTTTACCTCATCGAGGGCCCCGAACCTGGGTAAATCGCTCTCCCCGCTTGTTTGTGAACCGATGTCTCGTGTCAGCTTGCAGGATTCCGCTAACCCTAAGCCCCAAACGGAGGGCATTGCCGGGGAGTACCCTCGACAATAGGCGCCGTCTGTGGGAACCCTGTCGGCACAAGATCGGACATCGGCTGAACCCGTCATGTCATCGGCAGCTTCATCAACACCGTCATCCGGATTCAAAGGAATCTGTTGGTAGCCTGAATAGGCGTCTAGAAAAGACAACAGTTCACAGCCGGCAGTCGAGTCTATGACTTGATCTATGCGCGGCAGGGGGAAGGGGTCCTTCGGGCACGCCTTTGTCTGGCTGGTGTAGTCGATACACATGGGCCAGGAGTCGTTCTTCTTCAGGACCAGGACTGGGTTCGCCAACCAGTCCGGGTGCAGCACTTCCATGATGAAGCCGGCTACCAGCAGCCAGGCGATTTCTTCACCGATGGCCTTCCTTCTTTCTTCGGCGAAGCGCCTGAGGGGCTGCTTCACCGGCTTGGCTTCAGGCCGGACGTGGAGGTGGTGCTCAGCCAACTCCCTCGGCACACCCGGCATGTCTCTTGGAGTCCATGCGAAGATGTCCCGATTCTCACGGAGGAAGCTGGTGAGCTCTCTTTCCTATTTGCTGTTCAAGCCGGCACCGATAGTGACGTACTTGTCCGGCTGCACCGGGTCCAGCAGGATCTTCTTGGTGTTGTTGGCCGGCTGGAAGTGAGTCGTCCCAGCCGGGTTGCCTGCAGCCGGCATGTCCGTCTGCGCGGCCTTGGCCAAAGCGACAGATTCGTGGATGAGCTGCTTCTCGGTGGCATGACCAGCGTCTGGGCCATCTTGGAGTTCTGCATGGCGCAGTCCGTGGAGCGGCGACAGTCGCCGGCTATAGTGATGAACCCTTTAGGGCCAGGCAGCTTCATCTTCAGGTACCCATAATGGGGCACCGCCATGAACTTGGTCAGGGCCGGCCTGCCCAGGAGCGCGTGGTAGGGACTGACGAGGTCCACCACCTCGAACTCGATCCTTTCGGTGCGGAAGTGATCCGGCTTCCCGAACATCACCTCCAGCGTGATCCGGCCAATCGGCTGGCAGCAATGGTCCGGCACGATGCCATGGAAGACGGTGGGGGTGGGACACAACTCGGCTTCTTGGATGCCTAGCTTGCGGGCGGTGTCGCGGTAGAGGATGTTGATGCTGCTGCCCCCATCGATGAGGACGCGCGAGAAGCGCACGGTGCGCCCGGTTGTGCCAATGGTGGGGTCAAGGACCATGGCGTAGCTGCCCGGCTTCGGAAGGACAGCCGGTGTGTCGCGGCGATGAAAAGTGATGGCCTGCTCTGACCAGTTTAGGTACTGGGGGACCGGCGGTATGACCGCGTTGACCTCGAGGGAACGGCTCTGCTGGCTCGTCTTGTCCTCGGGCTCGGAGGTGAAGGTGATGTAGGTAGCATCTTCAGCCAGGTATCGGCCATGGTGCACTTGGTTAGCCTCGTGGTGCTCGAGGTTGGCGTTCTCTGCGCCGGCTTGGCCACCCGGCCCACCGGCTGGAGGGGGCGGGGGTGGAGGTGGGAGAGGTTCGCCGCTTGTCAGCCGCTTCATGAAGTGGCAGTCGCGGGTGGTGTGGTTGGAGGGGTTCTTGCCGCTGTGGTACTTGCACGGCGAGTCGAGCATCTGCTCGAAGGTGAACTTCGGCTTCCAGGGCCGGTCTTGCTTCTGGCGCCGGCTGCCGCCAGCCGCGTGGTCCGACACGGCTGCCACATGGGCAGAACCGTACCGGCGGTCCGGCTGGTCGCTGTGCCGCTTGCCGCGGTAGTTGTCCCGCCGGCTACCATGAGAGGCGCCCTCTGCCGGCTTGTTCTCAGCTGACTTGTGGTGGTCTCGCCTGGACGGAGCCGGCGATGCCTCAGCCGGCGCCTTGCCGGCTTTTTCAGCCAGCGCGTACTTGTCGGCGATGGCCATGAGGGAGGCCATGGTCTTGGGCTCGCTGCGGCGCAGCTTGTGCCACAGCATGGTGTTGGGCCGGCAGCCGCCCATGAAAAAGCTGATGGCCTGGATCTCGTGCATGCCCTCGCAGGAGTTGCGCATCTCGCACCAGCGCGTCAGGTACGCGCGATCCGTCTCGTCCGGGCCCTGCTTGCACATCTCTAGTTGCTGGGGGCGACTCGGCCGGCGGTAGGTGCCGGTGAAGTTGCTGATGAAGGCTTCCTCAAAATCAAGCCAGCCGTTGATGCTGCCGGCTGGCAGGTTGCTGAGCCAGGTGCGGGCGGAGCCGATTAGCATCAGGGGGAATATCGTACCGCCCAGCGCTTGTTGCCCCTGGCGATGCCGACTGCGGTGGGGTAGTCCAGCAGCCAGTCCTCTGGCTTGGCGGTGCCGTCGTACTCGGGGGTGTCGCGCGGGAGCTGGAAGCCGTCGATCATGGGCTCGTTGGCGATGCGGGGCCCGAAGCACTTTGGGCCGGCTGGCCCCTCTTCCTCCGCGATGCGGGATTTGACCAGCCGGTCAAGGCGGTCTCTGGCGTCGGTGGGCTCGATGCGGGGGCCCAGCTGGGAACGTGCCGGCTGGCTCTGGAGCCGGCCGGTGCTGGCGCCTTGGCGCCGCCTGCTCGGAGTCGTGCTCCTGGTTCCGGCTTGGTGGAAGCCTGCTGCGGCCGCTGTGGCCGCTGTCCAGCCGGCTTGTCCGGCTTGAACCTGCGTTGGTGGCGTGGGAGTCTTTGCGCCGGCTTGGTACTGGCGAAGAGGACTCGGCCGTGTCCCTTGGGGCGTCCTTGCTGTTGCCTGCAGCAGCGCGAACGTGAGGAGCTCTGGGAGCGCTGTACCTGGGGTCCTTTGTCTGTTCGGCTGCAGCCCGGCACAGATCAGCTACCCGCTTCGTCTGGCGGCGCAGCTCTTCTCCCTCGAGGAGGCCCAGTTCTTCTGCAGCGGCTTCGGCTGCGAGGATGTTCTTGTCGGGGGTGTTGTAGACGGGTAGCTCCGTGGATGGAGCCGGCGCTTCCGCGCCATCGCGGTCGATCTCGGCGCCGAGGCCGCCTCCTCTCCGGCGAATCATGCCGGCTCGGCTGGGGTTGTTGCCGCCTGGCGTGAAGCCGTGGGCGCGCTCGTACTCGCGCCGGGTGATTTCCAGCTGCCGCTTGGCAGTGGCCAGCTCGTCAGCCTGCTTGAGGAGTAGCTGGCGATGCACCTCCAGATCCGCCTCGACGACGGTGGCGTCGCCGCCTGCGGTGAGCGGAGAGCTCAGCTTTGCCCAGACGTCGTCCAGCCGGGATGGTGGCGCGGGCTCCTTTGTGCCCGAGCCGGATGCGTGGTGGTTGACGTTGCGCTCCAGGTTGGGGCCGCGAACGCGAGTGGACTTGGTGGGGAGCTCCTCGCCAGCCATCATGACTTGCACGACGCAGGGGCTGGCGGGAACGCTGCTGGCGCCGGCTCCTAGAGGAGGGCTTGCGCAGCGCAGCACCTGCCGCGGGTAGCGCGGCGGTGCGACGGTGGCGTTGTAGACGTCGTGGCCGCCGAAGGAGATGACGCTGTCGCCGGCGGGGAAGGGCCGATCGGCGAAGCAGCCATCGTTGTCGCTAACGCAGTCGAGGGAGCCGAATCTCCAGATCAAGCCTGAAGCGACTCGCTCGCCGGTGGTGGTGGTGAGGCCCGTCCGGATGAAGACACCGGCCGAGGACGCTGAAGGCCCCACAATGGGCGCCAAATATCGTGGTATCGTCACGGCATATGCCATAGGATGGCTAATGAAGGTGGTTCCTAGATGGTCTCACGGCGGTATCCGGATGCGGGTATGGGGACGAGTGACACGGTCAACGTACCCAGGTTCGAGGCCCTCCTGTGGAGGTAACACCTCTACTCCTGCTACGAGTGTATATGGTGATCACACAGTACAATGGTGCTCCTTGAGCTGTATCCGGCTTGTCCTGGGAGGCTAAGGTAGACGAAGGTCTCTCTCACAGGGCAGCGCTAAGACTAGAATGAAGTGAGAATGATCGATCCCCTGCACGAGAGGGGGTAATGCAGCTTATATAGGCGCTAGTACTTTACATAGAAGTCCCTATGGTCTATTGGCCGGCTTGGCCGGCTCCGGCTTCCGCTCCTTCCCGAGGCGTTGACGCCAGTAGCCGTTGAGGCCTCATGGCCTGTCCCATCCGACTGCCTGAGTCAGCGGTATGGAGAGGAGGTGTCTCTGTCGCCATCATGCCCTGTAGCCGGTACGGACCGACGTACGCCATGATGGCCTGTCCGGCGCGTGGCACTATTGCTCCACAGTGCCCCGTGCTTTACGGGAGATGAGGTCAGCGTGGACCTGTGAACCCGAACCACCTACCCAGTTCCTTCTCATGCAAGACTCGCCAGCCTCGAGTCGTTCTAGAGTGTAAACCCAAGTCGAATATGGCTTGTAGAAGCCGGCCCAGCCACAGCGCAGACGGCCGTAGCCAGGCCGACTAGGACTTAGAGCCAGCCGGCTTCCGAGGCAGCCGGCCACGGCTCCAGCCGGCTGCTCCTCAGCCGGCCTTTGCCGCGAGCTGGCCAACCTCAAGCCGGCTGCTCCGCGTCCATTGCCCTACCCGGGGTCTTCCCCCCGACAACAGATAAAGTAGTAGAGCACATTCGGGTGCGATACCACGCCACACAAGACAGATCCTGGGGACTTACCTTCGTAAAATATTACGGCATCTAGATTTTTTACCGCGACGGACGCACTCTGAGAATATATTATCGAGTGCCTTTGTCGGCTGTTGGAATTGCTAATTTCTTCGAGTTGTTTAACGATAACATCTTGATCTCCCGATGGGAGTACATGACGAGTTATATGTAACTCAAATATGCACGAGGATAATTCTTCATCCGCATTTCTATATTTTGTCTTATCATCCTCTTGTTGTTGTCCTTCTCATATTTTATCGGGTGCGCGACCAGCGCTCCCGATGGGAGTAGCCCCCGAGGCTACAGTCAAGTGTTTGCACTTGGCTGTAGGCTCAACCTTTTCTATTCTGACCAACTCTATATTTTGTCTTTTGATTTGTCCTCTTATCAGAAGTATAAACATTACTTCCGATAAGAGTAGCCCCTGAGCATATGAACAGATGCTTGCATTCGATCATAGGCTCCCAAAGTTTCTCTATTGGAGCACTCGAAGTATTGTTGTTACTATATTGAGTTAAACCACTGTGTTGAATGATGTCGCTGCTGACGATAGCCATGACACCCATGTTGGAAAGCCACGACTCCTGTCACCTCACTGTGTTGTGGGTCCAAAGCCCTGCGCCATCGACACATCACGCAAGTGGGGGACACACGTCCTCCGTAATTTTAGGCACACGCGGGGTAACTCCCGTCCAGTAATTTAAAAATGATAAGACCTTTTTTACCCTTTGGACACGCATAGGGCTGAAAATATTCCCCCTTTTCATCCAACGGCCAAACGTATCGTCTTCTCTCTATAAATTCACCGTATCATCCTCCTTCATCCCCTTCGTTGTGCCGCACATCTCCTCTGTCTCTCTCGCTCTACCATTGCTGCTTCTCAAGCTCCTCGCGCTCTCGCTCTCCTGCCGCTACTGCTCCCTTTCGCAATCTGCCGCATGCCTCCACGCACCAACCGCTGCACATCTCGCGCCCCAGACGCCGGGGAATCCATGGAGCAGGCCAAGAACTCTGGATGGGAGCACTCGAAGACGACCGCCCAAGACCACAAGATGTTGAAGAAACTAGGCCTGCTCAACAAGGAGGTTGTGCTCTTTCCTGGAGATGAGAGTACTCCACATCCTCCTATCAACTTCCGAGTAACATTCATTGACTTCCTCATCTGCGGCCTTTCTGTCCCTGTCCACGAATTTCTTCGTGGTTTGCTTTTTATCTATGAGATTCAGCTGCACCAGCTGACCCCCAACTCCATTCTCCACATTTCGATCTTTATCACTCTTTGCGAGTGTTTCCTGGGAATCCAATCTCACTAGGGCCTTTGGGAACACATCTTTTATCTCCGGCGCAACAACTCCAAAAACGTCGCCTACAATGTAGGTGGAATTGTTATCTGCGTTCGCCCGGATGTCGACTATTTTGACGTCAAATTCGCCGACTCCGTCCAAGGTTGGCGCAAAAAGTGGCTCGATGTAAGGGATGAATCTTCTGACACCCAAGAATACGGCATTGCCCCCTTTGACACAGACGAAGAAATTCAGAGGCGCAGATCTTGGGATGCTGAAGCAACAGCCGAAGAAAAGGAAGCTACAGAGGCTCTGATCGCCCGCATCCATGAACTTCAAAACACCGATGGAGAAGAAATCTCGGGTGTGCAAATAATTTCCTACTTTTTTAAGATTCGGGTGCAGCCGTTGCAGGCTCGCAAAAATCCTCTGTGGATGTACTCAGGACCAAAGGATGTCGACCGTTTGCCCAAGGATCTTTCTGTGAAGGACTTGGAGAAACTCGTCCGATGTTTCACCTCCTTGAGCAAGAAACATGAAGTCTCCTCATCCTGTCGCGTGGAGCCGTATAGTGCTAGCCACGCTCTCCCCCAAGTAAGTGTTTTCTTTCGCATCGAGTTTGCTATTTTTTTGACTTCCACCTTTTCCCTTGTGTGCTTACTTTCTTGTATTTTATTTGTTATGCGCTGTGTAGGACCACCAAATTCTTTCTTCTCTTCCTCCCCTGCCTGAAGGTGGAAAGTTGGATGGTCGAGTCGTTGTGACCGACGATTCGCAAGAATCCTCTCTTCGTGAGAGTGAAGCCGCAGAATCGCAAAAATCCACGGGTTCCTCCATAAAAGAGACAGAGTCAGAGCAACACTCTGATTCTGCCCACTCCATCTCTCCTCCTCCTGCCGCTTCGATGGATGGGCACAAGAGGAAAAGAGATGCTGTCGAAGATTCCGACGCATCCAAGCTTGCCGAAATAACTGCCGAAGAATCTTCCCCGGAGGAAGAAGGCGCCTTCAACCCCTTCGTCGATGCGGGGCGCTGTTAGCTCGTAAGTTGCTATTTATTGTCTTCATCTGTCTTATGCTTCTTTCGGTACTCTCATTTTTTGCGTTGTTGCTATATTGTTAGGTCTACTGAAGCGGCAAAGGAGGAAGAACCCGTAGCTCGTGGGACAGCTCCTACGAACACTTCCAACACTCTGGTTCTTTCCGAAGAAAACCGCACTGCCGCGGAAACTTCGCTTCCCCCGGAACATAATCGGAAACCGTCGACTCCCGTGCCCAGCCCCTGAGCACCTCCAACTAAGAAAGCTAGGAGGGGCTGGAGGCACTCAAGAAGTTGTTGCTAGGAGTTTGTCGACTCCCTTCCTGGAAGATGTAAGTTCCCCTTTTTCCCTACTGACCATCTCTTTTGCTTGTCGAGTTTTTTTCCTTCTGACGGTATTTTTCTATCTTGTCGAATTTTATGCAGCCCTTAATGAAGGATCTGATCCACCTGGGCTCCCAATTCCTTGGGTTCCGCGATGAAGCTGCTACTCTGAGAGGTAAAATTTGCACTACTCTTGGTATGTTTCTTATTTCTGCCAGTGGATTCTCTATCTTCTAACGAGAATTCTTTGCCTTTTGATCTTTCCGCTTCAGAGACGCTCCGTCGTGCCGAGGAACGTGCTGATGCACAGGACGCCAAGCTGAAACTCAGCAAGAAAGCTCGTGAGAAAGACGATAAGGAGGCTGCTGCTGTCTAAGGTCTCCGCCTGAGGCTCCAGACTGCTGAGGATACTTTGAGCGATAAGGTGGCCCAGCAGATCGAACGCGAAAATTCCATAGTGACACGCCTCGAAATGCAGAACCGCAGATTTACAAGTAAGCTGTTACTTTGCTCGCCTTTGCTTCTACTTTTTTTCTCTGTTATGAACGAACTCCTGGTTCTCTCCAGCAGGGCGGATGGGTGAGTGTCAACACCCGGATTTTTAAGTCCAGATGCCTATTATGCCATTCCTCGCAATCCCAGGAATATTGTTTTTGCGAGACATAATAGATTGATATCACAACACATCATTCATTGCATACCATAATCGTCTTACAAATAATTTCCCTGGTGTCTTATTTTTGTGCAGAAAAATCAACTTTCAGGAAAATCCCCGGAAATAATTGCAATGGGCCTATTTTCACAGAAGATCTACGGAGCCAGAAGACGAGACGGAGGGGGGCCACGAGGTGCGCTCACCACATGGCGGCGCGGTGGGCCCCTGGGCCGCGCCGCCATATGGGGATGCCGCCTCGGCCAGCCCCCGACGCTCCCCTCTGGACTACTTAAAGCCCTTGACCCAAAAACGCATGGGGGTTCGACCAATTTTGCCAGAAGACAACCAGAACTCCGCCGCCATCGAAAACTCTATTTCGGGATCAGAAACTCCGTTCTGGCACCCTGCCGGGACGGGGAATTGGAGGAGATCATCGCCATCATCACCACCGACGCCTCTCCATCGACCATCCATGTTTCCCCCATCCATGTGTGAGTAATTCCCCCGTTGTAGGCTGAAGGGGATGGTAGGGATTGGATGAGATTGTTCATGTAATAGCCATAAGATTGTTAGGGCATGGTACCTAGTATCCGTTGTTGGTACTTTTATGGTATTGTTGCAACTTTTATGCTTAATGCTTGTCACTAGGGCCAGAGTGCCATGATTTAAGATCTGAACATGTTATTGATTCATGATGATATTCATTGTTTTATGATCTTACCAGCAAGTTGTATACACATATTGCTGTCTGGAACCCGAGGCCCCAAAGTGACAGAAATTGGGATAACCGGAGGGGAAGGTTGTGATATGAGGATCACATGTGTTCACATAGTGTTAATTCTTTGCTCCGGTGCTCTATCAAATGGAGTACCTTAATTACCAGTAGTTTCCCTAGAGGCCCGGCTGCCACCGGCTGGTAGGACAAAAGATGTTGTGCAAGTTTCTCATTGCGAGCACGTACGACTACATACGGAACACATGCCTATGGTTATTTAGTACTTGGATACTGTTTTATTATTATCTGCAAATGCCTTGTCTTGATTATTACATGAGTTCTCTTATCCATGCAGCGCCCGTTCATCCATCCCTATGCCTACAGTATTTTAATCCTGCTGTTTACTATAATCACTACTGCTGTCAGCAAAAGCAGAAGGAGTCGATGCGCGCATACATCGGGAGATTCACCAAGCTCCTGAACGCTGCGGAATACGTATCTGTCGATAGAGCAATCGACGCCTTCAGTGATGGCATCCGACGTGAAAGCTATATAGAAGAACTTGGACGCAAGAAGCCGAAAACTATAACCAAGTTAATGGAAATCGCCAACAGCTGGGCCGATGGCGAAGACAACGTTCGAAAGCCACGACAGCGCAGCGACGATGAAGAAGATGACCAGCCGAAGCATGATTCGGGTGGTCGAAGGGATCGCAATAAGAGAAGGAAGAACCGCAGCTATGATGACAACAACTTGGTGGCCGCAGGCTACTCTGACCGGCAGGACGATCGGTACGATGACAGGCGAGACGATCGATAGGATGGTAATCGGAACAACTCTGGGAACCGTGGCAACCATAAACCACGACAACAGAGAACCCCCAAACTACCCTACGCTGAGCAGATCGACGCCCCCTGCTACCTGCATTCTTATACCGATTCCAAGGATGGTAAAATAAAGTCTAGCCACCTGCTCAGGGACTGTCGGCAGTTCATCGATATGCACAAACTCATCCAGCAGGCAGGCCAGCAACAGCTACCACCACCACCACCACCACCCCCACCGCAACACCAGGTCCAGCAAGCTCAACCTCATCAACCCAACGAGGCATTTCCACCACCACGTGGGCAGATGAGTATGATCCACAGGACAGGTGTTTCAAGGAAAGAAATGAAGAAGCTCACCCGAGAAATCAACCTGGTAGAAAGCATCATGGCGAACATCCCTGAGTATGTCGAGTGTTCGTCTCAGAACATCACGTTCAGCCGAGCGGATCACCCGATGACTATACCAAAACCAGGACATGCTGCCCTAGTGGTCGAAGCACAGATAGGAGGATTCAAGATGAGCAAAGTCTTCATGGACGGAGGAAGTGGACTCAATTTGATATTCCTTGACACAATCCAGAGTATGGGGATCACCATGAGAATGCTAGAAGAATCAGACACTCGCTTCCATGGGATCCTCCCTACTTCGCAAACGTACTCTCTTGGCAAAGCGTACCTGAACGTCGTCTTTGGCAAACCCGACAATTTTAGGAAGGAGAAGATCGAGTTCGAAGTCGTGAACTGGGAGTCGTAGTACCACGCTATACTTGGGAGACCAGCTTATGCCAAGTTCATGGCTGTACCGCACTACGCATACCTCAAGCTGAAAATGCCTGGGAACAAAGGGACAAACATTACATTCTATGGAAGTTTCTCACGCTCGAACAATTGTGATCGGGACTTTCAGAGGATTGCTGCTAAGTTTGGCCTGAGGCAGGAAATTGCTGACCTTCCGCCGAAGACCTCGTCACGCAGTATTAAGGAAGAAGAACGCGTTAGAGGAGCAAAGAAGAAGTCTGCCGACCTCGCCCTTGAAGCTCCGGCAGTACAAACTTCGGCAGCCCAAGTTTCGGCAGCAAAAGCTTCAGCAGTTGACGATGCAGAAGATGTAGGAGGCAGCAAGACACTGACAATCGCTGCCCAGATCCCTGGCGAAGTCGACGACGCTTCAAAAAACACCAACACGGTGACCAAGCCAGAAGATGAGAAGAACCCCTTCAATACTTAAGCAATCTACTAGCATTTAGTTTCATTTTCCTTTCCAAACAGGGCTTTGATACGTCTCCGACGTATCGATAATTTCTTATGTTCCATGCCACATTATTGATGATATCTACATGTTTTATGCACACTTTATGTCATATTCGTGCATTTTCTGGAACTAACCTATTAACAAGATGCAGAAGTGCCAGTTCCTGTTTTCTGCTGTTTTTGGTTTCAGAAGTCCTAGTAACGAAATATTCTCGGAATCGGACGAAATCAACGCCCAGGTTCCTATTTTGCCCGGAAGCATCCAGAACACCCGAGAGCCGCCAGAGGGAAGCCCTGGGGGCCCCACACTACACCCTGGCGCGGCCAGAGGGGGGGCCGCGCCGCCCTATGGTGTGGTGGCCCCAGGCCCCCTCCGAGGCTGCCCTTCCGCCTATTTAAAGCCTCCGTCGCGAAAACCCTATTACGTTCGACGAAACCCACAGAAACCTTCCAGAGCCGCCGCCATCGCGAAGCCAAGATCTGGGGGACAGGAGTCTCTGTTCCGGCACGCCGCCGGAACGGGGAAGTGCCCCCGGAAGGCTTCTCCATCGACACCGCTGCCATCTCCACCGCCATCTTCATCACCACTGCTGCTCCCATGAGGAGGGAGTAGTTCTCCATCGAGGCTCGGGGCTGTACCGGTAGCTATGTGGTTCATCTCTCTCATATGTGCTTCAATACAATAATCTCATGAGCTGCTTTACATGATTGAGATTCATATGATGATGCTTGTAATCTAGATGTCATTATGCTAGTCAAGTGAATTTTACTCATGTGATCTCCGGAGACTCCTTGTCCCACGTGTGTAAAGGTGACAGTGTGTGCACCGTGTGGGTCTCTTAGGCTATATTTCACAGAATACTTATTCACTGTTATGAATGGCATAGTGAAGTGCTTATTTATATCCCTTTATGATTGCAATGTATTTTGTATCACAATTTATCTATGTGCTACTCTAGTGATGTTATTAAAGTAGTTTTATTCCTCCTGCACGGTGTAATGGTGACAGTGTGTGCATCCGTGTTAGTACTTGGTTTATGCTATGATTATGATCTCTTGTAGATTATGAAGTTAACTATTGCTATGATAGTATTGATGTGTATTATTCCTCCTACATAGCATGAAGGTGACAGTGTGCATGCTATGCTAGTACTTGGTTTAGTCGAATTGATCTTTCATGCACTCTAAGGTTATTTAAATATGAACATTGAATTGTGGAGCTTGTTAACTCCGGCATTGAGGGTTCGTGTAATCCTACGCAATGTGTTCATCATCCAACAAGAGTGTAGAGTATGCATTTATCTATTCTGTTATGTGATCAATGTTGAGAGTGTCCACTAGTGAAAGTGTAATCCCTAGGCCTTGTTCCTAAATACGCTATCGCTGCTTGTTTCTTGTTTCTTTGCGTTACTACTGCTGCAATACTACCACCATCAACTACACGCCAGCAAGCTATTTTCTGGCACCGTTGCTACTGCTCATACTTATTTATACCACCTGTATTTCACTATCTCTTCGCCGAACTAGTAGACCTATTAGGTGTGTTGGGGACACAAGAGACTTCTTGCTTTGTGGTTGCAGGGTTGCATGAGAGGGATATCTTTGACCTCTTCCTCCCTGAGTTCGATAAACCTTGGGTGATCCACTTAAGGGAAACTTGCTGCTGTTCTACAAACCTCTGCTCTTGGAGGCCCAACACTGTCTACGAGAAAAGGAGGGCGTAGACATCAGGCTTCCCCTTTTTTCGCCCTTTAGTCCAGCGTTTTTTATTAATAAGAACTCAAGTTTCGATTCCTTGAAAAGCTTTGCAGTTGACCGGAGCACCTAAACCGCATCTTTGTAAATCTTGGCAAACGATGGTCCAACACAGTACGCGGCAAAGGATCGTGCTCCGAAAAATGCCTCTACGAGTGCTATAGGATGCAAAATAAACAAGGACATTAACCCTTCCCTCTGCTATAGATGCCTCTACGAGCGCCGTAAATAGCAAGAGTCCGGATGTACACATCAACACAACCCACGTTCGATATTTTGCTTACGGAAATATCAAGGAACAACGGGTTCACCGGCAGTCATTACACCCGAATAATTCGGGAGTGGCTGTCGAAGCATACATCGGTTGAAGGCAAAGTTGCGCATACAACGGGATTAGCAAAACCCGCAACACGAGCTGATCACTCAAAAGTTTTGTCGACCAATGAAATACATACACAACTAAACGAGCAATTAAGATTTGCTCCTTCAAAATTTGCCAACGGCATCAACATGGTAAAAATACATATACATGTATCTACCAAATAATAAATGATCCTAACACTTGGATCAAGTAGTCATAACATCTATACAAACAACCTTAATTCCTGAAATCACCCTTGCGGAGTGTCTTTTTCTTCAGGTGCCTTCGAATCCTTCTCCAGCTTGTCGACAATCATATTGGCAGGTAGTAAAACCTTCGGATACAGCGTCTCCAAGTCACCAGTTGCATTGGCAATGGACAGTAAATTCGCTGAAGGATAACGCGCAAGTACAAGAGCAAGCGTAAATCTGGCCCCTGCAAAGACCTGAGCTCGCACCAAGTCCCGAATCTTCTTGGTATTCCCAAACTCCGACATCAGAGTTAATAGTGTGGGGGATCTCTGTTCAAGGGAAAAATTGTCCTCCAAACTACCCTCAGGGCTTTATAGCACTTGTCGAAGAAGTGGTGAACCTGTTGGACCCGATCCTGAAACTATGCAACAGCCGACGCCTTCGACTGCTCCCGCCAGAAAATTTCTTCGGCTGACGACAACTGGGTCAGCGCGTGTACACGCTCGTGAATCCGCTTGTTCTCCTCCGCACGATTCAGAGATATGACAGGCAGAGCGATCAATAAAAGATCAGGCGGCACGTTTCTGGTGGAAGAGTAATGAATACAAGGGTCAGGGGACTTACAGTTTAAACTTTCGGTGGCTTTATGAAGTTCGGTAAGGGCGTAGCGCTCTACATCAGCCGCAATTTCATCCTTCTTCTTGATGATAGCAGCCAAGGCGTAGGTGCTGCGCAGATCCTTCTCCAACTGTGTGATCCGATCCTTCATACGTTGGATCCGATCATCTTCAGAAAGAGCACCCGAAGAATCTTCGACAAATGCAGGCACGGGGAACACCTGCAAGAAACTGTGTCAAAAAGCATGACAGACCGATCCCTCGAAACATCGGAAGATACTCCCATCGGGAGAATGCAAGTGATAATATTATAACAAAGAGTGTGCTAGCAACATTGCTAGCACAGAGTTTATTACAACCGAAGGATATCCAAGCAAGACAATGTTTCACATCCAATTAAGGAAAAGTTTGCTACAAAGGATCAGAGCGCCTGAGTCTGGGTCGATAAGCTAGGGCCTGCCGATGTCTTCCTTGATGAAACCAACTCAAGAAGCTGGCGTGCACATCTAACGGCTGACGCTTTGAAGGTGCTCAAATCGACCAACCGCCCATCCTCCTCCTTCGGCAGCTCCTTGGACATTTCTTCAATATCGGCCTTAAAGCCGTGACCCATCATAAGTTGGAAGGCAAGGACGGCGCCATAGGTACGCGAAGTACGTTTGAATACCTCGATAACCTCCTTGGTGTCGATCGCGAAGGCGTCGATCAACTGCCCCAGAGTTTTATCTTGACTGATCTTGGGGAAGATCATCGAGTGTATCCGCGCCATGGCACCCTTCTCAAGAAGCTCCCGTGTGATCTGATGGGAAGCAAGAGTCATCGACAAGCCATTAGACGGAGAGTTGTTTGGAACTTTGTCCAAGGCGTCGGCAGGAATGTTGGCGGCTTCTGCGGAATGAGAAGAGATCATTGATAAAAGGCTGAGCCCATAAGTGCGATAATCGACAGAGGAGAACAAAAGAGATTACCAAGTAAAGCCAAGGAAGATTGGCGAAGGAGTTCATCCTTTTCAGCCGCCCGAGCTTCGGCGGCTAGCTTGGTCGCCTCTTCCTCCCTCAATCTCTCTTTCAGCTTGCCCAGCTCCTCCTTCAAGGAGTCGACTTCTTGGCGGGCCGCGGCAGCTATCTTGACCGCACCATCTAACTTTGAGGAAGAAGATTTAATCTCCTTCTGGAGTCGAACTTTCTCTGCTTCAAGAGAAGTGAATTGGGAAGCAATGGCCTCCAAAGAGGAGATAACTCCTCGCAGGTCCTAAAGAAAAAAAGAAGGGGTTATTCAATGAAAAATCATTAAGCAAGATACACATTCGGGAGGTTCATTCTGCAATCGAGAGGGACTTACAGAAGGAGGAGTCTTGGTAGCGGCAGTTGAAGGAGCATCCTTCCCTTTGGAAAGGGAGGAAGCGGTTGATATCTGAGCCGCGGGGGCTGCTTTGGGAACCGACGCTTCAGAAGCAGCGACGTCCGGCGGAGTGGCTCCGGGTTTGGCCTTTTTGGCCGGTGGCTCGATGAAACCTTCGTCGCTGTGAAGGGAATTGGTCGATGAAAAGTTACGAATGGGATGCAATACGGCTTCAGGGAAGAAGATACTTACATATCGAAGAGGTCATCTTCATCGGCGAAGCCGCCGGTCGATCTCTTTGCGGGTGAAGACCTGGCCTCCTCCACAGCTGCATCAATAAAGGCATCATGATCAGCGTCATCATCACGCACTGATCCTTCTGTGTTGCAAGCATCATCGGCTGGGGAAGGAAGGTTGGCATGGGCAGCTTCCGAATCTATCGGGTTGTCACATTCATCCTCTGAATCTACATGTTCGGTAGTGCGAAAATCAACAGGGATTGAGGAACCTCTCCCTTCGGAATTGTCATTTGGAGAATCTTGCAAGTTTCCAGAAACTATGGGAACCTGCTGAAGAATGGAGTGAATAAGAGCAATGGAAACATGTCTACTAAACAAACATTGTCGACTAAGCAAGAACAGCATAACAAGGGTATAAGAAAGAAAGTTACCTCTGACAGCGGATGGTTGGCGTCGAGAGGAGCGTAGGAAGATACCAATGGGATCGAGTCCTCCTGACTAGAGAGAGTAAGGCGGCGGACTTCATCAAGCAACTCCTTTTTCGATAGTTCAGCGACATTGATTCTGGTTTCATCTTTTGGACCCATGTACATCCACATTGGACGAACCCTCGCCATGACTGGCTGAACTCGACGCCTCAGGAACACCGCTGCTACCTCCGTGCCAATCATGGTTTGACCATCGGCTTCTTTGATCCGAAGGAATTTGGAGAATAACTCGTCGGCTACTGCCTTTTCGTCAGAAGAAAGAATGTTCCTCCAGGAATCCTTCGGCTTAGCCTCAAGAACATCGGCAAAGCAAGGGAGCTGGGACTCGGTTGTCACAGAATCTTTGACATAAAACCACTTCAGTCTCCATCCTTGCACGGATTCTCTCATCGGGAAACTAAAGTAGTTAACCTCCGAGCGAGCCACGAACCCCACACCTCCAATGACGAAGGAACCATTGCTACTGCTGTACCTCTTAACGTAGAAGATTTTCTTCCACAATCCGAAATGGGGCTCGATGCCCAAAAATGCCTCACAAAGGGTGATAAACACAGCAATGTGAAGGATTGAGTTGGGAGTAAGTTGCCATAGTTGGATTTCATAAGTCCGAAGAAGGCGAAGGAGGAATTCATGGGCAGGAAGCGAAAGACCCCGATATAGGAATGATAAGAACACCACGGTAAAACCAGCAGGAGGATTGGGCCGAGAGATCGCACCTGGAAGAATCACGTCCCCCTCGTCGAGGGAGACCAACCCAAGGCTTCGGGCCCTCTTCTCATCACGTTTCGTGATGGAGGACGCCAGCCAATCTCCTGGCTTGGCTAAGGAACCTGGCGGCGCCGGCGGCGCCGGAGCCATCGGAGGAGCATCTGAAGGGCTCTTCCTTGAGAGAGTGGAGGAAGATTTGGCGGCGGCGCCACCAGTCGTAGAACTGCCGGCGGCAGTAACATTCTTCTTCTTCACCATTGTCTAGATCTGGGGAGATTGGAGAAACGGTGGTGGCGGCGCAGCAGTTGCGGAAGGAAGAAGAAAGGCAAAGGCAGATGTGGGGAAAGATTAGGGATTTCTTGCCCTTCGGAGATCTTAAGAGGAGAAGAGTTGCGTGGGCACGTGTCGTTGATGCCAGTCCATCAAGCAGACCTTTTCCCAATTAATGGTTGCGGGAATCGAGGAGACACCTTGGTAACTGTGCGTAGGGGGCGGAAATTGTTTGAAAATAAGGCAAGACAGAGAAAGAATGGGCCCAGCGGGTCACGTCTTGTCAGTCAAAATCAAGACATCGATAAAACGTCATCAATGACATCATAAAGAATGCCTGGAGCACTCGAAGGAATAAAAAGCTATCGGATGGTGAACTTGAGTCTATGCACAGATTGCGAAGCATCTGCGCTTAGACTCGGGGGCTACTCCCATCGGGAGCGCTGACGCGCACCCGATATACTGAGGACTCGAAGAAAAAGGATGAAGGAAAAGATGATTGCTTAGCTCGAGTCTGCACCCAGTTGTAAGCACCCGTGCCCAGACTCGGGGGCTACTCCCATCGGGAGCGCTGGATGCGCACCCGACAAAATTTTTGCGGTCCAGGATCATGCCCGGGGACTTGATTCTGTGTAGAGTAACGTTGTTTTACCATCGGTAGTTAACCAAAAAAAAGTTGGGCACGTTATTCATTATCCCTTGCAAGTGGAAAATATATCGGATGACCTATGAAGATCTGCAGAAAAATTCGGCAGAGAAGAATGTTCGAGTAGTACAACTTGAGTCTACGCACGGATTGCAAGCATCCGGACCTAGACTCGGGGGCTACTCCCATCGGGAGCGCTGACGCGCACCCGACAAAAAGGACGATGATGATTTAAGATGAACAAGGACAATCAAGGAGAAGAACATCAATAGAAGACATGCTTCAGTCTCTACCCGAACAACGTTCAGCTAGACACTCGGGGGCTACTGACGTGGGCATTACCCTTCGGGTAACCGATATTGCCCTAACCCGTATTGATTAGTTGGAGGCCCATGAAAACACCTGGAGGCAAGATGGGCCACCCGGGCGGCGCACCAGAGGAATCCTTGGAGGGCAAGACAAGGAAGCGGCCGAATAAGGAAAGATTAGATCTAAAGCTGTTGTAAACCTAGTCGTACTTGGTTAGACCTCTTGAGACCTGGCCTCCTATATAAAGGCCAGGAGAGGGGCTGCCGAGGGCCAGAACCAATCGTAGCAATACTAGCCACCAGAAAGTCCAGAGCTAGGTCACCGTAGCACTTAGCCTCTCGACGAGATCTCAGCCGAACTATTCGGCACCCCATTGTAACCCATTATCATCATAATCAAGAACAGACAGGCAGGACGTAAGGGTTTTACCTCATCGAGGGCCCCGAACCTGGGTAAATCGCTCTCCCCGCTTGTTTGTGAACCGATGTCTCGTGTCAGCTTGCAGGATTCCGCTAACCCTAAGCCCCAAACGGAGGGCATTGCCGGGGAGTACCCTCGACAATTGGCGCCGTCTGTGGGAACCCTGTCGGCACAAGATCGGACATCGGCTGAACCCTTCATGTCATCGGCAGCTTCATCAACACCGTCATCCGGATTCAAAGGAATCTGTTGGTAGCCTGAATAGGCGTCTAAAAAAGACAACAGTTCACAGCCGGCAGTCGAGTCTATGACTTGATCTATGCGCGGCAGGGGGAAGGGGTCCTTCGGGCACGCCTTGTTCTGGCTGGTGTAGTCGATACACATGGGCCAGGAGTCGTTCTTCTTCAGGACCAGGACCGGGTTCGCCAACCAGTCCGGGTGCAGCACTTCCATGATGAAGCCGGCTACCAGCAGCCAGGTGATTTCTTCACCGATGGCCTTCCTTCTTTCTTCGGCGAAGCGCCTGAGGGGCTGCTTCACCGGCTTGGCTTCAGGCCGGACGTGGAGGTGGTGCTCAGCCAACTCCCTCGGCACACCCGGCATGTCTCTTGGAGTCCATGCGAAGATGTCCCGATTCTCACGGAGGAAGCTGGTGAGCTCTCTTTCCTATTTGCTGTTCAAGCCGGCACCGATAGTGACGTACTTGTCCGGCTGCACCGGGTCCAGCAGGATCTTCTTGGTGTTGTTGGCCGGCTGGAAGTGAGTCGTCCCAGCCGGGTTGCCTGCAGCCGGCATGTCCGTCTGCGCGGCCTTGGCCAAAGCGACAACGTCGTGGATGAGCTGCTTCTCGGTGGCATGACCAGCGTCTGGGCCATCTTGGAGTTCTGCGTGGCGCAGTCCGTGGAGCGGCGACAGTCGCCGGCTATGGTGATGAACCCTTTAGGGCCAGGCAGCTTCATCTTCAGGTACCCATAATGGGGCACCGCCATGAACTTGGTCAGGGCCGGCCTGCCCAGGAGCGCGTGGTAGGGACTGACGAGGTCCACCACCTCGAACTCAATCCTTTCGGTGCGGAAGTGATCCGGCTTCCCGAACATCACCTCCAGCGTGATCCGGCCAATCGGCTGGCAGCAATGGTCCGGCACGATGCCATGGAAGACGGTGGGGGTGGGACACAACTCGGCTTCTTGGATGCCTAGCTTGCGGGCGGTGTCGCGGTAGAGGATGTTGATGCTGCTGCCCCCATCGATGAGGACGCGCGAGAAGCGCACGATGCGCCCGGTTGTGCCAATGGTGGGGTCAAGGACCATGGCGTAGCTGCCCGGCTTCGGAAGGACAGCCGGTGTGTCGCGGCGATGAAAAGTGATGGCCTGCTCTGACCAGTTTAGGTACTGGGGGACCGGCGGTATGACCGCGTTGACCTCGAGGGAACGGCTCTGCTGGCTCGTCTTGTCCTCGGGCTCGGAGGTGAAGGTGATGTAGGTAGCATCTTCGGCCAGGTATCGGCCATGGTGCACTTGGTTAGCCTCGTGGTGCTCGAGGTTGGCGTTCTCTGCGCCGGCTTGGCCACCCGGCCCACCGGCTGGAGGGGGCGGGGGTGGAGGTGGGAGAGGTTCGCCGCTTGTCAGCCGCTTCATGAAGTGGCAGTCGCGGGTGGTGTGGTTGGAGGGGTTCTTGCCGCTGTGGTACTTGCACGGCGAGTCGAGCATCTGCTCGAAGGTGAACTTCGGCTTCCAGGGCCGGTCTTGCTTCTGGCGCCGGCTGCCGCCAACCGCGTGGTCCGACACGGCTACCACATGGGCAGAACCGTACCGGCGGTCCGGCTGGTCGCTGTGCCGCTTGCCGCGGTAGTTGTCCCGCCGGCTACCATGAGAGGCGCCCTCTGCCGGCTTGTTCTCAGCCGACTTGTGGTGGTCTCGCCTGGACGGAGCCGGCGATGCCTCAGCCGGCGCCTTGCCGGCTTTTTCAGCCAGCGCGTACTTGTCGGCGATGGCCATGAGGGAGGCCATGGTCTTGGGCTCGCTGCGGCGCAGCTTGTGCCATAGCATGGTGTTGGGCCGGCAGCCGCCCATGAAAAAGCTGATGGCCTGGATCTCGTGCATGCCCTCGCAGGAGTTGCGCATCTCGCACCAGCGCGTCAGGTACACGCGATCCGTCTCGTCCGGGCCCTGCTTGCACATCTCTAGTTGCTGGGGGCGACTCGGCCGGCGGTAGGTGCCGGTGAAGTTGCTGATGAAGGCTTCCTCAAAATCAAGCCAGCCGTTGATGCTGCCGGCTGGCAGGTTGCTGAGCCAGGTGCGGGCGGAGCCGATTAGCATCAGGGGGGAATATCGTACCGCCCAGCGCTTGTTGCCCCTGGTGATGCCGACTGCGGTGGGGTAGTCCAGCAGCCAGTCCTCCGGCTTGGCGGTGCCGTCGTACTCGGGGGTGTCGCGCGGGAGCTGGAAGCCGTCGATCATGGGCTCGTTGGCGATGCGGGGCCCGAAGCACTTTGGGCCGGCTGGCCCCTCTTCCTCCGCGATGCGGGATTTGACCAGCCGGTCAAGGCGGTCTCTGGCGTCGGTGGGCTCGATGCGGGGGCCCAGCTGGGAACGTGCCGGCTGGCTCTGGAGCCGGCTGGTGCTGGCGCCTTGGCGCCGCCTGCTCGGAGTCGTGCTCCTGGTTCCGGCTTGGTGGAAGCCTGCTGCGGCCGCTGTGGCCGCTGTCCAGCCGGCTTGTCCGGCTTGAACCTGCGTTGGTGGCGCGGGAGTCTTTGCGCCGGCTTGGTACTGGCGAAGAGGACTCGGCCGTGTCCCTTGGGGCGTCCTTGCTGTTGCCTGCAGCAGCGCGAACGTGAGGAGCTCTGGGAGCGCTGTACCTGGGGTCCTTTGTCTGTTCGGCTGCAGCCCGGCACAGATCAGCTACCCGCTTCGTCTGGCGGCGCAGCTCTTCTCCCTCGAGGAGGCCCAGTTCTTCTGCAGCGGCTTCGGCTGCGAGGATGTTCTTGTCGGGGGTGTTGTAGACGGGTAGCTCCGTGGATGGAGCCGGCGCTTCCGCGCCATCGCGGTCGATCTCGGCGCCGAGGCCGCCTCCTCTCCGGCGAATCATGCCGGCTCGGCTGGGGTTGTTGCCGCCTGGCGTGAAGCCGTGGGCGCGCTCGTACTCGCGCCGGGTGATTTCCAGCTGCCGCTTGGCAGTGGCCAGCTCGTCAGCCTGCTTGAGGAGGAGCTGGCGATGCGCCTCCAGATCCGCCTCGACGACGGTGGCGTCGCCGCCTGCTGTGAGCGGAGAGCTCAGCTTTGCCCAGACGTCGTCCAGCCGGGATGGTGGCGCGGGCTCCTTTGTGCCCGAGCCGGATGCGTGGTGGTCGACGTTGCGCTCCAGGTTGGGGCCGCGAACGCGAGTGGACTTGGTGGGGAGCTCCTCGCCAGCCATCATGACTTGCACGACGCAGGGGCTGGCGGGAACGCTGCTGGCGCCGGCTCCTAGAGGAGGGCTTGCGCAGCGCAGCACCTGCCGCGGGTAGCGCGGCGGTGCGACGGTGGCGTTGTAGACGTCGTGGCCGCCGAAGGAGATGACGCTGCCGCCGGCGGGGAAGGGCCGGTCGGCGAAGCAGCCATCGTTGTCGCTGACGCAGTCGAGGGAGCCGAATCTCCAGATCAAGCCTGAAGCGACTCGCTCGCCGGTGGTGGTGGTGAGGCCCGTCCGGATGAAGACACCGGCCGAGGACGCTGAAGGCCCCATAGTGGGCGCCAAATATCGTGGTATCGTCACGGCATATGCCATAGGATGGCTAATGAAGATGGTTCCTAGATGGTCTCACGGCGGTATCCGGATGCGGGTATGGGGACGAGTGACACGGTCAATGTACCCAGGTTCGAGGCCCTCCTGTGGAGGTAACACCTCTACTCCTGCTATGAGTGTATATGGTGATCACACAGTACAATGGTGCTCCTTGAGCTGTATCCGGCTTGTCCTGGGAGGCTAAGGTAGACGAAGGTCTCTCTCACAGGGCAGCGCTAAGACTAGAATGAAGTGAGAATGATCGATCCCCTGCAGGAGAGGGGGTAGTGCAGCTTATATAGGCGCTAGCACTTTACATAGAAGTCCCTATGGTCTATTGGCCGGCTTGGCCGGCTCCGGCTTCCGCTCCTTCCCGAGGCGTTGACGTCAGTAGCCGTTGAGGCCTCATGGCCTGTCCCATCCGACTGCCTGAGTCAGCGGTATGGAGAGGAGGTGTCTCTGTCGCCATCATGCCCTGTAGCCGGTACGGACCGACGTACGCCATGATGGCCTGTCCGGCGCGTGGCACTATTGCTCCACAGTGCCCCGTGCTTTACGGGAGATGAGGTCAGCGTGGACCTGTGAACCCGGACCACCTACCCAGTTCCTTCTCATGCAAGACTCGCCAGCCTCGAGTCGTTCTAGAGTGTAAACCCAAGTCGGATATGGCTTGTAGAAGCCGGCCCAGCCACAGCGCAGACGGCCGTAGCCAGGCCGACTAGGACTTAGAGCCAGCCGGCTTCCGAGGCAGCCGGCCACGGCTCCAGCCGGCTGCTCCTCAGCCGGCCTTTGCCGCGAGCTGGCCAACCTCAAGCCGGCTGCTCCGCGTCCATTGCCCTACCCGGGGTCTTCCCCCCGACAACAGATAAAGTAGTAGAGCACATTCGGGTGCGATACCACGCCACACAAGACAGATCCTGGGGACTTACCTTCGTAAAATATTACGGCATCTAGATTTTTTACCGCGACGGACGCACTCTGAGAATATATTATCGAGTGCCTTTGTCGGCTGTTGGAATTGCTAATTTCTTCGAGTTGTTTAACGATAACATCTTGATCTCCCGATGGGAGTACATGACGAGTTATATGTAACTCAAATATGTACGAGGATAATTCTTCATCCGCATTTCTATATTTTGTCTTATCATCCTCTTGTTGTTGTCCTTCTCATATTTTATCGGGTGCGCGACCAGCGCTCCCGGTGGGAGTAGCCCCCGAGGCTACAGTCAAGTGTTTGCACTTGGCTGTAGGCTCAACCTTTTCTATTCTGACCAACTCTATATTTTGTCTTTTGATTTGTCCTCTTATCAGAAGTATAAACATTACTTCCGATAAGAGTAGCCCCTGAGCATATGAACAGATGCTTGCATTCGATCATAGGCTCCCAAAGTTTCTCTATTGGAGCACTCGAAGTATTGTTGTTACTATATTGAGTTAAACCACTGTGTTGAATGATGTCGCTGCTGACGATAGCCATGACACCCATGTTGGAAAGCCACGACTCCTGTCACCTCACTGTGTTGTGGGTCCAAAGCCCTGCGCCATCGACACATCACGCAAGTGGGGGACACACGTCCTCCGTAATTTTAGGCACACGCGGGGTAACTCCCGTCCAGTAATTTAAAAATGATAAGACCTTTTTTACCCTTTGGACACGCATAGGGCTGAAAATATTCCCCCTTTTCATCCAACGGCCAAACGTATCATCTTCTCTCTATAAATTCACCGTATCATCCTCCTTCATCCCCTTCGTTGCGCCGCACATCTCCTCTGTCTCTCTCGCTCTACCATTGCTGCTTCTCAAGCTCCTCGCGCTCTCGCTCTCCTGCCGCTACTGCTCCCTTTCGCAATCTGCCGCATGCCTCCACGCACCAACCGCTGCACATCTCGCGCCCCAGACGCCGGGGAATCCATGGAGCAGGCCAAGAACTCTGGATGGGAGCACTCGAAGACGACCGCCCAAGACCACAAGATGTTGAAGAAACTAGGCCTGCTCAACAAGGAGGTTGTGCTCTTTCCTGGAGATGAGAGTACTCCACATCCTCCTATCAACTTCCGAGTAACATTCATTGACTTCCTCATCTGCGGCCTTTCTGTCCCTGTCCACGAATTTCTTCGTGGTTTGCTTTTTATCTATGAGATTCAGCTGCACCAGCTGACCCCCAACTCCATTCTCCACATTTCGATCTTTATCACTCTTTGCGAGTGTTTCCTGGGAATCCAATCTCACTAGGGCCTTTGGGAACACATCTTTTATCTCCGGCGCAACAACTCCAAAAACGTCGCCTACAATGTAGGTGGAATTGTTATCTGCGTTCGCCCGGATGTCGACTATTTTGACGTCAAATTCGCCGACTCCGTCCAAGGTTGGCGCAAAAAGTGGCTCGATGTAAGGGATGAATCTTCTGACACCCAAGAATACGGCATTGCCCCCTTTGACGCAGACGAAGAAATTCAGAGGCGCAGATCTTGGGATGCTGAAGCAACAGCCGAAGAAAAGGAAGCTACAGAGGCTCTGATCGCCCGCATCCATGAACTTCAAAACACCGATGGAGAAGAAATCTCGGGTGTGCAAATAATTTCCTACTTTTTTAAGATTCGGGTGCAGCCGTTGCAGGCTCGCAAAAATCCTCTGTGGATGTACTCAGGACCAAAGGATGTCGACCGTTTGCCCAAGGATCTTTCTTTGAAGGACTTGGAGAAACTCGTCCGATGTTTCACCTCCTTGAGCAAGAAACATGAAGTCCCCTCATCCTGTCGCGTGGAGCCGTATAGTGCTAGCCACGCTCTCCCCCAAGTAAGTGTTTTCTTTCGCATCGAGTTTGCTATTTTTTTGACTTCCACCTTTTCCCTTGTGTGCTTACTTTCTTGTATTTTATTTGTTATGCGCTGTGTAGGACCACCAAATTCTTTCTTCTCTTCCTCCCCTGCCTGAAGGTGGAAAGTTGGATGGTCGAGTCGTTGTGACCGACGATTCGCAAGAATCCTCTCTTCGTGAGAGTGAAGCCGCAGAATCGCAAAAATCCGCGGGTTCCTCCATAAAAGAGACAGAGTCAGAGCAACACTCTGATTCTGCCCACTCCATCTCTCCTCCTCCTGCCGCTTCGATGGATGGGCACAAGAGGAAAAGAGATGCTGTCGAAGATTCCGACGCATCCAAGCTTGCCGAAATAACTGCCGAAGAATCTTCCCCGGAGGAAGAAGGCGCCTTCAACCCCTTCGTCGATGCGGGGCGCTGTTAGCTCGTAAGTTGCTATTTATTGTCTTCATCTGTCTTATGCTTCTTTCGGTACTCTCATTTTTTGCGTTGTTGCTATATTGTTAGGTCTACTGAAGCGGCAAAGGAGGAAGAACCCGTAGCTCGCGGGACAGCTCCTACGAACACTTCCAACACTCTGGTTCTTTCCGAAGAAAACCGCACTGCCGCGGAAACTTCGCTTCCCCCGGAACATAATCGGAAACCGTCGACTCCCGTGCCCAGCCCCCGAGCACCTCCAACTAAGAAAGCTAGGATGGGGCTGGAGGCACTCAAGAAGTTGTTGCTAGGAGTTTGTCGACTCCCTTCCTGGAAGATGTAAGTTCCCCTTTTTCCCTACTGACCATCTCTTTTGCTTGTCAAGTTTTTTTCCTTCTGACGGTATTTTTCTATCTTGTCGAATTTTATGCAGCCCTTAATGAAGGATCTGATCCACCTGGGCTCCCAATTCCTTGGGTTCCGCGATGAAGCTGCTACTCTGAGAGGTAAAATTTGCACTACTCTTGGTATGTTTCTTATTTCTGCCAGTGGATTCTCTATCTTCTAACGAGAATTCTTTGCCTTTTGATCTTTCCGCTTCAGAGACGCTCCGTCGTGCCGAGGAACGTGCTGATGCACAGGACGCCAAGCTGAAACTCAGCAAGAAAGCTCGTGAGAAAGACGATAAGGAGGCTGCTGCTGTCTAAGGTCTCCGCCTGAGGCTCCAGCATCGCCGAGGATACTTTGAGCGATAAGGTGGCCCAGCAGATCGAACGCGAAAATTCCATAGTGACACGCCTCGAAATGCAGAACCGCAGATTTACAAGTAAGCTGTTACTTTGCTCGCCTTTGCTTCTACTTTTTTTCTCTGTTATGAACGAACTCCTGGTTCTCTCCAGCAGGGCGGATGGGTGAGTGTCAACACCCGGATTTTTAAGTCCAGATGCCTATTATGCCATTCCTCGCAATCCCAGGAATATTGTTTTTGCGAGACATAATAGATTGATATCACAACACATCATTCATTGCATACCATAATCGTCTTACAAATAAAGGATCACATGATCCAGTCTCATTACAATAATCGAAGTTCTATTTATTCATTACATAACACATAGCGGAAGCGAAAGTAGCGTAGTAGTAGTCCATCTATTCCACAGGCAACTGTTGACGTCAGGAGTGATCCTAGTTGTCGTAGACGTCCCGCTGTCCTTCTTCCGGGTTCTGGTACTCCTCTTCATAGTCTGGCCATTTGAATAGCCAGGGACACAGCCATGAGTACTTTAAAGTACTCGCAAACTAATACTAAGGTAAATACTATCAACTATAGTAAGGGGGTTCTAAGCTCTAGTTTCATTTGCATAAAGCTAGTTTTATTTCATAAGCACTTTAGTAATCAAAAATCTTCATTTGCTCAACTAGCTCAAGTGGGAACATTAGTGTCATTCCCACAACTCAGTTGTGATTCAAAGTCAAAGTCACCTTTCAATTCAAATCACAAGTCACCATTCATATTTTTAGAAAAGTTCTGATGACGGAACAGTATGGCCTTTCCAACTGTCCATAACCGCGGACGCGGCTATTCGAATAGGTTTAACTCTGCAGAGGTTGTACACTTGTGCCACAACAATTGCAATAGTTCGTCAGGCGTAACTGGCCCTGATTTATCGTACGCAGTACGCGAACTACCAATCCTAACCTTTCATTTACATACTCTAGTATAGGCACCTCTCCCCATGAGCTTGGCCTCCCGGTGAAAACCGCAGTCAACCCGGGAACTGCACAGGGCTTGGGCCGGACATTCACCTCATTTCACGTCATTTCACATCACTTCACCAGTACGGAGGCAGCCTCAAGCATAACCCCTATGACGCTTGTTCAGAGGGAACCCATACTAAAATACATAAGTTTCCAGCTAAGCCTTACCCAGATTCAGGTATTGTGGGGGTACTTGTAAAATTGGAAATGGTATCGCATCCGAACCCAACCATCAGTGTTTTTGTAAAATTCACCAAGTCATTCACCAGTCACATTCACCTTCAAAATCTCTCAATAGAATGACTCATCATTCCAAGGTTTTCAAAGTCATTTCAAATCACAAGTTCCCAACTAGAGTAGTCACTTTTAATATTGAGCACTAGCAACTAGTCATGAAGGATGCTAAGTATCTTGGAGCTTGCTAGGCTAAGTGTGATGCTCTTGTACTACTCTATAATTCAACCAAGTGAATCATAAACCAAAAAGTAACTTTGATAAATAAAATCAAGTAAAGCTTGTAAAGTAAAAACTTGGGATAGGTTCATAGAGTAAAATGTAATGGTGCCTTGCTCTTGTAGAGCTTTGCACCAGGGAACCTTGCAAGAGTGTTAGCTTGCCTTGATTGGTGAGGTGATCAAAGTTTTCTTGCTCTTCCTCTTGGTAGAAGACCTCTTCCTCTTGATAGTCTCCGGTACTAGCGTCTATAAACGAATACGAGGATACAATCACCAAACAATACTTAAGTAATCTTAATTAGCCTTATTGGCTCACACACAAAGGATCTAGCATCACTACTTAGCATTTATCAACCCATTATTCTAGGGTTTCCTTATTTAACATTAGGAAAATAATTTCCTCTGATTGAAATTTGGAAGTGGGGTTTATCTTTGGTTTGGAGAAATAATTTCCTCTCATTGAATTCTTCTTAAGATTTAATTTCTCTTATGAATAATATATGACCTAGGTTGACCAAAGTCCACCTCTTCATACTTATCATTTGAGAAAATGATTTAAATGAGGTTCCATACCTCATGCAATTTAATACTAACAAGGTAGTGATTTAATATCACCAAATAATTCAATATGAGATTATATAGACCATGGTCACTACCTCATGTTGAATTACTTGAGAACAAGATTTAAATGAGAGGAATACCTCTCATATGATTTAACACATAGTTGTAACTAATTTAGTAAAAACTATTATTGAGGTGATTCAATATTCTCAAATAACCAGGGATGATCCCATGTTGACCAAGGTCAACACTCCACACTTAGTATTTGAGAAAAGGGATTTAAATGAGATTCATTATCTCATGTGTTTTAAATAACCTTTGCAATTTAAAAACTATGTTGGTTTAAATTCTACAAGTGAGCAAGTATGAGCCTAAGTATTCAAAGGTCAACACATTACTTCACCACTTGTGAGAATGATTTAAATGAGGTGCTACACCTCATTGGTTTAAAATCTAAAATTTGGATATATTTTAAATGGGCTAGTATTGACTACATAGCCAATATTTTGATTCTAGCCCATGATCATGTACAGAACACCTATCATCTTTTTACATAGTAAATTAGGGTTTGTTAAAAGTGAATTATTGCAATTGGATTCACTTCAAAATTCAAAGTGGTTGATTTTTAAGATTTATTTGAATACTGAAAAGTCTCTGTTTTGTTAATTTTGCTATTCAAATTCTACACAAGGTATGAGTTTGAATCTAGTGTGGTTGGTTAGAGAAATTTATAAGCTTTCCAGAACATTTTGATTTGCTAAATTTGGATTTGTAGAATTTGAACTATTCAAATTTGAAGTGGGCAGCAGTATTGGATTTGAACCAAAAGAATTAAATTGAATTTGAATTCTGGGCTATAGGCGGGAAAGTAAACGGGCTAAACAGACTAAACAGACTGGGCCGGCCCACTAGTGCTGACCACGCCGCGGGCCGCCTGACATGGGGTCCCACGCGTCAGTGGCCTTTAACTACCGAATCGGTACCTGCGAATGAGGGCCGTCGGATCAGGTGGACGATCGACGGTCGAGCGTTGTCGTCGTCGACGGGGGAGGAGAGCCTGCTGCACCGGCGAGGTAGGGGGTCGGAGAGCGCGCTAGGTCGCCGGCGGTCGAGGGAGGGGGTCGAGGCGTCGTTGGCGAGGGTGAATAGGCGCCTGGTACAGTGGCGGAGCTCGGGGCGGCGTGGATCAACGGATTGATCTGCGGCGGGCTTGCGGGTCTCCGGCGAGAAATTGGAGCTCACTGTGGAGTAATCCGTGGGGAGAAGCGGTGGAGGAAGTCGAGGAGAGGTAGGGGAGCAGATGGTGTGAAGGAAGAAGGGGCGGAGGAGCGCTATTTATAGAAGGGTGAGGAGGCCGGCGGGTGCTGAGAGGGGTCGCTCATGGCGCGGCCGCTCCGGCGTGCAAAAGGTCGGGGCGAGGGCAGCATCTTGTAGGCGACGTCTAGGCGAGGCTTTGGGCGTAGCTGGAGCGTCCAGGGGACGACGGGATTGCTCGGGCGCTTCTGCGACGAGGACGGTACTGGGCGGCCGGGTTGTGATCATGGCGGCGTCGATAGGGCGTGCGCGAGCTAGCGAGCATGTCCAGGAGCTAGCTGTAGGCATGGTGATTGCGCGTGCAAGAGGGCAAGGCGAGGGGAGGACGAGGGCGTGCAGGCGAGTGGATGTACTGCGGCGTCCAGGGTGTCGTCTGGGCGCGCTCACCGCGTGCGCTGGCACGTCCTGGGCTTGTCTGGGCGCGCGCGTTCTGGACCGTAGCGTGTGTCTCCTGGCTTAGGGCTCGTATCAGCAGGTTCATTGAGGAGCAGGCTAGCTAGTTGACATGGTACAAGGGGCCAGAGAGAGATGGAGAGGATGAATGGCATGGTGGCCGGCATGGTGCACGGTGTGAACCTTTCTCTCATTTTCTCCACTTTAAACGGTGGTGCAAGGACATGGCATTGATGCAGGGGTTGCAGAGGGGTGTGATCATCACAATCTAAAAGAGGTTTAGGCTAAAATCTAGTGGATAATAGCATGTAACCAGATTTCCAGAATATGCACACAAGGTGCTCGACACAATGGCCGCAAGAACATTTTTATGGAATTTTGGATTTCTTTTTGGTGGAGCTCAAAGATATAATTAAAGAGAAAGAATGGTGGTGGTGGTGGTCAATTTGGTGAAGAATTGTGAGATTTCAAATTTGGGGTTATCTTCTCATTAATTTAAAGTCCTCTCTTGTCAATCTTATTCTGGTCAACCTGGTCAACATTTGCAGAGATGGTCAACATGAAAGTTGTTGACCTTGACTTGGTCTTGGATGACATGGTCATAGTTGACCAAGTTTAGTTGAAGAAAAGTCAAATGCAGGGGTGTAAAGTAGGGAAGATTTTATAAATGGGTCATATGACCATTATCACATGTATGTGAGTTTTGAATTTTCCTTTGATTTGATTCTTGTTTCTTTGATGCAAATGTGTTTGTTTATCATATATAAGTATTCTACAAGCAAGGGATCAAGCAATGGTGGCCTTGGTTGAAGATTTGCAATTTTGGCTAAGTGTATGTGAGTGAAATTTGGGGATTTTCTCACTATGTGATTTCTCTTTATTTGAATTGACTTTGGTTGACTCTAATGTGATTCTTATTGGTTTAGAAACATTTTCAAACCATTGAATCCATTTCAAAAGGTCTTGGTCAAAGATTTGCAAAAATGGCCATAACACATAAGAGGTGATGTGTCACTTTTTATTATTTTTGAAAAGGGTTCACCTTGCTTTACTTGGACATGGGTTAGGGTCAATTTAGGGTTATATGAAGTTTAGAAATGGTTGCACACCATTTGGTCAAGGTTTAAAGTCATAGGGCAAGAATTGGGTATTATGGCTATGTGTCACATATGCCTCTATGCATATGTTGCATTTCATTTTAAATTTTGACTTGGATTGACCCATTTGGTGTTGTTGAGTGTTGAAATGGTATATGGAAGTGATCCAACCATTCACAACAAGTCCTAGGGTCAATATTCTTAGTTTCCCAAATTTGCTATTTTACTCTCATATGCCTCTATGGCATTTTTATTTTCTTTTTATTTTCTTTGGAAACCACTTGGATTAGGTTTGATAAGTACTAGGTAAGGTGTATGAAGGTTTTCCAAATCTCTAAGCAAAGTAGAAAAGCTTAGGGTTAAGTTTTATAAATATAGCCATAGGCACATATGCCTTTTTCTTATTTTATTTCCTTTTAAATTATTTTAGCTAGGATGGTGAAAAGAGGGGTGAGGTTTAGGGTTTAAGATCACTTCAAATACTAATAACAAGCAATCATAGCAATAGCACAAGAATTAAGCAAGATCACTATGTATCCTACTTAATTAATAAAAGTTTTTGTTGGTTCCAAAATTTGGAACAAGTGAAATTCATTTGTTTTATTTTGAAATTCTTGGGATGTTACAGTGAGGAGTATGCTCTACAGGAAGAATCCGACGATCATCTCCTTAACATACTCGATTATCTTGAGTTAAACTGTAACTTGGCGCGCGCCAACATCTCTTCTGCACGGGCTGCGCTGAAGCGCTTCTTCCCCCATGATACGTCCAAAACGTATCTACTTTCCCGAACACTTTTGCTATTGTTTTGCCTCTAATTTGTGTATTTTGGATACAACTAACACGGACTAACGCTATATTCAGCAGAATTGCCCTGGTGTCTTATTTTTGTGCAGAAAAATCAACTTTCAGGAAAATCCCCGGAAATAATTGCAATGGGCCTATTTTCACAGAAGATCTACGGAGCCAGAAGACGAGACGGAGGGGGGCCACGAGGTGCGCTCACCACATGGCGGCGCGGTGGGCCCCTGGGCCGCGCCGCCATATGGGGATGCCGCCTCGGCCAGCCCCCGACGCTCCCCTCTGGACTACTTAAAGCCCTTGACCCAAAAACGCATGGGGGTTCGACCAATTTTGCCAGAAGACAACCAGAACTCCGCCGCCATCGAAAACTCTATTTCGGGATCAGAAACTCTGTTCTGGCACCCTGCCGGGACGGGGAATTGGAGGAGATCATCGCCATCATCACCACCGACGCCTCTCCATCGACCATCCATGTTTCCCCCATCCATGTGTGAGTAATTCCCCCATTGTAGGCTGAAGGGGATGGTAGGGATTGGATGAGATTGTTCATGTAATAGCCATAAGATTGTTAGGGCATGGTACCTAGTATCCGTTGTTGGTACTTTTATGATATTGTTGCAACTTTTATGCTTAATGCTTGTCACTAGGGCCAGAGTGCCATGATTTAAGATCTGAACATGTTATTGATTCATGATGATATTCATTGTTTTATGATCTTACCAGCAAGTTGTATACACATATTGCTGTCTGGAACCCGAGGCCCCAAAGTGACAGAAATTGGGATAACCGGAGGGGAAGGTTGTGATATGAGGATCACATGTGTTCACATAGTGTTAATTCTTTGCTCCGGTGCTCTATCAAATGGAGTACCTTAATTACCAGTAGTTTCCCTAGAGGCCCGGCTGCCACCGGCTGGTAGGACAAAAGATGTTGTGCAAGTTTCTCATTGCGAGCACGTACGACTACATACGGAACACATGCCTATGGTTATTTAGTACTTGGATACTGTTTTATTATTATCTGCAAATGCCTTGTCTTGATTATTACATGAGTTCTCTTATCCATGCAGCGCCCGTTCATCCATCCCTATGCCTACAGTATTTTAATCCTGCTGTTTACTATAATCACTACTGCTGTCTTTATTACACCGCTGCTTATATTTCACTACTGCTACTGCTATAAAACTGTTGCTACTAATAAACTCTTGCGAGCAAGTCTGTTTCCAGGTGCAGCTGAATTGACAACTCCGCTGTTAAGGCTTACAAATATTCTTTGGCTCCCCTTGTGTCGAATCAATAAATTGGGTTTTACTTCCCTCGAAGACTGTTGCGATCCCCTATACTTGTGGGTCATCAAGACTATTTTCTGGCGCCGTTGCTGGGGAGCATAGCTTTATTTGCAAGTTCACCTGAATTGATATTGTTCGCTGCAAATCCTCCTTCATGGGTAAACCTCGCGATACTAAAGTCGCCATATTACCATCCACTACAAGAAAAGGTAAAACTCTGAGTACCTCTGCTGCTCTTGATTCACCATCTCTGATAAGTCAACTTGTTTCACCACCGCAAGCTTCACATGTTGGTACTTCTGCTGAATCTGAAAATTCCTCTTATAATCTTGATGATGCTTCTACTGTTCTTGATGATAATGGTTCATTAGGTCCTTTTCTAGATGCTACAATTGCTAGGTCTAGACAAATTGAAAATACTGAAATTCCTAATGAAAATACTGTTACACCTGTTAATTCACCTGAGTCTGTTGAACACTCTAGTGATGATCTTGATGAAGATTATGTGGAACTTGATGATGATTTTATTGATAAATGTAATGCTACTACTAGTGTAAGTAACATTAAAAAGCTTCTTGCACAACATGCTGTTAGATATAAACTGTCTCCTGATCCTAAATTTGCCACATCTCCTATTAACATTAAGGATAAGGATTATGATTTTTCTCTTGATTTATCTCATATATCTATTGTTGAGAAAACACCTTTTGTGGTAGTGAAAAGGAAAGTGCTGTAGAGCACATGAATGAGCTTTCTACTTTGAGTAGCTTGTTTTCTGATGATATCAAGAAGCGTACTTATTTTGTTGCTAAAATTTTTGCTTTCTCATTAAAGGATGATGCTAAAACTTGGTATAATAGTTTGCCTCCTGATTCTATTGATAGTCCAAGTGGTTTGCTTGATGTTTTTCTTTCGAAAATATTTTCCTGCTAGTGCTCAACATATTGCTTTGCAGAAAATTTATAGTTTTGACCAGGAAGATGGAGAGAAATTGCCTGAGGCTTGGGCAAGGTTTTATTCTTTTCTTAGAGCTCGGCCTGGACATGATTTGGAAAAGCATGACTTACTTGACATATTTTATAGTGGACTAACCATTGAGTCTAGGGCATACCTGGATAGTTGTGTTGGTTGTGTTTTCAGGAAAAGAACTCCAGACGAAGCTGAAGAATTAATGGCTAGAATAAGCCAAAATCATGATGATTGGACTACACCTGAACCAACCCCAACACCAATATTGAAGAAGAGGGGTATGATTAAATTAAGTGATGAAGATATGAGAGAAGCCGAGAAATCTATTAAAGAGAAAGGTATTAAATCTGAAGATGTGAAGAATTTACCTCCCATAGAAGATTTATGTAAGATAACTCCCACTTCATCCACAATTGAGGTACATTCTCTTCAACGCTTTGATAAAGGAGATATTCCTTACTCAAAACCTCCTGATCAATGTTTAGATGAATTTGATAATTATGTTGTTAAGAAAGATAACTTTAATATGAGAGTAGAGAATCATTTGATGGAAAATTCTCAAGCTATTAGTAAATTGCATGATATTGTGGAGAGAACCTCCAATGATGTTAAGATGCTTGTTAAACATTTTCATATGGTTCAAACTCAAATTGATCAACTCACTAAAGTGCAAAATGACTTGTTAAAAAATACTTCTAAAGAAAAACATGCTTGTGAAGTAACAACTAGAGGTGGTGTTTCTACTCAGGATCCTCTATATCCCGAGGGGCATCCCAAAAGAGTTGAACAAGATTCCCAACAAACTAAAGAAACTAGTGCTCCTTCTAAGAAAAAGAAGAGGAAACATAAAACTGTTGTAGAATCTTCTGAACCTATTAATGATCCAAATAGTATTTCTATTTCTGATGCTGAAACTGAAAGTGGTAATGAACATGATAAAGATAATGAAAAGAATGATGCTTCTGATAAAGAAGAGGTTGAAGATGAACCTGAAAAGCATGCTAAAAATAAAAAGTACACTAAAGAAGATTTCATTGCTAAGAAACATGATAATGAAAGAGAACCTTGGATTCACAAGCAAATGCCTTTTCCTGTTAAGAAACTAAAATCAAAGGAGGAAGAACACTATAATAAATTTTGTGATTGGATGAAACCTTTGTTCTTGCAAATACCTTTGACTGATGCTATTAAATTGCCTCCTTATTCAAAGTATATGAAAGATATTGTCTCTAACAAAAGAAATATTCCTAATGAGGAGATTTCCACTATGCTTGCTAATTACTCTTTCAATGGCAAGGTTCCAAAGAAGCTGGGAGACCCAGGTATACCGACTATCCCTTGTTCCATCAAGAATAATTATGTTAGAACTGCTCTATGTGATCTGGGAGCAGGAGTTAGTGTTATGCCTTTTTCTCTTTACAAGAGACTTTATTTAGATAAGTTGATACCAACTTATATATCTTTGCAAATGGCTGATAAATCTACTGTTATTCCTTTGGTATATGTGAGGATGTTCCTGTTCAAGTTGCTAATAATTGCTTAATATTAACTGATTTTGTTGTGTTGGAAATGCCTGAAGATGATAATATGTCTATTATTCTTGGAAGACCTTTTCTTAACACTGCAGGGGCTGTTATTGATTGCAATAAAGGAAAAGTTACTTTCAATGTTGATGACAAGGAGCATACTGTTTATTTTCCCAAGAGGATTGATAAAGTATATGGAGTTAATACAATTTCTAATTTGAGAACTATCAAAGTGGGAGTTATTGATTGTCCTATATATGAGCCTAAAGAAGGATATCAAAATATTATGATTGGGTCCATATCAATACAATATAAGGTAACATGATTGATTTGAGATTTATTTCTTCTTATGTCATGAAAATTTTATTTGGTGGCAAGACTTGATCAACCTTGTTAACAAGTACATTTTAAATGCATGGAAGAGCTAAGCAACATTTCTTTCTTTCTCCACACTTATTTTACTTTCTGTAATACTACCTATTTTGCAAGATGCTTTAGTTGCTTAAAACTTTGAAAATCTTTTTCTGCCCTGAAACAGTTATTTTAACACCCAAAAATGTGCATTTTTCGAAGTTTTCAAAAATTTACAAAAATTATACCACTGGTCCTATTTTTAAATTTGCAACCTGTGAGTGCCTGGTGCTGACCAGTGGGGCACCCCAGGGCTGCACCCCATGTGCCGGCGCGGCCAGCAAGGGGGGCGTGCCGCCCTGTGGGGAGGGCCCCACCTGGCCCTCCACTCACTTATCCACCTACCACTCCACTCTCTTCCACGGGAAAACACACCACCATTGTTCAAACCCGAGTTTCTTGTTGTTCTTGCTCGAGATTTTCGATCTCCTTGCTCAGCCTATCTTTGCTGCTGAGATTTGGTGCATTTGTTCTCCGGTATGTGACTCCTCCGATTATCCAAATAGAATTTTGTTTGGTTGAGTATATCTTGAGTATTTTGCTACTGTAGGTGACATGTTAAGTGAGTTTGCATGCTTGTTCTAAGTTGTAGAAATTAGTTTTGAAGCATGTTTAGTACTCTATCAAGTTCCTATAGTAGTCTCCCTCATTTATATGTCTCAAAATCAACTTTTATGATGATTGTTGAAAAATTTCAGAAAATGGAGTGGAATAGACACCAAATCAACCAACATGAATTGGAGGTGCATGAAGTTATGAGTGTCCACCGTGAAGAGGGGGTATTTCCCTCCTACTATCCATGCACCGATTTCATGAAGAGTGCATGAATTTTTCAGGATGTTCAAAATCTAATTTCTAATGCAGGGTTAGAGGATTTTGTTGTTGGTGAACCTTACCAATATGCAAAACTAATCATGTCAGTGGTGCAGGATTCTGAATTCCATTGGTCCCAGCCTAACCCCATGGTTCAATATAAAATCTACAATAAAACTATCAACTTGCCCTTTGATGATTTTTGTGCAGCTATTAAAGTGCCACAGTGGGGATCACATGAGAAGATTAGGGGGCTGCCACGACAACTCTTGAATCTACGAGATGATCTGTCAAGGGAGAAGCTTCTCGGATGAGAGTGGTAAAATTCGTAGTATTCAACTCCCATCTATTCGCTATTTTGCTTACTTTATCACCAAGTGCGTTCTTGCTAGAAAGAATGCAAATAAGTTATCCATCCATGACTTGGTTTTATTAGCTGCTGCGTTGCAACATGATAGAACTTATAATTTGGGTACTTCAATAGCTTTTAGGATTGCTACGAACCATGATAAAGGAGGAATTTGTGGAGGTCTCATTGCCCCTCGTTTGCTAGCTATGCATGGTGTAGAACCTCATTCTCTTGATGTTCAGCTCTCTATAGAGAAACTTGATATTGTTTCCATGATAAAACATGACTTTCTTTCTAATTGGTCTAATTTGAATAACCTGTCCTATGAGATAACCTTTTTCAAGAAAAAGTGGAGAGTAATTAAATCTGAAAGGCTAGCTGGATTGCCTGCACCTGCTTTGTTTAACCTTGATTCCAGGAAAAGTTGGTCGGTCACAGAAGATGAACTTGATACCTACATAGAGGGGTGCGGCCATCACACAGGGGACGGCATGGAGGAGGCCAAGGAACCCCTCGACTTGTCATCCGACGTAGCAAGCTCTTCACATCAGCATTTTGGGCATGTGGAGCCTTCATCCTTTTCTTCTGCACAGGGATCTTATTACGACCATGCCATGTATGATCCACCGGCGTGGAACCCTGAACCCCGCTAGGGTTGATCTCCACTTAGGCCAAAATCCTAAACTTGGGGGGAGGTATGCTGGCATCACTCATTCATTGCATATTACAATTGCCGGTCATTTGTATATACTTGTTTCGCTTCCTTTGGTTGTTTCTCTTTCGGTTATTTTTATTTCAGTAGGTACTTATTTTAGTTTTTGAAGGTTGTTACTACTGTAGTAACCTTTACTTTTACCTTTTTATTTCATTTGTGTGTCGATGGTTGCCTCTAATATGAGGAAGATGATATTTGGGGAAGTGCTGTCTAAAAAACAGATTCTGGACTGATACTAAAAAGTTCCTAAAAATAGCCAGAACATCAGAAGATTCTGGACAATTTTTGTGCATGTTCCCCAGGTTATTATATAACTTTCATTAGTTGAGCACTTTTTGAGTTGAACATCAGAAGATTTTCGAAAAAAATAATTACTGTACTGCTGTCAAGTTTTGGCAGATTTCTGCCACTTTGCTTTTGTGTGACTCTTTTAGTTTTGATTCTCTTGTTTTTGCTTTTCTTTCTTTTCTAAAACACAAAAAGACCAAAATTATTTATGTTGTTTCTCTTTATCATTTGTTTATTTGGTTTCTTGTTCCTATTTTGCTTTATTTACTATCATTGGTTTGCTATGAGAAAATCCAAAAAGATTTTACTTTCGTTCTTGTTTCCAATTCGAAAACACGAAAAATATTTGTTGCTCTTCTTCGGTTTTGTAAAGTTTATTATGGAGTTCAGCGCTCTTCGGTGGTTGGAGCTTGGTTTTTCATTTCATATTATTCGAGCCACACAAGTGAAAGGCAATAATGACGATCTACGACAACTCGACTTTGGTGAGAGGCTGGTATGAACTCTATTTGTTTTCATTTTTGTACATATACTCATCCATGTGAGCATGCTTAGTTGGTTCATGTGAGGTATATGTCATTTAATGAAAGTCTAGTAGTTCATGATCTCTCATGTTTAGCTTCAATTTTAATAATGAGTAGCATGTCATAAATATTTGCTTGCATTGTTTTATTCATAGATAGGTATGACTTTGTGGTATCCTCCTCTGAATAATTCATTTGAATTGACTTGGCACATGCCCACGCATGCATATGACTGAAAAACAAAAGTAAATTAAGCCTCGATGATCTACTTTGCTTCAGAGTTCTTGTATCACTTTTATGCCTCCGTTAATTTTATTTTGTCGCAAGCATGATTATGACGGTTATTACTCTCTTGATTGTCGCTTCCCAGTCTATTGCTAGCCTCCACTTGTACTGAGCGGGAATGCTGCTTGTTCTTCCAAATCCCTGAAAACTAAGTTATTCCAAAGAGTCCACCATAAATACCTATGCATGGAATTTCAAACCATTCCAAGTAAATTTTCATGTGCTACCTTTAAAACCTTCGAAGTACTTCTCAATTTGTGTCAATGTTTTATAGCTCATGAGGAAGTATGTGGTGTTTTATCTTTCAACATTGTCATTTACTCCTGACAGACTTTCACCAATGGACTAGTGGCACATCCGCTTATCAAATAATTTTGCAAAAAGAGCTGGCAATGGGGTTCCCAGCCCCAATTAATTAACTTTCATTAATAATTCTCTTCACATGTTTTTCCCTGATTTATCAGTAAGCAACTTAATTTGCAAATAGACACTCCTCCATGGTATGTGAATGCTGGAAGGCACCCGAGGATTCGGTTAGCCATGGCTTGTGAAAGCAAAGGTTGGGGGGAGTGTCATCCATAATGAAACTAAAATACATGTGTAAACAAAAGAGAAGAAGGATGATCTACCTTGCTGGTAGAGATAACGTCCTTCATGGGAGTCGCTCTTGAAAGTCTGGTTGACAAGGTAGTTAGAGTGCCCACTACCATTCGTTGACAACAACAAACACCTCTCCAAACAATTTTACTTCTGTTTTAAAAATGAAAAGCTCTAGCACATGTTAATCCCTACTTCCCTCTGCGAAGGGTCAATCTTTTACTTTTATGATGAGTCACCATCCTTTCTTTGAGCACCTTCTTGAGAGCATAATTGTCATTCTTAGTGTAATATGTTTGTCCCAGAATATGGTTATCTGTGGTATAACTTTGATGCTTTTATCTTTGATAATCTTTACTTATAGTCTTTCCATGAAATTCAGAGGTGCCTTTATCATATTTTTTATGAGCATTGCAGTCCTACTGATAGATATGTTTCATGATGCTTATTATTAATTTGTTGGTATCTTTTTCATGATTGACATAACTATTAGATGACTTTGTTTGCATTTATCTTTTCATGAATTGCCTAAGTACTTGTCCATACAATGAGAATATTTACATCATATGAGAAAATGTGTTCGTGAAAGTTCTTTTATTGCACTCAGTTGTTAACTGAATTGCTTGAGGACAAGCAATAAGCTAAGCTTGGTGGGAGATGATACGTCCAAAACGTATCTACTTTCCCGGACACTTTTGCTATTGTTTTGCCTCTAATTTGTGTATTTGGATACAACTAACACGGACTAACGCAGTTTTCAGCAGAATTGCCCTGGTGTCTTATTTTTGTGCAGAAAATCAACTTTCAGGAAAATCCCCGGAAATAATTGCAATGGGCCTATTTTCACAGAAGACCTACGGAGCCAGAAGACGAGACAGAGGGGGGCCACGAGGTGCGCTCACCACATGGCGGCGCGGTGGGCCCCTGGGCCGCGCCGCCATATGGGGACGCCGCCTCGGCTAGCCCCCGACGCTCCCCTCTGGACTACTTAAAGCCCTTGACCTAAAAATGCACAGGGGTTCGAGCAATTTTGCCAGAAGACATCCAGAACAACGCAGCCATCGAAAACTCTATTTCGGGATCAGAAACTCCATTCTGGCACCCTGCCGGGACGGGGAATTGGAGGAGATCATCGCCATCATCGCCACCGACGCCTCTCCATCGACCATCCATGTTTCCCCCATCCATGTGTGAGTAATTCCCCCGCTGTAGGCTGAAGGGGATGGTAGGGATTGGATGAGATTGTTCATGTAATAGCCATAAGATTGTTAGGGCATGGTGCCTAGTATCCGTTGTTGGTACTTTTATGATATTGTTGCAACTTGTTATGCTTAATGCTTGTCACTAGGGCCCGAGTGCCATGATTTCAGATCTGAACATGTTATTGATTCATGATGATATTCATTGTTTTATGATCTTACCTGCAAGTTGTATACACATATTGTTGTCCGGAACCCGAGGCCCCAAAGTGACAGAAATTGGGACAACCGGAGGGGAAGACTGTGATATGAGGATCACATGTGTTCACAGAGTGTTAATGCTTTGCTCCGGTGCTCTATTAAAAGGAGTACCTTAATTACCAGTAGTTTCCCTAGAGGCCCGGCTGCCACCGGCTGGTAGGATAAAAGATGTTGTGCAAGTTTCTCATTGCGAGCACGTACGACTACATACGGAACACATGCCTATGGTTATTTAGTACTTGGATACTGTTTTCTTATTATCTGCAAATGCCTTGTCTTGATTATTACATGAGTTCTCTTATCCATGCAGCGCCCGTTCATCCATCCCTATGCCTACAGTATTTTAATCCTGTTGTTTACTATAATCACTACTGCTGTCTTTATTACACCGCTGCTTATATTTTAGTACTGCTACTGCTATAAAACTGTTGCTACTGATAAACTCTTGCGAGCAAGTCTGTTTCCAGGTGCAGCTGAATTGACAACTCCGCTGTTAAGGCTTACAAATATTCTTTGGCTCCCCTTGTGTCGAATCAATAAATTGGGTTTTACTTCCCTCGAAGACTGTTGCGATCCCCTATACTTGTGGGTCATCACCCCACTTCTTCCCCAAGGACACGCAACCAGAAATCTTCTCCGAGCTCACCCACCGCTTCCTGGCGAAGGAAGATCCTCTTCTAACCTATCGTCAGGGTAGCCTGAAGATCGGAGTCGAAGGGACAATTGCCTTGGTTACTGCAAGCGGCCAGGAAGTCGACTGGGTGAGCTCCTAAAGGCATAAACAAGGAGAAGTGGAAGGCTCTGGTGAAAGAATCCAAGCCTCAGTCAAAGAAAATCATCGCCTTCCTTGACCCGACGTCCACTGCTTCTGCTAGCACTGCACGGATGGAGGTCAAGTAGACCAACCCGTGTTTCTTTTTTATTTTCTCTTTTGTAGCTAGTGCCACCTTCTGTTTCCTCCGAAGATTTGTAGGGCTCGCTAGGGGCCATCTTTTGCAAGGATCTTCTTTATGTAAATGTTCTGAATATCAATGAAAAATGTTCTTTCGCAGAATGATTGATGTCAATCTTTTCCTGCTGGACCTTCCGACACTGTACCCGCCACTTCTCATTCTGCGAGAGCTCCTGGTGGTGTTATCCTGGATGATTCCTCGTGTGCTGATTCACTATACCAAGAACTGGCCGATCTTCGGCAGCAGCTGCAAACTATGAAGAAACAAGCTGTCATCGTTATGGACCAATCTCACAAGTCTTCGGATTGTGAACGAGCTGCTCTTCGGCAAGCACGGGAGGCCATTGAATTAAAAGAATCTGCCACTGCCGATGCTTCATGGGCTATAGAGCGCGAGAAATATATGCTTGACCTGGTGATTGATGCAAGTCACGATATGGTGGGTATGTTGTGCTTTAACTTTGCCTCTATTTTTCTGTTCTTTGGGTCCTTTGTCACGATGTATTGCTCCTTGTGTTGCTTGTAGGTTCGTTTCTGGATGCCGCCACCGAAGAACAACAGGTGAAATCACGAGTTGAAGTCATTCTTCAACTTGCTAGATGGAATAACATTGACTTATGGGCAGATGAAGGACACACTCGCCGTATCGTTCAATTCCAGGATCGGGCCGCCCAAATTCAGGAATTTTGTGACTTCTTCGCTTGCCATGGTATACAATGCTATGTTTCCTCTGAGGTTATGAGTAAATTCAGGGATTCACGGAGCATCCATGACTTTACGAAGGCTCATCTGATGGCTGGTTCTAAGTTCGCCCTTATTTGGTTGAAGGTTTGCCACTCGAAGCTGGACTTTAGCAATATTATCGACACTTTTTACCGTAAGACGTCGAAGAGGACGATAAATGTTGATAAACACAATGCAATTGTGTCTCCCGTAGACGAAATAATGATCGATGAGATTTCTTCGAGTAGACGCCAATTTCTTTAAGGAGTTTCAGTATGATGATTCAACACAACTTGTTCATGCCGCAAGGGAGAACGTGACCATAGATAGACTTGTGTAGGAATTCTTTCTTTCCTCAGATGTGTTTAGTTTGAACAAAACCGCAACATCCCATATATTTGTAAATCGTGTATATTGTAACTTATCCTTGCGAGACTTGTGTAAAGCCAAAGGCAAAATTCTATGTTATTTTTTCGCTTGAGCCCCGAGTGTCTCGGTTGGCATAATTCTCGAGTGTCTCTTTTGGCATAATTATCGGTTTGACCTGCACCTGGTCGTCCACGACAACTGAACCGCAACGCTCGCCCACCTCTACGAACGGTACGTAATGATGATCATGTTGCTAAATTAAAACTGAATATTCCGCCATTTGAGGGCAGATATAATCCCGATGCATACCTTACTTGGAAACTGGAAGTAGACAAACGCTTTTCATGTTTACGCTATCCTGATCATTTGCGTGTTACTGCTGCTACTTGTGAGTTCACATATTTTGCATCTATTTGGTGGTTCTCACCGCCCAACGGCGGTTTCCTCGAGCCACATATACCGCTGTGGTTTAATCGGTGAGTCAATCTTCCGGCTTGGTGCTGCCATCATATGTTCTTGTATCCTGGGGCAACTGGAAGTTGCAAACCAGTGTTCTTCCTTCATGATCCGGGGACGGAAACATGTCGGGCCCGGAGGAACTTCAGCTTCAACCATCTCGGAAAGGTAAATCCGGTCTAAGCGATGCCGTGCATCATGTGGTGGTAGGAATCTTTCCCCAATGCGGTCACCCAGAGGGTTTCTCGGGTAACCCGCTCTTTCCATGTCAGAATCTCCGTCATCATGCTGGTTTGGTATCTCACCACCGACTCATGGAAATATAAGAGGCGGCATTCCACCACTGGCATTCGCCGCTCTTCCTAGGTGATAGTTTTGCCTGGCTTCACCATTTCCAGCATGACCATTCCCAGCATAGCAATGCCCCTTGGCTCTTTCCACCGGCGTTGTTCAACCCAGGTTTCTGTTTTCCAGCAAAACCGGATCATACACCGTCATTTGTTTGGTGTTAATGCTTCTTTCTCTTCTTCTATCGGGATGAGGGGACGATGCTTGCCCCTGTGACTTTCCTCCTGCTCCCCCAACCGCATGAACGATTTTGGACGTAGCGGCACCCGACTTACTTCGGGCAGCTTTTGCAGTTTGTTTCGCAGCCATAGCAAGTAACTCCTTAACCCATGCCTGGCCTGTTGTTTTATCATAGCATCACCCGACAAAGTTTCTAGTTCCTCTACTACGGCTTGAGCAACTCTGAAAATTTTATCAGGTGTGCTATACTTCGGCTTCTCTACCAGCAAAAGGGACGCCGACATAGATCTACCGGAATGACCTTCCCGACGTAAATCCTTACCTAAGTTACGACCTCTAAGCAGGGTAGCAGCTACCCTAGTTGGATCTGCGCTTACAGAAGCAAAGCCATGCGCTACACTGTACTCACGTAGGGTGATGTTGAGTGCCTGCAAGGCATGAACCACCTCATTGGCCCCAGCAAGGAGGGTCTTGCGCTAAGTGTCGAGCTCGGCTTGAGTTGCCGCCACATCGTCATTGGGCGCGACGGGAATGGACAACACGTCCATGGCGGCTTGAAGGGGATTCGCTACCGGAGGCACTGTGGAGGTACCGGCGATGTTCTGGTCTCGCTCTAGTGCCTGTTTGGCCGTGCGGCCGGACTTGTGGGCATTCCTTGCCACCAGCTGCTCCTTTGCCGCCATCAACCGCGGACACCATCATCACCTTGACGCTGCCAGCGGTGCAATCGGTACGCGACCCGCGGAGGGCGTGAGATACCGGTGGATCCGGAGCCACCAACACCTCTGTAGGGAACCTGCTGCCGACGTAGACTCGGTGCGCGCCAAAGAACATGATGGCGTCGTTCCTGTCAACACCGTGCCGTTGGCGAAGCTGCCGGCATTGTCGCTGACAAAGTCTAGCGAGCCGAGCCTCTGGATGAGGCCACAAACCATGGGCTCGCTGGTGGCAGTGATGAACCCCGTTCAGAAATGAACCCCAGGCGGAGCAGCTGCTAGCCCCATGGTGGGTGCCAACTGTCGTCGTGGTGAACAGACAGGTGCCATGGGTACGCTTATTTTGGGGCCAAATGCACTCTGAGGGATCCGAAGGAGGGGGAGATGAAAATGAATGAAACACAAACACACACGATCTACCCAGGTTCAGGACCCTCGTGAGGAGGTAACACCTATACTCCTGCATGTTTGTACTATATGAGCTCAACATGGAACTATATGGTCTTATTCTAGCTCTTGTCCAAAAGAGCAATATGAAGTCTAGAGGGAAAAGTGTGATGAACTATAGAGCTAGTGGAAACCTCCCTCGCAAGGGAGCTACCCCTCTCCATATATAGTGGAGAAGATGCTTACAAGAGAAGGAACTAGGGGAAAAAGGGGAATCTTTGCCTACATTAGCCGGTCTTGGATTGTAGCCATGACCCTCAGCCCGTGAAGTCCTTGCATGTGTCTTCTGTGTGCTGACCTCTGCTGGTTTGCACACTATAGCACCTTCGTCACCTCTGTGCCCTGGCTTCAGTTGGAAGCTAGCGGGGCTTCGTCATAAAGTGGATCTTGCATATCTCCTCAATGTCCTATTTTAATAGGACCGGATCTTTGACCCTGGGACCGGTATATGACCGTTGCCCCTATGCCGGATCACACTATAGTTTTATCCGGACTAAGCCGGAGCTTCGCCTCTTGTCCTTCATGAGACTTTGGCTTAACCTTGATTCATCCGGCTTAGTTCATGCCGGCATCTCTTATTCCGGTATACCCCTCCTGGTCTACCGGACCGTACAATCCAGGCGACCTTTAATCCGGTCGCCCTTATCTTCGATGAATATTAGACTTTGATACGTCTCCGACGTATCGATAATTTCTTATGTTCCATGCCACATTATTGATGATATCTACATATTTTATGCACACTTTATGTCATATTCGTGCATTTTCTGGAACTAACCTATTAACAAGATGCCAAAGTGCGAGTTGCTGTTTTCTGCTGTTTTTGGTTTCAGAAATCCTAGTAAGGAAATATTCTCGGAATTGGACGAAATCAACGCCCAGGGTCCTATTTTGCCACGAAGCTTCCAGAAGACCGAAGAGGAGACGAAGTGGGGCCACGAGGTGGCCAAACCACAGGGCGGCGCGGCCCAAGCCCTGGCCGCGCCGACCTGTGGTGTGGGCCCCTCGTGACGCCCCTTGACCTGCCCTTCCGCCTACAAATAGCCTTCATCGCGAAACCCCCAGTACCGAGAGCCACGATACGGAAAACCTTCCAGAGATGCCACCGCCGCCAATCCCATCTCGGGGGATTCAGGAGATCGCCTCCGGCACCCTGCCGGAGAGGGGAATCATCTCCCGGAGGACTCTACGCCGCCATGGTCGCCTCCGGAGTGATGTGTGAGTAGTTTACCCCTGGACTATGGGTCCATAGCAGTAGCTAGATGGTTGTCTTCTCCCCATTGTGCTTAATTGTCGGGTCTTGTGAGCTGCCGAACATGATCAAGATCATCTATCTATAATTCTATATGTTGTGTTTGTTGGGTTCTGATGAATAGAGAATACTATGTTATGTTGATTATCAATTTATATCTATGTGTTGTTTATGATCTTGCATGCTCTCCATTACTAGTAGATGCTCTGGCCAAGTAGATGCTTGTAACTCCAAGAGGGAGTATTTATGCTCGATAATGGGTTCATGTCTCCGTGAATCTGGGGAAGTGACAGAAATCTCTAAGATTATGGATGTGCTGTTGCCACTAGGGATAAAACATTGGTGCTATGTTCGAGGATGTAGTTACTGATTACATTATGCGCTATACTTAATGCAATTGTCTGTTGTTAGCAACTTAATACTGGAGGGGGTTCGGATGATAACCTGAAGGTGGACTTTTTAGGCATAGATGCATGCTGGATAGCGGTCTATGTACTTTGTCGTAATGCCCAATTAAATCTCACAATACTCATCATAATATGTATGTGCATGGTCAGGCCCTCTTTATTTGTCAATTGCCCAACTGTAATTTGTTCACCCAACATGTTGCTTATCTTATGGGAGAGACACCTCTAGTGAACTGTGGACCCCGGTCCAATTCTCTATACTGAAATACAATCTACTGCAACTGTTCTCGTTTTTCGCAAACAATCATCATCCACACTATACATCTAATCCTTTGTTACAGCAAGCCGGTGAGATTGACAACCTCGCTGTTTCGTTGGGGCAAAGTACTTGGTTTGTGTTGTGCAGGTTCCACGTTGGCGCCGGAATCCCTGGTATTGCGCCGCACTACATCTCGCCGCCATCAACCTTCAACGTGCTTCTTGGCTCCTACTGGTTCGATAAACCTTGGTTTCATACTGAGGGAAAACTTGCCGCTGTACGCATAACACCTTCCTCTTGGGGTTCCCAATGGACGCGTGCTGCACGCGTATCAAGCTCTTTTTCTGGCGCCGTTGCCGGGGACCTGAAGAAAAGTTACACCACAGAGATCTCTAACTCCCACGTCAACTCTGCGCCAGCAATCTTTTTCTGGCGCCGTTGCCGGGGAGATCAAGACACGCTGCAAGGGGAGTCTCCACATCCCAATCTCTTTACTTTGTTTTTGTCTTGCTTAGTTTTATTTACTACTTTGTTTGCTGCACTAAATCAAAATACAAAAAAAATTAGTTGCTAGTTTTACTTTATTTGCTATCTTGTTTGCTATATCAAAAACACAAAAAAATTAGTTACTTATATTTGCTTTACTTGTTTCAACATGTTTCCTTTTAATTTTACCGTAAAAGACATGCCGGTAGGGCGCGGGTCTATAGTTGGGAGAAATAATATAGAAGAATTTTTCAACCATGTTAGTACCGTTGACGATTTTGAAGATAGACACTTGGTAGATCTTGCTCCTACTTATGAAATTGCTGCCGCTGCTCTAGTTCGCATCTTGGAAACTAAATTTGTTAATCTCAATCCTATAATCCAACACATGTTTCTTACACTCGGTGATATGGAAGAGGGGGAAAAGAAAGATTTTGTCTTAGAAACCCTTCTTAGAGAATTTGGTGGTCTAGCAAGGGAGGCTAGAAAGGTCTTTGCTAAATATGATATGCTTGGTTCTTGCACCAATTTTGTTAGTCTCCTTGAAAAGATGGACATGGATAGAATAAGGTACACTAATAATATTAATGATGGTGGGGAGATCAAAGCACCAATACCATGTAAGCTCCTAGCGATGAATGATGCACTAGAAAATAACTATGCTTGGCTTGTTCCTGAAAATTTGTTTGATGAGAGTAGCAAGCCTAAGACTAATGAAAAGGGAGACGCTAAAACTTATGTATCCAATATACTATGCTTGGCTGAGAAAACTCCAAACCCCGCTGTAGATGCACCATCCTTTGATAATACTTGATACACACTTTCTGCGCCTAGCTGAAAGGCGTTAAAGAAAAACGCTTATGGGAGACAACCCATGTTTTTACTACAGTACTTTGTTTTTATTTTGTGTCTTGGAAGTTGTTTACTACTGTAGCAACCTCTCCTTATCTTAGTTTAGTGTTTTGTTGTGCCAAGTAAAGTCGTTGATAGTAAAGTTCATAATAGATTTGGATTATTGCGCAGAAACAGATTTCTTTGCTGTCACGAATCTGGGCAAAATTCTCTGTAGGTAACTCAGAAAATTATGCCAATTTACGTGAGTGATCCTCAGATATGTACGCAACTTTCATTCAATTTGATAATTTTCATTTGAGCAAGTCTGGTGCCTCAATAAAATTCATCAATACGAACTGTTCTGTTTTTGACAGATTCTGCCTTTTATTTCGCATTGCCTATTTTGTTATGTTCGATGGATATTTTGATTCCATTGACTTTCAGTAGCTTTGTGCAATGTCCAGAAGTGTTAAGAATGATTATGTCACCTCTGAACATGTATATTTTGATTGTGCACTAACCCTCTAATGAGTTGTTCTAAGTTTGGTGTGGAGGAAGTTTTCAAGGATCAAGAGAGGGAGATGATACAACATGATCAAGGAGAGTGAAAGCTCTAAGCTTGGGGATGCCCCGGTGGTTCACCCCTGAATATATCAAGAAGACTCAAGCGTCTAAGCTTGGGGATGCCCAAGGCATCCCCTTCTTCATCGATAACATTATCAGGTTCCTCCCCTGAAACTATATTTTTATTCCATCACATCTTATGTGCTTTTCTTGGAGCGTATGTTTGCTTTTGTTTTTGTTTTGTTTGAATAAAATGGATCCTAGCATTCACTGTGTGGGAGAGAGACACGCTCCGCTGTAGCATATGGACAAGTATGTCCTTAGGTTCTACTCATAGTATTCATGGCGAAGTTTCTTCTTCGTTAAATTGTTATATGGTTGGAATTGGAAAATGATACATGTAGTAATTTGCTATAATTTGTGCTCATGTTTAAGCTCTTGCATCATATACTTTGCACCTATTAATGAAGAAATACATAGAGCATGCTAAAATTTGGTTTGCATATTTGGTTTCTCTAAGGTCTAGATAATTTCTAGTATTGAGTTTGAACAACAAGGAAGACGGTGTAGAGTCTTATAATGTTTTCAATATGTCTTTTATGTGAGTTTTCCTGCACCGCTTCATCCTTGTGTTTGTTTCAAATAGCCTTGCTAGCCTAAACCTTGTATCGAGAGGGAATACTTCTCATGCATCCAAAATACTTGAGCCAACCACTATGCCATTTGTGTCCACTATACCTACCTACTACATGGTATTTCTCCGCCATTCCAAAGTAAATTGCTTGAGTGATACCTTTAAATTTCCATTCTTCACCTTTACAATATATAGCTCATGGGACAAATAGCTTAAAAACTATTGTGGTATTGAATATGTACTTATGCACTTTATCTCTTATTAAGTTGCTCGTTGTGCGATAACCATGTTCACTGGGGACGCCATCAACTACTCTTTGTTGAATATCATGTGAGTTGCTATGCATGTTCGTCTTGTCTGAAGTAAGGGCGATCTACCACCTTATGGTTAGAGCATGCATATTGTTAGAGAAGAACATTGGGCCGCTAACTAAAGCCATGATCCATGGTGGAAGTTTCAGTTTTGGACATATATCCTCAATCTCGTATGAGAAAATTAATTGTTGTTACATGCTTATGCATAAAAGAGGAGTCCATTATCTGTTGTCTATGTTGTCCCGGTATGGATGTCTAAGTTGAGAATAATCAATAGCGAGAAATCCGATGCGAGCTTTCTCCTTAGACCTTTGTACAGGCGGCATAGAGGTACCCCTTTGTGACACTTGGTTAAAACATGTGCATTGCGATGATCCCGGTAGTCCAAGCTAATTAGGACAAGGTGCGGGCACTATTAGTATACTATGCATGAGGCTTGCAACTTGTAAGATATAATTTACATGATACATATGCTTTATTACTACCGTTGACAAAATTGTTTCTTGTTTTCAAAATCAAAGCTCTAGCACAAATATAGCAATCGATGCTTTCCTCTTTGAAGGACCTTTCTTTTACTTTTATTGTTGAGTCAGTTCACCTACCTCTCTCCACCTCAAGAAGCAAACACTTGTGTGAACTGTGCATTGATTCCTACATACTTGCATATTGCACTTATTATATTACTCTATGTTGACAATATCCATGAGATATACATGTTACAAGTTGAAAGCAACCGCTGAAACTTCATCTTCCTTTGTGTTGCTTCAATACTTTTACTTTGAATTATTGCTTTATGAGTTAACTCTTATGCAAGACTTATTGATGCTTGTCTTGAAGTACTATTCATGAAAAGTCTTTGCTATATGATTCACTTGTTTACTCATGTCATTTACATTGTTTTGATTGCTGCATTCACTACATATGCTTACAAATAGTATGATCAAGGTTATGATGGCATGTAACTCCAGAAATTATCTTTGTTTATCGTTTACCTGCTCGGGACGAGCAGAAACTAAGCTTGGGGATGCTGATACGTCTCCAACGTATCGATATTTTCTTATGTTCCATGCCACATTATTGATGATATCTACATGTTTTATGCACACTTTATGTCATATTCGTGCATTTTCTGGAACTAACCTATTAACAAGATGCGGAAGTGCCAGTTGCTGTTTTCTGCTGTTTTTGGTTTCAGAAATCCTAGTAAGGAAATATTCTCGGAATTGGACGAAATTAACACCCAGGGTCCTATTTTGCCACGAAGCTTCCAGAAGACCGAAGAGGAGACGAAGTGGGGCCACGAGGTGGCCAAACCACAGGGCGGCGCGGCCCAAGCCCTGGCCGCGCCGACCTGTGGTGTGGGCCCCTCGTGACGCCCCTTGACATGCCCTTCCGCCTACAAATAGCCTTCGTCGCGAAACCCCCAGTACCGAGAGCCACGATACGAAAAACCTTCCAGAGACGCCACCGCCGCCAATCCCATCTCGGGGGATTCAGGACATCGCCTCCGGCACACTGCCGGAGAGGGGAATCATCTCCCGGAGGACTCTACGCCGCCATGGTCGCCTCCGGAGTGATGTGTGAGTAGTCTACCCCTGGACTATGGGTCCATAGCAGTAGCTAGATGGTTGTCTTCTCCCCATTGTGCTTAATTGTCGGGTCTTGTGAGCTGCCGAACATGATCAAGATCATCTATCTGTAATTCTATATGTTGTGTTTGTTGGGATCCGATGAATAGAGAATACTATGTTATGTTGATTATCAATTTATATCTATGTGTTGTTTATGATCTTGCATGCTCTCCGTTACTAGTAGATGCTCTGGCCAAGTAGATGCTTGTAACTCCAAGAGGGAGTATTTATGCTCGATAGTGGGTGCATGTCTCCGTGAATCTGGGGAAGTGACAGAAATCTCTAAGATTATGGATGTGCTGTTGCCACTAGGGATAAAACATTGGTGCTATGTTCGAGGATGTAGTTACTGATTACATTACGCGCAATACTTAATGCAATTGTCTGTTGTTAGCAACTTAATACTGGAGGGGGTTCGGATGATAACCTGAAGGTGGACTTTTTAGGAATAGATGTATGCTGGATAGCGGTCTATGTACTTTGTCGTAATGCCCAATTAAATCTCACAATACTCATCATAATATGTATGTGCATGGTCATGCCCTCTTTATTTGTCAATTGCCCAACTGTAATTTGTTCACCCAACATGCTGCTTATCTTATGGGAGAGACACCTCTAGTGAACTGTGGACCCCGGTCCAATTCTCTATACTGAAATACAATCTACTGCAACTGTTCTACTGTTTTCTGCAAACAATCATCATCCACACTATACATCTAATCCTTTGTTACAGCAAGCCGGTGAGATTGACAACCTCGCTGTTTCGTTGGGGCAAAGTACTTGGTTTGTGTTGTGCAGGTTCCACGTTGGCGCCGGAATCCCTGGTGTTGCGCCGCACTACATCTCGCCGCCATCAACCTTCAACGTGCTTCTTGGCTCCTACTGGTTCGATAAACCTTGGTTTCATACTGAGGGAAAACTTGCCGCTGTACGCATCACACCTTCCTCTTGGGGTTCCCAACGGACGCGTGCTGTACGCGTATCAGACTTGTCCGGATTACTTATGTAAACCGGTTTCTAGTCACTTGACTCAGGCATGTTCGCCATACTCTTTACCTACCGGGTTTCATCCCCCCGACACAGCCCATATGCTCTCAAGGTTCCCTCTGGTTAGCCCCTCTCGGGAGTTCCCCCTATACGTCCAGAACATGCCTACATGCCGTCGGTGCATGTGAATGTAGCCGGACGCACACAGGGGGTTACAACATTGGATAAAACAACACCCCACCATGCGAGATTACACACCATTTGTTCACACAAAAGTTTTGGAGGCATTCCCTCCATCTGAGGCTTGATTTCCAGGAAAACCCTAATATGTTGACCACGCGGGTTACAACATTGATTGGGCAACAGCGGCGGCTCCCCATAGGACTTATGCATCCATTTTAGCTTGGTTAGAACATGGGGGTATGTGGTGAAAAGTGTCAGCCCATATGTTCTCAAGGTTCTCTCAGGTTACCCCCTCCCGGGAGTCCCCCAATATACGTCCAGAACATGCCTACATGCCATTAGCGCATGTGCGTGTAGCCGGACGCACCCTGGGGTACAACATTGGATCAATAAACACCCCACCATGTTAGTGTACACACCATGTGTTAGTTTTGGGGGCATTCCCTCCCTCTGAGGCTCGATTTCCAGGAAAACCCTAAGTTGTTGACCACGCGGTCTACAACATTGATTGGGCAACAGCGGCGGCTCCCCGTTGGACTTATGCATCCATTTTATCTTGGTTAGAACATGGGGGTTGATGTCTACGCACGCTTCTTTTCTTGTAGACAGTGTTGGGCCTCCAAGAGCAGAGGTTTGTAGAACAACATCAAGTTTCCCTTAAGTGAATCACCCAAGGTTTATCGAACTCAGGGAGGTAGAGGTCAAAGATATCCCTCTCAAGCAACCCTGCAATCACGATACAATAAGTCTCTTGTGTCCCCAACACACCTAATACACTTGTCAGATGTATAGGTGCACTAGTTCGGCGAAGAGATAGTGAAATACAAGTAATATGGATGAATATGAGTGGTAATAGCAATCTGAAATAAATATGGCAGCGAGTAAACATGCAGTAGAACAGTAAATAAACGAAGATTCAATGTTTGGAAACAAGGCCTAGGGATCCTACTTTCACTAGTGGACACTCTCAACATTGATCACATAACTGAAACTACTCTACACTCTCTTGTTGGATAACAAACACCATTCATTGTGTAGGGCTACAAGAGCACCTCAATGCCGGAGTTAACAAGCTCCACAACATCCGATGTTCATATTTAAGTAACCTTAGAGTGCATGATAGACCATTGCAATTATACCGAGTACTAACATAGCATACACACTGTCAACAATAGCTATGAAAGGGGGAATAGATCGCATCAATACTATCATAGTAATAGTTAAGTTCATAATCTACAAGAGATCACAATCATAGCTTATACCAAGTACTACATGATGCACACACTGTCAACATTACATCATGGAGGAGAAATAGACTACTTTAATAACATCACTAGAGTAGCACATAGATGATATTCAACTAGATCACAAAGAGAGAGATGAACCACATAGCTACGGTAGAGCCCTCAGCCTCGGGGGAGAACTACTCCCTCCTCATCATGGAGACAGCGATAGCGATGAAGATGGCGGTGGTGTCGATGGAGATGACTCCGGGGGCAATTCCCTGTCCCGGCAGGGTACTGGAACAGAGACTTCTGTCCCCCCGAATTGGAGTTTCGCGATGGCGGCGGCTCTGGAAGGTTTTCTGGAGTTTCGTCAATCGGTGTCGAAGATTTAGGTCACGAAGGCTTATATGAGCGAAGAGTCGGAGTCGGAGGGGCCACGGGGGGTCCACACACCAGGGGGGCGCGCCCCCCTCTGGCCGCGCCGCCACCACGTGTGGGGGGCCTGGGCCTCCCCTCTGGTCCATCTTCGGTGTTCTGGAAGCTTCGTGGAAATATAAGATCGTGAGCCTTGATTTCGTCCAATTCCGAGAATATTTCCTTACTAGGATTTCTGAAACCAAAAATAGCAGAAAATAGGAACTGGCTCTTCGGCATCTCGTCAATAGGTTAGTTCCGTAAAACGCATAAAAACGATATAAAGTGTGAACAAAACATGTAGGTATTGTCATAAAACAAGCATGGAACCTCAGAAATTATAGATACGTTGGAGACGTATCAGCATCCCCAAGCTTAGTTCCTACTCGCCCCCGAGTAGGTAAACGATAAAAAGAATAATTTCTGTAGTGACATGCTACTTACATAATCTTGATCATACTATTGTAAAGCATATGAAATGAATGAAGTGACTCAAGGCAATGATCTATAGTTGCTAACAAATAGATAACATATAGCAAAACTTTTCATGAAAAGTACTTTCAAGACAAGCATCAAAAGTATTGCATAAGAGTTAACTCATAAAGCAATAAATTCAAAGTAAAGGCATTGAAGCAACACAAAGGAAGATACAAGTTTCAGCAGTTGCTTTCAACTTTCAACATGTATATCTCATGGATAATTGTCAACGCAAAGTAATATGATGAATGCAAATAAGCAAGTATGTAAGAATCAATGCACAGTTGACACAAGTGTTTGCTTCTAAGATGGAAGGAAATAGGTAAACTGACTCATCATAAAAGTAGAAGAATGGCCCTTCGCAAAGGGAAGCATGGATTGCTATATTTGTGCTAGAGATTTTATTTTGAAAACAAGAAAACAATTTTGTCAACGGTAGTAATAAAGCATATGTGTTATGTATAAGATATCCTATAAGTTGCAAGCCTCATGCATAGTATACCAATAGTGCCCGCACCTTGTCCTAATTAGTTTGGATTTACATGGATTATCATTGCATAACATATGTTTTAACCAAGTGTCACAAAGGGGTACCTCTATGCCGCCTGTACAAAGGTCTAAGGAGAAAGCTCGCATTGGATTTCTCGCTCTTGATTATTCTCAACTTAGACATCCATACCGGGATAACATAGACAACAGATAATGGACTCCTCTTTAATGCATAAGCATTCAACAACAGATAATATTCTCATAAGAGATTGAGGATTGTTGTCCAAACTGAAACTTCCACCATGGATCATGGCTTTAGTTAGCGGCCCAATGTTCTTCTCTAACAATATGCATGCTCAAACCATTCAACTCATGATAAATCACCCTTACTTCAGCCAAGACAAACATGCATAGCAACTCACATGATATTCAACAAAGGTGTAATAGTTGATGGCGTCCCCAGAAACATGGTTACCGCTCAACAAGCAACTTATAAGAAATAAGATACATAAGTACATATTCAATACCACAATAGTTTTTAAGCTATTTTTTCCATGAAATATATATATTGCAAAGACAAAGAATGGAATTTTAAAGGTAGCACTCAAGCAATTTACTTGGAATGGCAGAAAATACCATGTAGTAGGTAGGTATGGTGGACACAAATGGCATAGTTTTTGGCTCAAGGATTTGGATGCACGAGAAGTATTCCCTCTCAATACAAGGCTTAGGCTAGCAAGGTTATTGAAGCAAACACAAGTATGAACCGGTACAACAAAACTTACATAAGAACATATTGCAAGCATTATAAAACTCTACACTGTCTTCCTTGTTGTTCAAACCCTCACCAGAAAATATCTAGACTTTAGAGAGACCAATCATGCAAACCAATTTCAACAAGCTCTACGGTAGTTCTTCACTAATAGGTTTAAACTACATGGTGCATGAGCTTAATCATGATCTACTTGAGAGCTCAAAACAATTACCAAGTATCAAATTATTCAAGACAATATGAGGCATTTTCTGTTTCCAACCAAATAACAATAAACGAAGCAGTTTCAACCTTCGCCATGAACATTAAAGTAAAGCTAAGAACACCAGTGTTCATATGAACGAGCGGAGCGTGTCTCTCTCCCACACAAGCATGAATTTATTCAGAGAATAAGAAAATGAAAATAAAAGCACACAGACGCTCCAAGTAAATTACATAAGATGTGACGGAATAAAAATATAGTTTCACTAGAGGTGACCTGATAAGTTGTCGATGAAGAAGGGGATGCCTTGGGCATCCCCAAGCTTAGATGCTTGAGTCTTCTTGAAATATGCAGGGATGAACCACGGGGGCATCCCCAAGCTTATACTTTTCACTCTTCTTGATCATATATCATCCTCCTCTCTTGACCCTTGAAAACTTCCTCCACACCAAACTCAAAACAAACTCATTAGAGGGTTAGTGCATAATCAAAAATTCACATGTTCAGAGGTGACACAATCATTCTTAACACTTCTAGACGTTGCCCAAAGCTACTGAAAGTTAATGGAACAAAGAAATCTATCCAACACAGCAAAAGAGGCAATGCGAAATAAAAGGCAGAATCTGTCAAAACAGAATAGTCCGTAAAGACGAATTTTTCTGGGGCACTAAACTTGCTCAGATGAGAAAACTCAAAACTAATGAAAGTTGCGTACATATCTGTGGATCACGCACGTAAATTGGCAGATTTTTATGAGTTACCTACAGAGAACCCTGGCAAAATTCGTGACAGCAAGAAATCTGTTTCTGCGCAGGAATCCAAATCTAGTATCAACCTTACTATCAAAGACTTTACTTGGCACAACAATGCAATAAAATAAAGATAAGGAGAGGTTGCTACAGTAGTAACAACTTCCAAGACTCAAATATAAAACAAATTTGCTGTAGTAAAATAAACACATGGGTTATCTCCCAAGAAGTGCTTTCTTTATAGCCATTAAGATGGGCTCAGCAATTTTCAATGATGCACTCGCAAGAAATAGTAGTTGAAGCAAAAGAGAGCATCAAAAAGCAAATTCGAAACACATTTAAGTCTAACCCACTTCCTATGGAAAGGAATCTTGTAAATAAACAAATTCATGAATAGCAAAGTGACAAGCATAGGAAGATAAAACACGAGTAACTTCAAGATTCTGAACATAAAGAGGGGAAACTTAATATTATTAAGATGCATATAACCATGTTTCCCTCTCTCATAATAACTTTCAGTAGCATCATTGATGAAATCCACAATATAACCATCAATTAAAACATTCTTATCATGGTTCTTATGCATAAAGTATCATTAATTTTGGCATAAGAAGAATTCTTCTCATTAATAGTAATTGGAGCAGGATCATTATCAAGAATTTGAACATGGTAAACAAGTTGCATACTAAGGGAATTATTTTTGGCAATCCAATCATAACTATGACAAGTTTCATAAGTATAGTTATAACCTATATCATAGCATTCTTTATAATAATCATCAAAGATTGGAGGCATAGTGTCATCATAAGAAATAGAATAGTTATCTTTCACAGTATGTTCATCTGTGACCATACCATCATTGTTACTAGAAGGAGATGTATCAAACATATAATGACCAGTAGCAAAAGGATTTTCAAACACCTCATCCCCAAGCTTAGAGCTTTCTATATCATTATGGGAGGAAGCATGGATAGTACTGATACTATGGCAATTATTAACATCATCATTTTCAGAATTAGTTTCCCAGAGATTTTCAATATCAAAAGTAGTATGCTCTTTCAAATCATGATCACTAATGTAGGTAAAGGGCATAGGAAGATCATTGTACTCAGATTCATTATCATAATAATCATTAGGGGCAACATACTTACGGTTACCTATCGTGATCTCATACACGCGGGGATATGCCGTTACCTTTTTCTCTTTATTCCCCTTCTTCTTCTTCTTTGTTCCCTTCTTCTTCTTCTCTTCCTTCTCCTCGTTCCCTTCTTTACGAGGAAGAGGCTTGAAGGGAGGCTTCTCCACATAACCTGATTTATTTCCAGAAACAATAGAAGAAACTTGGGAGGATTCCTACTTTTCATTAATAAGTTCAAAACACACAGCGGTCCTATCATATTTTGGCAAAGTGTCATCTTCTAAAATATTTTGTATGTAAGTATTTGTATGGAAATTATCAATGCAATAAGAAAAACACCCATGCAAGACATCATCAATATCAAGATCACTCATATGTAACAAAGAGATTTTTTTGATAACTCTTCACACCACAAAAATAATGTAAGTTCATCATGCTGATTAGGAGTAATTTCATCATCACAATACAAATTTGCAGCACTCATGGGGTTCGAATTATCATTGGAGGAGCATTGAAAATTAAAATGACCCGCTCTATGGCAAAGTTCACAAATAAAAGGATAGAGGGCACAAACTTTTTTACCAAGATCATCTAGAGCCCTAGACCACTTTCAAGTTTTTTTTTTGACACCTGTACCGTAGGGGAATCCCCTACGGTGTAATTTTTTTTTATATATATATGCACAAAAGGGCAAACTGTACAAGGGGAGACAAGGTCCCAAAAGAAAAGGAGATTACAACAAGGAGGTTGGAAGACACCTAAAAGAGACAGTGGCCGATCAACAAAACGCTGGCTGAAGGGTTTTGGGAGGTCAAAAACAACTTTCAAGGGCCCTGCTTTGTTGAGATCTTTGCATGTGCTGTTTGGAATATTTGGAAGGCCCGAAATGAGTTCATTTTTCAGGACATCCCTTTCTCTTTGGGCAGATGGAAAGTTGGGTTTCAGAGTGACCTATGGTTGCATCACTACAGGGTTAAACAGTCTTTAGTACAGCCTCTCCTTGACTGTATCCTAGTTTTGGCTACTTTCAAGTTTTTTCATTAATATGATGGATACAATATTCATCTTCAATTTGATTAATTCCACAAGGTCTATGCATTCCACAAAAATTAACATGCTTATAGGAAATAGCATTCTTAGGAGTTTGAGCATGTTTATTGCAATCATTAACAACAATTTCACCCTTCATGCAAGCATCTTTAAGAGGTTCATGATACTTATCAAAATTCTTCTTAGGCAATTCAAAATGAGAGGCAAAAGCTTTATAAAGATTTGCAACAATTTGAGAGTCAAGACCATAAGTAGCACTCATATTTCGAATTTTATCAGTATACATAAAAGTTTCAATGCATTCATAATCATAATTTATACCTGACTCTTTACCTTTGTCGTTCTCCCAATCTTCAGCGTTCTCGTCAATCCGATCAAGAAGATCCCACCTAGCTTCAACCTCCTTGCTTGTGAAAGATCCCTCCAAACAGGCATCTAGATAGTCCTTGTGGTGTCCTGAAACCTTGCATAAAAATTATTAATAATAACATCACGGGGGAGCTCATGAATGGGACATTTGAGCATTAGTGACTTCAATCTCCCCCATGCTTGGGAAATACTCTCTCCATCACGAGGATAAAAGTTATAAATGTAATTTCTATCAGTATGCACTTCATGAGGAGGATAAAATTTAGAATAAAAGAGAGGTACAATTTCCTCCCAACCAAGAGAATGACTATTCTTCAGCAATTTATACCAATGCGCCGCTTTACCAGACAGCGAAATAGAGAATATTTCTTCTTCACTTCATCCATAGAGATACCTGCACACTTGAATAACCCGCATAATTCATGCAAAAACAGTAAATGATCTCCAGGATGGACAGTTCCATCCCCTTCATAGCGGTTATCCATAACACGTTCAATAATTTTCATGGGTATCTTGAAAGCAGTACTTGTAGTAGGTGGATTTAAAATATCGCAAGCATCATTAGAGTTATCGCATATGGGAGATAAAGTTTTATTAGAGCAAATTTTCTCCCCTAAAGATGGGAAGCTAAAAAGATCATAAAAACTAGCTTCCCCAAGCTTAGACTTCTCCATAGCATTAGCAGTGATTGCGTTCATACTAATAACATTGCTACTAGCATGCAAACAAGGTTCCATAGGTTTTTTAATTTTCGCATCAAATAATTCATGTCTTAACTCGGGAAATAGATTAAAAAGCTCACTAAATTTTTTGTTGTTTTCCATTATGCCTAACTAGTGAAAATAAAAACGAGAAACAAAAAGATGCAACTGTAGGATCTAATGGAAATAGCTTCGAGCACTCACACGCCGGCAACAGTGCTAGGAAATAGCTTAGTAGTCGGAGGATGTGAATACCTTTTACCTTACCTCCCCGGCAACGGCGCCAGAAAATAGCTTGATGTCTACGCACGCTTCTTTTCTTGTAGACAGTGTTGGGCCTCCAAGAGCAGAGGTTTGTAGAACAGCAGCAAGTTTCCCTTAAGTGAATCACCCAAGGTTTATCGAACTCAGGGAGGTAGAGGTCAAAGATATCCCTCTCAAGCAACCCTGCAATCACGATACAAGAAGTCTCTTGTGTCCCCAACACACCTAATACACTTGTCAGATGTATAGGTGCACTATTTCAGCGAAGAGATAGTGAAATACAAGTAATATGGATGAATATGAGTGGTAATAGCAATCTGAAATAAATATGGCAGCGAGTAAACATGCAGTAGAACAGTAAATAAATGGAGATTCAATGTTTGGAAACAAGGCCTAGGGATCCTACTTTCACTAGTGGACACTCTCAACATTGATCACATAACTGAAACTACTCTACACTCTCTTGTTGGATAACAAACACCATTCATTGTGTAGGGCTACAAGAGCACCTCAATGCTAGAGTTAACAAGCTCCACAACATCCGATGTTCATATTTAAGTAACCTTAGAGTGCATGATAGACCATTGCAATTATACCGAGTACTAACATAGCATACACACTATCAACAATAGCTATGAAAGGGGGAATAGATCGCATCAATACTATCATAGTAATAGTTAACTTCATAATCTACAAGAGATCACAATCATAGCTTATACCAAGTACTACATGATGCACACACTGTCAACATTACATCATGGAGGAGGAATAGACTACTTTAATAACATCACTAGAGTAGCACATAGATGATATTCAACTAGATCACAAAGAGAGAGATGAACCACATAGCTACGGTAGAGCCCTCAGCCTCGGGGGAGAACTACTCCCTCCTCATCATGGAGACATCGATGGCGATGAAGATGGCGGTGGTGTCGATGGAGATGACTCCGGGGGCAATTCCCCGTCCCGGCAGGGTGCCGGAACAGAGACTTTTGTCCCCCCGAATTGGAGTTTCGTGATGGCGGCGGCTCTGGAAGGTTTTATGGAGTTTCGTCAATCGGTGTCGAAGATTTAGGTCACGAAGGCTTATATGGGCGAAGAGTCGGAGTCGGAGGGGCCACGGGGGGTCCACACACCAGGGGGGCGCCCCCCCTCTGGCCGCGCCGCCACCACGTGTGGGGGCCCTGGGCCTCCCCTCTGGTCCATCTTCGGTGTTCTGGAAGCTTCGTGGAAATATAAGATCGTGGTCCTTGATTTCATCCAATTCCGAGAATATTTCCTTACTAGGATTTCTGAAACCAAAAACAGCAGAAAACAGGAACTGGCTCTTCGGCATCTCGTCAATAGGTTAGTTCCGGAAAACGCATAAAAACGACATAAAGTGTGAACAAAACATGTAGGTATTGTCATAAAACAAGCATGGAACCTCAGAAATTATAGATACGTTGGAGACGTATCAAGGGTATGTGGTGAAAAGGGTCAGCCCATATGTTCTCAAGGTTCCCTCAGGTTACTGATGGGATTCGTAGCATAGAAAACAAAAAAATTCCTACCGCAAGAACGAATAACAAGTCAAGATGCAATCTAGAAGATGGTAGCAACGAGAAGATCATGAGACTAACCCTCGAAGATTTCCAAAGCCTACAAGATTAGATCTCGTTGTTGTTGTAGTCGATCACTTGCCGCTTTCGAAAGCACGAAGAAGATCTTGACGGTGCCACAGTCGGGCAGCACCTCCATACTCGGTCACACGTTCGGTGTTGATGACGACGTCCTTCTCCCCGTTCCAGCAGGCAGCGGATGTAGTAGATCCTCCTCGGAATCCCGCTAGCACGACGGCGTGGTGACGGTGGTGGTGGAGATCTCCGGCAGGGCTTCGCCTAAGCGCTGTGGGAGGTGTATGAGGAGGGAGGTGTGCTACGGTTTGAGAGAGAGAGGGGGCTAGGGCGCCGGCCAGGGAAGCCCTAGGTGGTGCGGCCAAGTCATGGGCTGCCCCTCCCTCTCCTCCTCATTATATAGGTGGAACCCCAAGGGTTAGCCCAAAGTCTTCGAATAAGACCCCAATTCAAAAACTGCCTTATGGACGAAACCTAGAGGGACAGGGACTCTCCTCTTCCCCCTTTCTTTGGCCGGCCAAGGAGGTGGAGTCCTCCATGGACTACACCATCCCACTTGGTTGGCTGGTTGGGTTTGGTGGAGTCCAACCGGGACGCCACCTTCCATGGTGATTTCATCCGGAAGGTTCTAGAACATTCTAGCGCCTTCCATAAATGCACCGGATCATTTCCAAACTTGGAAAGTGACTTCCTATATATGAATCTTATTCTTCGGACCATTCTGGACCTCCTCGTGATGTCCTGGATCCTATCCGAGACTCCAAACAAACATTCGAACTCCATTCAATATTCCATATCTACTTAAAAACGATATCAAACCTTAAGTGTGTCACCCTACGGTTCGTGAACTATGTAGACATGGTTGAGACTCTTCTCCGACCAATAACCAATAGCGGGGTCTGGAGATCTATAATGGCTCCCACATATTCAACGATAACTTTAGTGATCGATTAAACCATTTGATATCGATTCCCTTTGTCTCGCGATATTTTACTTGTCCGAGGTTTGATCATCGGTATCTCCATACCTTGTTCAACCTCGTCTCCGACAAGTACTCTTTACTCGTACCGTGGTATGTCATCTCTTATGAACCATTCATATGCTTGCAAGCTAATCAGACGACATTCCACTGAGAGGGCCCAGAGTATATCTATCCGTCATCGGGATGGACAATATCCCACTCTTGATCCATATGTCTCAACTCATACTTTCCGAATACCTAATCCCACCTTTATAACCACCCATTTACGCACTGGCGTTTGATGTTATCAAAGTACCCTTCCGGTATAAGTGATTTACATGATCTCATGGTCGAAGGACTAGGTAACTATGTATCGTAAGCTTATAGCAAATTGAACTTAATGACGTGATCTTATGCTACGCTTATTTGGGTGTGTGTCCATTATATCATTCACCTAATGACATAACCTTGTTATTAATAACATCCAATGTTCATGATCACGAAACCATGATCATCTATTAATCAACAAGCTAGTTATACAAGAGGCTTACTAGGGACTCCATATTGTTTACATAACACACATGTATCAATGTTTCGGTTAATACAATTATAGCATGGTATGCAAACATTTATCATAAACACAAAGATATATTATAATAACCATTTTATTATTGCCTCTTGGGCATATCTCCAACAGTCTCCCACTTGCACTAGAGTCAATAATATAGTTTACATTTGTAAAGATATAACACCTTGGCCTTCTGGTGCTTTATCATATTTTGCTCACGGGAGAGGTTTTAGTCAACGGATCTGACACGCTCAGAAACGTATGTATTTTGCAATTCATTTGCGTCTCAACGCATCACTCATTTTCCAAATGAGTCGGCATTAATCATATATGTCCAGTCTTCTGGAGGAACCTTAATTCTGTGGTCTGAAATATGTCACTAATATTGTCACAGACAATATAGCTTCAAAGTTATGACACTATCGGAACTACACCAAGTTCTCAAAGAACTCCTCGACTTAAACATCCTCAGTCATTGTCAAAACAATGACATACTCTGCCTTCGTTTGTGGAATCCGTCACAATATTTAGAACTCTTCTAAATCTAGCATTGTGCTACCTTTTAAACAACACTTAGCCTAATTGAGATTTGAATTTCATTTTTATATGTGACCAAACTAATATCGGTGCAACACATTACAGCGATTTGTTTGTCATTACCCCATATAAAACTATATATATCCTTGGTTCTTCTAAAGCACTCAGGGATATTCTTACTGTCGATCAATGATCATCACATGAATCATTCTGGTACATGCTCATAACACTTTAGAGCACAGGATATCTGATTGTGTACATATTAATCGTGATCTAAAATCACTCATGTGGTTTTACTCATTGAGTGTCAGATACACTCAAGTTTCGTTAAACCTTCACATGAAAAGAACACTTTCTTAATATCTATATTGAATTACTTCAATATCCATTCTATGTACTTTGACTTAAACTTATTATGTGTTTCAATCTATCTTCATAGATCTTGACACTAAATATGTTTCAGTCCATATCCTTTCATTGAAGTTAATTCTCAATGAAACCTTTTATAATCAAGTATATAATTACATCATTTATAACCAACTATATGTCATCTACATAAGTATTATAAATATGTCTCAGTGCTCCCACTTAATTTCTTGCAAATGCAAGCATCTTCCTCGTTTTTGATGAAATCAAAAACTCTTTGACTATTTCATCCGGTGAAGATTCCAACTCTGCGATACTCACTTCATCCAATTGAAGTTTGTATACCTATCTAGTATTCCACAGACCAGCAAAGCTCTTGGTTGTATCTTGTATACACCTTTAATACACACTTCTGTTAAGTAATGTATTTTGCCATCCTACTAGCATATCTCATAAAAGAAATATGTAGCGATTACTAGAATAATCCACATAGACTATAAGCATCGCTACGGAAGATCTAATCTTATCGTAGTAAACTATTTGAACTTTGTCGTAAACAATCTTTCGAAAAGTCGAGCTTATTCAAGGATATTCCATCCAAGTCCATCAATTTTATAGATCCATTCACTTTCAAAAAGTATTCATCTATCTTGGATTTCATGGTGTATAGCCATTTTAACGGAGTCAGGGCCCATCATAACTTATTTGTTTGTAGTTGGTTTATCATTGTTCAAAATCAATCCTTTGTCCACAAATCATTTATTTGATCACAAAGTAAACCATACCTACAAAGGTTCAATATGTACTTCGATCTCCATGGCTAAAACACTTTGTAGTCATGGGAGCCATGATCGTCGTGGCCGCTTCCGGAACCATTTTCGATGTTGCGCTACTCTGATCATTATGCTCAGGTTCATAAACTTTATCAAGTTCTATTGTCCTCCCACTCAAATACTTCGCTAGAAACAATTTCTTGGAAATAAGTAAGAAACATCAACAAACACTTTTGTCTTCGTCTCCATAGTGGAAAGAATTCCCAATCAAATCTCTCGGATAACCAACAAAGACATTCATCCGATTTTGGTTGTAATCTTATTTACATATGCTATGCATACCAAAATTTAAGAAAGGACTATTAAGGTTCATACCCATGCCATAGCTCGTATGGTGTCATTTCAACGGATCATGATGATGCTCTATTCAGTGTAAAAGCGGTAGTCTCTAAAGCATAATCCACAAAAATATAATGGCATCATTTTATTTTATCTCATCATTAACCCAACAAGGTTTGGATACATCTCTCGGATACTACATCATCACTATGATACTCCAAGAAATGTGAGTTGTAGAACAATTTCATAACTCTCTTAGATGTTCGCTAAAACTCGTAATTCAAATATTTCCACCGTGGTCTAATCATAGATATTTGACTTTTCTATTACGATGATTTCCACTTCATGCTGAAAATTATTTGAATCCATTCAAATGTTTCAAACTTCTTCCTTATTGAATATATCCACATATATATACTCAATTCATCATTGGAAGTTTTCATGAAGTAGAAGAATCTCCCGCACACAACTATGCCCAGTGAAGCACATACATCATCATGTATGTTTCCACTAAGTTAGTTTCCCGTTCAAATCTTGGCCTATGAACGGTATTTCAGTCATTCTTTTTAGAAGAGATTTGCAAGCGCCAAACGATTCAAAAATCAAATGACTCCAAAAATCCATTTGCATGGAGTTTCTTCATGTGTTCCTTTCTAACATGACCTAAATGGCGGTTCCACAAATAAGTGGAATTCAAATCATTTGCCTTATAGCATTTTAGTGTTAGTGTTATGCATATGTGTTTCACCATAAAGATTTATAATAACTTATCCATCGTACATGGAATACTGTCAAAATTTGAACAACTCATTGTTTTCATTTGACCAGAACAAAACAACAATTATGAAGTTCTTTATTATAAATCTGAAGGGCTAGATAGAATGGCAACGACGAACATAATAATACTTTATTTTTGTTCCAGACGTGCATTCCTATCATATTCCTTGTCAGTCACTTAGGCCATCGTATTCTTGTAGTGAATTGTATTGTATGACATCTCATACCAACCAATCTAGTACAAATACCCAATAATTTCATTGTGTGACCAAACTAGTAATACATTCATAACATGTATATCATCTATATACACCTGAGCTAGACTTTCTAGTCTTTTTCTTTCTTTCTGCCAAAATATCTTTTGTAGTTTCTCTTTTAGCTTTCCTCATTCTTAGAAAACACTTCACTTTCAATAACTTCTAGGTCCATTGCTCAAATAACAATAACCTTGAGGTTCTTACTTTAAAGTTGATCATCACATGACAAGTGTTCCAGATTTCACTATTAGTAACCTTTTAATGTGATGAACATTTTCACTCATAATTTTTATCCATCGAATCATGACGACTTTTTGAGACCATGTCTGTACATGCTAGGCTCGTAAAGTTTAACCTTAGTATTCGCTTGTGCAAATCTGTCTTGCATCCGTTGTATGCACATGTAGAATCTATAACACCCGATCATCACGAGATGCTTCGAAACGACGAGTCTTAGCAACGGCGCATACTAAGGACGATCACTTCATGGATAAGCGAATATCGTTAGTGCCCAACTTAGTTGGAGGATTGGGATGCCTAGCGTCTTCAACCTTCGTACATTCCCATAAAACTTATGAGTTTATGTAGTCTCACTAAATTATATTCTATCATCTTGTAATAAGGTCTTAGATATCACATATATCTCATACCTTGCTTATTTCTGAAAACAAACTTTTCAGCTCCTTACTTTTCAAACAGATTTGAACTTCAAGTTTCACGGAGACAAGATGATTCTACGTACTAATTGAAACCATGTTTCTTTGAATTAGCAATGTGAGGTTTACTAAAAGTTTGCAATAGGACTTAATCATTTCTTGATTCTTTAACAATACGGTACCAATCCGTAAAGTTACTTGTCAGACTTAACAGTATTTCTATCTCAATTACAAGACTAGCGCATGGTAGAAAACGGATGCCAATTCTACAAATTAATTCAAAATACTATTTAGACTATGTTCATGATAATTAGTTCATGCTTTAATCTAATTACTAATGAACTCCCACTTAATACAACATCCCTCGTAGTTGTTTAGTGGTTACACGATCCATATCCACTACACCAAAACCGATCATCACGTGAGATGATGTAGCTTCAATGGTGAACATCACCATGTTGATCATATCATCCATATGACTCGTGTTCAACCTTTCGGTTTCCTGTGTTCCGGGGCCATGTCTGTACATGCTAGGCTTGTCAAGCAAACCCAAGTATTCCGCGTGTGCAACATGGCTTACACCCGTTGTATGTGAACGTAGAATCTATCACATCCGATCATCACGAGATGCTTCAAAACGACGAACTGTAGCAACGGTGCATACGAGGGGAGAACACTTTATTATCTTGATATTAATGTGAGGGATCATCTTATAATGCTACCATCGCGATCTAAGCAACATAAGATGCACAAAGGATTAACATCACATGCAATTCATAATGTGATATGATATGGCCCTTTAGTCTTTGCGCCTTTGATCTTCATCTCCAAAGCACGGACATGATCTCCATCATCAACGGGCATGATCTCTATCATCGTCGGCGTAGCATCAAGGTTCATGGCGCCGTCTTCATGGTTGTTCACCTCATGTAGCAACTATTACAACTACTTTGAAATAATACTACAACATGAAATATAAAGACAACCATAAGGCTCCTGTCGGTTGCCACAGTACAATAATGATCATCTCATACATATTCATCATCACATCATGGCCATATCACATCACCAAACCCTGCAAAAACAAGTTAGACGTCTCTAATTTGGTTTGCATATTTTACGTGGTTTAGGGTTTTCGAGCAAGATCCAATCTACCTACATGGTTTAACGGTGATACTAGTGTTGTCAATAGAAAGAGTAAATTGAATCTTTACTATGGTGAGAGAGACAGACACCCGCAAAGCCACTTATGCAATACAAGTTGCATGTCGAGCGTGGAGCAAGTCTCATTAACGCGGTCATGTAAAGTTAGCCCGGGCCGCTTCATCCCACCATCCCGCAAGATGCAAAGTACATGAAATAAAGACAACAAAGCATCAATGCCCACAAAACCATTGTGTTCTACTCATGCAACCAATCTATGCATAGACACGGCTCTGATACCACTGATGGTATTCGTAGCATAGAAAACAAAAAAATTCCTACCGCAAAAACGAATAACAAGCCAAGATGCAATCTAGAAGATGGTAGCAACGAGAAGATCATGAGACTAACCCTCGAAGATTTCCAAAGCCTACGAGATTAGATCTCGTTGTTGCTGTAGTCGATCACTTGCCGCTTTCGAAAGCGCATAGAAGATCTTGACGGTGCCACAGTCGGGCAGCACCTCCGTACTCGGTCACACATTCGGTGTTGATGACGACGTCCTTCTCCCATTTACAGCGGGCAACGGATGTAGTAGATCCTCTTTGGAATCGCGCCAGCACGACGGCGTGGTGACGGTGGTGGTGGAGATCTCCGGCAGGGCTTCGCCTAAGCGCTGTGGGAGGTGTATGAGGAGGGAGGTGTGCTAGGGTTTGAGAGAGAGAGGGGGGCTAGGGCGCCGGCCAGGGAAGCCCTAGGTGGTGCGGCCAAGTCATGGGCTGCCCCCTCCCTCTCCTCCTCATTATATAGGTGGAACCCCAAGGGTTAGCCCAAAGTCTTCGAATAAGACCCAAATTCAAAAACTGTCTTATGGACGAAACCTAGAGGGACAGGGACTCTCCCCTTCCCCCTTTCCTTGGCCGGCCAAGGAGGTGGAGTCCTCCATGGACTCCACCCTCCCACTTGGTTGGCTGGTTGGGTTTGGTGGAGTCCAACCGGGACTCTACCTTCCATGGTGATTTCATCCGGAAGGTTCTAGAACATTCTAGCGCCTTCCATAAATGCACCGGATCATTTCCAAACTTGGAAAGTGACTTCCTATATATGAATCTTATTCTCCTGACCATTCTGGACCTCCTCGTGATGTCCTGGATCCCATCCGAGAATCCGAAAAACTTTCGAACTCCATTCCATATTCCATATCTACTTAAAACGATATCAAACCTTAAGTGTGTCACCCTACGGTTCGTGAACTATGTAGACATGGTTGAGACTCTTCTCCGACCAATAACCCATAGCGAGATCTGGAGATCCATAATGGCTCCCACATATTCAATGATAACTTTAGTGATCGATTGAACCATTTACATACGATACCGATTCCCTTTGTCTCGCGATATTTTACTTGTCCGAGGTTTGATCATCGGTATCTCCATACCTTGTTCAACCTCGTCTCCGACAAGTACTCTTTACTCGTACTGTGGTATGTCATCTCTTATGAACCATTCATATGATTGCAAGCTAATCAGACGACATTCCACCGAGAGGGCCCAGAGTATATCTATCTATCATCGGGATGGATAATATCCCACTCTTGATCCATATGCCTCAACTCATACTTTCTGAATACCTAATCCCACCTTTATAACCACCCAATTACGCAGTGGCGTTTGATGTAATCAAAGTACCCTTCCATTATAAGTGATTTACATGATCTCATGGTTGAAGGACTAGGTAACTATGTATCGGAAGCTTATAGCAAATTGAACTTAATGACGTGATCTTATGCTACGCTTATTTGGGTGTGTGTCCATTATATCATTCACCTAATGCCATAACCTTGTTATTAATAACATCCAATGTTCATGATCACGAAACCATGATCATCTATTAATCAACAAACTAGTTATACAAGAGGCTTACTAGGGACTCCTTGTTGTTTACATAACACACATGTATCAATGTTTCGGTTAATACAATTATAGCATGGTATGCAAACATTTATCATAAACACAAAGATATATTATAATAACCATTTTATTATTGCCTCTTGGGCACATCTCCAACAGTTACCCCCTCTCGGGAGTTCCCCATATACGTCTAGAACATGCATACGTGCCATCAGCGCATAGCCGGATGCACCCGGGGGTACAACACTACAACATTGAATCAAACAACACCCCACTATGCTAGTGTACACACCATGTGTTCGCACAAAAGTTTTGGGGGCATTCCCTCCCTCTGAGGCTCGATTTCCAGGGAAACCCTAATCTGTTAACCGTGTGGTCTACATCATTGACTGGGAACCAGCGGCGGCTACCTGGTGGACTTATGCCTCCATTTGAGCTTGGTTAGGCCATGGGGGCATGTGGTGACATGGATCAAGCCTATTTGCTCTCTAGGTTCCCTCTGGTTAGCCCCTCCCGGGAGTTCCCCTATACGTCCAGAACATGCATATTTGCCGTCAGCGCATGTGCATGTAGCCGGACGCATCCGATAGAAACCACTCATAATATATAAAATAAGGATCACAAACATATTGAATTTAAAGAAGTAGATACACAATAACGATACACATAATAACTAGACCCACACACGAACCAAAACACTTAAAGAACTAGACCCACACACGAACAAAACACTCAACACTCGGTCGACACACGATGAGCTAGACATCCGGACTCGACACTGCCATTACTCGACAAACACATACTAATCAATTGTCGAAATTTTCTTCCTTGCTTGGGGTGTCCTCTGAAGCGGTACTTGAGAGGTTGTCCAGTCACCATTCATCATCATGCGACCATGTCGACGCCTCTCCTTTGGCGTACTCCGCTTCATATTTGGCCGTCCTCTACCGCTTTCCCGCCCTCTTCTCTCTCCTCACCGACTGCTTCTCGTTCCAGAATGCGCACGTGGCCTGGACCTTTTCCGGATGGTCTCTGCGCTACTTCACCATGAACTTCTCGTCCGCCTCGATGATAGCAATCCGCCGCTGACCATCGATGTACCGCCACGCTTCCCCCTCTGAGCAAAGTAGCTGCACAAGAGCGAGATTCTGGGCTTCCGTCAGAGACCTGACCTCCGGGAAGTTCATTTCATTGCGCGACCGGGCAAACCTCCACGCCACAACGTCGTCTGCGCGGGCAGCAGCCTCCTTCGTGTAGAAGGTGCAGATCCATACATGCACACCACCGACAGTGATTTCAGCCGCGAAATGGCCCGCAGGCCGCTTGCGAACGCCGAGGAAGCCCGTGTTGCTATGACGACGAGGAGCCATCTCAACGGCAGCGGAGCTCAGAGGATTCTGTGGTGGTGTTGGAGGAGAGAAGTGCTACTGGTGGTGTTGTGCTGGAGGAGAAGACATGGCTATATATAGAGCGGCAAGGGGATGAAATGGTGGGAATACTTGGCGGGAGAGAATGGGCGCGAGAAAAATGGCGGGAAATAAAGGGCGGGAAACGAAGGGCAGGAGAGAACAAGCGGGAAACCTTTGGCGGGAGAAATTGGGCGGGACCGATGGCATTGCCGTCGGCATAGCTTACATGAAATGTGATGACGGCAATGTCGTCGGCACAGGTTAGCGTCATTCCCCCTCCGCTACGGCGGTATTGGCAGCCCCACCGGCCAGAGACTGTGCCGACGGCCGCCCTCGGCACAGCCGAGGTTGTGCCGATTGCCTAAACGTACTGTGCCGAGGGTGCCGTCGGCACAACCTCCGATGTGCCGATGGCTGGCTTCGTGGGTCTGCGTGGAGACGATTTGTGCCGACGACCACAACCTCCAATGTGCCGATGGCCGGCTTCGTGGGCCTGCATGGAGACGACGGCCCCCCGGTATTTTTGTCGTCGACACAGATCATGGCCATCGGCACCTTGTGCCGTTCCCGTAGTGTATCTCCACTCCAAAATATACTATGTTTTGGATAACATAGTAATTTCACAACGTAGGCCATAGTTGATTAATGCTAGTGGCAAAGCTTGCGAAAACGTCTTACAAAGTGATCCTATGTGACACACAAGCAAGATATAAAAAATATACATAGCTAATATTTTGGTAGTTTGCAAATTCTGTACGTTAATCAAATGGTAATTTATTAAAGTTAGAGGAACATTATAAAGCGTGATGAGAAGTCAAGATTGAACGGCAAGAGGATAACGTAGCTAGATAAGGCAGGCACTGAGTACAGATGGGCTAAGTTAGTGTATCTTCCCACCGACTTTATGGATGGATCGATCGGACACTAGTTTCCTAGCTTGTTCTCCGAGACCATGCAACTAACGCCTAATGGCATCGTTACTTCGATTAATTATACGATTTGCATGTCCACCACCACGTACTACTACTTCCCTCAGCTCTATATTCATCCCCACTAAGCGTAGCATCAAGGACTAATGGGGATTATGTGGTACTCATGAAAGTTATTTAATTAACGCAGCACCGTCATTATCCGTCTAAGGGCATGTACAACGCGCAGCGCTTATACGGGCGCTTAATTTTTTTAAGTTTATCGTCTGTCGCTTGGGAGCCGTGATTTGCACCTATAATGCAAGCGCCGATGCAGCGATGCTGAAAACCTGACTGGAACGCCATTAAAACGAACGAAACGTCTGAAATTTATTTCCTAGCACCTGCGTAAGGGTCGGGCGTTGTACATGCCCTAATCCTGCATGATGGGGTGTACTTTTTGTACCCTGTTGACAGTTGCGTCTGTCAAAGTTTATCCTTAATTAGCTAATTAATAATACTCCTGTAGGTAACGGTCTACAACTAGCCGGCTTAACAAAGACTCGTGGTTTTGAAGTGGGAATTTGAAATGGAGCATGCATTTTCCTTGTACACACCGCTTGTATTATCTTCGTATTTCAATCATTAGAACGAGGGCAGCTTCCGGTTCTTTGCTACCTACTTTCTTTTCCTCAAAAGGGGATATCTTCGGCCTCTACATTGATAGATGCACACAAACATATTTGTGACAAAGTTATCATCCAAAGCTCACAAGGGAAAAAAGAACAGAGACAAAGTTCGGCAAAATTAAAATACGACACGGTTATGCGGCATAATTTCAGTTACTAGGCTGCCAAGCATACTGGTTGAAACTACCCTTAGTAACCATCTCCAAATAGTTACACCCATAGTGCGGACACCCCATACATGTGTAGGCTGAATAGAAGACCACAAATGGGCCCAATGCGTGGCCTTGAGAACAACCTCCACTGTCTGAAGTGTACCTAATACACAAAGCTTGTAATATCATTGGGCGTATTACAATCATTAGAACCATGACAACATCAAACTTTTACTCCATGCGTGCCTGTTAAACTGAGACGGAGGGAGTACTACCAACTCCAAGGTCGTCAAATCTGGTTTAGTGTGATATAATTGCCATACATATTCCCTTTGTCCCTGTTGGCTATTGCACCCAGCTATTAACTCTCATTTGTTTCTTATTGTGGTTGTAGTGAAAACCGACATTAATTTTTGCACAGTCATAAAAGAAGAGATACTTGTTTAGGAAATGAGAATAAGAAAGCATTCTGGTTATTAGGAGGAAAACATAACAATACTCGTAAAAACCTCGGTGAGTGCAAGTGGACTACTCCGCATTCATATAACCTCCAAATCCAATGTAGGAGTACACAATGGGTGATCATTGACTAGCTAGTAGTCCATTCGTTCACATGAATAAGGAACACAGTTTTAAAGGATTAACTTTGTTAAAAAAAAAATTGAGCAACTATACTTCGATTGCGTTGCTCAGTATTGATATTTTTTTTTTGGTTCGTCTTAAACACATTCTATTGATATCAATTTCTTTTTGTCAAATAATCCTCATATACTTGGACTACTCTTTGATCAAACTTTCATCTTGATAAGTGTATGCATCATATTCATAAAAACGGATGGAGTATTCGCGAAGACTATACCTGCAACATCCGAGAAAGTGAGGCGCTTGTCCGTGAAAATTTGCTTGTTCCTCTCCTTTCATATGTCTATATAGAATCTGCCCTTTGCCTGAACAGGCACCTGGGAGCCACCTCCTAGCAGGGGAGAATTTTTTTTAAAAAAATGTAAAGTTTAATGATAACTGGCCGTGAGGAACATTTCAGGCTCTTAGTACTATTGTACGAAAAAGATAGAACTCTACGACCTCGAGTTTACTAAGTTTTCTATAAAAAAAATATCTGATTACTTGTTGTGTTAGTGGAAGAGAAAAGTAGATGGCGGCGGAATGGGAACTACACAGCAAAAACGGGAGATAGACCTAATGATTCAAAAATTTGCAAAAGAAATTAACACATGCACGTAGGTTATGGAAACATAGGGAGTATAGCACAAGGAATTATGAATATGCTTTTGTGGGGAAAAGAAATGATGTATTTGGTAGCACTAGGTAAGCATGTTAAGTTTTTTTTAGAAGGAAATCATATTGGGGTTATTAGAAAACATGTATGTACTACTTTTAATCAATACAAATTAAAATATATATAAGGGATACTTATGCAAAAAAATCGATCTCAAAGGTACATGCGGTGCCATTAGGACCACACCATTGAGTGACAAATTAATTTATTAATACAGGACTACACTTTAAGCCTCATCATGAATTAGTGAGTTATTTGGTACCACATGGTTTACACAAGTGACCACTGGCATGCATAGTTTTCAATATCACTTACACATAGCTTGAAATTTCTGTTAAAAAAGCAAGTGCGTAGGTTAATTATGGAAAATTAATAGTACTGCGAACATTAGGGAAGCATGTGGCTAGAAAGATGAGCAGGACACAACCGAAAGATCGAAGTGGCAGATAGTATCATGATCAGCATCATTGCAGAGGTCATGCAAGAAACTAACACGCTAATTATTTCTGTGCACGTGAACTTTTACTACTATGACAACCATAATATAAATTAATTATGAGATAACATATACTCCGGTACCATGGACGACATCAGTTGCGCCACGTGTATCGCTGCACCAACCATGCATTATAAAAGTGAAAAAAAAGTGTTTCCAACTTTTAGCGGACAAATAAAATGGTCATTCAGATGCAACCGTGGGCAAATATTGGTGGAAGGATGGCATAGCCGTGCTTGTCGGGCAAAGGGAGGATGAAAAGAAACTCTAAAATACAATGCTCGACAAATGGGGTAGCACTGATTACTTCTATAAATGTTCCTAGACTACCCTCTCAACCAGGGGGTCTGAAAGGGGCAAAACGATCTCGTTCGTCCGTTTCACAGCACAGTAAAGTTCTGAAACCCGCTTTTCACCTCAGCCGTTGGATGTAGTAAGTTTTTCTGTACCGGCCGCTGCTTGTTCTAGGTGCATGACGGCTGGGCCCGTGCATGAGTGGGGCCGTTTGTTTGAGACAGCAAGCATCCGTGCTCGCGTGGCTCAGAAAAACAAAGAGGTGAAAACCCTAACCAATTCCGTGCGTCTCGTCCTCCCCCAATCCCCGCCTTCCTCTCACCTCCTCCTCCTCCTCCCCTAGAGACAGCGGCGGCTCGGCCTACCCTCTCACTCAGTGTGGCTGCGCTGCCTCCTCTCCTCTCTGCTCCCGTGCTTGCTCGCGGCGACAGGGTGCTCCAGTGCCGGGTACGACACGGCCGGCGGCGGTGCGGCAGCAGCTTCGAGGAGCCGGGGTTGCGGCGGCCAGGACGCCCGCCCAAGCGACCCCCACCGCCGGCCACACATGAGCTTGGTCGAGAAGGGCGTCCACACCCGCCGGTGCTCGAGATCTGGCGGATGGAGGGCTGCAGCGGCGGCGGGATCGATCTTGGTCGTCACTCCAACCTGCAGAGCTCCGTGATCGCGGAGAACCGATCCATGGGGGCGTCGGGGAAGTGGATCAAGACGCTGGTGGGGCTCAAGCCGGCGACCGCAACGGAGAAGCACGGCAAGGGGCGCAAGTGGAGCCGGCTGTGGCGGAGCTCCTCCGGCGGGCAGGGCCAGCGGGGCGCCGCGTCGGCGGCGGCCTCCGAGGTCTCCGAGACCTCGTCCTCCGCCGCCGCCGACGCGCTCAGCTCCGTCGTCGCGGCCGTCGTGCGCGCCATGCCCAGGGACTTCCGCGTCATCCACCACGAGTGGGCCGCGCTCCGCATCTGACCGCCTTCCGAGGATTCCTGGTACGCACACGCCGATGCCTTCGCTCGCGTCCCCCTCCCTCAAAAATCCCAGCTTCTTCAGAGTTTACGCGCAGGCCAGGCGGGCGCTGAGGGCGCTGCGCGGGATAGTGCGGCTGCAGGCGCTCGTGCGCGGCCGCGTCGTGCGAAAGCAGCTCGCAGTCACAGTCAAGTGCATGCAGGCGCTCGTGAGGGTGCAGGCGCGGGCCAGGGACAGGCGCACGCGCCTCTCCGCGGACGGCCGAGACTCCTCACAGGGCGGCGACGCGCTCGACGAACGCGCCACACACGCGGATCCAGTCAAGGACGCAGAGGTATGTACTACTACTCTGTTCCAGGATACCGTTGCAGTTGCTTGGTTCATGATGAATGAGTTACCTTGCATGATAATGCTTGCTACGCGAATTATTATGTTCAAGTGCTTGTGCAAATAAACAAAGAATTATACTTCTCTTCCTCTCTGCTGTTGGCCACGCCGGCCATGGCCCTCGAATCCGACGCCTGCATCTACCGGACACATGTACCTCTCAATTCCGTATTGTTGATTATCATCTCTCTTTCTTAGATTTACTGGTTACCTAAATGCTTGAGCAAGGTTGATAGTATAGGTAGCATGTATGAGATTGGGTTATTGTCATTCTAATACAGTTTGTGTTATGCTTAGATATTTTGCATATATGTTTTTAAGATAAAACTCTAACAATTGTTTTTCCCTCTTTGCAGCCGCTATTCCAGTAAAGGATTTGATGTGCTAAAACAATAATGTGGAGATAAGTCATATGTCTGATGGAAAATATAGCTATAGCTATTTTTTGTTTGTTTTATCAGTATCATTTTAGGCTTCAGTTAGCTGAAAAAGATAATACAACGAGCAATTTTCTACCATGTGATTATAGCATTGATGTCATAATGAGCGGGATGTCTCTTGTGTACTATGAAGAATGCTACTTATATACTTGATTTCTTCGATTTCAGTGGTGGTGGTATGCTTATCATTTCTCCTTATCATTTCAGGCTTCGGCAACGACGAGCATGGCCAAGCTAGACACCAGGTGAGCTCCTCCCAGCCCTTCTCTCTCATTTTGTGTTCTCTCTGCCCTCAATCACATCTTCTAGCAAGCACCCAAAATATATTAATACATGACAAGGTCGTATCAGTACATTTAGTTCTGTAATAGTTTCATAGTGGTCAATTGTTTTTCTGCCCTGGACAATATGTTTTGTGTTTGAGCCACTGTTACAGCTCTTCTTCTCAAGCTATGGCTTCATAGACTGAAATTTTGGCTAATTAATTTGTTTGCTTGGTTCCTACATTTGATGTATTATTTAAAAGCGGGCATGTTTTAAGTTCTTCTACTTTTTTGTAGAAGAGTATTGCATACTCAGCTACTCCAATCGTTTGGGCCTTTGGGGATGGTGGACTCGATTGCTGAATCAATGGTGCCATGTCATGCCCCCTATATTACCTTTGCCCAAATCAAAGTGCATATATTTCCACGAGGTTTGTTGTAATACAATACAAGACTTTTGGGCTACGCTGCATTCCTAGAAGATGCTACTTTGATATATTTTGCAGCATTTAGATATTTTTTCATTGAATAAAATCGTTCAAGATCTATATATCTTGTATGGTTTTTCTTTTTTGTGGTTATTATTAGTTCTTATCGTGCCTTTTACTTACTGCAATTTGTTATATAGTTATAGGGGGTATGGCTGGGACGGTGATGGAGGAGCAGTGACGAGCCAAATGGCCATGGCGCCGCTCGCTGGAGCACATCAACATCTCGTCGCTCGTCAATATTACTTATCCATGTAAGCTCTTTATTCTCGTTCTTCCTCCTACTTTAATTCATTTTTCGCATGGCCATGATGGTGGATCTGCTTAGCCACGCATGGGTACAGAGAAAATTATAGCCATCTCTTCCGTTTATTGGCTTTTTTATTGTTGGAGGTGATGCTAATTCGGTTCACATCGGCGATTATTCTTGTGCTGCATTTGGTCGTTTGCTGCACTTGGATTCAGATAGAAGAGATCCAGTTGCATTGGGATCTTTTTGTGAGAATCAACTTGGTGAAAAAAGGCGTATCATTTGTTTGTTCACTCAATGGACCAGGTGATGACATGCCCTCGCTCGCTGATCTGGAGCTTCAACCATCTCATGGAGGACGCCGTCTGGTAGATGTCCTGCGAAGCCCGCTATGCCACCTCCAGCACTAGGAGATGAGGCGGCCCAGAGGTCCGGCCTCCTCATATCCCTCGTCACCATCTGCGCACTCGTGGCGGCGCACATCGCCCACCAGAAGGACTGCAGGCCCGTCGACTTTGTGCATGGCGTCATCCTCGTCAAACACAATGCCCGCAACCTGCTACTGTCGCCGAGGTTTCTTCTTATGTTTCTTGGCAGCTTGTAGCCTTTGAGGTTTTCCTATGGATTTGAATATCTCAGTCATCGGGTGTTCATTTGGGCTTATTGGCTGTACTCATTTTGGTTGGTTCCCTTTTGTTTTTGCTGCAGAGAGTGTATGTTTCATAGTGGTGTGAAAGGGTTGAGCAACGAATGAGGTTTTTTTAGTCCTAGGTCGGGACTAAGATTCTAGAATTTTCTTTTCATAATACTGCATGATTTTAATACTTCAAGGACATATGAATAGTATGGTTTCTCTCTCTCCCAGATTTCTTACTACCGAGAATGCTTTTGATTGCATTGTCATTTGTTTTATTGAGCTCTAAATTAAAATAATATTGTATTAAACTATTCGTTGCATAGCATTAGCCCACCCTTTGTTCATACCTTGTATAAAGGTTGGTTCTGTGCTTTTTTGTGTTCATGCCAACATTTTGCACACCTTACCACCTTGGACAAAGTAGTTATTGTCTGCTTACCTTTAGATTTTTTGTTTCATAGAGAATTAAGTGCAACCTATTTTTGGACTTTACTCCACGGAAATTGCAGTCAATTATCTTGATAATATATCTCAATTCCTATGTCCTAACTATTCCTTCTGTAGGAATTTGAGAAGATTTGTCCAAATTGGTGATGAAATCCAAGATGCTCGATTTCTTCTCGGACATGGATGAGCCCCTCAGGTATGACAGATCTCTCAGAGGATCTCTGCCAAAGATGAAAAGTTCATGTTCCAGTGAGGAGGCTCACCATCACCTACGTCATGTTACTTAGGTATAAATTGTATGATGGAATTTCTGAGTAATAGGCACAATTATTATCTGAAAAGTAGATGCCATGCTTTGTTGAAGACAGCGTAGTCCAGTAATTATATGTCTATCCAGACATTTCATATTTATATGCATTTGGCCTGAAAAATAGGGTGGGGAAGGCAACTACCACCGGCGGTTGTCTGGCTTGTGGGTGCATCCAGGTTGCCATTTTACAACATTAGAGATTAGAGAATGTACTGTTATGTCCACATCTGTATTGTTAGTAATTTTGAATCGATCCTTTTTCATGCATTGACGGTCGTTTCCTTGTTTTAATCTATTTGAAACATGTTTCCTGGTGGCAGTGACGCATAGGTACCATGCGGTTTACTCGTCTTATTTGTCTCCTCTTTTATCATGTATATTTTGGTGAATGTTCAGCAGCTTATGTGCTATTTTTTCCCCTACTAAACAGAATTTTCTCTATGTAGGAATTATATACTGAGTTTGATTGTGTTTCAAGATATTGAGTGTCCGTAAGAATTTGAAACAGGCTACAGATCAATTTACTTTGGTAATCTATGTTCAGTTGCATTTCGAAATAAATGTTTCACTTATCCCGCAAAAAATCCTCTATAGTTCAGTTGCATGACTTTAAAAAATCCAGTTATAGGACTGAACAGTTAGGGATTTCTACATACATATTTGATGTTGTGATCTGTGGCACAACAAGAATTCTTATGTGTTACTAACTGTAGAATGGTGTTTATCATTGGTATTGGTTCTAGGCTAAAACTTATTGTGCTTACTTCAGCAAAGTTGACAACATATTTATCCTAAATCGTTCAGCTAGCTCCTAGATATTTTACTATTCCATTTATTCATAGTACACTAGCGCAGTATGCTGATTTTGTAATTACCTTCAAATTGAAGTAGCGGTCCTGTACTTGTAGTGCTTGTGGAGGTGGCCAAGACCATGTACCACAATATTGTCTTCATGGAACTCGAGCCCTCACTGTTGCTGCTTAAACTTTTTTTACTTCCCACTCTAATTGATGAATAAAACCAGGGTATCAACTAATCTTGTTGGGTATGTGATGGGATGGGGAGGGCTTGTGTGTGTGTGATTTAGCACCATGGGAAGAAGCAACACAAGGGATATGCTGCTGTCATGGCGACCATTCTGTTCCTGCATTTGTGTGTTCTTATTATTGTTTGGCTTGGGGGTAATTGTGATTTATGAGAAATGGGGTAGCCATCTGATACTAATATTAAGAAACTGTGAGTTTAACCATTTTATCTCATGCAGAAATTACGCATGGGGCCGATCCTGGTTAGAGTGATTCTATCTCGCATGATGATTCCAGTACATATTGCAGGGGAGTATATATTGTATGTTTCATGCTTTAGTTTTAAGTTTGAGGAGAGGTACAGAAGAAGGTTACATATATTGCAGCTTCTTTGACTTCACAATACTGATAAAAAACTGCGCCCTCCGATTCATAATATTTTTCCCTAATATGGATGTATCTAGAACTAAATGTGTCTAGATACATCTATATTGGCGACAATTAATATGAATCGGAGGGACTACTGTCATTTTTCAATTCGCTAGGTGTCCCTTTTTTTTACTTTAATTTTCTTAGGGGTAGATTACCAACTACTAATTTAGTTTCTGAAAATGGAAATCGGAAGGCAACCTCTTTTTCAGAAAACTAAACAACTGTGGAATATAGAAGGGGAATATAGATTCATATGTATTTGATTCATGACTTCATTGCAAGTTCTCAGTCCTGAACCCACATTATTCTACCAGCAAACCCTGTATAAGCATGTAGGTTGCTTGATTTTAGTGAAGAAAGAAAACATATTTGAAACTCCACATTCCGGCCAATAAATATTTCACAATTTTCTATAGAGGCCACATTTTGCGGCTATGATTTCCTGAAATTGCACCATTTTCTACAAGCCTGTTCAAGGGAACACGTTTAGGATGTGGCAAGTAACTTAGTTTCTACACTTGTATGGCGACGAGAGGTCATGGTGATTTATTATTTTGCATTCTGCGAGTTTTTTACTATTTAGCATATATATGTAGTATTTTCCAGTATTATGGTTATCTAACCAAGAAGGTTTACATTGCCTTTCAAGTAGTTGCATTGTCATGATAACTTGTTGTGAGTCAAGTCTCTGCTTTTCTTTTTCAGTAAAATCTCTTGCTCGGTAATCCATTTAAGAAGAAAATAGGAAATACCCCTCTACAATTACTCTCATAATAACTAATAGCCACTACCCTGTGAAACATGCATCAGCTCGGGCAATGAATTATCTTTTCGAGAATATAGGCAATGAATTATCATGCAGTCCCGTGCATCTTTCTTAATTCCCGTGCATCTTTCTTAATTCCAGTTTCAAAACATCTTTCTTAATTGTAGAGGGGAAATACCCCTCTACAATTACTCTCATAATAATTAATAGCCACTACCCTGTGAAACATGCATCAGCTCGGACAATGAATTATCTTTTCGAGAATATAGGCAATGAATTATCATGCAGTCCCGTGCATCTTTCTTAATTCCAGTTTCAAAACATTTTTCAGATTCATGTATGGTTTTTCTCATCAAATATCAAGCGAGCCTTTGCAAAGAGAACAGAAACCCATCTCCACGGCATGAAGACTGGTGAGTTGGGAAATGCTCCATGTTGAAATTGAAACTTTTCATTCCCGGTTCCTGATACACCCACTTAGGAGCTGAGCTTGGAGTGATGCGATGTCTTTCTGCTGTTGATTATTTTCAAGGTGTTCATTTTGCCTCACAGCTGGCTGCGCAGTTTATATGCAAATACCTATGGGAGCCAACAGCTTGAGAGCGTTGCTGACTCAGCTACTGGGCATGTGGTTAATGGAATTGTAGTTGTTCTGTACAAAAATTCTGTAAAAAAGCGGGAAATTAACTATAACCAATATGTGATTTGTTTCATTCTTGAAGTTGTATTTGGGCTATGTATCATTTAGTGTTCAATGGTTTCATATCCAACTTGCGGTAATGTGTTAGTGCAGATGGTCACCACACATCTGGATGCTAACAAGGTGTTTGGTTTATGATTTTGTAACCTGATTATGGCTTTTGTTCGGTTAAACTTGCCTATAATTAGGTTCTGTGACCGACACCATAAAAGAAGCCTCCCCGTGCATCGGATATATTATACTATTACACATGGCTTGAATATTGCCTTTTGCCATTTGTGCCGGGGAGCAACAGGTCGAAGGGTCTCAAAGACCTAACATTAGCCGATTAAAACTTATGGTTATGTGCGATCTTGCTTTTGCCCGTGAAGGACCATGCTACGGAGGAGATGAAAGCCGATAAGGCGAAGATGGCAGCTTTGAGTGATGCTTTGAAGGTAGTGGCCATCGAGATGGAAGAGTTGGAGTCGAGTGTGAAGAATAATACACAAGTTATGCATCATATAGTGAATGCACCACTATCAACAATATGTGCACGACTTCAGTAACATATTTTGTTTCTGTTTTGAGAACAACTTCGGGGACATTTTTGTTTTCGTTTGAGTAGAGATCGTGGGGGAAGGAAAGAAAATAAGCCGGACTAATTCAAAACAAATAAATGCGCACGTAATAGATAACTCCTTTTGCATGTCCGGCTTCACCAGTGAGACCTTGCCGAACGCTTGGCCCGCCATCCTGATGACGGCTGCGCCAGGCGATGGTGGATGCTCCCGCATCGCCTTCGCCTCCTACTGTAGCCGAGTCAATCGCTGCTAGATCCGCCGATTCCTCGACGACCAAGCTGATGTCGGTTGACCCGATGACTGCTGGGCTGACGACGGAGGATCCACGCTGATGGACCTCAAAGCGCCTGCGCTCATGGTGGACTCTCCAACAACACCTTCGCCTCCAACGACCTCCTCCGCTTCAGCAACATCAGTGACATCGCGGTTCCTCTCATCTTCCACGCAACCTACTCTTCCCCCAACTTCCATCGCCGCCTATTCTACTGGAGCCGCGCGAGAAGAAACCTACACTAGCGGCGGAGTGAGCGAGATGGAGAGAATTTTGTTTGCGATTTTGGGAGTGGTGGCCGGGGAAGGGGGGAATGGATGCGGCCGTGGGAGACGAAGGTTTTATATGCGCCGACCCCTCCGCTCCCTCGCCACATAGCTGTACACATCACCGACCCTTCAGGTATTAGTCCTGGTAAGCCCACTCCCAACAAAAAAATTATTTGAAAGTTATTAAAATGCCCTGCATAGGTAAACTTAGACAGAGCGACGAGATTCTAATATTTCATTGCCATCGGTTGATAAAAGTTTTCAGTTGTTATGCAATCAATTGACCAAAAAATGAAGTTGTTATGCAATACACCAAATTCAACTACGAGTAGCTCCAATGCCCTGCTTCCCGAGTGTGTCTAACAGTTTGAAAGAGGAAGAGGCAAATGTGCAAGTGACCGAAGAAGAAATCGCAGCCATTTAACCGTAATATTCCCCAGTTACCGCTCGAGTGGTAGCAAGTATCCAAAAGAGAGTGGAAGGGACATCGAGGGCATTTTCTTCAGCCTACCCCATCGATTATAACTCAACCGAAGCAAACGGAGTAGCCAAACAAGAGTAGAAGGGCCGTCGAGGGCATTTCCTCCAACGAAACACGCCGAATATTACTATAACTCACCATGGATGGCCATTTCACCTAATACTCCCCCTTTGCTACTGCGATGATGATGGCAGTCGAAAGAGCTACACTTCGCGCTCCCGAGCCTCCGGTATTGAAATAAACCAAGACTTATGGTGAGTAAACGCAGTAACCAGAGAAGAGCTCGAACACACCCCGTCGGATACTACTATAGCTCAAACTGGATGCCCATTTAACCCTAATACCCCCTTTACTCGGTGGAAGAGCTCCGCTACAACCTCCGGTCCTAAAATAAGCCAAACCTTATGGTTAGCCTCCGCCATTTGCGCGATAGCGCAACCGGTCATCTAGTAATCAAAAGGAAGCTAGCAAGGAAAGGGCCTGACTTATGTTGGTCCATTAGTGCATCTATTTGCATCGTGGCTAGCTGCCTGCTAGCAGTACACAACACTTGACTCATCTTGCTTGCGTACCAAATGTCATGCCATGGAGCCATAGGTAGGCTACTGATTGCCCCTCATCTCCACCCACGCCCCATTAAAGCAACAAACAAAGTGGAAAATTTAAAACGTAGGCAAGCTACATGTAGCTCTTTATTTGCATAGACTCATAATTTATATTTCAAAGTTTCAAAAATTTTAAAACAAAATTCTGGATATAGCCAATTGTGTATACTATAATGGTGTAAATCTCAGTACAAACTACTTCATATTCTAGGCTACACAAAAATGACAAATTTTATAGTGAATAGTGCATATTTCAAGAGTATAAAATTTGTCAGATTTTGTCAATTTTGTGTAGCCTATAATACAAAAAAAATTGCATTGCGATTTTACACCATTGTTGCATACATCATTAGCAACGTATAGAATTTTGTTTCGGATTTATTTAAAAATTTGAAATACAAATTTAAGTGTTAGCTAGAAAATAAAGAGCTACATGTAGCTCGGTCTTCAAAATGCCACACCCAAAACAAAGTCCCTTATATACAATCTAGTACCACCTCGGTTTTAAAATACAAGGCATATAAATATGTTCAAAAGTTAGATCTTGCAAAGTTTGACCAAAATACGAAATAAAATATCAGCATCTACGATATTTAGTAAGTACACCAACAAACTATATATATATATTGAGTCATCGATCTATTGATATGAATTTTGTATTCTAGATGCTATATTTTGTCTATAAATTTGCTCAAACATATAGAATCTTGACCTTTGACTAAAATTGTATGCCATGTAGCATTTTATAATGGATGTAGTATTTGGAAAATAGATGATCAACGTCCCATTAGCTAGATATTAAATGGAATTTTGGCTCGTCATTGAGAAGGGGTGGTGTGAGTCCATGGTGAGTAGGGTTTACTTCTAGGGCTTTGATCGGTGTCATTGCGCTACATGTGTTCACGAGCTTAGCAACAAAGTCACAGTAATGAGAAGGCGGCCTTCAAAAATGTCCTTTGCACTTGAGTAGTGCTCAATCATAGACACATATAAACCACTTTTTTCTCCAAGACCTAGGGAAGCTAGAGCTGGCAAGTTACAAACTTTGCACGTGCATGGATGCACCTGGCCAAACCAATTATGTATCTGTTTGGTAATATGCTCACACAGAGCCCACGGTTGTTTTCATGTGTTACAACTGAAACTTATAGAACTTCTTTTGTATAGGTTTTTATGTAAATTTGTGTACAAACAAATTATGACGTACGTTCTCTCTCTTGTATTCTCTCTTGTATTTTCTCCACAGGAGCATTAGAATATGTTTAGATAAATCGGTATCTAGACAAAGCCGTGGCACTTATCTTGAAACAAAGATACTAGTATATTTGTCCAGCACAGACTACATGATACATCCCACACTCACATACGGCCGGAGTGTTGTATCCATGCATGCGTCAAGTGCTGAAAAGCCACCGACTATTTGGGCTCTTAATTTGAGCAGGTATAATAGTGAGCTTATAGCTTGTTTAGGTGTTATTTTTGCCTATATGGAAGAGAGCCGTCAAAAAATGAGGGAATTGGCTCTCATGCAAGAGTCATCTATTATACGTGCTCATAGAAATGTTTTGACTGTGAGAGATGCGTCTCTGATTTTTCATGTGGGAAGTGATGCTTTGTCTCACATCAGTGATGTATTTATATAGTCAGCCCAGTAGGTCATATTTGGTTCACAATTATAGGTATTTACTGAATTAAGGCGTAGACTGAATTAAGGAGAATTAAGGAGTATATAAGTAATATTTTTATCAATATATACAATAATGAATTATAAAGAAGTACCACTTTACTTATGGCCGACATGTGACAACCCACTCTCACAAAGTGTATCATAGCCCGGTGCTAGAACAAGTACAGCTTTACTTATAACCCACAATCAACTCTCACAAAGTGTGTTGGAGTCTGTGCTAGAGTTGACTCTTGGCTTACATTCGGATTGTTTTCTGTCTCCTCTCCTCTTCTCTTTCTTCCAACTCAACAAATATATAATATTCAACATTTATAGCTACTCTGTTCGATTTATATTGTTTGCCACTAAAATAGATGTATCTATAATTAAAATATGTATAGATACATACTACCTCCGTTTCAAGGAATACGACGCGTTTTACGTGTGTTTTGTTTGATCAAGAATTACTTTCAAATAGATAAAGATTAGTATCATTAAAAAGTTCTTTACAATACGAATCCAATGATACTAATTACATATAATATAATCAAAATTTTGTTACTCAATTTTTATGGTTAAAATTCGTTTTGAAATACGCGTGCGCTTTATTCGCTGAAACGGAGGTAGTATATATTAGTGTCAAGTAATATAAATTACAGAAAGTAGCTAATATCATTCTATTGTTATATCAAGTAGTTGACTCCTTGTAAGCTAGGTCCCACAAGAGAACACGTAACCACTCCCTTTCTTTTGCGGAGGTCACACGTAGCAACTTGAAAGCTGAAACTTTTATGGACATGCATGGTTCATCGCGGACACAGATTCACATCAGCATTGCGACACTAGTACACTACACACGCAAGTCATATTCACGGACCACGACTACCAGCTCCTAAACTCCAAAGTCTCCAACAATGTTCCAACCAATATGGACAAAAGGATTTACGTGCCCAACAACCCACTTCATCATCGGAACAAGTGTCGCGACACAGCGTTTCAACAAAGAGGACCCATGCATACACACATTGACCAACTCACTTGTCCGGCCGTGTGGGCGGCACCGAAAACGGTGGAGCAAAAACATATCCGTTTCTTGGTACAGCAAAGATGATCAAAAGGACGGTAGCTATGTTTTGATATTTCTAAGCTAGCTCCCCCTTTTGATCGCTTTGGAATTTGAAATCGATCGAGTCATTGCAGGCGGCTTAAAAGTTAAAAGATGGCCCGTTTGCAGCAGACCGACCAACAGTGTCGTGATTGGGATAAGCTAAGCTAAGTTCTAGACGGTCGTGTAGGGCATCAATGCGCCGGGCACTTTTGCCGTTTTTGGCAACAGGTGTAGTTAGTGAGCGGCTAGCTTAGCTAGGAGATGGGAAGCTGATGAGGTCTTTGCAAGGGCTGTCCATGCTTTGTTTAACATGTGCGCATCGGCAAGCTTTCGGTTGCTTTGTCCAAAACGGAAACTGTCGTCGTGCTCCCAAAACAATGGGGGGCGGGAGATGACTGATGATTGAAAAACAATGGAAGCATAGTAACGGCACTAAGATAGATAAAATTTTGCATCTCGTTTCTCTATTGTAAATAACGTACCTTCTTTGGTGGTTTTGTGGTTGGTTATAAGTGTTAGAATCGAGATGCACAATAAACGAAGAACGAAAAGTAAAACACTGCAGGGGACACAAGATTTTAACGTGGAAAACCCTTGCAACACACAAGGAAAAAACCACGGGCGCCAGCCAGCAAAACTTCACTATTTCGGTGGTGTTTACAAACGCCGTGGGTGTACAATGATGCGATGAAACCTTAGCGGCGGCTTACAGTGAATATATATAGACGGTGGCAACGATCCATACCGTCTCGCTCCGCTCGTCAGAAGTTAGCCTCCCTTTAGTATATGAATTTGGATCACAATATAACAAACTCCACCTTGAGACAAATTCCTTGTAGCATGAACTTCAACAATCACCTGAATCAACAAAGAAAACACTTGTTGGCGCCAATAACCACTTGGGCTAAACAGTTATACCAACCAAGCTTGAGCAAAGCTCAAACTTGGACACAGGAACAGGCTTAGTCATCGTATCAGCAGGATTATCATGAGTACTTATCTTGCATACCTTCACTTTACCTTTTGCAACCACATCTCTGATTGCGTGGTACTTAATATCAATGTGCTTTGTTCTCTCATGGAACATCTGATCTTTAGTAAGATAAATAGCACTTTGACTGTCACTGAACAACTTAATGCAAGAATTATCTCCACAAAGTTCAGCATATAAACCTTTCAGCCAAACAGCCTCTTTACCTGCCTCAGCAATAGCCATGTACTCAGCCTCAGTAGTAGATTGTGCAACAGCATCCTGCAAAGTAGCCTTCCAGCTAACAGCACATCCACCAACAGTAAACACATAACCTGTGAGGGACCTTCTCTTATCCAAATCGCCAGCATAATCTGAATCCACATATCCGGCGAGCCCCTCACCAATCCTGCCAAACCTCAAGCAAGCTTTTGATGTGCCGCGAAGGTACCTGAAAATCCACTGAACAGCTTTCCAATGTTCTTTACCAGGATTAGCCATGTATCGACTGATCAAACTCATAGCATATGACAGATCAGGACGTGAACAAACCATGGCATACATCAAGGAACCAACAGCACTAGAATAGGGAACTCGAGACATGTACTCAATATCATCTTCAGAGCTAGGACATTGCAAAGCTGACAACTTGAAATGAGAAGCAATAGGAGTAGTAACTGACTTTGCATCATGCATATTAAAACGATGAAGAACTTTCTCAATGTACTTTTCCTGACTAAGAAACAACAAACTAGACTTTCTGTCCCTTTTAATTTCCATGCCTAGTATTTTCTTAGCAGGACCAAGATCCTTCATCTCAAACTCACTACTTAATTGATTCTTTAAAATAGTGATCTCTTTCATGCTCTTGGCAGCAATCAACATATCATCAACATATAGCAGCAAATAAATAGGTGATCCATTAACAAACTTGATATACACACAACTATCATACTGAGATCTCTCAAAACCATGTGTAAGCATAAATGAATCAAACCTTTTATACCACTGTTGTGGCGACTGTTTCAGACCATAAAGGGACCTCTTTAATTTGCAAACAAGATCCTCCTTACCAGGCACAACATAACCTTCAGGTTGGTCCATATATATCTCCTCCTCCAACTCACCATGCAGAAAAGCAGTCTTTACATCTAGCTGGTCAAGCTCAAGATCATGCATAGCAACAATACCAAAGAAAGCACGAATAGAACTATGCTTCACAACCGGGGAGAATACATCATTATAATCAACACCTGGAATTTGGCTGAAACCTTTTGCTACTAATCTTGCCTTAAACCGTGGAGGCTCATTAGGAGACAAACCTTCCTTTCTTTTAAATATCCACTTGCAGCGGACAGTCTTCTTTTGTTTAGGCAAGTGCACAACATCCCATGTGCCATTCTTCTCAAGAGATTGCATCTCTTCTTGCATCGCACCTACCCACTTCTCTTTATCAACAGAAGCAATGGCTTCAGTATATGTAGCAGGTTCAATATCATGCTCCACCTGTTCAGCACAACTCAAAGCATAATCAACAATATCACATTCTTGAATTAATCGGGTAGGAGGTGTAATATTTCTCTTAGGGCGGTCAGCAGCAATAGACCGTCCTTGTCGCTGAACAAAAGGTGGTGAAGGTGGAACATCATTATCATCATTGTTGGTTTCAGGAACCACATTTTCATTCTCCTTTGCATGCTCCACCTGCACGCCAATTCTGTGCTGCTCATCATCAGAAACATCAGGAGAATCAATAGCATCAGAAATATCAGTAGACGGACTATCATTAAACATAACCGCCTCATTAAAAACGACATTCCTGCTCAACACAATTTTCTTAGTTTCAGGATTCCATAATCTGTATGCCTTAACTCCTGAACCATAACCAAGGAAGATGCACTTAACAACCCTTGGCTCCAACTTTCCATTATCAACATGAGCGTAAGCAGTGCAACCAAAAACTCTCAAATCTGAATAATCAGCAGGCGAACCAGACCATACCTCAATTGGAGTTTTCTTATCAAGTGGAACAGAAGGTGACCTGTTGATGAGATAACATGCGGTGGAGGCTACTTCAGCCCAAAAACCTCTATGCATCTTTGCATTAGACAACATGCAGCGAGCCCTCGAAATAATGGTCATGTTCATGCGTTCAGCCACGCCATTCTGTTGAGGGGTGTACGGAATGGTATGATGTCTTACCATCCCATCATTGCTGCAAAACTCATCAAATTCATTTGAACAAAATTCCATACCATTGTCAGTACGGAGTATCTTAACCTTCTTTTCAGTTTGGGTTTCTACCATAACTTTCCACTTCTTAAAAGCATTAAAAACATCAGATTTATGTTTCAGGAAATATGGCCACACTTTCCTTGAGTAATCATCAATAATAGTAAGCATGTAATTAGCACCACCATTAGAAAAGTTCTACGGGACGGACCCCAAACATCAGCGTGTACATAATCTAAAATGCCTTTGGTGGTATGAACGGAAGCATTAAATTTTACTCTTTTATGCTTACCAAAGATGCAGTGCTCACAGAACTCAAGATTACCTAAATCGCAGCCATCAATTACCTCTCTCTTTGCCAATTCTGCCATGCCAAGCTCACTCATATGTCCAAGACGCTTATGCCAAAGGTTAGTCTTACTAGTTTTATCAGAACTAACAGCAGCAGCAATACCAGGCAAAGTGCTACCTCTAAGGACATATAATTTCGCAGAATTCATATCACCAATCATAATAATGAGAGAACCTGATGATACCTTCAAAAGTTTGTTCCCACCTTTGTACTTGTACCCGTCACAATCAAGGGTACTCAAAGAGATCAAATTCCTCGCCATGGAGGGTATGTGTTTCACTCCTGTCAACGTGCGTGTCATCCCATCATGGGTCTTGATCTGAACAGAACCAATGCCAACAATGCTGCACTGGTTGTCATTCCCCACACGCACAAAATCTCCACTCTGCACAGACTCATAAGAACTGAACCAATCTTTGTTACAGCAAATATGAAACGAACATGCAGTATCAAGAATCCATTCATCATCACGTGAAACACATGCAGCCAAGACAGCTAAGCAATCTCCATCAGAACTATCACTACCAGCAACAACAGCGGCCTCACCCTTACCGGTGACAACGGCAGCCTTACCATTACCATCATTATTTTTCGGTTGGTAAGTTCCGTTCCTTTTCTCCTTGTTCTGCAGCTTCCAATAATCATCAATATTGTGGTTAGATTTCTTGCAATACCTGCAGAACTTGTCACGTCCTTTGGACTTTGAGCGACCTCTGTCGCCATTGCTCTTATCTCTGTTGTTGTGGTAGTAGTTATCTCACTGCTCAGGCCTGCCACGGACCTCTAATGCCTCCACCTTGGAGGACGAACTTTCAGCCTGCACCATAGATTTCATTTTCTCCTTTTGTTGGAGAGCATCATAAACTTCCGCGAGAGTTAGTTTGTCGCGGCTCAATAATATGGTGTCACGAAAATTACTGAAAGAATTAGGCAGCGAGCATAAAAGAAGAAGACCTAAATCCTCATCCTCATACTTAACTTCTATAGACTGCAAATCAGAAACAATCTCTTTCCAGGAAGATAGGTGATTTATTACCGAACCTCCCTCTTGCAACTTATGCGAGAACAGCTTCATCTTCACGTGCAATCTGCCCATGAGATCCTTGGACAAACAGATCTCCTCTAGTTTGACCCATAACTCGGCGGTGGTTTTCTCCTGCAGTACTTCCTGCAGAATATTATTGGACAGATGGAGTTGAATCAACGATAAAGCCTTACGGTCTTTCCGCTTCTCCGCATCGGTCCAGGTATCCTTCGCTTTCTCGCCGAAAGCATCGATCGCTTCATCCAGATCTGAAGATTGGGCGAGAATCGCCCTCATCTTCACTTGCCACAAAGCAAATCTCGTGGTGTAGTCCAGCTGCGGTAGATCGAACTTCAGGGACGACATCTCGTAAACCCTAGATCCAAAGAACACGGGCTCTGATACCACTTGTTAGAATCGAGATGCACAATAAACGAAGAACAAAAAGTAAAACACTGCAGGGGACACAAGATTTTAACGTGGAAAACCCTTGCAACACACAAGGGAAAAACCACGGGCGCCAGCCAGCAAAACTTCACTATTTCGGTGGTGTTTACAAACGCCGTGGGTGTACAATGATGCGATGAAACCCTAGCGGTGGCTTACAGGGAATATATATAGACGGTGGCAACGATCCATACCGCCTCGCTCCGCTCGTCAGAAGTTAGCCTCCCTTTAGTATATGAATTTGGATCACAATATAACAAACTCCACCTTGAGACAAATTTCTTGTAGCATGAACTTCAACAATCACCTGAATCAACAAAGAAAACACTACGCTTCGGCCCAAGCCTCCGGCGACGGGCCTCGCTCCGCTCGTCGGAAGTTAGCCTCCCTTTAGTATATGAATTTGAATCACAATATAACAATAAGTACGTACGTGGAGATCAGGTTCGGACAATATTATGTTAGAGTTCTCTTTTCTAAAGAAAATTAGTTTTATGTTGACGGATGCGCGTTGACATACACAACAGATACCTAGCCGACACTTGTCCTGAAACCCACAACCAAGAAAACACAGAAGTGCGAGAGAATATGGACAATACTTTGCTCCAGTGTTATCTCTATATCTTTAATTATATTTTATAAAGCAAACTTCCACTAACATTTATTAACGATACTCTTATCTCTCCGCCCACAAGATACCCTCATCATCTACATTTTTGCCATCTAATTGTTCATGGCATCTGTTTTTAGTTGTTTGACTGGTGAGATCACGTCATTTTGTTATGCAATTACACAATTTAAATCATGTGTAGAGCACAAGAAGTAGTTTCATTCATAGTTGTATCAACCAACCAACTGAGTTTCTCTTGCTACCGTTTTCAGGGATGAAAATCATGTACTTTGCTCAACACGACGAACTCTATCATGTGTAACCGCTAAAGATATTTGCAACAAAAAAATGTGGCAACATGCACGACATCTCTTGATGCAATTCATATGCACCATCATTTTCGTTAGGTTGTTGATTTCATCCTATCTACGGCTTCTTTAAATAATTTGCATGCAGTATTGATCGGGTATATTTTGAACCATGGCGACCTTTAGTTGATCAAATGCTCACAAAAAATGTTGATTAAATTTCCACTTTCGACTATTCTAACCAATTTAATCTTGCATCCTCCTGTTAAACAGTTTCATGTTTGAGGCGTCTTATCTACTCTTTAATTTACAGAAATACTTTTTAAAAGTGATTTGCGTTGCAACATGTGCGGCACCCGTCCTTCTAGCTAGTTTGTTTATCGCATGCATGCGCTATTTTTATTTTTGTACATAAAACCCGTAATACAGCAAAATACCAGTATACTAGTGTGAGACCATAGCCTACAAATTTTCGATCAGTATCTGAGTGCCGTAAGTTTTTATTGCATATCCGAAAAGTGGAACTTAACGATGGTGCAATGTAGGGTTAGAGCCTAGCTAGCTGTAATACTGATCCATGATTATTCCTGTAGTAATATGTTATCCTGTCGTGTGGGAGGAAGGCAAAGATGAGGAGGAGGGTGCAATCAGCACGACAGGACTCATGCATGCATGCACCAATTTAAGTTAGGTTCAAGTTTCCAAACTAATCAGAGCAAAAAGATATTGCTACTCCAACTCGCTAGCAGAGGAGAGGATCAATTTGATTATGCGTTTGCTAAAGCTTTTACCAGCATGTAACCATAGATTTTGAGTTCATAGTAATCATACTTTATAACTTTCTAATCGGCATAAAGAATCTTTCAACGCATCATGATGATTACTTAATTTATACTGGTTCCATTTCCTAGATGGATGGATGAAAGTTGAGTCCGAGTCAGAGCCACGTATCCGATATACCTGTCTGTACCTTAGATCTATAATGAAATTGGTTTGGGACCTAGCAACTAGTTTAGTGTCCTATATATGTGGTTCTCCGAAAGAATTCATCAGCAACAAGGCTTGCACTTTAGTTTGTTAGCTAGCAGCCTAGCACGGATGCATATGGTGCATAAAAAGCAAATATCTAACTCCTGCACGATTAGATTAGATTTGCCGTGAGTGCTCGAAAACTAGGAAGCAAACATAGTGGTGTATCCGTGCATGGTCAATTTCTGCAGACTCGGAATGGGATTGATCTTTGTAAAGGAGAAGAACGAGTGCTATATATGAAACGCCCGACAGGTTGTGAGCTTGACATAACATAACGGTAGAGCATGCGTACGCCAGGTATTTGACTGGTCAGAGAATTTTCCGGGACATGGACTAGAAGGGGCAGCGCACGTACGTACATTCCTTTTACATCGTTTCTAGATGTTTTTGCACACATGCAACTGTGTCACTTTATGGTCTTTTTATGGGAAGACAGAGGTTGGTCAAACTAAAATACATGCACCGCCAATGGGAGAAGGAATCTCCTTTGCTTGAAGTAGCAGTAAGTAGTTGCATGCAACCGACCCAACCGAAGGAGCAAGCAATACGTAGTAGGCATTTCAAACTAGTCCTTGGACCAGTCCACTCACACAGGCTAGGCCGGCAGAGCGAAGAAAGAGATGGAGATGGCAATGGCCAATGGCCAATGACGGAATGATCGATCGAGTGACAAGGTGCACATACACATGTGCAAAAGGCGCGGTGGCTGCTGATTAGCTAGGTCTCCATGGAGGTGTGGATGGAGATGAGCCAACCACGTCGTGGCTGACCTGGAGGCCACCGTGGTTTGGGTGGGCGTGAGTCGGCTTCAGCCTGCGAGCCGACAGCGGTTGCGACGTACAGTGAATGGCTCGCAGTCAATGCCAGTACAGTACTGTATGATCGAGCGCGCGCTTTGATCATCATGCGCCGGAGGAGACAGGCCCCTGATAGCAACCGATGCGGAGGCGCACGTAGTCGTCGCCATCTTGATTTACGTGAACTAGTGCAATAATGATCTCGTGTCTATATGCATGTAGCATCGTTGCTTCGATGTTGGATCTTCTAGATCGGAGATCCCGGAAGCCAAGGCGCGCGATGGAGAGATCTCCGGTGCGACAGCGGCGACGCTGACGTATATGCTGCTCGTGAGGCGGCGTGAGTCTTTGACCGAGACCAGGCACGACGAGAACGTACGGCGGAGAAGGTCGACGCGCTCTCGCTCGCGCGCAGGCACGGCGTGCGACGGTGTGCGTGCCGGGGACGTCGCGCGCGCGGGGGAGGCGATCGAGCGGAACCGTGCTATTGTATTGTGATCCAAATTCATATACTAAAGGGAGGCTAACTTCTGCTACGGATCGTTGGCACCGCCTATATATACATCTTGTAAGCCGCCGGCTAGGGTTGATCAGAATATAAGATAACCCACGGCGTTTGTAAACACCTCCCGATATAGTGAAGTTTTGCTGGCTGGCGCCCGTGGTTTTTCCCCTTCTGTGTTGGAAGGGGTTTTCCACGTTAAATCTTGTGTCCCCTGCGTGTGTTCTTGTTTCGTTCTTCGTTATTTGCTTGTCGCTTTTATAACAAGTGGTATCAGAGCCCGTGTTTCAATCTAGGGTTTTGCGACATGTCTTCCTTGAAGTTCGATCTACCGCAGCTGGATTACACCACGAGATTTTCTCTGTGGCAAGTGAAGATGAGGGCGATACTTACCCAATCTTCTGATCTGGATGAAGCTCTTGATGGTTTTGGCAAGAAAGATGCCAAGACCTGGACCGACGATGAAAAGAGGAAAGACCGTAAGGCTTTTTCATTAATTCAGCTTCATCTATCCAACAATATCTTGCAGGAAGTGCTGGCTGAGAAATCCGCAGCGGCGCTGTGGTTGAAACTGGAGTCGATCTGCATGTCCAAAGATCTAACCAGTAAGATGCATGTGAAGATGAAGTTGTTCTCGCACAAGCTGCAAGAAGGTGCGTCAATGATGAATCACCTATCGATCTTTAAAGAGATCGTTTCTGATTTGCTATCCATGGAGGTAAAATATGATGATGAGGATCTAGCTCTTATACTGTTAGTCTCGTTGCCTAATTCTTTTGCGAATTTTCGAGACACCTTGTTATACAGTCGTGATGAACTAACCCTTGCCGAAGTTTATGAGGCCCTCCAGCAGAGGGAAAAGATGAAATCTATGGTGCAGGCAGAGGGTTCGTCATCTAAGGCAGAAGCACTGCAGGTCCGAGGAAGGACCGAGAACAGAAACAACAACTACAACAACTACAACAGAGATAAGAGCAAGACCGACAGAGGTCGCTCTAAGTCCAAGGGACGAGATGGTAAGTTCTGCAAGTACTGTAAGAAAACTAGCTACAATATTGATGATTGTTGGAAGTTGCAGAACAAAGAGAAAAGAAACGGCACTTACCAACCGAAAAATAAATCTGAGGGTGATGGTAAGGCTGCTGTTGTTTCCAGTGATAATTCTGATGGCGATTGTCTAGTTGTGTTTGCTGGTTGTGTTTCTGGTAATGATGAGTGGATCCTTGATTCTGCATGTTCGTTTCATATTTGCTGTAACAAAGACTGGTTCAGTTCTTATGAGTTTGTGCAGAGTGGAGATGTTGTGCGTATGGGAGATAACAACCCACGTGAGATCGTGGGCATTGGCTCCGTTCAGATCAAAATGCATGATGGCATGACACGCACTCTGACAGATGTGAGACACATACCTGGCATGGCCAGAAATCTGATCTCTCTCAGTACCCTTGATGTTGACGAGTACAAACACTCCGGTTCTCGCGGAGTTCTGAAGGTAACAAAAGGTTCTCTTGTTCACATGATTGGTGATATGAATTCTGCAAAGTTATATGTTCTTAGAGGTAGCACATTGTCTGGTATTGCTGCTGCTGTTATTCCTGATGAACCTGGTAAAACTAATCTGTGGCATATGCGTCTTGGACATATGAGTGAACATGGCATGGCAGAATTGCACAGGAGAGACCTGCTAGATGGCTGCAATTTGAGTAAGTTTGAGTTCTGTGAGCACTGCATTTTTGGTAAGCATAAAAGAGTTAAATTCAATGCTTCCGTTCATACCACCAAAGGGATTTTAGATTATGTGCATGCTGATGTGTGGGGACCTTCCCGCAAGACTTCTCTTGGTGGTGCAAATTACATGCTTACTATCATAGATGATTACTCCAGAAAAGTGTGGCCATTCTTTCTGAAACATAAATCTGATGTGTTTGATGCTTTTAGAAAGTGGAAAGTTATGGTAGAGAAGCAAACAGAAAGGAAAGTTAAATTGCTTCGTACTGACAATGGCATGGAGTTTTGTTCTACTGTTTTCAATGATTATTGCAGCGATGAAGGCATTGTCAGGCACCACACCATCCCATATACTCCTCAGCAGAATGGTGTGGCGGAGAGGATGAACAGAACCATCATCTCCAAGGCTCGCTGCATGTTGTCTAATGCTGGTATGCATAGACGTTTCTGGGCTGAAGCAGCCTCCACCGCCTGTTACTTGATAAACAGGTCACCTTGTATTCCGCTTGATAAGAAAACTCCTATTGAGGTATGGTCTGGTTCACCTGCTGATTATTCACAGTTGAGAGTTTTCGGTTGCACTGCTTATGCTCATGTTGATAATGGAAAGCTAGAGCCCAGGGCTGTTAAGTGTGTGTTTCTTGGTTATGGTTCAGGAGTTAAGGCATACAAGTTATGGAATCCTGAAACTAAGAAAGTTTTGCATAGCAGGAATGTAGTCTTTAATGAGGCTGTCATGTTTTATAAGAGTTCATCTACAGATGTTACTGATGCTGTTGATTTTTCCTGATAATTCGATGATGAACAACGAGAGGATTAGCGTGCAGGTGGAGCACGTGGAGGAGAAAGAAAATGATGTTGCTGAAAATGATAACACCGTTGTTCAAAGACTCACCACCTGTTTTGCAGCAAACAAATAGTTCCATTGCTGCTGATAGACCGAGGCGTAACAAAGGTCCACGTCCTCGTTTAATTGAAGAATGTAATCTTGTTGCTCATGCTTTGAGTTGTGCTGAACAGGTGGAGCATGGTACTGAACCTGCTACATATACTGAGGCCGTTGCATCCGTTGACCGCGTGAAGTGGATTTCTGCTATGCAAGAGGAGATGCAATCGCTTGACAAGAATGGCACATGGGATGTTGTGCCCTTGCCTAAACAAAAGAAGGCTGTCCGCTGTAAGTGGATATTTAAAAGAAAGGAAGGTTTGTCTCCTAGTGAGCCTCCAAGGTTTAAGGCAAGGTTAGTAGCAAAAGGTTTCAGCCAAATTCCAGGTATTGATTATAATGATGTATTCTCTCCGGTTGTGAAGCATAGTTCCATTCGTGCATTCTTTGGTATTGTGGCTATGCGTGATCTTGAGCTTGAGCAGCTAGATGTAAAGACTGCTTTTCTGCATGGTGAGCTTGAGGAGGAGATATACATGGACCAACCTGAAGGTTTTGTTGTGCCTGGTAAGGAGGATCTTGTTTGCAAGTTGAAGAGGTCCCTTTATGGTCTGAAACAGTCCCCAAGACAGTGGTACAAAAGGTTTGATTCATTTATGCTTGCACATGATTTTAAGAGATCTAAGTATGATAGTTGTGTCTATATCAAATTTGTTAATGGATCACCAATATACTTGCTGTTATATGTTGATGATATGTTGATTGCTGCCAAGAGCAAGAAAGAGATCACTATTTTGAAAGCACAATTAAGTAGTGAGTTTGAGATGAAGGATCTTGGTGCTGCTAAGAAAATACTAGGTATGGAAATTACAAGAGACAGAAAATCTAGTGTGTTATTTCTTAGTCAGCATAATTACATTCAGAAAGTTCTTCATCGTTTTAATATGCATGATGCAAAGTCTGTTAGTACACCAATTGCTTCTCACTTCAAATTGTCAGCATTGCAATGTCCTAGTACTGATGAAGATATTGAGTACATGTCTCGAGTTCCATATTCTAGTGCTGTTGGTTCCTTGATGTATGCCATGGTTTGTTCTCGTCCTGATTTATCCTATGCTATGAGTTTGGTCAGTCGATATCTTGCTGATCCTGGTAAAGAACATTGGAGAGCTGTTCAGTGGATTTTCAGGTACCTTCGTGGCACATCCAAAGCTTGCTTGAAGTTTGGCAAGACCGGTGAGGGACTCGTTGGCTATGTGGATTCAGATTTTGCTGCCGATTTGGATAAGAGAAGATCCCTCACAGGTTATGTGTTCACTGTTGGTGGATGTGCTGTGAGTTGGAAGGCAACGTTACAATCTGTTGTTGCCCAATCTACGACCGAAGCAGAATATATAGCAATTAATGAAGCTGGCAAAGAGTCTGTTTGGTTGAAAGGTTTGTATGCTGAGCTTTGTGGAGATGATTCTTGCATTAACTTGTTTTCTGATAGTCAAAGTGCAATATACCTTACTAAAGATCAAATGTTCCATGAGAGGACAAAGCACATTGATATCAAGTACCATTATATTCGCGACATTGTTGCTCAAGGTAAACTAAAGGTATGCAAGATAAGTACTCATGATAATCCTGCTGATATGATGACAAAGCCAGTTCCTGTTTCCAAGTTTGAGCTTTGCTCGAGCTTGGTTGGTATAACTATTTAGCCCAAGTGGCTGTTGGCGCCAGCAAGTGTTTTCTCTTTGTTGTTCAGGAGATTGTTGAAGTTCATGCTACAAGATGGAATTTGTCTCAAGGTGGAGTTTATTGTATTGTGATCCAAATTCATATACTAAAGGGAGGCTAACTTCTGCTACGGATCGTTGGCACCGCCTATATATACATCTTGTAAGCCGCCGGCTAGGGTTGATCAGAATATAAGATAACCCACGGCGTTTGTAAACACCTCCCGATATAGTGAAGTTTTGCTGGCTGGCGCCCGTGGTTTTTCCCCTTCTGTGTTGGAAGGGGTTTTCCACGTTAAATCTTGTGTCCCCTGCGTGTGTTCTTGTTTCGTTCTTCGTTATTTGCTTGTCGCTTTTATAACACGTGCAGCAGCAGCAGCAGCCTGGGAAGCAATCATGTTGACCGATCCACCCAGAGCACACCCGTGCGTGGTAGAGGCGGAGCGCGACAGCCCGCGAGGCCCAATCGTATCGTCATCGGACTCGCCACGGTATCGTCATGAGACCGACGCACAGCCCGCGCGGCGCGGCGTCACGTAACGGCGCAATAATGCCACTACCTTGGCCGTGGCTGTCGTCGCGCGCCGAGCTGCGACCTGACTCCGGAATAGAGCCCCGGTCAGAGTCCAGGGACGGCGAAAGACGTCGTGATTGGCGATCCAGGGAGCCGGGTCGCCGGGCGGCGCCGTCCGTCCGTCGTTGCGTACCGTGCGCGGCTGCCTGAGCTAGCGCACTCCCGGGACGAGCCTCCACTAGCTTAGCTAGGCCTTCCATGCACTCTCCACCCCGGCCGGGGCACATTCTCCACCGCGCGCCTCCGTGGTCGTATCAGCTGAGCTAGCTATGCCACGATCGACCGACTCGGGCCGGCGCGCGCTTCCCTAGCTAGCTAGGTGCAGGCGCCGTCTCTGTTTGTGTACACACACGCGCTGACGCCGGCCGGCACCACGCCGGTGCACTAACCCACTCGGGTTTCGACTGGTTTGAACTCTCCCAACTTACCAGTGTGAACGTCATGTTTGTGCGTTGGTCTCGATCTCAACTCTCCTCCATCTTCTAGCTAACGTGACCAGGTCGTCCTTTGCAGCAGCTCAACCCCCACTGCGGTACACATCTCCTCTGCTTCACCAGTGATGAACCAGGTGTACATGTATCACGTGTAGCCGTGTAGCTCGGTTTCTACGTTTTTTCAGCGAAAATTACGCAAGCATTTTTTTTTCTTTGAGAATGCTGGCAAGTCGCGAGCATGTGGGAGACGGCGATAGGACGCATAAAAGGATCGCAAGTGGGCCGTAAACACGTTTGGTTCCTTGCCCATTTACTGAAACGTGCACAACATGTCGATCCGGCCCAAGATATTGGGCTGCCAGTCCAGCGACCCCATGTTAACCTTCCCTGCTAAGCCCAGCCATTTAATCTCCACAATCCCATTTTACACCTTAGCCCATTAATAGTGTGTGCGGATCATCTAGATCTAATTTCAAAATTCATAGCATTTCTCCAAAAAAAAACACCGTTTTGGCTCTAGTGTATTGAGTGGGTTTCATTCCTATTTTTTTTATCAGAATTCCCTAGGACCCACTGTATTTTTATTAAGGATTTGCTAGTTCTCAGCTAGATGAGAACTAACTTCGTGCTCAGTCAAGTTCTACACTATTTGATTTGCATCGTGATTCGTCCTAGTCATTATTTGTAACATGAGTGGGTTGGGAGTTCAAGACCTTGAGGTCAAAAACTCAGCCTTACTAGGTAAATGATTGTGCAAGCTACTTACTGAGGATGGGGTATGGTAGACTCTCATTAAGAGAAAGTACACTGGTGAGAAAGCGGTATACCAAATCCTCTGGAAACCAGGGGATTCGCATTTTTGGGTCGGCCTTATTGGTTAAAAAAAATTCTTCCAATATGGTACTTTTTCAATTAAGGATGGATCGCAGGTACGATTCTAGGAGTACTCTTGGCTAGGGAATAGACCTCTTTCAAAACAATACTCGACATTATATAGCATTGTTCGTCGCAAAAGTGATACCATTATCTTAGTAATTGTGACCTCACCCCCGTTAGTGATGTTTAGCCGAGATTTATATGGTCAGAGACTGGTTGTGTGGAATGCCTTACTTCATCGTTTGAAACCCATTCAACTTTCTATAGGCTCCGATGAATTTCGTTGGAACTTGTACCCTAATGGGAAATTTTCTGTAAGTTCACTACATAATGCAATTATCCAACCTGATATACGAGTTGAAAAGAACAAAAAGATTTGGAAGATGAAAATACCACTAAAAATTAAGATTTTTGGTTGCTATTTACGTCGAGGGGTGATCCTAACCAAAGACAATCTTGCTAGAAGTAGTTAGTGTGTGTTCTATCATCACAATGAGACGAATAAACACTTATTCTTCCAGTGTCGTTTTGGAAGTGTCGTTTTGGAAGATCTATATGGTCATGCATGCAAGTAGCATATGATATGTATCCCCCAACTTGTCTTGCCAATATTTTTGGAAATTGGCTTCATGGTATTGATCATGGGTTCAGAATGCTTATTAGGGGTGGGTGTGTTTGCCGTCGTATGTTCGCTATGGCTATGTAGAAATGACAAAGTTTTTAATGATATAATGTGTTCTCTCTTGCAGGTTATTTACAGATGCACCGGTACTCTCTGTTTGTGGTCTACGATGTAAAAGGTTGAGAACCGTGGCCTATTTACGGAGGTCTGTACACGGGTGGAGGCTACGACGAAGGATTTTTTTCCAACATAGGTGGTAGCATAATCTACGAATTTGGCCACCTAGTCCCCCTTAGGCGTTTTTACAATTGCTCAAGATTGATATGTAATTTGCCTTTTGTTTTTTCTTGAGACTCGAAAACGGCTATGTGCATCCTAACTATGCATAGGACAGGTGTAATTGCTTCACAAAATTAATAAAGCTCCCATTATCGAAAAAAAAGTTGTAGCATGAGTTGCAACTGAAATTTGATGACATCATTTGACTGAGAACGAAGTTAGTTCTCGGTCGACTGAAAAATAATCACACCCTTTTATTAAGACCCATTACAGAACTTATGTGCGTTTTGGACTTAGTTTTCAAATCATTTATCTGAATGATATAAATGATATACTTTCAATACATATTAACTAGCCATAGATTTCTATTGTGATTTTTTCAAATTACTTATCATTTAAGTGCAGTTAAAATAAATGCTAAATTCTTTCTTTTGAACTTCATTAATTTATAATTCTCTTGTTTTACTAGAATTTTTTAAACAATTAAAAATCTACTAAGTAAACTGGAAGTGGTAGTTTTTCCCTAAATAAATTATTTCTAGTTTAAGGTCTATAGGTTGGCTCTTTTGTGTATCGACTTTGTTTTTGGTGTAATTTCTTTTCGAAAAACTAGTAATTTTTCATTTTATTTTATTTTTATTCTTTTCACCTTTCCCTTCACGGTATTTGTACACTATAAATCAAGCCAAATATTTTCACATCTACTCGACAGCAATTAATTGTCCATTCCCAACCCCGAGAGTACGCATGCAACGATTAGGACGGTGCCATCGCCTGTCGGTGCCGGACCTACCGCATGTAGGATCGACATATACCACCCCCCTCCACAACACACACACACACTGGCATGGGTATACCTTATTGGGAGTACGGCTTTTGTAACCCTGGTACATATTCAAGAGCAAGCCCACCAAGTTACAATTCTGGAAGCATCCGATGTCCAGGAAGCAAAGCATGTCGGGTAAGGAAAGGTGCATCAATGGAGCCCACATAAACAACACTTGTAAACCGAGCCGAACTAGACTCCGGAAACTAGCCTCATGTATAAAGGCTAGGAGGAGCCAGCGGGAGGGATCATAGAATCATTATTGTAACCCTAGATTTACTCTAGTATTATGGTGACTTTGCCTCATAATCAATATATTGTCGGACCACCTTGCTTTTCTAACCAGCTGACGAAACCACTAGTGCACCTCTTTCCCTAAAACCCTAAGTCCATATCCATGGACATTGCCGAGGTTACCCCTCATCGCACACACACAAACACACTCCCACGTGATCTTGCATGATGTGTGCGTGACTTGCCATGTATCTCTCAGTGATGGCCCATGACTCTTTGTAGGTTGCCCCCACATCATTAACATCAGGTCGTTTTGTCCACCATGGGAGGATACAACCACTGGCCGGAGGTTGTCTTTCTGCGTCGGGTGGAGCTTCGTGCAAACCGAGTTGAGCTCTCCTAGACATGGCTATACATGGATCCTCGCGGTAAGGTCGTTTCCTAGGTCAGGTCGACACGTAGAACCGGATCCCACAGACCTAATCCATACCCAAGCGGGCGAAAGGTGGTGCCCAGAACCATGTGAGGGGATGAGCCTGACCTCCATCGATTACAAGCCATGGAAGATCACCAATCACTAAATCCTCAGGAGTTTCATATAATTAAAACTAATCAAATCTAATACCCTAATAATGTTTTTCCGCCACCACTTAAAGACCTTTCGGCACCTTATAACCCTAACCACCATATATATAAGAGGAAAGAGGGATGCCAAATAGGTAAGGAGACATACGCTCGCAACATGTTCAGCTAACATCATCTTCTACCTCCACCCACCATAGGATAAATGGATCCATACTCAAGATCATCCGAACATAGTAGAGACAACCAAAGCATGCAACACATAGAAAGTAGGATTTTTGCATGACATTTTAACGTCCGGGATCTCAACCTATACAAATTTGTGTCTCCAGTGTGCTGCCATTCCGATCTTTGACTCTGACCCTGATACGTCTCAAACGTATCTATAATTTCTTATGTTCCATGCTAGTTTTATGACAATACTCACATGTTTTATATACACTTTATATCATTTTTATGCATTTTCCGGCACTAACCTATTAACAAGATGCCGAAGCGCCAGTTCCTGTTTTCTGCTGTTTTTGGTTTCAGAAATCCTACACAGGAAATATTCTCGGAATTGGACGAAACAAAAGCCCAAGCCCTTATTTTCCACGGATTATTCCAGAACACCGAAGGAGAGACGGAGAGGAGCCGAGGGGGCCCCACACCACCTGGCGGCGCGGCCAAGAGGGGGGCGCGCCACCCTATGGGGTGGGCCCCTCGAGCGTCCCCCGACTCTGCCCCTTCGCCTATATATTCTCTCCGTCGCGAAAACCCTATTACCGAGAGCCACGACACGAGAAAAGTTCCAGAGACGCCTCCGCCGCCAATCCCATCTCGGGGGATTCATGAGATCGCCTCCGGCACCCTGCCGGAGAGGGGAATCATCAACCGGAGGGCTCTACATCACCATGCCCGCCTCCGGACTGATGCGTGAGTAGTTCATCCTTGGACTATGGGTCCATAGCAGTAGCTAGATGGTTGTCTTCTCCTCTTGTGCAATCATGTTTAGATCTTGTGAGCTGCCTATCATGATCAAGATCATCTATTTGTAATGCTACATGTTGTGTTTGTTGGGATCCGATGAATATGGAATACTATGTCAAGTTGATTATTGATCTACCATATATGTGTTGTTTATGATCTTGTGTGCTCTCCGTTGCTAGTAGAGGCTCTGGCCAAGTTGATACTTGTGACTCCAAGAGGGAGTATTTATGCTCGATAGTGGGTTCATGCCTCCATTGAATCTGGGACAAGTGATAGAAAGTTCTAAGGTTATGGATGTGTTGTTGCCACTAGGGATAAAACAACAATGCTTTATCTAAGGATATTTGTATTGTTTACATTACGTACAGTACTTAATGCAATTGTCTGTTGCTTGCAACTTAATACTGGAAGGGGTGCGGATGCTAACCCGAAGGTGGACTTTTTAGGCATAGATGCATGCTGGATAGCGGTCTATGTTCTTTGTCGCAATGCCCTAAGTAAATCTCATATTAGTCATCATGATATGTATGTGCATTGTTATGCTCTCTCTATTTGTCAATTGCCCAACTGTAATTTGTTCACCCAACATGCTATTTATCTTATTGGAGAGACACCACTAGTGAACTGTGGACCCCGGTCCATTCTTTTACATCTGAAATACAACCTACTGCAATCATTGTTCTCTATTGTTCTTTGCAAACAAACATCATTCTCCACACCATACATTTAATCCTTTGTTTACAGCAAGCCGGTGAGATTGACAACCTCACTGTTAAGTTGGGGCAAAGTATTTTGATTGTGTTGTGCAGGTACCACGTTGGCGCCGGAATCCCTGGTGTTGCGCCGCACTACACTCCTTCACCAACAACCTTCATGTGGCCTTCATCTCCTACTGGTTCGATAACCTTGGTTTCTTACTGAGGAAAAACTTGCTGCTGTACGCATCACACCTTCCTCTTGGGGTTCCCAACGGGCGTGTGCTTCACGCGTTATCAAGCTCTTTTTCTGGCGCCGTTGCCGGGGAGATCAAGACACGCTGCAAGGGGAGTCTCTCACATCCAATCTCTTTACTTTGTTTATTGTCTTGCTTTACTTTATTTTATTTTCTGTCTTGTTTGCTTTCTTTATCAAAAACACACAAAAAAATTAGTTACTTGTTTTACTTTACTTAATTCGGTTTTGCTTAGTTTATTTTTATTGCTAAAAATGAGTAATCCGGAAGTTGAAGTTCATTCATTTAAGCAACAAGGGGGAGAAAGTTTTAAAGATGCTTGGTATAGAATTAGTGATGCTCATCATAGGTGCACTAAGAAACACTCCACTATTATCCTCCTTAGGAACTTTTATGTTGGTATCTCTAGCTAGAATAGGTATGTTCTTGATACTCTTGCGGGAAGTAATTTCCTAGGCACTCCTGCTTTAGAAGCTAGTTGCATTATTGAGAGTCTAGTTGGAATACCACCTGTTAATGAAGCTAAAATTGAAATCTCTCTTGAAGATGTCATGAAAAAGTTGGAGGCCATAGAGAAAAATCTTCCAAGTGTTGAGACTAATTTGGGAATATTACTTGTTAACACTGATAAACTTGATAAATCTCTAGGAGGAATTAATGAAAGAATTCCTGTCTTAGAAACTTGTGCTATCCATGATAATCAAACCCATAGGATTGATGAACTTGAAGAAGCTATGGGAACCTTGGGTTCAACTTTTTCTTATCTTAAGTTTAAGGAGAAAGCTTATGTGGGTAAGGAGCAAAAGTTCATGTATGTCTCTAAGGTGCTTAAGCCAAAGAGCTATTATAAGCCTAAAATTGATAAAGCCCTTAATACCACTATGGGAAATTTAGATAATGGAGCATCTAAGATACCTATTGTGACAAGTTGTCTTTTTAAGGAAAATCATGATGTTAATGCTTCCTCTTTTGATAATACTTAATTTACACTTTCTGCGCCTAGCTGAAAGGCGTTAAAGAAAAGCGCTTATGGGAGACAACCCATTATTTTACTTCTGCAATTTTTGTTTTATAATTGTGTCTTGGAAGTTGTTACTACTGTAGCAACCTCTCCTTATCTTTATTTTATTGCATTGGTGTGCCAAGTAAAGTCTTTGATTGTAAGGTTGATACTAGATTTAGATTTATGCGCAGAAACAGATTTCTAGCTGTCACGAATTTGAGTAGATCTCTCTGTAGGAAACTCAGAAAAATCTGCGAAAAATCATGAGTAATCCTCATATATGTACGCAACTTTCATTCAATTTGATCTTCTTCATCTGAGCATGTTAAGTGCCTCGAAAAAATTCGTCTTTACGAACTGTTCTGTTTTGACAGATTCTGCCTTTTATTTCACATTGCCTCTTTTACTGTGTTTGAATGGATTTCTTTGCTCCATTAATTTTCATTAGCTTTGGGTAATATCCAGAAGTTTTAGGAATGATTATGTCCTCTCTGAACATGTGAATTTTTGATTATGCACTAACCTTCTAATGAGATTTTTTGAGTTTGGTGTGGAGGAAGTTTTCAAGGGTCAAGAGAAGAGGATGATATAATATGATCAAGAAGAGTGAAAAGTCTAAGCTTGGGAATGCCCCCGTGGTTCATCCCTGCATATTTCAAGAAGACTCAAGCATCTAAGCTTGGGGATGCCCAAGGCATCCCCTTCTTCATCGACAACTTATCAGGTCACCTCTAGTGAAACTATATTTTTATTCCGTCACATCTTATGTGTTTTACTTAGAGCATCTGTATGTTTTTATTTTTGCTTTTGTTTGAATAAAATCGGATCCTAGCAATCCTTGTGTGGGAGAGAGACACGCTCCGCTTGTTCATATGAACACTGGTGTTCTTAGCTTTACTTTTAATGTTCATGGCGAAGGTTGAAAACCGCTTCGTTCATTGCTATTTGGTTGGAAACAGAAAATGCTTCATGTGGTAATCTTTACTATTAAATTGCGATAGGTGGCTGCTGGTGTCACACTTGAGCTTTTATTTTTCTTATTTTCATCTAGCCCAAAGAAAAAGCGATGTGGCCCAACTCTCCGATCTGGACGGAAAAAACATCTCACGCGTATGCGCGTGTACGTCGCGCCAGGCACTCTTCTCGTCTCCACCTAGGCGCCTCCTGCCGTATCAGAGTCGAGTCGATCGCCCACCCCACCCCCACCCCGTCTCGCAGTGATAATAAATCAGCCCCCTGGACCCCGGTTCTGATACAGATTGAACACTTTGTGAGCTCTCCGATGGTCTGCACGGTCGGAGAAGACGCAGAATCCGCCGCTGGGCAGGGCTTGGGGCCGTTGTGCTGACCTCCTAGCACCTCTGTGCCATGGAATCTGCCCGCTGTGCTGACCTCCCTAGCACCTCTGTGCCATGGAATCTGCCGATCTTGACGCCGGGGCAAACGCACTAATGGTTGATCCGGCAGCCGACGCGCTCGATTTGGTTACGCGAGGGCACGACTCAGTTGCCAAGAAGCCCCCGATGTCATGGCAAGCGGACGTCGAGATTTGATTGGCCTTGCCGGCGGCAGCGCGCGGAGCAGGACGGGCCATCGCCAGCACTGGTCGTACGTTGGCGGAGGAAGTGCTTCAGTATCAGCCAGAAGGGTGGAACGAGATCCATTGGGTATTATTATGTATAGAAGGAAGACAACAAGGAATCGAGGATGCCGCGGAGATTCCGTTGTGTGCTGCAGAAGGTGAACAAGCAGATGCATCTGAAGCTATGCGTTGTGATCAGAAGAGCCGGTCCCCTGTTTGCGTTTGCTTATCCATGTGTAGCCGTGTCTTGGAGCTGTGCCCGCATGCAGATCAGGTCAACGTCAATTTAGCAAAAGTTTCAATGTCTATTTGCTCAGTTAAGTTAGAGCCATCTCCAACAGGCGAGCGGCAAAAAAACCGTCAGTTTGGTAAGCGCGAACGCCCGCGCGAACCCCCAGCGGACGCGGGAAAAAGGCGCCTAAAATCTTTGCCGCGCCCGCGCTTTAGCGCTATCCCGCGCGGGGAAGTTGCCGCATCGGTTGCCACGCGCGCTATAAAGGCGAAGCGACGCGCGTACACCAAGCGCTGAAGTTTTCGCGTGTGTCCGCCTCCGTCTCTCTCTCTCCCTCTCTCCACCGCTCTACCTCCCGCGCTGACGCTCCGCCTCCGGCTCGGGCAAGATGCCTCCGCGCCGCCGCTCTGCCTTCGGCTACCGCGGCGTCTGCGCGCGGCCGAGTGGCCGCTTCGACGCGGAGATCCGCTCCGGCGAGGAGCGTATCCGGCTCGGAACTTTCGACACCGCGCACGAGGCGGCGCGGGCCTACGACGCCGTCGCCTGGCGCCTCGGCCGCCCCCGCCGGCAAATGAACTTCAACGATGTTTGGACGCGCGAGCAGGCAGAGATGCTCGCGCCGCCATCGCCGGCCGTCACGACCGAGCAGCGGCGGCACGCCCGCGAGCTCGAGCAGGACGAGCGCCTCCGCCTCGAGTGGGCGCGCGCGTTCCCAGAGGACGTCGCCGCCATGGAAGCCTTCTACGCTCAGAAGAAGGAGGAGAAGGCGAAAGCGGCGGCGAAGAAGAAGGCCGACCGCGAGAAGCGCCGGGCTGAGTCAGCGACGAGGAAGGCGGAGAGGGCGGAGAAGGCGGCGCGGAGGGCGAGGAGGGCGGAGGAGAAGAAGAGAGACGTCGGACCGTCGACGAACATGCCCACCTCCTCCTCCTCCTTCGAGTGGACGACCACTCCGGTCTCCGACACGACTCCGACTAGCGGATCGTCGGACTTCGAGTGGGAGCACTCCGAGTAGATTTAGTTTAGTTTAAATAAAATATCGGTGTTTGTCGAAATTTTAATATATTTCGTAATTTTCAGTTAAATTTTCGTAATTTATTTGATTTGTCTGATCCGTTTCAAACGATATACGATTAAACTAGCCGTTCGCGTGGCCGCGCGCGCTGTATTTTAGCGCATCCGACGGAGGTCCAATTTTACCGCCCGCGCACGCGCTGCATTTTGACGCGTCCGGCGAGGCAAAGTTCGGCCAAACGCGCGACAACCGTTTACAGCGCGTCGGAAGGAAGGTACGGTGCGCCGAATTTTTGTGCGCCTGTTGGAGATGCTCTTAGTTGTTCAGTCCACTTTAATGACCTCCATTGCACTTGTGGTTTCACGATTGGTTTAGTCCATGTGTAATAGTTTCTGCACCTGGTACTGTGCAGTTGCTTCAAAGGTTTGTGGATGCCATGATTTGGGGTTTTGCTGTATAAACTATTAATTGAGATATGGATAGGTGGAGCGCATCGTAGGTTTTGTATGTGGCTGGAAATATTAACCGCAATTCCATTGAGCGCAGTTATCTATTTGTACAACATTCTACCTAATCAGAAACTTCGTTGTTCGAGTTAGTAGTACGTAATACTCTGACAACTTTTCGACATTATTGTCTTAGTCTTTTTTCTTCTTATTTCTGAAATCAGAATAGAGTGCATTATTGCCAGGTTGAACAAAGACATAATAAAGGCTGCTACGATGCCCTGATTTGGATAAGTAAAGTACAAGAGCATGAATGTAGGAGTGTCCATACAGCAAGTAGTCTAAGATATAAACATTTATATTGATAAGGTGATCCTCAACAGAACGTATACAACCATAATGCAGTACATCTTCTATTTATCATATTTGCGCAGACGTCGAAAACAATATATATGTGTGAGGAAGTGCCAGTCACCCGGGATGGAAGGGATCACATGGAATAACTAGCTCAGCGAGACCGCATAATACAGAGGCGGTATAGCCATTCCGAAATTTGGATGGAACTAAAACTTTCAGTGACCCTCCTGAAGGTTTCTATTGAAAGATTTGTGCCTCTTGTGTTACTTATCTATCTATCGCAATTATACTAAAATCCGTAGCAACGCACGAAGTACAGTAGTTCATATGGAACCGATATGAGTCTGCAAAGTCCAAGATTTGAGTAGTGATCCTATCTCCTGGACAATAAATACTTATCAGGACTACCTATGATGATCTATCAGATACTGAACGAGTAAGAAGAAGTTTTTATACAAATCTGCGAGGACAATCTGAAATTGCTACGTTAATTCTCCTTCATTGCATGGGGCTCTCAGTATGTACAGAGGTGTAGAATTTCTTTGGAAAGACTGGAATTAACAGGCGGCGCAGTGAGATCATGCGGGAAAACCTGAAACAATCGCTATGCAAGAGACTGCTAGCTGTTTCTCTAACACTCCACCTAGGCCTATCTCAGTTAGCCACTAACACATCTACCTATTTCGACATCCAATTCACCGCTTGAAGGATTGCTCTGGCAGCTCGCCGTTGACATGTTGATCCCATTGATATGTTTTGCACGGTTTTGGAAGTAGATTTCAATGGAGAGCCATTCTGCATCATACTCTGTGATGCAACAGACACAATGTACATCACTTTTCCACACGCCGGATAGTGCCGTCATTTAACGTTGATGGCTACTTTGCCCCCAAGCATCGGAGAGAGTAGCAACACATATAAAAAATCCTTGCCATTTGGATTGCACGGATTTAAACTTATAAAATTGTGTTCAGTTAATTAAATGTGGCCGTAGCAACGCACGGGTTTTGTCCTAGTTGGTATATTATCTTGAATAATTTGATAGTTGGCAATTGTTTTGAGCTCTCAAATAGATCATGTTTAAGCTCTTGCATCATGTAGCTTGAACCTATTAGTGGAGAATTACTGTAGAGCTTATTGAAATTTGGTTTGCATGATTGGTCTCTCTAAAGTCTAGATATTTTCTGGTAAAAGTGCTTGAACAACAAGAAAGACAGTGTAGAGTCTTATAATGCTTACAATATGTTCTTATGTAAGTTTTGTTGTACCGGTTCATACTTGTGTTTGCTTCAAACAACATTGCTAGCCAAATCCTTGTACTGAGAGGGAATGCTTCTCGTGGATCCAAAACCTTGAGCCAAAACCTATGCCATTTGTGTCCACCATAACTACCTACTATGTGGTATTTCTCTGCCATTCCAAAGTAAATTGCTTGCGTGCTACCTTTAAAATTTCATTCCTTGTCTTTGCAATATATAGCTCATGGGAAAGTAGCTTAAAAACTATTGTGGTAAAGAATATGTAGCTTATGTATCTTATTTCTTATAAATTGCTTGTTGAGCGGTAACCATGTTTCTGGGGACGCCATCAACTGTTACACTTTTGTTGAATATCATGTGAGTTGCTATGCATGTTCGTCTTGTCTGAAGTAAGGGTGATTTGTCATGATTAAATGGTTTGAGTATGCATATTGTTAGAGAAGAACATTCGGCCGCTAACCAAAGCCATGTATCATGGTGGAAGTTTCAGTTTGGACATTAATCCTCACTCTCTTATGAGAATATTGTAGGAATTCGTAGCATAGAAAAAAATTCCTACCGCGAGAACGCAATCCAAGCCAAGATGCAATCTAGAAGATGGGAGCAACGAGGGGATGAACGAGACTAACCCTTGAAGATTTCCAAAGCCTACGAGAGGAGGCTCTCGTTGCTGCGGTAGACGATCACTTGTCGCTTTCAAAAGCGCGTAGAAGATCTTGGTGGTGCCACAATCGGGCAGCACCTCCGTACTCGGTCACACGTTCGGTGTTGATGACGACGTCCTTCTCCCCGTTCCAGCGGGCAGCGGAAGTAGTAGATCCTCCTCGAAATCCCGGCAGCACGACGGCGTGGTGGCGGTGGTGGTGGAGAACTCCGGCAGGGCTTCGCCTATGCGCTGCGGGAGTATTATGTGGAGGAGGAGAGGCTAGGGTTTGGGGAGAGGGGGTGGCTAGGGCGCCGGCCAAGGGCAGCCCTAGGTGGTGCGGCCAAGAGTAGCTGCCCCCTCCCTCTCCTCCTCATTATATAGGTGGAAATCCCCAAAGATTAGGTCAAGAGTCTCCGAATAAGACCCCAACATAAAACCTTCCATATGACCAAACCTAGGGGGAGTGGGACTCCCCCCTTTCCTTTGGTGGGGTGGCCGGCCACCATGGGGAGGAGTCCACTTGGGACTCCTCCTCCCTTAGGCTGGCCGGCCAAGGTGGGTGGAGTCCCTCTGGGACTCCACCTTCCATGCTGATTTCTTCCGGAATCTTCTAGAACCTTCCAGAAAAATACCGGATCATTTTCAAACCTAGAAAATGACTTCCTATATATGAATCTTATTCTCCGGACCATTCCGGACCTCCTCGTGATGTCTTGGATCCCATCCGAGACTCCGAACAAAACTTCGAACTCTATTCCATATTTCCATATCTACTTAAACGACATCAAACCTTAAGTGTGTCACCCTACGGTTCGCGAACTATGTAGACATGGTTGAGACTTCTCTCCGACCAATAACCAATAGCGGGATCTGGAGATCCATAATGGCTCCCACATATTCAACGATGACTTTAGTGATCGACTGAACCATTCACATACGATACCGATTCCCTTTGTCACGCGATATTTTACTTGTCCGAGGTTTGATCATCGGTATCTCTATACCTCGTTCAACCTCGTCTCCTGAAAAGTACTCTTTACTCGTACCGTGATATGTCATCTCTTATGAACCATTCATATGCTTGCAAGCTAATTAGACGACATTCCACCGAGAGGGCCCAGAGTATATCTATCTGTCATCGGGATGGACAAATCCCACTGTTGATCCATATGCCTCAACTCATATTTTCCGGATACTTAATCCCATGTTTATAACCACCATTTACGCAGTGGCGTTTGATGTAATCAAAGTACCCTTCCGGTATAAGTGATTTACATGATCTCATGGTCGAAAGGACTAGGTAACTATGTATTGAAAGCTTATAGCAAATAACTTAATGACATGATCTTATGCTACGCTTAATTGGGTGTGTCCATTACATCATTCACATAATGACATAACCTTGTTATTAATAACATCCAATGTTCATGATCATGAAACTATGATCATCTATTAATCAACAAGCTAGTTATACAAGAGGCTTACTAGGGACTCCTTGTTGTTCACATAACACACATGTATCAATGTTTCGGTTAATACAATTATAGCATGGTATGTAAACATTATCATAAACACAAAGATATATAATAACCATTTATTATTGCCTCTTGGGCATATCTCCAACAGTCTCCCACTTGCACTAGAGTCAATAATCTAGTTTACATATGTAAAGATATAACACCTTGGCCTTCCGGTGCTTTATCATGTTTTGCTCACGGGAGAAGTTTTAGTCAACGGATCTGACATGCTCAGAAACGTATGTATTTTGCAATTCATTTGCGTCTCAACGCATCACTCATTTTCCAAATGAGTCGGCATTATTCTTATATGTTCAGTCCTCTGGTGGAACCTTAATTCCGCGGTCTGAAATATGTCACTAATATTGTCATACACAATATAGCTTCAAAGTTCTGACACTATCGGAACTACACCAAGTTCTCCAAGAACTCTTCGACTTAAACATCCTCAGTCATTGTCAAAACAATGACATACTATGCCTTCATTTGTAGAATCCGTCACAATATTTAGAACTCTTCTAAATCTAGCATTGTGCTACCTTTTAAACAACACTTAGTCTAATTGAGATTTGAATTTCATTTTTATATGTGACCAAACAAATATCGGTGCAATACCTTAAAGTGATTTGTTTGTCATTACCCCATATAAAACTATATATGTATCCTTGGTTCTTCTAAAGCACACATGGATATTCTTACTGTTTGTCCAATGATCATCACATGAATCATTCTGGTATATGCTCCTAACTCTTTAGAGTATAGGACATCTGATTTTGTACATATTATTCGTGATCTAAAATCACTCATGTGTTTTTACTCATTGAGTGTCAATTACACTCAAGTCTTGTTAAACCTTCACATGACAAGAACATTTTCTTAATGTTTCTATATTGAACTACTTCAATATCCATTCTATGTACTTTGACTCAAACTTATTATGTGTTTCAATCTATCTTCATAGATCTTGACACTAAATATGTTTCAGTCCATATCCTTTCATTGAAGTTAATTTCTCAATGAAACCTTTTAATCAAGTATATAATTACATCATTTATAACCAACTATATGTCATCTACATAAAGTATTATAAATATGTCTCAGTGCTCCCACTTAATTTCTTGCAAATGCAAGCCTCTTCATCGTTTCTGATGAAATCAAAAAACTCTTTGACTATTTCATCTGGTGAAGATTCCAACTCTGTGATACTCACTTCATCCAATTGAAGTTTGTATACCTATCTAGTATTCCACGGACTAGCAAAACAATTGGTTGTATCTTGTATACACCTTTAATACACACTTCTGTTAAGTAATGTATTTTGCCATCCTACTAGCATATCTCATAAAAGAAATATGTAATGATTACTAGAATAATCTACATAGACTATAAGCATTGCTACGGAAGATCTAATCTTATCGTAGTCAACTCTTTGAACTTTGTCGTAAACAACTTTTCGACAAGTTAAGCATCTTCAAGGATATTCCATCCAAGTCCATCAATTTTATAGATCCATTTACTTTCAAAAAGTATTCTTCTATCTTGGATTTCATGCCGTATAGCCATTTTCGGAGTCAGGGCCCATCATAACTTCTTTGTATGTAGTTTATTTATCATTGTTCAAAAAACAATCCTTTATCCACAAATCATTTATTTGATCACAAAGTAAATCATACCTACAAGGTTCAATAGGTACTTTGATCTCCATGGCTAAATCACTTTGTATTCATGAGAGCCATGATCGTCGTGGCCGCTTCCGGAACCAATTTCGATGATGCGCTACTCTGATCATTATGCTCAGGTTGATAAACCGTATCAAATTCTATTGTCCTCCCACTCAAATACTTCGCTAGAAACAATTTCTCGGAAATAAGAAACGTTGACAAACACTTTTGTCTTTGTCTCGTGGGAAGAATTCCCAATCAAATCTCTGGAATAACCAACAAAGACATTCATCCAATTTTAGTTGTAAACTTATTTACTTATGCTATGCATACCAAAATTTAAGAAAGGACTATCAAGTTTCATACCCATGCCATAACTCGTATGGTGTCATTTCAACGGATCATGATGATGCTCTATTCAGTGTAAAAGCGGTAGTCACTAAAGCATAATCCACAAAAATATAATGGCATCAATATTTTATCTCATCATTGATCCAACAAGGTTTGGATACATCTCTTGAATAGTCCATCATCACTATGATACTCCAAGAAACGTGAGTTGTAGAACAATTTCATAACTCTCTTAGATGTTCGCTAAAACTAGTAATTCAAATATTTCCACTATGATCCAATCATAGATATTTGACTTTTCTATTATGATGATTTCCACTTCATTCTGAAATTTAATTGAATCCATTCAAATGTTTCAAACTTCTTCCTTATCGAATATATCCACATATATATACTCAATTCATTGTTTGAAGTTTTCATGAAGTAGAAGAATCTCCCGCACACAACTATGCCCAGTGAACCATATACATCATCATGTATGTTTCCACTAAGTTAGTTGCCCATTCAAATCTTGGCCTATGAACGGTACTTCAGTCATTCTTTTTAGAAGAGATTTGCAAGCGCCAAATGATTCAAAAATCAAATGACTCCAATAATCCATTTGCATGGAGTTTCTTCGTGCGTTCCTTTCTAACATGACCTAAATGGCGGTTCCACAAATAAGTGGAATTCAAATCATTTGCCTTATGGCATTTTAGCGTCAGTATTATGTGTGTGTGTTTCACCATTAAGATTTATAATAACTTATCCATCGTACATGGAGTAATGTCATAATTTGAACAACTCATTGTTTTCATTTGACCAGAGCAAAATAACAATTATTAAGTTCTTTATTATAAATTCTAAGGGCTAGATAGAATGCCAACGATGAACATAATAACACTTTATTTTTGTTCCAGACGTGCATTCCTATCATATTCCTTGTCAGTCACTTAGGCCATTGTATTCTTGTATTGCGTTGTTTTGTATGACACTTCATACCAACCAATATGGTACAAATACCCAAGAATTTCATTGTGTGACCAAACGAGGAATACATCCATAACATGTATATCATTTATATACACCTTAGCTAGACTTTCTGGTCTTTTCTTTCTTTCTGCCAAAATATCTTTTGTAGTTTCTCTTTTAGCTTTCCTCATTCTCAGAAAACACTTCACCTTCAATAACTTCTAGGTTTGTTGGTCAAATACCAATAACCTTGAGGTTCTTTCTTTGAAGTTGATCATCATATGACAAGTGTTTTAAATTTCACTATTAGTAACTTTGTAATATGATGAACAATTTCACTCATAATTTTATCCATCATTTCATGACGACTTTCAGAGACCATGTATGTACATGCTAGGCTCGTAAAGTTTAACCTCAGTATTCGCATGTGCAAATCTGGCTTGCACCCATTGTATGCACACGTAGAATCTGTAACACCCGATCATCACGTGATGCTTCGAAACTACGAGTCTTAGCAACGGTGCATACTAAGGACGATCACTTCATGGATATGCGAATATCGTTAGTGCCCCAATAGTTGGAGGATTGGGACGCCTGTCGTCTTCAACCTTCATACATTCTGATACGTCCAATTTGCATCACTATTTTATATCATAATTTGCTGTTATTCATTGATATATTTCATATTTGGAGATGATACTTATGTTATTTCATCTATTTTGCATGATTCATGATTATTGGAGGATCGCGCACCGGAGTCAGGATTCTGCTGGAAAAAGCGCCGTCAGAATGCAATATTTCGGAAGATCAACAGCTGACGGAAATTATATGAAAAATCCTATTTTTCCAGAAGACGAAGGGAGCCAGAAGGGGGAGCCGAGGGTGTAGGATAACGTTGCATAGAAAACAAAAAATTTCCTACCGCGAACACGCAATCCAAGCCAAGATGCAATCTAGAAGACGGTAGCAACGAGGGGTTTATCGAGTCTCACCCTTGAAGAGATTCCAAATCCTACAAGAGGAGGCTCTTGTTGCTGCGGTAGACGTTCACTTGCCGCTTGCAAAAGCGCGTAGAAGATCTTGATCACGATCGGTTCCGGCGCCACGAACGGGCAGCACCTCCGTACTCGGTCACACGTTCGGTTGTTGATGAAGACGACGTCCACCTCCCCGTTCCAGCGAGCAGCAGAAGTAGTAGCTCCTCTTGAATCCGACAGCACGACGGCGTGGTGTCGGTGGTGGTGGAGAAGTCCGGTGGAGCTTCGCTAAGCGTGCGCGAAGTGGAGGAGCGGGGCGGCTGGGGTTTGGGGAGAGGGGGGCGCCGGCCACTATGGGGTGCGGCCACCTTGGTGGTGTTTGAGGTGGCCGGCCCCCTCCCCCTTGGCCCTCATTATATAGGTGGAACCCCAAGAGTTGGTCTCCAAGTCTTCGAATAAGACCCGAACCAAAAACCTTCCATATGGAGGGGAAACCTAGCCAAGCTAGGACTCCCACTAGAGGTGGGAGTTCCACCTCCCATATGGGGGGGTGGCCGGCCCCCTAAGGGGGAGTCCACTTGGGACTCCTCCCCACCTAGGGTTGGCAGGCCATGGAGGTGGAGTCCCATGTGGACTCCACCTTCCTTGGTGGTTTCTTCCGGACTTTTCTAGAACCTTCTAGAACCTTCCATAGAACCTTCCGCTCAATTTAATTCACATAAAATGACATTCTATATATGAATCTTATTCTCCGAACCATTCCGGAACTCCTCGTGATGTCCGGGATCTCATCCGGGACTCCGAACAAATATTCGAACTCCATTCCATATTCAAGTACTACCATTTCAACATCCAACTTTAAGTGTGTCACCCTACGGTTCGTGAACTATGCGGACATGGTTGAGTACTCACTCCGACCAATAACCAATAGCAGGATCTGGAGATCCATAATGGCTCCCACATATTCAACGATGACTTTAGTGATCGAATGAACCATTCACATACAATACCAATTCCCTTTGTCACGCGATATTTTACTTGTCCGAGGTTTGATCTTCGGTATCACTCTATACCTTGTTCAACCTCGTCTCCTGACAAGTACTCTTTACTCGTACCGTGGTATGTGGTCTCTTATGAACTCATTCATATGCTTGCAAGACATTAGACGACATTCCACCAAGAGGGCCCAGAGTATATCTATCCGTCATCGGGATGGACAAATCCCACTGTTGATCCATATGCCTCAACTCATACTTTCCGGATACTTAATCCCACCTTTATAGCCACCCATTTACGCAGTGGTGTTTGGTGTAATCAAAGTACCTTTCCGGTATAAGTGATTTACATGATCTCATGGTCATAAGGACTAGGTAACTATGTATCGAAAGCTTATAGCAAATAACTTAATGACGAGATCTTATGCTACGCTTAATTGGGTGTGTCCATTACATCATTCATACAATGACATAACCTTGTTATTGATAACATCCAATGTTCATGATTATGAAACTAATCATCCATTAATCAACAAGCTAGTTTAAGAGGCATACTAGGGACTTCTTGTTGTCTACATATCACACATGTACTAATGTTTCGGTTAATACAATTATAGCATGATATATAAACATTTATCATAAACATAAAGATATAAATAATAACCACTTTATTATTGCCTCTAGGGCATATCTCCTTCAGTCTCCCACTTGCACTAGAGTCAATAATCTAGATTACATTGTAATATACCTAACACCCATGGCATTCTGGTGTTGGTCATGCTTTGCCCTAGGGAGAGCTTTAGTCAACGGATCTGCTACATTCAGATCAGTGTGTACTTTGCAAATCTTTACTTCTCCATCTTTGATGTACTCGCGAATCGAGTGGTAACGCAGCTTGATATGCTTCAGCCTCTTGTGTGACCTTGGCTCTTGTGCATTGGCGATGGCACCCATGTTATCACAGTAAATGATTAATGGGTCCAATGCACTAGGAACCACACCGAGCTCTACAATGAACCTCTTCATCCATACCGCTTCTGATGAAGCCTCTGAAGCCGCTATGTACTCTGATTCTGTTGAAGACTTCGCCACCGTGCACTGCTTCGAGCTTGCCCAGCTTACTGCAGCACCATTCAATATAAACACGTACCCAGATTGTGACTTAGAGTCATCAGGATCAGTGTTCCAACTTGCATCGGTGTAACCACTTACAACGAGCTCTTGGTCACCTCCATAACAAAGAAACATATCCTTAGTTCTTTTCAAGTACTTCAGGATATTCTTGACCGCTGTCCAGTGTTCCATTCCTGGATCACTTTGATATCTGCTAGTCAAACTAACAGCATGTGCTATATCCGGTCTAGTACATAGCATGGCATACATGATAGATCCTACTGCCGAGGCATAGGCGATTTTACTCATCCTTTCTCTTTCATCTGCCGTAGCCGGTCCTTGAGTCTTACTCAAGACTTTGCCTGGTAACATAGGTAAGAACCCTTTCTTACTTTCGTCCATTCTAAACTTCTTTAGAATCTTGTCCAGATATGTACTCTGTGATAGCCCTATTAGGCGTCTTGATCTATCTCTATAAATCTTGATGCCTAATATATACGATGCTTCACCAAGGTCTTTCATTGAAAAACTATTTGTAACACCCCAAATTTCAATAAAAAGAAAGTTAGAGAATTTCAGAAAAGCAAAATTTCAAACCAACAAAAACTTTTCTATTTGCATATAGTACCCTGCATAGGACTTGTGCATTTGAGTGATATGCCATGATGATTGCTTTTAATTGTATTTGATATGCTCTCAAACCCTAGTGTGATCATATGAAGATCACCAACCAAATAAATCAAATAGGAAGAAAATCCATAATTTGCAAAACCCTAAAAACCCTCACATATGCCCTATGGCATTTTTATAAATTTTGACCCTAGACCAATTTGGTCTTCACCATTAGTTGAATAATGTTATTAAACACTTATTACAACTTCTGGAATCAAAGTTTCACAATTCAAATGATTTTCAAACACAAATCCCACTCACATATGATAATGGTCAAAATTGACAATTATAGTCTGATCACCACTTTGAGCCCTTGCCATTCATTTTTCCCAAACCAATTCTTGCTAACTCTTTGCACCATTTCAAAGTCAACATCAAGGTGAACAACTTTGGTGAAGATCACCATGCCAAATTCATATTTGATCATGAGCAATGCTCATCCAAAGTCTTAACTTTTTAACATATGCAACATTCCCCCACTTAGCCAATTTTGCAAATTTTTGAATTCTAACAATTCCACCACCACCTCAATTCACCTCTGGTCATTTACAACTAAGATCAACACTCACTTTTCAAACACTTTCACCATTTGAAGTATTTCAAATTGGGCTATTTTTGAATTTTCCAAATTCGGGCACTATTTGACACTATTTGAAATAGTGTTCTACACAAACCTAATCTACACTACACTACCCTAAATGGTCCCCTGGTCCCCTCTCTCACTTAATACCCCATAGTAACCTAGGGAGGCAAACCCTAGCATGCATGACATGGCCATGCCGGCTATGTCGAGCCACCCCTCTCCCCCTCACTCTCCAACCTTGGCCCTGGTGTCCAGCATCGCCAGCACGCCTCTCTACCCCGCCTAGCACTCACCAGCTCGCCATAGCCGCCGTGGAGTCGCCGGAGACAGCGCGCCCAGAACGCGCCAGGATGCCGTTCGTGTCGCGCGTGTGCACGCCGTGGACACGCACTGGACACGCGTCGCGCCACTACCTCGCGCTCGCCCTGGCCCCGCTTGCTAGCCGTTGAGCATCACCACGCCACCACGACGCCGCCAGACATGGCCACGACCAGACCCTGGACCGCCGCCGCCGTGAACGGGGAAGAAGATCCCGCCACTGCCGCGACATGCCTGGAAGCAATGCGACCCAACCAGGCCCTCCCCGACCAAGCTGTCGCCGCCAATAGCATCGCCAGGAACCGTAGAACACTGCCACCACCTCGCCTAGCTCGACCGCTCGCCGGAGAAGCCGTGCCATGGTCAACCTTGCCACTGCCCCGCAACCCTTGCTCAATCCTATAAATAGAGAGTTCCCTGGAAGCAACTGAGCACACCACCTCACTCCCCACCCTTCACCGCTTCGCCTCGCACCGTTAGCCACCTCGATCGTCGCCGGAGCAAGGCCAATTGCAAGATCGGAGCCGCGGAAGCCCTGGAGCAATCGCCATTGATCCAGGCCACCTCGAGCTCCGCCACTGCTACCAGCTGCTTCGTCGTCGTCCACATCTACCTCGCGCACACTGCCATCCCTCGCTGGAGCCGCCGTAAGCTCTCCCACCCCTACTGCCGCCGCCGCACCGTCGGGTTCTCGTCGGAGACGACGATGAACCACGGCCCTCCGATCTATTTCTAATCCTACGCCCCACATTGAAACTTACCGATTCGGGTTAGATGAGCCGCTGACATGCGGGACCCTTTGTCAGGCAGCCCGCGCGGCACTGGACCTTGGCTGGGCTGGCCTTGGGCCGTTTAAATTGAATCCGGCCCGTTTAGTTTTCCCGCCGGCCTGTTTAATTCAAATCTAGTTTAATTAATTCCAAATGAATTTGAATACTGCCTCCACTTTGAAAATCAATAGTTTCAAATTGGCTAAACCAAATTTAGTGAATTTTATGTTGTTGGAAAGCTAATGAAAATATCTAGCCAATGCCACTGGCCTCATGGCCAGATTCCTTGTAGAATAAATGTGATAAAAATAACAAGACAGGGACTTTTCCCTATTCAAATAATTCTTAAAAATCAACCAAAATAGAATTTAAGTTATATCCAACTCTAATAGCTCACCTTTGACTTACACTAATTGTTTATGCAATAAAATGGTGTGGTCACTTTGTATGATCATGCCATGGTTTAATGAATGGATATTATGGCTAGTTTAACTAGTTGATATTGTCCAAAACTATTAAGGTAAATTATGTGGAGTATTACACTTCATTTAAACTTGTCTCACATGGATTCATGGGATGTTTGGACCCCTGGTCCCAAACTCTCTTATATGAATTACTTGAGATTTAAATCAAATGTAGGGTTATTTAAATAGTATGAGGTGATCCACCTCATTTAAATCATTTTCCCAAATGATGATGATGAACATTTGACTTAGGTCAATATGAGTTCATCCATGATTATTTGAGAAATTAAATCTTAAGAAGATTTCAATGAGAGGAAATTATTTCTCAAGAACCCTATGAAAACTATCATTTACATATGAAATACGAAGAAGTGAATTCTATTTAACCCCCACAACCCATGCACCTAAGTAGATTATTTTGTGTGCATAGAATAGTTTGTGTGTTATATGTGATGTATGGAATAGCCATTGAATTAGTGAGTAATTATACTCGTATTCAAATTTAGACGGTAGCACCGGAGAGTACGCCGAAGAAGAAGGTTGCTACCAAGAGGAGGAGGAGGAACAGTTTGAGAACTACCAAGGCAAGCTAATATTCTTGCAAAGTGCAAAGCCCCTTGGGGCAAGGCACCATGTTTCTTATCTTTTCTTATATGAACCCATCCCAAGTTTTACCTTACAAGTTTTTACTTGTTTTCTAAATGAGTTACTTTTATAGTTAACTTTGGTCAAAGTACAAGTTGGTTACTAGAGTAGTGAGTTAGTCTCTTCCAAGCAAAGCAAGATAGCACCCCTCATGATTTAGAGCTAGTGCTAATGAAATAAAACTTGACTACTCTAGATGGGAACAATGTGAATTTTGAAATGATTTTGAAACCTTGGAATGAAGATGCATTCCATTGAATGATTTTTGAAGGTGAATGTGAACAAGAGAAGATGGTGATTTTTTGATAAACAATGATGTTGGTTTGAATGCGATACCTTTCCAATTATTAAGTACCCCCACAATACCTGATTATGGGTAGGGCTTAACTGGAAGTTTATGCGTCTTAGTATGGGTTCCCTCTAAACAAGCGTCATCGGGGTTATGCCGAAAGCTGCCTCTACCACAAAAGAAATGATCTGATATGATGCGAAATGAGGTGAATGTCCGGCCCAAGCCCTGTGCAGTTCCCAGGTTGACAGTTGGTCTTCACTGGGAGGCCAAGCTCATGGGGAGAGGTGCTCATACTAGGATTTGTAAGTGAAAGGTTATGGTTGATGATCTGCGTACTGTGTTACGATGATTCGGGGTAATCCCGACGGATGAAATCAAATGTTGTGGCACAAGTGTGCAACCTCTGCAGAGTGTAAACCTATTCGAATAGCCGCGTCCACGGTTACAGACGGTTGGAAAGGCCATACAGTTTCCGATGTCATATCTTTGAAAATGATGTTGAAAGATGATGGTGAAATGACTTGTGGTGAATTGAATTGAAATCACCACTTGAATAGTGGGAATGACACTAATGTTCCCACTTGAGTTAGTTAGCTCTTGAATAAGCTTTTCTCAAACTTTGTGAACTAAAACTAGCTTTATGCAAATAAACTAGAGCTTAGCAAACCATACTAGAATGTCTAGCACTTACATTAGTATTAGTTTGCGAGTACTCAACGTACTCACGGCTTTGTCCCTGGCTATTCAAATGGCCAGAGTATGAAGACGACCAAGGAGATGACCAGCAGGACGCCTACGACAACTAAGCGCCTTCCGACGTCAAGCATTGGCCTGTGGACTAGAGAGTCCTTGTATCTTACGCTTCCGCTATGTTGAACTATGAACTTGTGTTTGTTCGTTGATCAATAGATCAACTATTCGTGTAATATGGATCATGTGATTCCAATTTGTAAGACTTATGGTTTGTAATGAATGATGACTGTGATACTTAACTATTATGCCTCGCAACAACAATATTCCTGGGATTGCGATGTATGACATAATAGGCATTCGGACTTAAAAATCCGGGTGTTGACAAGTTGGTATCAGAGCCATTGTTTGACCTTAGAAGACCTTAGTTAGAATGGGCGTTCTGAAAACTTTAACTTTGAAATCAAATGAAAGAAACTATTTGTGAAAATTTACTACACTCTTGTCTTTGAGACTTTGCCAAAATTTGATGAATCATGTTCTATCTTATTTGAATCAACTTAAAATTTTGCCACACTTTGCACTCTCTAACTTACTCATCCAATTCTCTTTCAGATGGAGCCGAATGAACCCATCAACACCAAGTTTTACCAGCTTGGGAACGGAGGAAGCTTGATCTTCGAGCACGACCTCAACGCGCTCTCTGACTTCCTTGGGCGCCCACACCCCGAGTTTCACGGGGTTCAGCTGGACGACACGCCCGGAGGAGGTTGCAGTGGGTGATCACTGCCGACTTGAGGGGCAAGATGGAGCCTCCCACCTCGGAGAGGATCCTCTTCTCCTTCCGCGAGAGCAACTGGCTCGACGGACTCGCACGTGGTCTTCAGGAGGCACTTGCGCGCCTCTGTGGACAGAACGTGGTGAGCATCCTCGCCTCTCGCTACGCCCACCTGGTGAGGCGTGATGCCGCGGGAGTGCCCATGGAGCTGCAGCCGCACCCGGAGTTGAGGCACCATGCTGAGCACCTGGACTTCATGCTCTACCAGACTCAGAGGGACCTCGACGCCTCTCGCGCTTACGCGAACCAGACCCATGCTCACATCACCGAGCAGGGTGAGGCGATCAAGCTACTCAACAGCGACCGCAAGAGCCTTCGCCAGCAGCGTGCCAAGAAGGACGCTACGATTCGTTGCCTTCGCGCCCGGATCGCGTCACTTGAGGCCACTGTCAAGGCCCAGGAGGATCAGATTCGTCAGCTGGAGGATGACGATGGAGGCATCGACATTCAGGGAGGATATGCCTTTCTGAGTGACGACAACGACTTTGAGGAGGACGAGAACACCGAGGAGGAGGACTACGAGTTCCTGGAGGCAGGACCCGACGACTACGTCCCGATAGATGTCGATGATGAGGAGTAGTTGCACTAGTTCACTTATAGTAGGTGTGAGTTGTATCCCGTCCCTTGTATCGTAGCATGAGAATGGTTCTTAAAACCATTGGAGTATGTGTGTAGTTTGTACTATGTGTTGCATGAATGAATGAATGTTATGTTTGTCATGAAAAGATTACAAGTTTTCAAATGTTTTTCAAACTTAACCAAAATGAACCATAGAATGTTCCCTCTTATCTCATAATCTTCTACATCTTCAGATGGCCCCTCCGAATCGCACCAACGACGCGATGCTGCAACTGCTGCAAACCATGCTTGCAGACCGGGAAACCGAAAGAGCCGAACGCCAAGCCAACCTCACCGCCTTGCAGAACATCGCCAACCAAGGCCATGGAAATCATGACCACCCCGGATCCAAGCTCAAGAACTTCCAAAACACCAACCCTCCGGTGTTTAGCAAGACCGAGGAGCCCCTCGACGCCGACGATTGGCTCCAGACTATGGAGAACAATCTGGAGGTAGCCGGAGTGGAAGCCAACGAGAAAGTCTTGTTCGCCACTCACTATCTCGCTGGACCAGCCCGCGCTTGGTGGACGAGCACCCGTACCATGAACGGAGGTCAATTCATGACTTGGGAGGATTTCAAACTCAAGTTCAGCAAGTACCATGTACCCCCAGGTCTTATCAAGAAGATGAGGGATGAATTCCGTGAGCTGAAACAAGGTCGCATGACGGTGGTTGAATACCGCGACAAGTTTCTCACTTTGTCGAGGTATGCCCCTGATGAGACCGACACCGTTGAGAAGAGGAAGGAGAGATTCCTGAACGGACTGCATGATGAGATGCAGACTGTCCTCGTCAACATCCCCTTCGCCGACCTCGAAGCCCTTGTTGACTCCGCCATCCAGATGGAGGGCAAGTTAAACCAAGCCAATGAGAACCGCAAGCGCCGCCTGGCCAATCAGAGTGGATCAAGCCACCCCCAAAAGTTTCGCCCTAGCTCAAGCGGAGGTTTCACTCCGAGAAACAACAAGCCACAGATGCAGAACTCTCGCCCCGGTTATCAGAACCGGAGTGGAGGAAACTCCAAGCCAGGAGGTTACAACAACTACTACAACAACAACTACAACCGCGCTCCACCCCGAGCCCCTAACAACAACACCACCAACACCAACACCACTCCCAGAACCGGAAGTAATGCCGTCCCTGTTGCGAACAAGCAGGACAAGACCACTATCACTTGTTATGAGTGTGGTGTAGTGGGGCACTACTCCAACGAGTGTCCCAAGCGTCTTGCCAAGCTCGCGGGCAACACCGCTGCACCTGCTCTGCAGCAACGCCGTGTCTCCACCGGCAAGAAGTTCGCCCCCAACAACCCCAACAACCACAACGGCCGCCTCTACCACATGAACGCTGAAGAAGCCCAGGAAGCACCAGATGTTGTGCTGGGTATGTTTTCTGTTAACCACATCCCTGCTAGAGTGTTGTTTGATTCCGGAGCATCTCATTCTTTTGTCACCGAAGACTTTGCATCAACAAGTAAAATTCAACCCCTCAGTTTGAAGCATGTTATGATAGTCCAAATCCCCGGATCAACCACCAAAGCCAGAAAATTTTGCAAAAATGTGCCAATCAAAATCCATGATGTAGATTTCTTTGCAAATCTAATCATACTTGGAACCAAAGGTTTGGAAGTTGTCCTAGGAATGGACTGGATGTCCAAGCACAATGGATTGATAGACTGCGCCAAGAAAGCCATCACTATGACTAGCAGCACCGGTATCGTAGTTGAGCACGTCTCTGAAAAACTACCCAGAAAATTCACCTGCAACCAAAGTGTATCCAAGCCAACTCTGGATCAAATCAGGGTCGTTTGTCGCTACCCTGATGTGTTCCCGGATGATCTACCCGGTATGCCCCCGGATCGGGATATCGAGTTTATCATCGAGTTAATCCCCGGAACTGGACCCATAGCCCAGAGAGCCTACAACATGAACGCAACCGAACTTGTGGAGCTGAAGAAGCAAATAGATGACATGTTAGCCAAAGGTTTGATTAGACCAAGTGCATCCCCCTGGAGATCCCCCGTCTTGTTTGTCGACAAGAAGGATGGTGCAAATCGTTTATGCACGGACTATCGTAAGCTTAACAATGTCACCATCAAAAACAAATACCCCTTACCCAAGATCGAAGACTTGTTTGACCAACTCACCGGATCCCGAGTTTTCTCCAAGATTGATCTTAGAACTGGATACCACCAACTGAAGATCCGAGCCACCGACATTCCAAAAACTGCCTTTACCACTAGACATGGGTTGTATGAGTACAACGTCATGTCATTTGGACTGACCAATGCCCCCGCTTATTTCATGAATCTCATGAATAAGATCTTCATGAACTTTTTGGACAAGTTTGTCATTGTATTCATCGACGACATCCTCGTCTACTCCAAGTCCGAAGAGGAACATGAACATCATTTGGAGATTGTCCTAGAAACCCTTAGACAGCACAAGTTATATGCCAAGTTTAGCAAGTGTGAGTTTTGGCTGGAAGAAGTTGGATTCCTGGGACACATCTTGTCCGCAGGAGGAATTGCCGTTGATCCCGCCAAAATCAAAACTGTTATGGAATGGCAAGCCCCAACCACACAAACCGAGGTCCGCGCTTTTCTTGGATTAGCCGGATACTACCGCAGATTTGTAGAAGGTTTTTCGAGCATCGCTCGACCAATGACCCAACTGCTGAAAAAGGACAGGAAGTTTGAGTGGACTGACAAGTGCGAAGAGAGCTTTCAACAGCTCAAGAGTAGACTGACAACAGCCCCAATCCTGATCATGCCAGATATCGCAAAACCCTTCGATGTATATTGCGACGCCTCCAAGACTGGACTTGGATGCGTGCTTATGCAAGAAGGCAAGGTTGTATCCTACCTTTCAAGACAACTCAAGCAACATGAACAGAACTACCCCACCCACGACCTCGAACTTGCAGCCGTGGTCCTAGCCCTGAAAGTTTGGCGTCATTACCTCATGGGTAATCGATGCGAGATCTACTCCGACCACAAAAGCCGCAAATACATATTCACCCAGAAGGAGCTAAACATGAGACAACGCCGATGGATCGAATTGATCAAGGATTACGACATGGAGATTCACTACCACCCGGGCAAGGCCAATGTGGTAGCGGATGCTTTGAGTCGACTGCCGTGTCAGTTGAACTCCATGCTTGCAACTGAACAGCCCAGCTTGCACCAAGAGTTTGAACAGTTCAGACTTGAACTTGTTAGAGAAGGATTCCTAGCCAGCATAGAACTGCAACCCACCTTGGTTGGTCAGATCAAGGAAGCCCAGAAGGACAACGCTAGCATTGACGGAATCAAGAAACAGATAGCTGCAGGAAAAGCCCCCGGATTCACCGTAGACGAAGCCGGAGTGCTTTGGTACAAAGAACGTCTCTGCGTACCATCGGACTCTAACTTGAAACAAGTTATTCTGCAAGAAGCCCATGACACCCTTTATTCAATCCACCCCGGAGGTACCAAGATGTACCAGGACCTGAAAGAACAATTTTGGTGGCACGGAATAAAGAGAGAGATCGGTAGCTATATCGCTAAGTGTGACATCTGTCAGAGAGTCAAGGCAGAACATCAACGACCCGCCGGACTGTTACAACCCCTCCAGATTCCGGAATGGAAATGGGACTCCGTAGGAATGGACTTTATCACCGGACTGCCCAAATCCAGCAAAGGCAATGACTCAATATGGGTAGTGGTCGATAGATTGACCAAAGTCGCCCATTTCATCGCCGTCAAAACCACCTATCAAGGCCCAAAGTTAGCTGAACTTTACATCTCCGGAATAGTCGCTCTGCACGGAACCCCCAAATCGATAGTGTCAGATAGAGGATCACAGTTCACCTCAAGGTTCTGGCAGAAAGTGCATGAAGGACTAGGCACCCGCCTAAATTTCAGCACCGCCTATCACCCTCAGACCGACGGACAGACTGAGAGAGTAAACCAGATACTAGAAGACATGCTTAGAGCATGCGTACTGGAATACGGATCCAAGTGGGAAGACTGCCTACCTTACGCAGAATTCTCTTACAACAATAGTTACCAAGCCAGCCTACAGATGGCCCCCTTTGAAGCCTTGTACGGAAGGAAGTGCCGTACCCCCCTGAACTTGTCAGAAGTCGGAGAAAGCCAAGTTTTCGGCCCAGATGTTCTTCGTGAAGCCGAAGAAAAAGTCCACAAGATCCGCGAGTACCTCAAAACGGCGCAATCCAGACAGAAAAGCTACGCCGACAAAAGACGTCGGGAGATGACCTTTGAGATCGGAGACTTCGTCTATCTCAAAGTATCCCCCTTGAAAGGAATGCAAAGGTTCCAACTGAAAGGAAAGCTTGCACCCCGCTATGTAGGACCTTTCCAAGTCCTCAGCTGCCGAGGTGAAGTATCTTATCAACTGGAGTTGCCTGAAGAAATGTCGGCAGTGCACGACGTGTTTCACATCTCACTTCTCCGGAAGTGCCTTGAAGTCCCGAAGAAGACCGAAGTGTTCAAGAACATCGATCACAGATCGGTGGATATCAACAAGGATCTGACTTACCGCGAAGTGCCGATTCGCATCTTGGAAGAAGCTTACCGAACCACCCGCACCCGAAGCATCAAGTTTCTGAAGATCCAGTGGAGCAATCATACCGAGGATGAAGCCACATGGGAACGTGAAGACTTCATGAAGAAGGAGTACCCAGATCTCTTTAGTACCTAATTTTCTTTTCGATCTCGGGACGAGATCTTTTGTAAGGGGGAAGGGTTTGTAACACCCCAAATTTCAATAAAAAGAAAGTTAGAGAATTTCAGAAAAGCAAAATTTCAAACCAACAAAAACTTTTCTATTTGCATATAGTACCCTGCATAGGACTTGTGCATTTGAGTGATATGCCATGATGATTGCTTTTAATTGTATTTGATATGCTCTCAAACCCTAGTGTGATCATATGAAGATCACCAACCAAATAAATCAAATAGGAAGAAAATCCATAATTTGCAAAACCCTAAAAACCCTCACATATGCCCTATGGCATTTTTATAAATTTTGACCCTAGACCAATTTGGTCTTCACCATTAGTTGAATAATGTTATTAAACACTTATTACAACTTCTGGAATCAAAGTTTCACAATTCAAATGATTTTCAAACACAAATCCCACTCACATATGATAATGGTCAAAATTGACAATTATAGTCTGATCACCACTTTGAGCCCTTGCCATTCATTTTTCCCAAACCAATTCTTGCTAACTCTTTGCACCATTTCAAAGTCAACATCAAGGTGAACAACTTTGGTGAAGATCACCATGCCAAATTCATCTTTGATCATGAGCAATGCTCATCCAAAGTCTTAACTTTTTAACATATGCAACATTCCCCCACTTAGCCAATTTTGCAAATTTTTGAATTCTAACAATTCCACCACCACCTCAATTCACCTCTGGTCATTTACAACTAAGATCAACACTCACTTTTCAAACACTTTCACCATTTGAAGTATTTCAAATTGGGCTATTTTTGAATTTTCCAAATTCGGGCACTATTTGACACTATTTGAAATAGTGTTCTACACAAACCTAATCTACACTACACTACCCTAAATGGTCCCCTGGTCCCCTCTCTCACTTAATACCCCATAGTAACCTAGGGAGGCAAACCCTAGCATGCATGACATGGCCATGCCGGCCATGTCGAGCCACCCCTCTCCCCCTCACTCTCCAACCTTGGCCCTGATGTCCAGCATCGCCAGCACGCCTCTCTACCCCGCCTAGCACTTACCAGCTTGCCGTAGCCGCCGTGGAGTCGCCGGAGATAGCGCGCCCAGAACGCGCCAGGATGCCGTTCGTGTCGCGCGTGTGCACGCCGTGGACACGCACTGGACACGCGCCGCGCCACTACCTCGCGCTCGCCCTGGCCCCGCTTGCTAGCCATTGAGCATCACCACGCCACCACGACGCCGCCAGACATGGCCACGACCAAACCCTAGACCGCCGCCGCCGTGAACGGGGAAGAAGATCCCGCCACTGCCGCGACATGCCTGGAAGCAATGCGACCCAACCAGGCCCTCCCCGACCAAGCTGTCGCCGCCAATAGCATCGCCAGGAACCGTAGAACACTGCCACCACCTCGCCTAGCTCGACCGCTCGCCGGAGAAGCCGCGCCATGGTCGACCTTGCCACTGCCCCGCAACCCTTGCTCAATCCTATAAATAGAGAGTTCCCTGGAAGCAACTGAGCACACCACCTCACTCCCCACCCTTCACCACTTCGCCTCGCACCGTTAGCCACCTCGATCGTCGCCGGAGCAAGGCCAATTGCAAGATCGGAGCCGCGGAAGCCCTGGAGCAATCGCCATTGATCCAGGCCACCTCGAGCTCCGCCACTGCTACCAGCTGCTTCGCCGTCGTCCACATCTACCTCGCGCACACTACCATCCCTCGCTGGAGCCGCCGTAAGCTCTCCCACCCCCTACTGCCGCCGCCGCACCGTCGGGTTCTCGTCGGAGACGACGATGAACCACGGCCCTCCGATCTATTTCTAATCCTACGCCCCACATTGAAACTTACCGATTCAGGTTAGATGAGCTGCTGACATGCGGGACCCTTTGTCAGGCAGCCCGCGCGGCACTGGACCGTGGCTGGGCTGGCCTTGGGCCGTTTAAATTGAATCCGGCCCGTTTAGTTTTCCCGCCGGCCTGTTTAATTCAAATCTAGTTTAATTAATTCCAAATGAATTTGAATACTGCCTCCACTTTGAAAATCAATAGTTTCAAATTGGCTAAACCAAATTTAGTGAATTTTATGTTGTTGGAAAGCTAATGAAAATATCTAGCCAATGCCACTGGCCTCATGGCCAGATTCCTTGTAGAATAAATGTGATAAAAATAACAAGACAGGGACTTTCCCTATTCAAATAATTCTTAAAAATCAACCAAAATAGAATTTAAGTTAATTCCAACTCTAATAGCTCACATTTGACTTACACTAATTGTTTATGCAATAAAATGGTGTGGTCACTTTGTATGATCATGCCATGGTTTAATGAATGGATATTATGGCTAGTTTAACTAGTTGATATTGTCCAAAACTATTAAGGTAAATTATGTGGAGTATTACACTTCATTTAAACTTGTCTCACATGGATTCATGGGATGTTTGGACCCCTGGTCCCAAACTCTCTTATATGAATTACTTGAGATTTAAATCAAATGTAGGGTTATTTAAATAGTATGAGGTGATCCACCTCATTTAAATCATTTTCCCAAATGATGATGATGAACATTTGACTTAGGTCAATATGAGTTCATCCATGATTATTTGAGAAATTAAATCTTAAGAAGATTTCAATGAGAGGAAATTATTTCTCAAGAACCCTATGGAAACTATCATTTACATATGAAATACGAAGAAGTGAATTCTATTTAACCCCCACAACCCATGCACCTAAGTAGATTATTTTGTGTGCATAGAATAGTTTGTGTGTTATATGTGATGTATGGAATAGCCATTGAATTAGTGAGTAATTATACTCGTATTCAAATTTAGACGGTAGCACCGGAGAGTACGTCGAAGAAGAAGGTTGCTACCAAGAGGAGGAGGAGGAACAGTTTGAGAACTACCAAGGCAAGCTAATATTCTTGCAAAGTGCAAAGCCCCTTGGGGCAAGGCACCATGTTTCTTATCTTTTCTTATATGAACCCATCCCAAGTTTTACCTTACAAGTTTTTACTTGTTTTCTAAATGAGTTACTTTTATAGTTAACTTTGGTCAAAGTACAAGTTGGTTACTAGAGTAGTGAGTTAGTCTCTTCCAAGCAAAGCAAGATAGCACCCCTCATGATTTAGAGCTAGTGCTAATGAAATAAAACTTGACTACTCTAGATGGGAACAATGTGAATTTTGAAATGATTTTGAAACCTTGGAATGAAGATGCATTCCATTGAATGATTTTTGAAGGTGAATGTGAACAAGAGAAGATGGTGATTTTTTGATAAACAATGATGTTGGTTTGAATGCGATACCTTTCCAATTATTAAGTACCCCCACAATACCTGATTATGGGTAGGGCTTAACTGGAAGTTTATGCGTCTTAGTATGGGCTCCCTCTAAACAAGCGTCATCGGGGTTATGCCGAAAGCTGCCTCTACCACAAAAGAAATGATCTGATATGATGCGAAATGAGGTGAATGTCCGGCCCAAGCCCTGTTGATACGTCTCCGACGTATCGATAATTTCTTATGTTCCATGCCACATTATTGATGTTATCTACATGTTTTATGCACACTTTATGTCATATTCGTGCATTTTCTGGAACTAACCTATTAACAAGATGCCGAAGTGCCAGTTGTTGTTTTCTGCTGTTTTTGGTTTCAGAAATCCTAGTAAGGAAATATTCTCGGAATTGGACGAAATCAAAGCCCAGGGGCCTATTTTCTCACGAAGCTTCCAGAAGTCCGAAGGAGAGACGAAGAGGGGCCACGGAGGGGCCACACCCTAGGGCGGCGCGGCCCCCCCCTTGGCCGCGCCGGCCTGTGGTGTGGGGCCCCCGTGCCGCCTCTTGACCTGCCCTTCCGCCTATAAAAAGTCTCCGTGACGAAACCCCTCACCGAGAGCCACGATACGGAAAACCTTCCAGAGACGCCGCCGCCGCCGATCCCATCTCGGGGGATCCAGGAGATCGCCTCCGGCACCCTGCCGGAGAGGGGAATCATCTCCCGGAGGACTCTACGCCGCCATGGTCGCCTCCGGTGTGATGTGTGAGTAGTCTACCCCTGGACTATGGGTCCATAGCAGTAGCTAGATGGTTGTCTTCTCCCCATTGTGCTATCATTGTCGGATCTTGTGAGCTGCCTAACATGATCAAGATCATCTATCTGTAATTCTATATGTTGCGTTTGTTGGGATCCGATGAATAGAGAATACTTGTTATGTTGATTATCAAAGTTATATCTATGTGTTGTTTATGATCTTGCATGCTCTCCGTTATTAGTAGATGCTCTGGCCAAGTTGATGCTAGTAACTCCAAGAGGGAGTATTTATGCTCGATAGTGGGTTCATGTCTCCGTGAATCTGGAGGGGTGACAAGAACCTCTAAGGTTACGGATGTGCTGTTGCCACTAGGGATAAAACATTAGTGCTATGTTCAAGGATGTAGTCACTAGTTACATTACGCGCAATACTTAATGCAATTGTCTGTTGTTAGCAACTTAATACTGGAGGGGGTTCGGATGATAACCTGAAGGTGGACTTTTTAGGCATAGATGCAGTTGGATGACGGTCTATGTACTTTGTCGTAATGCCCAATTAAATCTCACTATACTCATCATGATATGTATGTGCATGGTCATGCTCTCTTTATTTGTCAATTGCCCAACTGTAATTTGTTCACCCAACATGCTGTTCGTCTTATGGGAGAGACACCTCTAGTGAACTGTGGACCCCGGTCCAATTCTCTTTACTGAAATACAATCTACTGCAATACTTGTTCTACTGTTTTCTGCAAACAATCATCTTCCACACAATACGGTTAACTCTTTGTTACAGCAAGCCGGTGAGATTGACAACCTCACTGTTTCGTTGGGGCAAAGTACTTTGGTTGTGTTGTGCAGGTTCCACGTTGGCGCCGGAATCACTGGTGTTGCGCCGCACTACATCTCGCCGCCATCAACCTTCAACGTGCTTCTTGACTCCTTTGGTCCGATTAAACCTTGGTTTCTTACTGAGGGAAACTTGCCGCTGTGCGCATCACACCTTCCTCTTGGGGTTCCCAACGGACGTGCCAACCACACGCATCAAGCAAATTTCTGGCGCCGTTGCCGGGGACCTGAAGAAAATTTACACCACAAAGATTTCTATCTCCCACGCCAACTTCACGCCAGCAGCAAATTTCTGGCGCCGTTGCCGGGGAGATCAAGACACGCTGCAAGGGGAGTCTCCACTTCTCAATCTCTTTACTTTGTTTTTGTCTTGCTTAGTTTTATTTACTACTTTGTTTGCTGCACTAAATCAAAATACAAAAAAATTAGTTGCTAGTTTTACTTTATTTGCTATCTTGTTTGCTATATCTAAAACACAAAAAATTAGTTTACTTGCATTTACTTTATCTAGTTTGTTTTATTTACTGTTGCTAAAATGGCCAACACTGAAAACACTAAGTTGTGTGACTTCACAACCACAAATAATAATGATTTCTTATGCACACCTATTGCTCCACCTGCTACTACAGCAGAATTCTTTGAAATTAAACCTGCTTCTTGAATCTTGTTATGCGAGAGCAATTTTCTGGTGTTAGTTCTGATGATGCTGCTGCCCATCTTAATAATTTTGTTGAATTATGTGAAATGCAAAAATATAAAGATGTAGATGGTGATATTATTAAACTAAAATTGTTCCCTTTCTCATTAAGAGGAAGAGCTAAAGATTGGTTGCTATCTCTGCCTAAGAATAGTATTGATTCATGGACTAAATGCAAGGATGCTTTTATTGGTAGATATTATCCCCTGCTAAAATTATATCTTTGAGGAGTAGCATAATGAATTTTAAACAATTAGATACTGAACATGTTGCTCAAGCTTGGGAAAGAATGAAATCTTTGGTTAAAAATTGCCCAACCCATGGACTGACTACTTGGATGATCATCCAAACCTTCTATGCAGGACTAAATTTTTCTTCGCGGAATTTATTGGATTCAGCTGCTGGAGGTACCTTTATGTCCATCACTCTTGGTGAAGCAACAAAGCTTCTTGATAATATGATGATCAATTACTCTGAATGGCACACGGAAAGAGCTCCACAAGGTAAGAAGGTAAATTCTCGAAGAAACCTCTTCCTTGAGTGATAAGATTGATGCTATTATGTCTATGCTTGTGAATGATAGGACTAATATTGATCCTAATAATGTTCCGTTAGCTTCATTGGTTGCACAAGAAGAACATGTTGATGTAAACTTCATTAAAAATAATAATTTCAACAACAATGCTTACCGGAACAATTCTAGTAACAACTATAGACCATATCCTTATAATAATGGCAACGGCTATGGTAATTCTTATGGGAATTCTTACAACAATAATAGGAGTTCACCTCTGGACTTGAAGCCATGCTTAAAGAATTTATTAGTACACAAACTGCTTTTAACAAATCTGTTGAAGAAAAGCTTGGGAAAATTGATATACTTGCTTCTAAAGTCGATAGTCTTGCTGCTGATGTTGATCTTTTAAAATCAAAAGTTTTGCCTAATGAGAATCATCATAATAAAATTACTACTACAGAAAATGCCATTCAAGTTAGAATTAATGAGAATATAAGATTAATGGCTGAACTGCGTGCTAGGTGGGATAGAGAAGAAAATGAAAAACTAGCTAAAGAAAAGAATATAGCTAAAGTTTGGACTATTACCACCACTAGTAATGCTAATGCTACACATGTTGCTGCACCTCCTACTCATACTAATAAAAGAATTGGTGTTAGCAATGTTTCCACTTCTAATGCAAAGCGCGAAAAACTGCCTGAAACTGCTAAAACTGCTGAAACTGCCTTTGATAAAGCTGCTGAAATTTTTTCCAACATTGGGGATGATGATCCCATTGCTTTAAATTATAATGGTTTGAATTTTGATGATTGCCACATCTCTGAAGTTATAAAGTTCTTGCAAAAACTTGCTAAAAATCCTAATGCTAGTGCTATAAATTTGGCTTTTACACATCATATTACAAATGCTCTTATAAAAGCTAGAGAAGAGAAACTAGAGCGCGAAGCCTCTATTCCTAAAAAGCTAGAGGATGGTTGGGAGCCCATCATTAAGATGAAGGTTAAAGATTTTGATTGTAATGCTTTATGTGATCTTGGTGCAAGTATTTCTGTTATGCCTAAGAAAATTTATAATATGCTTGACTTGCCACCGCTGAAAAATTGTTATTTGGATGTTAATCTTGCTGATCATTCTACAAAGAAACCTTTGGGTAAAGTTGATAATGTTCGCATTACCGTTAACAATAACCTTGTTCCCGTTGATTTTGTTGTCTTGGATATTGAATGCAATGCATCTTGTCCCATTATATTGGGAAGACCTTTTCTTCGAACTGTTGGTGCTGTTATTGATATGAAGGAAGGTAATATAAAATATCAATTTCCTCTCAAGAAAGGTATGGAACACTTCCCTAGAAAGAGAATGAAGGTACCTTTTGATTCCATTATGAGAACAAATTATGATGTTGACACTTCGTCTCTTGATAATACTTGATACACACTTTCTGCGCCTAGCTGAAAGGCGTTAAAGAAAAGCGCTTATGGGAGACAACCCATGTTTTTACCTACAGTACTTTGTTTTTATTTTGTGTCTTGGAAGTTGTTTACTACTTTAGCAACCTCTCCTTATCTTAGTTTTGTGTTTTGTTGTGCCAAGTTAAGCCGTTGATAGAAAAGTAAGTACTAGATTTGGATTACTGCACAGTTCCAGATTTCTTTGCTGTCACGAATCTGAGTCCACCTCCCTGTAGGTAGCTCAGAAAATTAAGCCAATTTACGTGCATGATCCTCAGATATGTACGCAACTTTCATTCAATTTGACCATTTTCATTTGAGCAAGTCTGGTGCCATTTTAAAATTCGTCAATACGAACTGTTCTGTTTTGACAGATTCTGCCTTTTATTTCGCATTGCCTCTTTCGCTATGTTGGATGAATTTATTTGATCCATTAATATCCAGTAGCATTATGCAATGTCCAGAAGTGTTAAGAATGATTGTGTCACCTCTGAATATGTCAATTTATATTGTGCACTAACCCTCTAATGAGTTGTTTCGAGTTTGGTGTGGAGGAAGTTTTCAAGGATCAAGAGAGGAGTATGATGCAACATGATCAAGGAGAGTGAAAGCTCTAAGCTTGGGGATGCACCCGGTGGTTCACCCCTGCATATTCTAAGAAGACTCAAGCGTCTAAGCTTGGGGATGCCCAAGGCATCCCCTTCTTCATCGACAACATTATCAGGTTCCTCCCCTGAAACTATATTTTTATTCCATCACATCTTATGTGCTTTTTCTTGGAGCGTCGGTTTGTTTTTGTTTTTTGTTTTGTTTGAATAAAATGGATCCTAGCATTCACTTTATGGGAGAGAGACACGCTCCGCTATAGCATATGGACAAGTATGTCCTTGGTTTCTACTCATAGTATTCATGGCGAAGTTTCTCCTTCGTTAAATTGTTATATGGTTGGAATTGGAAAATGATACATGTAGTAATTGCTATAAATGTCTTGGGTAATGTGATACTTGGCAATTGTTGTGCTCATGATTAAGCTCTTGCATCATATGTTTTGCACCCATTAATGAAGAAATACATAGAGCATGCTAAAATTTGGTTTGCATATTTGGTTTCTCTAAGGTCTAGATAATTTCTAGTATTGAGTTTGAACAACAAGGAAGACGGTGTAGAGTCTTATAATGTTTTCAATATGTCTTTTATGTGAGTTTTGCTGCACCGGTTCATCCTTGTGTTTGTTTCAAATAAGCCTTGCTAGCCTAAACCTTGTATCGAGAGGGAATACTTTTCATGCATCCAAATACTTGAGCCAGCCACTATGCCATTTGTGTCCACCATACCTACCTATACTACATTGTATTTTTCCGCCATTCCAAAGTAAATTGCTTGAGTGCTACCTTTAAAATTCCATCATTCACCTTTGCAATATATAGCTCATGGGACAAATAGCTTAAAAACTATTGTGGTATTGAATATGTAATTATGCACTTTATCTCTTATTAAGTTGCTTGTTGTGCGATAACCATGTTCACTGGGGACGCCATCAACTTTTCATTGTTGAATTTCATGTGAGTTGCTATGCATGTCCGTCTTGTCTGAAGTAAGAGAGATCTACCACCATATGGTTAAGCATGCATATGTTAGAGAAGAACATTGGGCCGCTAACTAAAGCCATGCTCCATGGTGGAAGTTTCAGTTTTGGACATATATCCTCAAATCTCAAATGAGAAAATTATTAATTGTTGTTACATGCTTATGCATAAAAGAGGAGTCCATTATCTGTTGTCTATGTTGTCCCGGTATGGATGTCTAAGTTGAAGAATAATCAATAGCGAGAAATCCAATGCGAGCTTTCTCCTTAGACCTTTGTACAGGCGGCATAGAGGTACCCCTTTGTGACACTTGGTAAAAACAATGCATTGTGATGATCCGGTAGTCCAAGCTAATTAGGACAAGGTGCGGGCACTATTAGTACACTATGCATGAGGCTTGCAACTTATAAGATATAATTTACATGATGCATATGCTTTATTACTACCGTTGACAAAATTGTTTCATGTTTTCAAAATCAAAGCTCTAGCACAAATATAGCAATCGATGCTTTTCCTCTATGGAGGACTATTCTTTTACTTTCAATGTTGAGTCAGTTCACCTATCTCTCTCCACCTCAAGAAGCAAACACTTGTGTGAACTGTGCATTGATTCCTACATACTTGCTTATTGCACTTATTATATTACTCTATGTTGACAATATCCATGAGATATACATGTTACAAGTTGAAAGCAACCGCCGAAACTTAATCTTCTTTTGTGTTGCTTCAATGCCTTTACTTTGAATTATTGCTTTATGAGTTAACTCTTATGCAAGACTTATTGATGCTTGTCTTGAAGTGCTATTCATGAAAAGTCTTTGCTATATGATTCACTTGTTTACTCATGTCATATACATTGTTTCGATCGCTGCATTCACTACATATGCTTTACAAATAGTATGATCAAGATTATGATGGCATGTCACTCCAGAAATTATCTGTGTTATCGTTCTACCTGCTCGGGACGAGCAGAACTAAGCTTGGGGATGCTGATACGTCTCCGACGTATCGATAATTTCTTATGTTCCATGCCACATTATTGATGTTATCTACATGTTTTATGCACACTTTATGTCATATTCGTGCATTTTCTGGAACTAACCTATTAACAAGATGCCGAAGTGCCGATTCTGTTTTCTGCTGTTTTTGGTTTTAGAAATCCTAGTAAGGAAATATTCTCGGAATTGGACGAAATCAAAGCCCAGGGGCCTATTTTCTCACGAAGCTTCCCGAAGTCCGAAGGAGAGACGAAGAGGGGCCACGGAGGGGCCACACCCTAGGGCGGCGCGGCCCCCCCCCCTTGGCCGCGCCGGCCTGTGGTGTGGGGCCCCCGTGCCGCCTCTTGACCTGCCCTTCCGCCTATAAAAAGTCTCCGTGACGAAACCCCCGCACCGAGAGCCACGATACGGAAAACCTTCCAGAGACGCCGCCGCCGCCGATCCCATCTCGGGGATCCAGAGATCGCCTCCGGCACCCTGCCGGAGAGGGGAATCATCTCCCGGAGGACTCTACGCCGCCATGGTCGCCTCCGGTGTGATGTGTGAGTAGTCTACCCCTGGACTATGGGTCCATAGCAGTAGCTAGATGGTTGTCTTCTCCCCATTGTGCTATCATTGTCGGATCTTGTGAGCTGCCTAACATGATCAAGATCATCTATCTGTAATTCTATATGTTGCGTTTGTTGGGATCCGATGAATAGAGAATACTTGTTATGTTGATTATCAAAGTTATATCTATGTGTTGTTTATGATCTTGCATGCTCTCCGTTATTAGTAGATGCTCTGGCCAAGTTGATGCTAGTAACTCCAAGAGGGAGTATTTATGCTCGATAGTGGGTTCATGTCTCCGTGAATCTGGAGGGGTGACAAGAACCTCTAAGGTTATGGATGTGCTGTTGCCACTAGGGATAAAACATTAGTGCTATGTTCAAGGATGTAGTCACTAGTTACATTACGCGCAATACTTAATGCAATTGTCTGTTGTTAGCAACTTAATACTGGAGGGGGTTCGGATGATAACCTGAAGGTGGACTTTTTAGGCATAGATGCAGTTGGATGACGGTCTATGTACTTTGTCGTAATGCCCAATTAAATCTCACTATACTCATCATGATATGTATGTGCATGGTCATGCTCTCTTTATTTGTCAATTGCCCAACTGTAATTTGTTCACCCAACATGCTGTTCGTCTTATGGGAGAGACACCTCTAGTGAACTGTGGACCCCGGTCCAATTCTCTTTACTGAAATACAATCTACTGGTTCTACTGTTTTCTGCAAACAATCATCTTCCACACAATACGGTTAACTCTTTGTTACAGCAAGCCGGTGAGATTGACAACCTCACTGTTTCGTTGGGGCAAAGTACTTTGGTTGTGTTGTGCAGGTTCCACGTTGGCGCCGGAATCACTGGTGTTGCGCCGCACTACATCTCGCCGCCATCAACCTTCAACGTGCTTCTTGACTCCTACTGGTCCGATTAAACCTTGGTTTCTTACTGAGGGAAACTTGCCGCTGTGCGCATCACACCTTCCTCTTGGGGTTCCCAACGGACGTGCCAACCACACGCATCACCTGTGCAGTTCCCAGGTTGACAGTTGGTCTTCACTAGGAGGCCAAGCTCATGGGGAGAGGTGCTCATACTAGGATTTGTAAGTGAAAGGTTATGGTTGATGATCTGCGTACTGTGTTACGATGATTCGGGGTAATCCCGACGGATGAAATCAAATGTTGTGGCACAAGTGTGCAACCTCTGCAGAGTGTAAACCTATTCGAATAGCCGCGTCCACGGTTACGGACGGTTGGAAAGGCCATACAGTTTCCGATGTCATATCTTTGAAAATGATGTTGAAAGATGATGGTGAAATGACTTGTGGTGAATTGAATTGAAATCACCACTTGAATAGTGGGAATGACACTAATGTTCCCACTTGAGTTAGTTAGCTCTTGAATAAGCTTTTCTCAAACTTTGTGAACTAAAACTAGCTTTATGCAAATAAACTAGAGCTTAGCAAACCATACTAGAATGTCTAGCACTTACATTAGTATTAGTTTGCGAGTACTCAACGTACTCACGGCTTTGTCCCTGGCTATTCAAATGGCCAGAGTATGAAGACGACCAAGGAGATGACCAGCAGGACGCCTACGACAACTAAGCGCCTTCCGACGTCAAGCGTTGGCCTGTGGACTAGAGAGTCCTTGTATCTTACGCTTCCGCTATGTTGAACTATGAACTTGTGTTTGTTCATTGATCAATAGATCAACTATTCGTGTAATATGGATCATGTGATTCCAATTTGTAAAACTTATGGTTTGTAATGAATGATGACTGTGATACTTAACTATTATGCCTCGCAACAACAATATTCCTGGGATTGCGATGTATGACATAATAGGCATTCGGACTTAAAAATCCGAGTGTTGACACTATTATTCAAATAACCTTTAACACTGCTTAATAGTTCTATATCATTCCCGATCAACAATATGTCATCTACATATAATATCAGGAATGCTACAGAGCTCCCACTCACTTTCTTGTAAATACAGGCCTCTCCATGACACTGTATAAACCCGAAGTCTTTGATCACCTTATCAAAGCGTCGGTTCCAACTTCTTGATGCTTGCTTCAGTCCATAGATTGAACGCTGAAGTTTGCATACTTTGTCAGCATTTTTAGGATCGACAAAACCTTTGGGTTGGACCATATACAACTCTTCCTCAATGTCTCCATTAAGGAACGCCGTTTTGACATCCATCTGCCAAATCTCATAATCGAAAAATGCAGCTATTGCTAACAAAATCCTCACAGATTTTAGCTTCGCTACAGGTGAGAAAGTCTCATCGTAGTCAACTCCTTGAATTTGTCGAAAACCCTTTGCGACAAGTCGAGCTTTATAGACAGTAATATTACCATCCGCATCTATTTTTCTCTTGAAGATCCATTTATTCTCGACAGCCTTTCGGCTATCAGGTAAGTCTACCAAAGTCCATACTTTGTTATCATACATGGATCCCATTTCGGATTTCATGGCTTCTTGCCATTTGTTGGAATCTGGGCTCATCATCGCTTCTTCATACGTCGCAGGGTCCTCGTCATTGTTATCCACAATCATGACATTTAGACAAGGATCATACCAATCAGGAGTGGTACGTTCCCTTGTCGATCTGCGAGGTTAAGTAGTTTCCTCGTTCGAAGTTTCATGATCATTATCATTAGCTTCCTCTGTTGCCGGTGTAGGCGGTACATGTACAACTTCCGGTACTGCGCTACTCTGATCAACGAGTATAGATTCATCAATCTCATCGAGTTCTACTTTTCTTCTAGTCACTTCTTTAGTGAGAAATTCTTTATCAAGAAAGGTTCCGTTCTTAGCAACAAAGATTTTGCCTTCGGATCTGTGATAGAAAGTATACCCTATAGTTTCCTTAGGGTATCCTATGAAGACGCATTTCTCCGCTTTGGGTTCTAGCTTGTCCGGTTGTAACTTCTTTACATAGGCTTCGCAACCCCAAACTTTCAGGAACGACAGCTTAGGTTTCTTATTAAACCATAATTCATACGGTGTCGTTTCTACGGATTTTGATGGTGCTCTATTTAAAGTGAATGCGGCTGTCTCTAATGCATAACTCCAAAATGATAACGGCAAATCAGTAAGAGACATCATAGAATGAACCATATCTAAGAGAGTTCGATTACGACGTTCGGACACACCGTTACGTTGAGGTGTTCCCGGCGGTGTCAATTGTGAAAGTATTCCGCATTTCTTTAAATGCATGCCAAACTCATAACTCAGATATTCACCTCCACGATCAGATCGTAGAAATTTGATCTTCTTGTTACGTTGATTTTCTACTTCACTTTGGAATTCCTTAAACTTCTCGAAAGTTTCGGATTTATGTTTCATGAAATAGATATACCCATATCTACTCAGATCATCTGTGAAGGTTAGAACATAACGATAACCACCGCGCGATGCTACGCTCATTGGTCCACATACATCGGTATGTATGATTTCTAATAAGTCAGTAGCTCGCTCCATCATACCAGAAAATGGAGTCTTTGTCATTTTTCCCATTAGACATGCTTCGCATCTATCAAGTGACTCAAAGTCAAGTGATTCAAGTAATCCATCAGTATGGAGTTTCTTCATGCGTTTCACTCCAATATGACCAAGACGACAGTGCCACATATAAGTAGAATTATCATTCAATTTAATTCGCTTAGCATCTATGTTATGTATATGCGTATCACTACTATCGAGATCTAACAGAAATAAGCCATTCTTTTGTGGTGCTCGGCCATAAAAGATATTATTCATAAAAATAGAACAACCATTATTCTCAGACTTGAATGAATAACCGTCTTGCATTAAACAAGTTCCAGATATAATGTTCATGCTCAACGCGGGTACAAAATAACAATTATTTAGGCTTAAAACTAATCCCGAAGGTAGATGTAGAGGAAGTGTGCCGACAGCGATCACATCGACTTTGGATCCATTTCCAACGCGCATCGTCACTTCATCTTTCAGTAGTCTTCGTTTATTCTTTAGTTCCTGTTTCGAGTTACAAATATGAGCAACCGAACCAGTATCAAATACCCAGGTACTAGAACGAGAACCAGTGAGATAAACATCTATAACATGTATATCAGATATACCTTCTTTCTTGTTCTTGACAAGGCCGCTCTTCAGATCAGCCAGATACTTGGAGCAATTACGCTTCCAGTGTCCCTTCTCCTTGCAGTAATTGCACTCAGCATCAGGCTTAGGGCCGTTCTTAGGTTTCACAGGAGGCGTGGCAGCTTTCTTGCCACCCTTCTTGAATTTTCCCTTAGACTTGCCCTGTTTCTTGAAACTGGTGGTCTTGTTGACCATCAACACTTGGTGCTCTTTCTTGATCTCAATCTCAGCAGCTTTTAGCATGCCAAAGAGTTCAGGTAACTCCTTGTTCATGTTCTGCATATTGTAGTTCATCACAAAGTTCTTGTAACTTGGTGGCAGTGATTGAAGGACACGATTAATCCCCATTCTGTTAGGAATCACTATTCCCAAGTCACTGAGTTTCTTCGCATGCCCGGTCATGGCGAGCATGTGCTCACTAACGGAGCTGCCTTCTTCCATCATGCAGCTGAAGAATTGTTTCGATGCTTCATAGCATTCCACGGCCGCATGAGTTTCAAAAATAGCTTTCAGCTCTTTCATCAACTCATGAGGATCGTGGTGCTCAAAACATTTTTGAAGATCGGATTCCAGACTGCATAGGATGGCACACTGAACTTGAGAGTACAGTATTTTCCGAGTCTCGTAAACAGCTTTTACTTCATCGGTTTCAGTTTCTGCAGGAGGGTCACCTAGCGGTGCATCAAGCACATATTGCAGATTTCCGCCAGAGAGGAAGATCCTCACATGACGGAACCAGTCGGTGAAGTTGCTACCGTTGCTCTTAAGTTTCTCTTTCTCTAGGAACTGATTAAAATTGATTGGGGATGACATCTCTACAACATATATTTGCAAAAGTTTAGACTAAGTTTATGACAAATTGAGTTCAAATTTTAATTCAACATAATTAAAAATCTAGGTGAACTCCCACTCAAAACAATATCCCTCGCATTGTCTTAGTGATCACACGAACCAAATCTACCACACCTATGTCCGATCATCACGAGACAAGGTGTGATTTCAATGGCGAACACTCAAAGTGTTCATCATATCAACCATATGATTCATGCTCTACCTTTCGGTATCACGTGTTCCGAGACCATGTCTGTACATGCTAGGCTCGTCAAGGCCACCTTAGTATCCGCATGTGCAAAACTGTCTTGCACCCGTTGTATGCACTTGTTGATTCTATCACACCCGATCATCACGAGATGCTTCGAAACGACAAGTCTTGGCAACGGTGCTACTAAGGATGAACACTTTATTATCTTGAGATTTTAGTGAGGGATCATCTTATAATGCTACCGTCGCGATCTAAGCAAAATAAGATGCATAAAAGGATTAACATCACATGCAGTTCATATGTGATATGATATGGCCCTTTTGTCTTTGCGCCTTTGATCTTCATCTCCAAAGCACGGACATGATCTCCATCATCTTCGGGCATGATCTCCATCATCGTCGGCGTAGCGTCAAGGTCAATGGCGCCGTCCTTCATGATTGTCCTCCATGTAGCAACTATTACAACTACTTTGAAATACTACTCAACATGAAATTTAAAGACAACCATAAGGCTCCTGCCGGTTGCCACAATACAATAATGATCATCTCATACATATTCATCATCACATTATGGCCATATGGCATCACCAAACCCTGCAAAAACAATTTAGACGTCTCTAATTTGGTTTGCATATTTTACGTGGTTTAGGGTTTTCGAGAGAGATCTAATCTACCTACGAACATGAACCACAACGTTGATACTAATGTTTTCAATAGAAGAGTAAATTGAATCTTCACTATAGTAGGAGAGACAGACACCCACAAAGCCTCTTATGCAATACAAGTTGCATGTCGAACGAGGAACAAGTCTCATGAACGCGGTCATGTAAAGTTAGTCCGAGCCGCTTCATCCCACTATGCCACAAAGATGCAAAGTACTCAAACTAAAGATAACAAGAGCATCAATGCCCACAAAACCATTGTGTTCTACTCGTGCAACCATCTATGCATAGACATGGCTCTGATACCACTGTAGGATAACGTTGCATAGAAAACAAAAAATTTCCTACCGCGAACACGCAATCCAAGCCAAGATGTAATCTAGAAGACGGTAGCAATGAGGGGTTTATCGAGTCTCACCCTTGAAGAGATTCCAAAGCCTACAAGAGGAGGCTCTTGTTGCTGCGGTAGACGTTCACTTGCCGCTTGCAAAAGCGCGTAGAAGATCTTGATCACGATCGGTTCCGGCGCCACGAACGGGCAGCACCTCCGTACTCGGTCACACGTTCGGTTGTTGATGAAGACGACGTCCACCTCCCCGTTCCAGCGGGCAGTGGAAGTAGTAGCTCCTCTTGAATCCGACAGCACGACAGCATGGTGTCGGTGGTGGTGGAGAAGTCCGGTGGAGCTTCGCTAAGCGTGCGGGAAGTGGAGGAGCGGGGCGGCTAGGGCTTGGGGAGAGGGGGGCGCCGGCCACTATGGGGTGTGGCCACCTTGGTGGTGTTTGAGGTGGCCAGCCCCCTCCCCCTTGGCCCTCATTATATAGGTGGAACCCCAAGAGTTGGTCTCCAAGTCTTCGAATAAGACCCGAACCAAAAACCTTCCATATGGAGGGGAAACCTAGCCAAGCTAGGACTCCCACTAGAGGTGGGAGTTCCACCTCCCATATGGGGGGGTGGCCGGCCCCCTAAGGGGGAGTCCACTTGGGACTCCTCCCCACCTAGGGTTGGCAGGCCATGGAGGTGGAGTCCCATGTGGACTCCACCTTCCTTGGTGGTTTCTTCCGGACTTTTCTAGAACCTTCTAGAACCTTCCATAGAACCTTCCGCGTCAATTTAATTCACATAAAATGACATCCTATATATGAATCTTATTCTCCGGACCATTCCGGAACTCCTCGTGATGTCCGGGATCTCATCCGGGACTCCGAACAAATATTCGAACTCCATTCCATATTCAAGTACTACCATTTCAACATCCAACTTTAAGTGTGTCACCGTACGGTTCGTGAACTATGCGGACATGGTTGAGTACTCACTCTGACCAATAACCAATAGCGGGATCTGGAGATCCATAATGGCTCCCACATATTCAACGATGACTTTAGTGATCGAATGAACCATTCACATACAATACCAATTCCCTTTGTCACGCGATATTTTACTTGTCCGAGGTTTGATCTTCGGTATCACTCTATACCTTGTTCAACCTCGTCTCCTGACAAGTACTCTTTACTCGTACCGTGGTATGTGGTCTCTTATGAACTCATTCATATGCTTGCAAGACATTAGACGACATTCCACCGAGAGGGCCCAGAGTATATCTATCCGTCATCGGGATGGACAAATCCCACTGTTGATCCATATGCCTCAACTCATACTTTCCGAATACTTAATCCCACCTTTATAGCCACCCATTTACGCAGTGGTGTTTGGTGTAATCAAAGTACCTTTCCGGTATAAGTGATTTACATGATCTCATGGTCATAAGGACTAGGTAACTATGTATCGAAAGCTTATAGCAAATAACTTAATGACGAGATCTTATGCTACGCTTAATTGGGTGTGTCCATTACATCATTCATACAATGACATAACCTTGTTATTAATAACATCCAATGTTCATGATTATGAAACTAATCATCCATTAATCAACAAGCTAGTTTAAGAGGCATACTAGGGACTTCTTGTTGTCTACATATCACACATGTACTAATGTTTCGGTTAATACAATTATAGCATGATATATAAACATTTATCATAAACATAAAGATATAAATAATAACCACTTTATTATTGCCTCTAGGGCATATCTCCTTCAGAGGGGACCCGAGGTGGGCCCACCTCATAGGCCGGCGCGGCCCAAGGCCTGGCCGCGCCGCCCTGTGAGGAGGGGGCCCACAGCCCCCTCTCGCCTCCTTTTCTTCGCGAACGCCTTCGTCCCGAAAACCTAAGCTCCATGGGATAGGTCGCAAAGAGTCACAGCCACCTCTGCGAGGCGGAGAACACCAGAGAGAAAAGAGCTCTCCGGCAGGCTGAGATCCGCCGGGGAAATTCCCTCCCGGAGGGGGAAATCGACGCCATCGTCACCGCCATCGAGTTGGACATCATCTCCATCACCATCATCACCATCTCCATCATCATCACCGCCGTCTCCACAGCTGCACATCGTCACCGCTGTAGCAATTTGGGTTTGATCTTGATTGTTTGATAGGGGAAACTCTCCCGGTGTTGATTTCTACTTGTTATTGATGCTATTGAGTGAAACCGTTGGACCAAGGTTTATGTTCAGATTGTTATTCATCATCATATCACCTCTGATCATGTACCATATGATGTCTCGTGAGTAGTTCGTTTAGTTCTTGAGGACATGGGTGAAGTCTAAATGTTAGTAGTGAAGTATGGTTGAGTAATATTCAATGTTATGATATTTAAGTTGTGGTGTTATTCTTCTAGTGGTGTCGTGTGAACGTCGACTACACGACACTTCACCTTTATGGGCCTAGGGGAATGCATCTTGTACTCGTTTGCCAATTGCGGGGTTGCCGGAGTGACAGAAACCTGAACCCCCGTTGGTATATCGATGCAGGAGGGATAGCAGGATCTCAGAGTTTAAGGCTGTGGTTAGATTTATCTTAATTACTTTCTTGTAGTTGCGGATGCTTGCAAGGGGTATAATCACAAGTATGTATTAGTCCTAGGAAGGGCGGTACATTAGCATAGGTTCACCCACACAACACTTATCAAAACAATGAAGATTAATTAGCCGTATGTAGCGAAAGCACTAGACTAAAATCTCGTGTGTCCTCAGGAACGTTTGGTCATTATAAGTAAACAAACCGGCTTGTCCTTTGTGCTAAAAAGGATTGGGCCACTCGCTGCAATTGTCACTCTCGCACTTTACTTACTCGTACTTTATTCATCTGTTACATCAAAACCCCCTGAATACTTGTCTATGAGCATTTACAGTGAATCCTTCATCGAAACTGCTTGTCAACACCTTCTGCTCCTCGTTGGATCGACATTCTTACTTATCGAAGATACTACGATACACCCCCTATACTTGTGGGTCATCAAGACTATTTTCTGGCGCCGTTGCCGGGGAGTGAAGCGCTATTGGTAAGTGGAATTGGTAAGGGAAATTTCTACTGTTTGTGCTGATTTTATTTCTTTCGCTGCCATAATTCATTATGGAGAGATCTTCTCTTGAGTTTTTATTTGGAAAATCTACTACTACTGCAAAGGTAGTGGATGAGGCGCCAGGTGAGGAAGAAATACCATACAAAATACCTATGAAAATTATTGAACATGTAGTGGATAACCGTTATACAGGGGATGGAACTGTCCACCCTGGAGATCATTTACTGTTCCTACATGAATTATGCGGTTTATTCAAGTGTGCAGGTATTGCTATGGATGAAGTGAGGAAGAAACTATTCTCTATATCGCTGTCTGGTAAAGCGGCGCATTGGTATAAATTACTGGATAATGGGGATTCTCTTGAATGGAATGATATTGTGCCCCGGTTTTATTCTAAGTTCTATCCTCCAAGTGAAATTCACAAGGATCGGAACGCATATATAATTTTTGGCCTCATGATGGAGAGAGTATTGCCCAAGCGTGGGGGAGATTGAAGTCTTTAATGCTCAAATGCCCCATTCATGAGCTTCCTGGTAATGCTATTATTGATAATTTCTATGCAAGACTTTCTTTTGAAGACAAGACCTTGCTGGATACTTCTTGTTCTGGATCATTTACGCGCAACAAGGAAGAGTTTAAAAGGAACCTTCTTAATCGGATCCAGGAAAATACTGAAGGATGGGAGAACGACAAAGATAGAGAATCAGGTATAAATTATGATTATAAATGCATTGAAGCTTTTATGGATACTGATAAATTTCGTAATATGAGTGCTACTTATGGTCTTGATTCTCAAGTTGCTGCAAATCTTTATAAAGCTTTTGCCTCTCATTATGAATTGCCTAAGAAGAATTTTGATAAGTATCATGAACCGTATAAAGATAAAATTGATTCATCTATTAATAAATGTGTTGTAGTTGAAACTGTTGATCATGTTATTCCTGAAGCTTATATTGAAAAAACTCCCTTCCCTGCTAAAATGAAGTAGTACTCTGTTATAAATAGTGCGGTTCATAAAAGTGAAAAGAAACCTATAGAACCTGAAGAACAAATAAAAGTTGAACCTGCTGTTGCAATAGTTAAAGATCTTGTGACTGAAAATGTGGAGGATGGTCATATTATTTTCTGTGAAGATGCTTCTAATATTGTTTCACATCCTAATAAGCCTAAGCAAGCTAGTGTTCCTATGTTATCTGTTAGAATTGGTGATCATTGTTATTATGGTTTATGTGATATTGGTGCAAGTATTAGTGCTATTCCTTATGAGCTTTACATGGAGATTATGCACGAAATTGGTTCTTGTGAACTTGAAGATATTGGCGTGGTTATTCGGGTGGCTAATAGAGAAACTATTTCTCCAATTGGTATTGTTCGAGATGTGGAAGTTCTATGTGGTAAGATTAAATATCCTGCTGACTTTTTGGTACTTGGTTCTGCTGCTAGTAAATATTGTCCTATCATTTTTGGTAGACCTTTTCTAAATACTTGTGGAGCTATTATAGATTGCAAGAAAGAATTTTTTTTGACTAAATTTGCTGATGAATCTTATGAGTTTAACTTCTCTAAATTTACCAAAACTCCTTATAAAGCTGATTTGCCTAATAACGATTTTAGAGTTGAACAGTGTGCATCTATCGCTCTTGCTCCTAATAATCCTTTGCAGCAACATTTGGAGAATAGTGAGAGTGAAGTTTTTAGGGAAGAAAGAGACGAGCTTGATGAAATTTTCCTTCGTCAACCTATTCTTAAGCATGATTTACCGGTAGAAGATCTGGGTACAACACTGCCACCAAAGGAAGATCATGTCTTTGATTTAAAACCATTGCCTGATAATCTTAAATATGCTCATATTGATGATAAGAAAATATATCTTGTTATTATTAGTTCTAAGCTTACAGAGTTTGAAGAAGAAAGGTTATTGGAAATATTGAAGAAACACCGAGGAGCTATTGGCTACACTCTGGATGACTTAAAGGGGATTTCTCCCTCTATTTGCCAACATGCCATTAATATGGAAGATGATGCAAAGCCTGTTGTTGAACCTCAGCGTCGTCTAATTCCTAAGATGAAGGATGTGGTAAGAAATGAGGTATTAAGACTTCTTGAAGCTGGTATTATATATCCTATTGCTGATAGTAGATGGGTTAGTCCTGTGCATTGTATTCCTAAGAAAGGAGGAATGACTGTTGTGCCTAATGATAATGATGAGCTCATACCTCAAAGAGTAGTTGTAGGGTATAGAATGTGCATTGATTATCGAAAAGTTAATAAAGTTACTAAGAAAGATCATTACCCTTTGCCTTTTATTGATCAAATGTTAGAAAGGTTATCTAAAAATACTCATTTTTGCCTTCTTGATGGTTATTCTGGGTTTTCACAAATTGCTGTTAAAACTAAGGATCAAGAGAAAACCACTTTCACTTGTCCCTATGGAACTTATGCTTATAGACGTATGCCTTTTGGTTTATGTAATGCCCCTGCTACTTTTCAAAGATGCATGTCTGCTATTTTTCATGGCTTTTGCGAGAGTATTGTAGAGGTATTCATGGATGATTTTTCTGTCTATGGAATTCTTTTGATAATTGCTTGTGGAACCTTGATAAAGTTTTGCAGAGATGCGAGGAAACTAACCTTGTTCTTAATTGGGAGAAATGCCACTTTATGGTTAATGAAGGAATTGTATTGGGACATAAAATTTCCGTGAGAGGTATTGAAGTTGATAGAGCTAAAGTTGAAGCAATTGAGAAGATGCCCTATCCTAGGGATGTTAAAGGTATTCGTAGTGTTCTTGGTCATGCTGGGTTTTATAGGAGGTTTATTAAAGACTTCTCCAAGATTTCAAAGCCTCTTACTAATCTTCTTCAAAAAGATGTACCTTTTGTTTTTGATGATGATTGTAAGGAAGCTTTTGAAACTCTAAAGAAAGCCTTAACGACTGCTCCTATAGTTGAACCTCCTGATTGGAACTTACCATTTGAAATTATGTGTGATGCTAGTGATTTTGCTGTAGGCGCTGTTCTTGGACAGCGAGTAAATAAAAAATTGAATGTTATTCATTATGCTAGTAAAACTCTTGATGCTGCTCAAAGAAATTATGCTACTACTGAAAAAGAATTGTTAGCTGTAGTCTTTGCTTGTGATAAGTTTAGATCTTATATTGTTGATTCAAAAGTTACTATTCATACTGATCATGCTGCAATCAGATACCTTATGCAAAAGAAAGATGCTAAGCCAAGGCTTATTAGATGGGTGCTTCTGTTGCAAGAATTTGATTTACATATTCTAGATAGGAAAGGTGCTGATAATCCTGTTGCTGATAATTTGTCTAGATTGGAAAATATTGCTTATGATCCTGTTCCTGTTAATGGTAGTTTTCTAAATGAACAATTGGCTGTAATAAAGGTGAGCTCGCGAGACAGTCCTTGGTATGCTGATTATGCTAACTTTATTGTTTCCAAGTACTTGCCTCCAACCTTTTCAGCTCAACAAAGGAGGAAATTCTTTTATGACTTGAGGCATTATTTCTGGGATGACCCACACTTATATAAAGAAGGAGTGGATGGTATTCTGCGAAGATGTGTTCCCGAATATGAACAGCAAGAGATATTGAGTAAATGTCATGGTAGTGCTTATGGAGGACATCACGCCGGAGATAGAACCGCGCAAAAGGTTCTACAATCAGGTTTTTATTGGCCAACTCTCTTCAAAGATGCAAGGAAGTTTATTTTATCTTGTGATGAATGTCAAAGGGTTGGTAATATCTCTAGACGCAATGAAATGCCTATGAATTATACTCTTGTTATTGAACCGTTCGATTGTTGGGGATTTGACTTCATGGGACCTTTTCCCTCTTCAGAAGGTAACACTCATATACTTGTTGCTGTTGATTATGTTACTAAATGGGTGGAAGCCATACCTACAAAAAGTGCTGATGGTGAGACCTCTTTAAAGATGCTTTTAGATATTATTTTTCCTCGATTTGGAGTTCCTAGATATATTATGACTGATGGAGGTTCTCATTTTATTCATGGTGGTTTTAGAAAAACTCTTGCTAAATATGGCATTAATCATAGAATTGCTTCCGCTTATCATCCCCAAACTAGTGGGCAAGTAGAACTATCAAATAGAGAAATTAAATCTATCTTGCAAAAGACTGTTAATAAAACTAGGAAGAATTGGGCTAGTAAATTGAAGGAAGCACTATGGGCTTATAGAACTGCTTATAAAAATCCCATGGGAATGTCACCTTATAAAATGGTTTATGGAAAAGCTTGTCATTTACCTTTAGAACTAGAGCACAAAGCTTATTGGGCTGTTAGAGAATTAAATAAAGATCCTAAATTAGCTGGTAATAAGAGGTTGCTGCAATTGAGTTCTCTAGATGAATGGAGAAGTGAAGCTTATGAATATGCTAAACTCTTTAAAGAGAAAGTTAAAAAATGGCATGATAGAAGGATTATCAAAAGAGAATTTAATATTGGGGATAAAGTCCTATTATATCGGTCTCGTCTCAGATTCTTTGCAGGGAAATTACTCTCGAAATGGGAAGGACCATATGTTGTTGAGGAGGTGTATCGTTCAGGAGCAATTAAAATTAGCTCTCTCCAAGGCAATGCTACACAAGTGTTGAATGGACAAAGGCTTAAGCATTATATCTCAGGTGATTCTTACAATGTAGATGTTGATGTTATTCGAGTGGAAACACCGGAGGCTTTCATCAAAGGTCAAATTGATAGTCCGCCAGAACTCGACTTTGAATAGGTAACAGTACTGGTGATAAAAAGTTCGCAATTTACTTTCCGAACAATGTTTTTGGTATTTTTGGAAAATATAAAAAATTACGAGATCGAAACGGAGTGGAGGAGACGCACGAGGGCGTGCCCCCATAGGCCGGCGCGGGCCCCAGCCAGGCCGCGCCGCCCTATGAGCTGGCCGCCTCGTCGCCTCTTTCCGACTCTGGTTCGACCTGGTACTTTCCTTATTACATACAAATTCCTGCTATATAATCCCCCGGACCCCTGGAGGTCCGTATATCGTTTTCTCGACGTGTTTTGTTTTGAGCTTTTTCTGCCAGGATTTGCTTCGGATCTAGAGCCATCATGTCTTCGTCGGAAACTCCGAAGGACAGCTCCTGCAAGGACGTTGACAACTTGTACATGGAGGAGCTGAGGATGCACCCTAAGGAGTTGCTGCTCGTTGATGGAGAGCTGCAGATCAAGGATGTCCAGGGTCCTAAAGGAGAAGGAAGCTTGGAAGACAGGATGGAGAAGCTAGAACAAGAGGTCTTCAAATACAAGAAGATGGCTGAGCGCGAGGTGGACATTTTCCACAAGATTGTGTCTGAACTTATTGATGCACACGATAAGGAGACTGCAAAGCTATGGGGCGACATCCTCTCACTTCACGACACCACCAACAACCTCCAAGCTCAACTCTATGACGTTCAGAATCAGAACTGTGAGTATGAAAACAGGTTTAAACACATAAGCTATGCTGCTAGTTTCAGGATTCCCGAGACCAAGATGTCGTTTGTTGATGGAGAGCCTCTTCCTTGGAAGTCTGATGTTGGGAATTCATCACCACCATCGCCGAAGGAGTAATTCATCATCGGTATTGGCATCCCCTTGGTTTGTTCCAAGCTTGGGGGAGTGCCGCGGTATCACATCATCACTACCTTTTACTTTTTACTATCAAGTAGTGTCATATCATGAGTAGGGAAGTTATCATATAAGATGGGTTGCAGTGTGGAAGTATCTCTCCTTTAGTTGGTTGTCTATGTATCCCTTGGTGTGAGTTATCGTTATGGAATATTAATGAGAAGTCTTATCATTTACATATTGCACATCTTATTTTAGTTTGCAATCCTTATTATATGATTGATCTTGTTATTAGTATTGGTATCACTTTGGGAGCACTGAATAAATCTATTTGGTTTTGGCAAACTTAGCATTGGTCAATAGCAACAACACTTTGAGGTTTAAGTAGAAAAGAGAAATACATGTAGTTGTTTCATTGTCTTCCTTTCTTGATTAGCTCATAGCTTATTATTCTGAAGTTAAAACTGTTTGTGCTTGCAAGGAAGATGCATGATTGTTTCTGTCACATGTATATTTGTTTGTTTCCCTCGGCTTTTATGCTTGCTAATTAACCTTGCTAGCCAAAGACCTGTACTGAGAGGGAATACTTCTCGTGCATCCAGACCTCAACCCAAACCTATGCCATTTGTGTCCACCATAACTACCTACTACATGGTATTTCCTTCCATTCCAAGTAAATACTTCGTGTGCTACCTTTAAACAATTCAAAATTTACTATCTGTTATTTGTGTCAATGTTTTATAGCTCATGAGGAAGTATGTGGTGTTTTATCTTTCAATATTGTTGGGCAACTTTCACCAATGGACTAGTGGCTTCATCCACTTATCCAATAATTTTGCAAAAAGAGCTGGCAATGGGATTCCCAGTCCCAAATTAATTAACCTAAATAGACACTCCCCCATGGTACGTGATTGATGGACGGCACCCGAAGGATTCGGTTAGCCATGGCTTGTGTAAGCAAAGGTTGGGGGGAGTGTCATCATAATAAAACTAAAATAAAAAGGCACTCCTTCATGGTATGAGATTGTTGGCAGGCACCCGAGGATTCGGTTAGCCATGGTTTGTGAACGAAAGGTTGGAAGGAGTGCCACACAAAAATAAAAATAAAATGGGAGCCGCTCTTTGAAGGTTTGTCTGGCAAGGAGGTTAGAGTACCCGCTACCAGTCGTTGACAACAACAAACACCTCTCAAAATGTTACTTTCATTCTCTTTATATGATTTCAAAATTGAAAAAGCTCTAGCACATGATTTAATCCCTGCTTCCCTCTGCGAAGGGCCTGTCTTTTACTTTATGTTGAGTCAGTAAACCTATTTTCCTCCATCTTAAGCAAGCATTTGAGTTGTTGTGATCGAACTACTATATTGTGATTTACCTCATCATGTCTTTTATTCTTCCTTGTTTAGTACAAGTTTTATCTGAATGAATATAGCTTTGCAAGTTATCAATGATCATGAGGAGATTATTATGATTGAGTATGCAAGTTGTGCCATATAAACTTTAACATAAGAGCGCTGCTCGATAAATAAGTATAACCTGTTAACTGTTCTTTGACCAAGAACAAAGTTTGCCATCACCAACTAAGATTTCTTATGCACCTTTATTTGTGATTACCTTATACTTGTTTCAAGTTGAATTATATGAGGATGTTGTTTACTAGAATGTCTTGTGTGAATGAATATGATGCTTCTTGTCCGTATTTTATTTATCAACTCTTCACTCCATAAACATGTGGTCCTGTTTACCGAGTTTAGTTTCGCTTGGGGACAAGCGAAGTCTATGCTTGGGGGGAGTTGATACGTCCAATTTGCATCACTATTTTATATCATAATTTGCTGTTATTCATTGATATATTTCATATTTGGAGATGATACTTATGTTATTTCATCTATTTTGCATGATTCATGATTATTGGAGGATCGCGCACCGGAGTCAGGATTCTGCTGGAAAAAGCGCCGTCAGAATGCAATATTTCGGAAGATCAACAGTTGACGGAAATTATATGAAAAATCCTATTTTTCCAGAAGACGAAGGGAGCCAGAAGGGGGAGCCGAGGGGACCCGAGGTGGGCCCACCTCATAGGCCGGCGCGGCCCAAGGCCTGGCCGCGCCGCCCTGTGAGGAGGGGGCCCACAGCCCCCTCTCGCCTCCTTTTCTTCGCGAACGCCTTCGTCCTGAAAACCTAAGCTCCAGGGGATAGGTCGCGAAGAGTCACAGCCGCCTCTGCGAGGCGGAGAACACCAGAGAGAAAAGAGCTCTCCGGCAGGCTGAGATCCGCTAGGGAAATTCCCTCCCGGAGGGGGAAATCGACGCCATCGTCACCGCCATCGAGTTGGACATCATCTCCATCACCATCATCACCATCTCCATCATCATCACCGCCGTCTCCGCCGCTGCACATCGTCACCACTGTAGCAATTTGGGTTTGATCTTGATTGTTTGATAGGGGAAACTCCCCGGGTGTTGATTTCTACTTGTTATTGATGCTATTGAGTGAAACCGTTGGACCAAGGTTTATGTTCATATTGTTATTCATCATCATATCACCTCTGATCATGTACCATATGATGTCTCGTGAGTAGTTCGTTTAGTTCTTGAGGACATGGGTGAAGTCTAAATGTTAGTAGTGAAGTATGGTTGAGTAATATTCAATGTTATGATATTTAAGTTGTGGTGTTATTCTTCTAGTGGTGTCGTGTGAACGTCGACTACACGACACTTCACCTTTATGGGCCTAGGGGAATGCATCTTGTACTCGTTTGCCAATTGCGGGGTTGCCGAAGTGACAGAAACCTGAACCCCCGTTGGTATATCGATGCAGGAGGGATAGCAGGATCTCAGAGTTTAAGGCTGTGGTTAGATTTATCTTAATTACTTTCTTGTAGTTGCGGATGCTTGCAAGGGGTATAATCACAAGTATGTATTAGTCCTAGGAAGGGCGGTACATTAGCATAGGTTCACCCACACAACACTTATCAAAACAATGAAGATTAATTAGCCGTATGTAGCGAAAGCACTAGACTAAAATCCCGTGTGTCCTCAGGAACATTTGGTCATTATAAGTAAACAAACCGGCTTGTCCTTTGTGCTAAAAAGGATTGGGCCACTCGCTGCAATTGTTACTCTCGCACTTTACTTACTCGTACTTTATTCATCTGTTACATCAAAACCCCCTGAATACTTGTCTGTGAGCATTTACAGTGAATCCTTCATCGAAACTGCTTGTCAACACCTTCTGCTCCTCGTTGGGATCGACATTCTTACTTATCGAAGATACTACGATACACCCCCTATACTTGTGGGTCATCACATTCCCATAAAAGTTATGAGTTTATGTAGTCTCACCAAATTATATTCTATCACCTTGCAACAAGGTCTTAGATATCACATATATTTTATACCTCGCTTATTTCTGAAAATAAAATTTTCAGCTCCTTAATTTTCAAACAGATTTGAACTTCAAGTTTCATGGAGACAAGATGACTTTAGGTACTAATTGAAACCATAGCTCCTTGAATCAACAATGTGAGGTTTACTAAAAGTTTGCAATAGGACTTAATCATTTCATGATTCTTTAACAATACGGTACCAGTCCGTAAAGTTTCTTGTCAGATTTTAACAGTATTTCTATCTCAATTACAAGACTAGCGCATGGTAGAAAAACGGATGCCAATACTACAAAATTAATTCAAAATACTACTCAAACTATGTTTATGATAATTAGTTCATGTTTTAATCTAATTACTAATGAACTCCCACTTAATACAACATCCCTCATAGTTGTTAAGTGGTACACGATCCAAATCCACTACACCAAAACCGATCATCACGTGCGATGATGTAGCTTCAATGGTGAACATCAACATGTTGATCATATCATCCATATGACTCGTGTTCAACCTTTCGGTTTCCGTTGTCCCGAGGCCATGTCTGTACATGCTAGGCTCGTCAAGCAAACCAAAGTATTCCGCGTGTGCAACATGGCTTACACCCGTTGTATGTGAATGTTGAGTCTATCACATCCGATCATCACGAGATGCTTCGAAACGACGAACTATATCAACGGTGCATACGAGGGGAGAACACTTTATTATCTTGATATTAATGTGACGGATCATCTTATAATGCTACCGTCGCGTTCTAAGCAAAATAAGATGCATAAAGGATTAACATCACATGCAATTCATATGTGATATGATATGGCCCTTTAGTCTTTGCGCCTTCAATCTTCATCTCCAAAGCACGGACATGATCTCCATCATCAACAGGCATGATCTCCATCATCGTCGGCGTAGCGTCAAGGTCTATGGCGCCGTCTTCATGGTTGTTCACCTCATGTAGCAACTATTACAACTACTTTGAAATACTACTCAACATGAAATATAAAGACAACCATCAGGCTCCTGCCGGTTGCCACAATACAATAATGATCATCTCATACATATTCATCATCACATCATGGCCATATCACATCACCAAACCCTGCAAAAACAAGTTAGACGTCTCTAATATGATTTGCATATTTTACGTGGTTTAGGGTTTTAGAGTAAGATCCAATCTACCTACGAACATGAACCACAACGGTGATACTAGTGTTGTCAAAAGAAATAGTAAATTGAATCTTCACTATGGTGGGAGAGACAGACACCCGCAAAGCCACTTATGCAATACAAGTTGCATGTCGAACGTGGAGCAAGTCTCATGAACGCGGTCATGTAAAGTTAGCCCGAGCCGCTTCATCCCACCATGCCACAAAGATGCAAAGTACTCGAACTAAAGACAACAAAGCATCAACTCCCACAAAACAATTGTGTTCTACTCGTGCAACCATCTATGCATAGACACGGCTCTGATACCACTGTAGGGATTCGTAGCATAGAAAACAAAAAAATTCCTACCGCGAGAACACAATCCATGCCAAGATGCAATCTAGAAGATGGGAGCAACGAGGGGATGAACGAGACTAACCCTTGAAGATTTCCAAAGCCTACGAGAGGAGGCTCTTGTTGCTGCGGTAGACGATCACTTTCCGCTTTCAAAAGCGCGTAGAAGATCTTGACGGTGCCACAATCGGGTAGCACCTTCGTACTCGGTCACACGTTCGGTGTTGATGACGACGTCCTTCTCCCTGTTCCAGCGGGCAGCGGAAGTAGTAGATCCTCCTCGAAATCCCGCCAGCACGACGGCGTGGTGGCGGTGGTGGTGGAGAACTCCGGCAGGGCTTCGCCTATGCGCTGCGGGAGTATTATGTGGAGGAGAGGCTAGGGTTTGGGGATAGGGGGTGGCTAGGGCGCCGGCCAAGGGCAGCCCTAGGTGGTGCGGCCAAGAGTAGCTGCCCCTGCCTCTCCTCCTCATTATATAGGTGGAAATCCCCAAAGATTAGGTCAAAAGTCTCCGAATAAGACCCCAACATAAAACCTTCCATATGACCAAACCTAGGGGGAGTGGGACTCCCCGCTTTCCTTTGGTGGGGTGGCCGGCCACCATGGGGAGGAGTCCACTTGGGACTCCTCCTCCCTTAGGCTGGCCGGCCAAGGTGGGTGGAGTCCCTCTGGGACTCCACCTTCCATGCTGATTTCTTCCGGACTCTTCTAGAACCTTCTAGAACCTTCCAGAAAAAATTCCGGATCATTTTCAAACCTAGAAAATGACTTCCTATATATGAATCTTATTCTCCGGACCATTCCGGACCTCCTCGTGATGTCCTGGATCCCATCCGAGACTCCGAACAAAACTTCGAACTCCATTCCATATTTCCATATCTACTTAAACGACATCAAACCTTAAGTGTGTCACCCTACGGTTCGCGAACTATGTAGACATGGTTGAGACTTCTCTCCGACCAATAACCAATAGCGGGATCTGGAGATCCATAATGGCTCCCACATATTCAACGATGACTTTAGTGATCGACTGAACCATTCACATACAATATCGATTCTCTTTGTCACGCGATATTTTACTTGTCCGAGGTTTGATCATCGGTATCTCTATACCTCTTTCAACCTCGTCTCCTGACAAGTACTCTTTGCTCGTACCGTGATATGTCATCTCTTATGAACCATTCATATGCTTGTAAGCTAATTAGACGACATTCCACAGAGAGGGCCCAGAGTATATCTATCCGTCATCGGGATGGACAAATCCCACTGTTGATCCATATGCCTCAACTAATATTTTCCGGATACTTAATCCCATGTTTATAACCACCCATTTACGCAGTGGCGTTTGATGTAATCAAAGTACCCTTCCGGTATAAGTGATTTACATGATCTCATGGTCGAAAGGACTAGGTAACTATGTATTGAAAGCTTATAGCAAATAACTTAATGACATGATCTTATGCTACGCTTAATTGGGTGTGTCCATTACATCATTCACATAATGACATAACCTTGTTATTAATAACATCCAATGTTCATGATCATGAAACTATGATCATCTATTAATCAACAAGCTAGTTATACAAGAGGCTTACCAGGGACTCCTTGTTGTTCACATAACACACATGTATCAATGTTTCGGTTAATAAAATTATAGCATGGTATGTAAACATTATCATAAACACAAAGATATATAATAACCATTTATTATTGCCTCTTGGGCATATCTCCAACAAATATTATCTGTTGTTGAATGCTTAAGCATTAAAGAGGAGTCCATTATATGTTTTCTATGTTGTCCCGGTATGGATGTCCTCAAGTTGAGATCTATCAAAAACGAGAAATCAAATGCGATCTATCTCCGTGGACCTTTGTACAGGCGGCATAGAGGTACCCCTTTGTGACACTTGGTTGAAACATATGTAATGCAATGATAATCCATGGAAATCCGAGCTAATTAGGACAAGGTGAAAGCACTATTGGTATTCGATGCATCAGGCTTGCAACTTATAGGATGTTTTATGCATAACACATATGAATTATTACTACCGTTGACAAAATTGTTTCCATGTTTTCAAAATAAAAAGCTCTAGCACATGAGTGATCCCTGCTTCCCTCTGCGAAGGGCCTTTCTTTTACTTTATGTTGAGTTAGTTTACCTACTTCTTTCCATCTTAGAAGCAAACACTTGTGTCAACTGTGTGCATTGATTCCTACATACTTGCTTATTTCCACTCATCATATTACTTTGTGTTGACAATTATCCATGAGATATACATGTTGAAGTTGAAAGCAACTGCTGAAACTTAAATCTTCCTTTGTGTTGCTTCAAAACCTTCTATTAAGAATCTATTGCTTTATGAGTTAACTCTTATGCAAGACTTATTGATGCTTGTTGAAAGTACCACTCATGAAAAGTCTTTGCTATAAGATTCAGTTGTTTAGTCATTATCTTTACCATTGCTTTGAATCACTTCATTCATCTCATATGCTTTACAATAGTATTGATCAAGATTGTGATAGTAGCATGTCACTTCAGAAATTATCCTTGTTATCGTTTACCTACTCGAGGGCGAGTAGGAACTAAGCTTGGGGATGCTTGATACTTCTCAAACGTATCTATAATTTCTTATGTTCCATGCTAGTTTTATGACAATACTCACATATTTTATATACACTTTATATCATTTTTATGCATTTTCCGGCACTAACCTATTAACAAGATGCCGAAGCGCCAGTTCATGTTTTCCACTATTTTTGGTTTCAGAAATCCTACACAGGAAATATTCTCGAAATTGGACGAAACAAAAGCCCAAGGTCTTATTTTCCACGGATTGTTCCAGAACACCGAAGGAGAGACGGAGAGGAGCCGAGGGGGCCCCACACCACCTGGCGGCACGGCCAAGAGGGGGGACGCCGCCCTATGGGGTGGGCCCCTCGAGCGTCCCCCGACTCTGCCCCTTCGCCTATATATTCTCTCCGTCGCGAAAACCCTATTACCGAGAGCCACGACACGAGAAAAGTTCCAGAGACGCCGCCACCGCCAATCCCATCTCGGGGGATTCAGGAGATCGCCTCCGGCTGAAGGAGATATGCCCTAGAGGCAATAATAAAGAGGTTATTATTTATATCTTTATGTTTATGATAAATGTTTATATGTCATGCTATAATTGTATTAACCGAAACATTTGTACATGTGTGATATGTAAACAACAAAGAGTCCCTAGTATGCCTCTTAACTAGCTTGTTGATTAATGGATGATTAGTTTCATAATCATGAACATTGGATGTTATTAATAATAAGGTTATGTCATTGTATGAATGATGTAATGGACACACCCAATTAAGCGTAGCATAAGATCTCGTCACTAAGTTATTTGCTATAAGCTTTTGATACATAGTTACCTAGTCCTTATGACCATGAGATCATGTAAATCACTTATACCGGAAAGGTACTTTGATTACACCAAACGCCATCGGTATGTATGATTTCCAATAAGTCGGTAGCTCGCTCCATCATACCAGAAACATAAATATGTGGTTATCGTTATGTTCTAACCTTCACAGATGATCTGAGTAGATATGGGTATATCTATTTCATGAAACATAAATCCGAAACTGTCGAGAAGTTTAAGGAATTCCAAAGTGAAGTAGAAAATCAACGTAACAAGAAGATTAAATTTCTACGATCTGATCGTGGAGGTGAATATCTGAGTTATGAGTTTCGCATGCATTTAAAGAAATGCGGAATACTTTCACAATTGACACCGCCGGGAACACCACAACGAAACGGTGTGTCCGAACATCGTAATCAAACTCTCTTAGATATGGTTCGTTCTATGATGTCTCTTACTGATTTGCCGTTATCATTTTGGAGTTATGCATTAGAGACAGCCGCATTCACTTTAAATAGAGCACCATCAAAATCCGTAGAAACGACACCGTATGAATTATGGTTTAATAAGAAACCTAAGTCACGTTCTGAAAGTTTGGGGTTGCGAAGCCTATGTAAAGAAGTTACAACCGGACAAGCTAGAACCCAAAGCGGAGAAATGCGTCTTCATAGGATACCCTAAGGAAACTATAGGGTACACTTTCTATCACAGATCCGAAGGCAAAATCTTTGTTGCTAAGAATGGAACCTTTCTTGAGAAAGAATTTCTCACTAAATAAGTGACTGGAAGAAAAGTAGAACTCGATGAGATTGATGAATCTATACTCGTTGATCAGAGTAGCGCAATACCGGAAGTTGTACCTGTACTGCCTACACCGGCAACAGAGGAAGCTAATGATAATGATCATGAAACTTCGAACGAGGAAAATACTGAACCTCGCAGATCGACAAGGGAGCGTGCCACTCCTGATTGGTATGATCCTTGTCTAAATGTCATGATTGTGGATAACAATGATGAGGACCCTGCGACGTATGAAGAAGCGATGATGAGCCCAGATTCCAACAAATGGCAAGAAGCCATGAAATCCGAAATGGGATCCATGTATGATAACAAAGTATGGACTTTGGTAGACTTACCTGATAGCCGAAAGGCTGTCGAGAATAAATGGATCTTCAAGAGAAAAACAGATGCTGATGGTAATATTACTGTCTATAAAGCTCGACTTGTCGCAAAGGGTTTCCGACAAATTCAAGGAGTTGACTACGATGAGACTTTCTCACCTGTAGCGAAGCTAAAATCTGTGAGGATTTTGTTAGCAATAGCTGCATTTTTCGATTATGAGATTTGGCAGATGGATGTCAAAACGGCGTTCCTTAATGGAGACATGAGGAAGAGTTGTATATGGTACAACCCAAAGGTTTTGTCGATCCTAAAAATGCTGACAAAGTATGCAAACTTCAGCGTTCAATCTATGGATTGAAGCAAGCATCAAGAAGTTGGAACCGACGCTTTGATAAGGTGATCAAAGACTTCGGGTTTATACAGTGTCATGGAGAGGCCTGTATTTACAAGAAAGTGAGTGGGAGCTCTGTAGCATTCCTGATATTATATGTAGATGACATATTATTGATAGGGAATGATATAGAACTATTAAGCAGTGTAAAAGGTTATTTGAATAATAGTTTTTCAATGAAAGACCTTGGTGAAGCATCGTATATATTAGGCATCAAGATTTATAGAGATAGATCAAGACGCTTAATAGGGCTATCACAGAGTACATATCTGGACAAGATTCTAAAGAAGTTTAGAATGGACGAAAGTAAGAAAGGGTTCTTACCTATGTTACCAGGCAAGGTCTTGAGTAAGACTCAAGGACCGGCTACGACAGAAGAAAGAGAAAGGATGAGTAATATCCCCTATGCCTCGGCAGTAGGATCTATCATGTATGCCATGCTATGTACTAGACCGGATATAGCACATGCTGTTAGTTTGACTAGCAGATATCAAAGTGATCCAGGAATGGAACACTAGACAGCGGTCAAGAATATCCTGAAGTACTTGAAAAGAACTAAGGATATGTTTCTTTGTTATGGAGGTGACCAAGAGCTCGTTGTAAGTGGTTACACCGATGCAAGTAGGAACACTGATCCTGATGACTCTAAGTCACAGTCTGGGTACGTGTTTATATTGAATGGTGCTGCAGTAAGCTGGGCAAGCTCGAAGCAGTGCACGGTGGCGAAGTCTTCAACAGAATCAGAGTACATAGCGGCTTCAGAGGCTTCATCAGAAGCGGTATGGATGAAGAGGTTCATTGTAGAGCTCGGTGTGGTTCCTAGTGCATTGGACCCATTAATCATTTACTGTGATAACATGGGTGCCATCGCCAATGCACAAGAGCCAAGGTCACACAAGAGGCTGAAGCATATCAAGCTGCGTTACCACTCGATTCGCGAGTACATCGAAGATGGAGAAGTAAAGATTTGCAAAGTACACACTGATCTGAATGTAGCAGATCTGTTGACTAAAGCTCTCCCTAGGGCAAAGTATGACCAACACCAGAATGCCATGGGTGTTAGGTATATTACAATGTAATCTAGATTATTGACTCTAGTGCAAGTGGGAGACTGAAGGAGATATGCCCTAGAGGCAATAATAAAGAGGTTATTATTTATATCTTTATGTTTATGATAAATGTTTATATGTCATGCTATAATTGTATTAACCAAAACATTTGTACATGTGTGATATGTAAACAACAAAGAGTCCCTAGTATGCCTCTTAACTAGCTTGTTGATTAATGGATGATTAGTTTCATAATCATGAACATTGGATGTTATTAATAACAAGGTTATGTCATTGTATGAATGATGTAATGGACACACCCAATTAAGCGTAGCATAAGATCTCGTCACTAAGTTATTTGCTATAAGCTTTCGATACATAGTTACCTAGTCCTTATGACCATGAGATCATGTAAATCACTTATACCGGAAAGGTACTTTGATTACACCAAACGCCACTGCGTAAATGGGTGGTTATAAAGGTGGGATTAAGTATCCGGAAAGTATGAGTTGAGGCATATGGATCAACAGTGGGATTTGTCCATCCCGATGACGGATAGATATACTCTGGGCCCTCTCGGTGGAATGTCGTCTAATGTCTTGCAAGCATATGAATAAGTTCATAAGAGACCACATACCACGGTACGAGTAAAGAGTACTTGTCAGGAGACGAGGTTGAACAAGGTATAGAGTGATACCGAAGATCAAACCCCGGACAAGTAAAATATCGTGTGACAAAGGGAATTGGTATCGTATGTGAATGGTTCATTCGATCACTAAAGTCATCGTTGAATATGTGGGAGCCATTATGGATCTCCAGATCCCGCTATTGGTTATTGGTCGGAGTGAGTACTCAACCATGTCCGCATAGTTCGCGAACCGTAGGGTGACACACTTAAAGTTGGATGTTGAAATGGTAGAACTTGAATATGGAATGGAGTTCGAATATTTGTTCGGAGTCCCGGATGAGATCCCGGACATCACAAGGAGTTCCGGAATGGTCCGAGAATAAGATTCATATATAGGAAGTCATTTTATGTGAATTAAAATGATCCGAAAGGTTCTATGGAAGGTTCTAGAAGGTTCTAGAAAAGTCCGGAAGAAACCACTAAGGAAGGAGGAGTCCCGGTGGGACTCCACCTCCCATGGCCGGCCAACCCTAAGGGGGAGGAGTCCCAAGTGGACTCCCCAAGGGGGGCCGGCCACCCCCTCCCAAGGAAGGTGGGATTCCCACCTCTAGTGGGAGTCCTAGCTTGGGTAGATTTCATGTGTTATGGAAGGTTTTGGTTTGGGGTCTTATTCGAAGACTTGTAGACCAACTCTTGGGTGTTCCACCTATATAATGAGGGCCAAGGGGAGGGGGCCGGCCACCCCAAGCACCACAAGGTGGCCGCACCACTAGATGGCCGGCGCCCCCCTCTCCCCAAACCCTAGCCGCCCCACTACTCCTTCTTCCCCGCACGCTTAGCGAAGCTCCTCCGGGATTCTCCACCGCCACCGACACCACGCAGTCGTGCTGTCGGATTCAGGAGGAGCTACTACTTTCGCTGCCCGCTGGAACGGGGAGGTGGACGTCGTCTTCATCAACAACCGAACGTGTGACCGAGTACGGAGGTGCTGCCCGTTCGTGGCGCCGGTGATCAAGATCTTCTACGCGCTTTTGCAAGCGGCAAGTGAACGTCTACCGCAGCAACAAGAGCCTCATCTTGTAGGCTTTGGAATCTCTTCAAGGGTGAGACTCGATAAACCCCTCGTTGCTACCGTCTTCTAGATTGCATCTTGGCTTGGATTGCGTGTTCGCGGTAGGAAATTTTTTGTTTTCTATGCAACGTTATCCTACACCGGCACCCTGCCGGAGAGGGGAATCATCACCCGGAGGGCTCTACATCACCATGCCCGCCTCCGGACTGATGCGTGAGTAGTTCATCCTTGGACTATGGGTCCATAGCAGTAGCTAGATGGTTGTCTTCTCCTCTTGTGCTATCATGTTTATATCTTGTGAGCTGCCTATCATGATCAAGATCATCCATTTGTAATGCTACATGTTGTGTTTGTTGGGATCCGATGAATATGGAATACTATGTCAAGTTGATTATTGATCTATCATATATGTGTTGTTTATGATCTTTCATGCTCTCCGTTGCTAGTAGAGGCTTGATACGTCTCCAACGTATCGATAATTTCTTATGTTCCATGCCACTTTATTGATGATACCTACATGTTTTATGCATACTTTATGTCATATTTATGCATTTTCCGGCACTAACCTATTAACGAGATGCCGAAGAGCCAGTTGCTGTTTTCTGCTGTTTTTGGTTTCAGAAATCCTAGTAAGGAAATATTCTCGGAATTGGACGAAATCAACACCCAGGATCTTATTTTTCCACGAAGCTTCCAGAAGTCCGGAGAGGAAACGAAGTGGGGCGACGAGGCGGCCACACAACAGGGTGGCGCGGCCCAAGCCCTGGCCACGCCGGCCTACTGTGTGGGCCCCTCGCGTCGCCCCTAAACCTACCTCCTCCGCCTATTTAAGCCTTCGTCGATAATTACTCCAGTACCGAGAGCCACGATACGGAAAACCTTCCAGAGACGCCGCCGCCGCCAATCCCATCTCGGGGGATTCAGGAGATCGCCTACGGCACCCTGCCGGAGAGGGGAATCATCTCCCGGAGGACTCTTCACCGCCATGGTCGCCTCCGGAGTGATGAGTGAGTAGTTCACCCCTGGACTATGGGTCCATAGCAGTAGCTAGATGGTCGTCTTCTCCTAATTGTGCTATCATTGTTGGATCTTGTGAGCTGCCTAACATGATCAAGATCATCTATCTGTAATGCTATATGTTGTGTTTGTTGGGATCCGATGAATAAGTGAATGCTATGTTATGTTGATTATCAATATCATCTATGTGTTGTTTATGATCTTGCATGCTCTCCGTTGCTAGTAGAGGCTCTGGCCAAGTTGATACTTGTAACTCCAAGAGGGAGTATTTATGCTCGATAGTGGGTTCATGTCTCCATTAAACTGGGAGTGACAGAAACCTCTAAGGTTGTGGATGTGCTGTTGCCACTAGGGATAAAACATCAATGCTATGTCTAAGGATATATTCGTTGATTACATTACGCACCATACTTAATGCAATTGTCTGTTGTTTGCAACTTAATACTGGAAGGGGGTTCGGATGATAACCTGAAGGTGGACTTTTTAGGCATAGATGCATGCTGGATAGCGGTCTATGTACTTTGTCGTAATGCCCAATTAAATCTCACAATACTCATCATAACATGTATGTGCATGGTCATTCCCTCTTTATTTGTCAATTGCCCAACTGTAATTTGTTCACCCAACATGCTTATTCTTATGGGAGAGACGCCTCTAGTGAACTGTGGACCCCGGTCCATTCTTAACATCGAATACAATCTACTGCAATACTCGTTCTACTGTTCTCTACAAACAATCATCATCCACACTATACATCTAATCCTTTGTTACAACAAGCCGGTGAGATTGACAACCTCACTGTCACATTGGGGCAAAGTACTTTGGTTGTGTTGTGCAGGTTCCACGTTGGCGCCGGAATCCCTGGTGTTGCTCCGCACTACACTCCGCCGCCGTCAACCTTCAACGTGCTTCTTGACTCCTACTGGTTCGATAAACCTTGGTTTCTTACTGAGGGAAACTTACTGCTGTACGCATCACACCTTCCACTTGGGGTTCCCAACGGTCGCGTGTTGTACGCGTGTCAAGCTAAATGTCTGGCGCCGTTGCCGGGGAGATCAAGACACGCTGCAAGGGGAGTCTCCACTTCCAATCTCTTTACTTTGTTTTTGTCTTGCTTTACTTTATTTGCTACTTTGTTTGCTGCATTATATCAAAATACAAAAAAAATTAGTTGCTAGTTTTACTTTATTTACTGTCTTGTTCTCCATATTAAAAACACAAAAAAATTAGTTACTTGTTTCTACTTTATCTAGTTTTCTTTATTTACTATTGCTAAAATGAGTAATCCTGAAGTTGAAGTTTGTTCATTTAAGCAACAAGGGGGAGAATGTTTAAAAGATGCTTGGTATAGAATTAGTGAAGCCCATAATAGGTGCACTAAGAAACACTCCACCACTATCCTACTCAGGAATTTTTATGTTGGTATCTCTAGCTGGAATAGGTATGTTCTTGATTGTCTCACAGGAGGTAACTTCCTAGGTACTCCTGCCTTAGAAGCTAGTTGCATTATTGAGAGTCTATTTGGAATACCACCTGTTAATGAAGTTAAAATTGAAACCTCTCTTGAAGATGTCATGAAAAAGTTGGAAACCATAGAGCAAAATCTTCCAAGTATTGAGACTAATTTGGGAGCATTACTTGATAGCACTGATAAACTTGATAGATCTCTAGGCGAAATTAATGAGAGAATTGCCATCTTAGAAGCTTGTGCTATTCATGATAATCAAACCCAAAGGATTAGTGAACTTGAAGAAGCTATGGGAACCTTGGGTTCAACTTTCTCGCCTATTAAGTTTAGAGAGAAAGCTTATGTGGGTAAGGAGCAAAAGTTCATGTATGTCTCTAAGGTGCCTAAACCAAAAAACTATTATAGGCCTGATGTCTACGTTCCCCCTCCTTTCCTGTAGACAGTGTTGGGCCTCCAAGAGCAGAGGTTTGTAGAACAGCAGCAAGTTTTCCCTTAAGTGGATCACCCAAGGTTTATCGAACTCAGGGAGGAAGAGGTCAAAGATATCCCTCTCATGCAACCCTGCAACCACAAAGCAAGAAGTCTCTTGTGTCCCCAACACACCTAATAGGTGCACTAGTTCAGCGAAGAGATAGTGAAATACAGGTGGTATGAATATATAGGAGCAGTAGCAACGGTGCCAGAAAATAGCTTGCTGGCGTGTAGTTGATGGTGGTAGTATTGCAGCAGTAGTAACGCAAAGAAAACAAGTAAACAAGCAGCGATAGCAGTATTTAGGAACAAGGCCTAGGGATTACACTTTCACTAGTGGACACTCTCAACATTGATCACATAACAGAATAGATAAATGCATACTCTACACTTTTGTTGGATGATGAACACATTGCGTAGGATTACACGAACCCTCAATGCCGGAGTTAACAAGCTCCACAATTATGCTCATGTTTAAGTAACCTTATAGTGTAAGATAGATCAACAGACTAAACCAAGTACTAGCATAGCATGCACACTGTCACCTTCATGCATATGTAGGAGGAATAGATCACATCAATATTATCATAGCAATAGTTAACTTCGCAATCTACAAGAGATCATGATCATAGCATAAACCAAGTACTAACACGGTGCACACACTGTCACCTTTACACACGTGCAGGAGGAATAGAACTACTTTAATAACTTTGCTAGAGTAGCACATAGATAGTAGTGATACAAAACTCATATGAATCTCAATCATGTAAGGCAGCTCATGAGATTATTGTATTGAAGCACATAGGAGAGAGATGAACCACATAGCTACCGGTACAGCCCCGAGCCTCGATGGAGAACTACTCCCTCCTCATGGGAGCAGCAGCGGTGATGAAGATGGCGGTGGAGATGGCAGCGGTGTCGATGGAGAAGCCTTCCGGGGGCACTTCCCCGTTCCGGCAGCATGCCGGAACAGAGACTCCTGTCCCCCAGATCTTGGCGTCGCGATGGCGGCAGCTCTGGAAGGTTTCTGTGGATTTCGTCGAACGTATCAGGGTTTTCGATCCAGGGGCTTTATATAGGCGAAGAGGCGGCGCAGGAGGGTCGAAGGGGCGACGACACCATAGGGCGGCGCGGCCAGGGCCTGGGCCGCGCCGGCCTATGGTCTGGGGGCCCAGTGCCCCCCCTCTGGTCCTTCTCGTGTGTTCTGGATGCTTCCGGTGAAAATAGGAACCTGGGCGTTGATTTCGTCCGATTCCGAGAATATTTCGTTACTAGGATTTCTGAAACCAAAAACAGCAGAAAACAGGAACTGGCACTTCGGCATCTTGTTAATAGGTTAGTTCCAGAAAATGCACGAATATGACATAAAGTGTGCATAAAACATGTAGATAACATCAATAATGTGGCATGGAACATCGGAAATTATAGATACGTTGGAGACGTATCAGCATCCCCAAGCTTAGTTCCTACTCGTCCTCGAGTAGGTAAACGATAAAAGATAATTTCTGAGGTGACATGCTACCAACATAATCTTAATCATACCATTGTAAAGCATATGAGATGAATGCAGCGATTCGAAACAATGTAAATGCAATGAGTAAACAAGTGAATCATATAGCAAAGACTTTTCATGAATAGTACTTTCGAGACAAGCATCAATAAGTCTTGCATAAGAGTTACTCATAAAGCAATAAATTCATAGTAGAGACATTGAAGCAACACAATGGAAGATTAAGTTTCAGCGGTTGCTTTCAACTTGTAACATGTATATCTCATGGATAGTTGTCAATGCAAAGCAATATAACAAATGCAATAAGCAAGTATATAAGAATCAATGCACAGTTCACACAAATGTTTGCTTCTTGAGGTGGAGAAAGATAGGTGAACTGACTCAACAATAAAAGTAAAAGAATGGTCCTTCAAAGAGGAAAGCATCGATTGCTATATTTGTGCTAGAGCTTTTATTTTGAAAACATGAAACAATTTTGTCAACGGTAGTAATAAAGCATATGTATCATGTAAATTATATCTTACAAGTTGCAAGCCTCATGCATAGTATACTAATAGTGCCCGCACCTTGTCCTAATTAGCTTGGACTACCGGATCATCACAATGCACATGTTTTAACCAAGTGTCACAAAGGGGTACCTCTATGCCGCCCGTACAAAGGTCTAAGGAGAAAGCTCGCATTGGATTTCTCGCTATTGATTATTCTCAACTTAGACATCCATACCGGGACAACATAGACAACAGATAATGGACTCCTCTTTTATGCATAAGCATGTAACAACAATTAATAATTTTCTCATATGAGATTGAGGATATATGTCCAAAACTGAAACTTCCACCATGGATCATGGCTTTAGTTAGCGGCCCAATGTTCTTCTCTAACAATATGCATGCTTAACCATAGGGTGGTAGATCTCTCTTACTTCAGACAAGACGGACATGCATAGCAACTCACATGAAATTCAACAATGAATAGTTGATGGCGTCCCCAGTGAACATGGTTATCGCACAACAAGCAACTTAATAAGAGATAAAGTGCATAATTACATATTCAATACCACAATAGTTTTTAAGCTATTTGTCCCATGAGCTATATATTGCAAAGGTGAATGATGGAATTTTAAAGGTAGCACTCAAGCAATTTACTTTGGAATGGCGGAAAATACCATGTAGTAGGTAGGTATGGTGGACACAAATGGCATAGTGTTGTTTGGCTCAAGGATTTGGATGCATGAGAAGTATTCCCTCTCGATACAAGGTTTAGGCTAGCAAGGTTGTTTGAAGCAAACACAAGCACGAACTAGTACAGCAAAACTCACATAAAAGACATATTACAAGCATTATAAAACTATACATCGTCTTCCTTGTTGTTCAAACATCTTACTAGAAAATATCTAGACTCTAGAGAAACCACTCATGCAAACCCAAATTTTAACAAGCTCTATGTATTTCCTAACTAATGGGTGCAAGGTATATGATGCAAGAGCTTAAACAAGAGCACAACAATTGCCAAGTATCACATTATTCAAGACATCACACCAATTTCTACATGTAGCATTTTCCAATTCCAACCATATAATAATTTAACGAAGCAGTTTCAACCTTCGCCATGAATATTATGAGCTAAGAACACATGTGTTCATACGAACCAGCGGAGCGTGTCTCTCTCCCACACAAGCATTTATTCAAACACAAACAAAAACAAAAGCATACAGACGCTCCAAGTAAAGCACATAAGATGTGACCGAATAAAAATATAGTTTCAAGAGAAGGAACCTGATAATTTGTCGATGATGAAGGGGATGCCTTGGGCATCCCCAAGCTTAGACGCTTGAGTCTTCTTGAAATATGCAGGGATGAACCACCGGGGCATCCCCAAGCTTAGAGCTTTCACTCTTCTTGATCATAGTATATCATCCTCCTCTCTTGACCCTTGAAAACTTCCTCCACACCAAACTCGAAACAACTCATTACAGGGTTAGTGCACAATAAAAATTAACATATTCAGAGGTGACACAATAATTCTTAACACTTCTGTACATTGCTCAAAGCTACTGGAAGGTAATGGAACAAAGAAATCCACCCAACACAGCGAAAGAAGCAATGCGAAATAAAAGGCAGAATCTGTCAGAACAGAACAGTTCGTATTGACGAATTTTAAAATGGCACCAGACTTGCTCAAATGAAAATTCTCAAATTGAATGAAAGTTGCGTACATATCTGAGGATCATGCACGTAAATTGTCTTAATTTTCTGAGCTACCTACAGGGAGGTGGACCCAGATTCGTGACAGCAAAGAAATCTGGAACTGTGCAGTAATCCAAATCTAGTACTTACTTTTCTATCAACGGCTTTACTTGGCACAACAAAACACAAAACTAAGATAAGGAGAGGTTGCTACAGTAGTAAACAACTTCCAAGACACAAATATAAAACAAAGTACTGTAGCAAAATAACACATGGGTTATCTCCCAAGAAGTTCTTTCTTTATAGCCATTAAGATGGGCTCAGCAGTTTTAATAATCCATTCGCGGGAAATAGTATTTGAAGCAAAAGAGAGCTTCAAGAGGCCAATTCAAAACAAATTTAAGTCTAACATGCTTCCTATGAAGAGGAATCTTGTACACAAATGAATTCATGAAGAACAAAGTGACAAGCATAAGAGGATAAAACACGAGTAACTTCAAGATTCTCAACATAAAGAGGGGAAACTTAATATTATTATGATGCATATAACCATATTTCCCTCTCTCATAATAACTTTCAGTAGCATCATTGATGAAATCCACAATATACCCATCACTTAAAACATTCTTATCATGGTTCATATGCATAGAAGTATCATTAATTTTGGCATAAGAAGAGTTATTCTCATTAATAGTAATTGGAGCAAGATTATTATCAAGAATTTGAACATGGTAAACAAGTTGCATATTAAAAGAATTGTTTTTGGTAATCCAATCATGATTATGACAAATTTCATAAGGATAATTATAACCTATATCATAGCATTCTTTATAATAATCATCAAAGATCGGAGGCACAGTGTCATCATAAGAAATAGAATAGTTATCTTTCACAGTCGGTTTATCTATGACCATACCATCATTGTTATTAGAAGGAGATGTATCAAACACATAATGATCAGTAGCAAAAGGATTTTCAAACACCTCTTCCCCAAGCTTACAGCTTTCTATATTATTATGGGAGGAAGCATGGATAGCACTGACACTATGGCAATTATTATCATCATTTTCAGAATTAGTTTCCCAGAGATTTGCAATATCAAAAGTAGTGTGTTCATTAAAATCATGATTGCTAATGTATGTAAAGGGCATAGGAAGATCATCGTATTCAGATTCATTATCACAATAATCATTAGGAGCAACATACTTACGGTTACCTAGCGTTATCTCATTCACGCGGGGATACGCCGTTACCTCTTTCTTTTTATTCTCCTTCTTCTTCTTCTTCGTTCCCTTCTTCTTCTTCTTCTCTTCCTTCTCCTCATTTCCTTCTTTAGGAGGAAGAGGCTTGAAGGGTAGCTTGTCCGCATAGCCTGATTTACTTTCAGAAACAATAGAAGAAACTTGGGAGGATCCCTCCTTTTCATTAATTAGTTGAAAACACACAGCGGTCCTATCATATTTTGGCAAGGTGTCATCTTCTAAAATATTTTGTATGTAAGTATTTGTATGGCTATTATCAATGCAATAAGAAAAACACCCATGCAGGACATCATCAATATCAAGATCACTCATATGTAACAAAGAGATTTTTCTCGACAATTCTTCACACCCCAAAAATAAAGTGAGTTCATCATGCTGATTAGGAGTAATTTCATCATCACAATACAAGTTTGCAGCACTCATTGGGTTCAAATTATCATTGGAGGAGCATTGAAAATTAAAATGACCCACTTCATGGCAAACTTCACAAATAAAAGGGTAGAGGGCACAAACTTTTTTACCAAGATCATCTAGAGCCCTAAGCCACTTTCTAGTTTTTTCATTAATATGATGGATGCAATATTCATCTTTGACTTGATTAATTCCACAGGGTCTATGCATTCCACAAAAATTAACATGCTTATAAGAAATAGCATTCTTAGGAGTTTGAGCATGCTTATTGCAATAATTAACAACAATTTCATTCTTCATGCAAGCCTCTTTAAAAGGTTCATGATACTTATCAAAATTCTTCTTAGGCAATTCAAAATGAGAAGCAAAGGATTTATAAAGATTTGCAGCAACTTGAGAGTCAAGACCATAAGTAGCACTCATATTTCGAAATTTATCGGTATCCATAAAGGCTTCAATGCATTCATAATCATAATTTATACCTGACTCTTTACCTTTGTCGTTCTCCCATCCTTCAGCATTGTCCTCAATCCGATCAAGAAGATCCCACCTAGCTTCAATCTCCTTGCTTGTGAAAGATCCCTCCGAACAGGCATCCAGATAGTCCTTGTGTTGTCCTGAAAGTCTCGCATAAAAATTATTAACAATAACATTACGGGGGAGCTCATGAATGGGACATTTGAGCATTAGTGATTTCAATCTCCCCCACGCTTGAGAAATACTCTCTCCATCACGAGGATAAAAGTTATAAATATAATTCCTATCAATATGCACTTCATGCGGAGGATAAAATTTAGAATAAAACCGGGGCACAATATCATTCCATTCAAGAGAATCCCCATTATCCAGTAATTTATACCAATGTGCCGCTTTACCAGACAGCGATATAGAGAATAGTTTCTTCCTCACTTCATCCATAGCAATACCTGCACACTTGAATAAACCGCATAATTCATGCAAGAATAATAAATGATCTCCAGGGTGGACAGTTCCATCCCCTGTATAACGGTTATCCATAACGCGTTCAATAATTTGCATAGGTATTTTATACGGAATACTTTCGGCAGGTGGATTTAAAATATCAGAAGCATCATTAGAGTTATCGCATATGGGAGATAAAGCATTATCAGAGCAAAATATTTCTTCCAAAGCTGAGGAGCAAAAAAGATTATTTTTATATAAACTAGCTTCCCCAAGCTTAGACTTATCCATAGTATTAGCAGTAATTGCATTCATACTAATAACATCACTACTAGCATGTAAATAAGGTTCCATAGATTTTTTAATTTTTGCATCAAACAATTCTAAATCAGGAAAAAGACTAAAAAGCTCACCAATTTTTTTGTTGTTTTCCATTATGCCTAACTAGTGTAAACAAGAAACAAAAAGCTGCAATTGCAGAATCTAAAGGAAATAGCTTCGAGTACTTACAACGGCAGAAAATAGCTTGGTAGCCGAGGTCCGGAGTGTGAGTACCTTTTACCTTTCCTCCCCGGCAACGGCGCCAGAAAAGTGCTTGATGTCTACGTTCCCCCTCCTTTCCTGTAGACAGTGTTGGGCCTCCAAGAGCAGAGGTTTGTAGAACAGCAGCAAGTTTTCCCTTAAGTGGATCACCCAAGGTTTATCGAACTCAGGGAGGAAGAGGTCAAAGATATCCCTCTCATGCAACCCTGCAACCACAAAGCAAGAAGTCTCTTGTGTCCCCAACACACCTAATAGGTGCACTAGTTCAGCGAAGAGATAGTGAAATACAGGTGGTATGAATATATAGGAGCAGTAGCAACGGTGCCAGAAAATAGCTTGCTGGCGTGTAGTTGATGGTGGTAGTATTGCAGCAGTAGTAACGCAGTAAAACAGTAAACAAGCAGCGATAGCAGTATTTAGGAACAAGGCCTAGGGATTACACTTTCACTAGTGGACACTCTCAACATTGATCACATAACAGAATAGATAAATGCATACTCTACACTTTTGTTGGATGATGAACACATTGCGTAGGATTACACGAACCCTCAATGCCGGAGTTAACAAGCTCCACAATTATGCTCATGTTTAAGTAACCTTATAGTGTAAGATAGATCAACAGACTAAACCAAGTACTAGCATAGCATGCACACTGTCACCTTCATGCATATGTAGGAGGAATAGATCACATCAATATTATCATAGCAATAGTTAACTTCGCAATCTACAAGAGATCATGATCATAGCATAAACCAAGTACTAACACGGTGCACACACTGTCACCTTTACACACGTGCAGGAGGAATAGAACTACTTTAATAACTTTGCTAGAGTAGCACATAGATAGTAGTGATACAAAACTCATATGAATCTCAATCATGTAAGGCAGCTCATGAGATTATTGTATTGAAGCACATAGGAGAGAGATGAACCACATAGCTACCGGTACAGCCCCGAGCCTCGATGGAGAACTACTCCCTCCTCATGGGAGCAGCAGCGGTGATGAAGATGGCGGTGGAGATGGCAGCGGTGTCGATGGAGAAGCCTTCCGGGGGCACTTCCCCGTTCCGGCAGCGTGCCGGAACAGAGACTCCTGTCCCCCAGATCTTGGCGTCGCGATGGCGGCGGCTCTGGAAGGTTTCTGTGGATTTCGTCGAACGTATCAGGGTTTTCGATCCAGGGGCTTTATATAGGCGAAGAGGCGGCGCAGGAGGGTCGAAGGGGCGACGACACCATAGGGCGGCGCGGCCAGGGCCTGGGCCGCGCCGGCCTATGGTCTGGGGGCCCAGTGCCCCCCCTCTGGTCCTTCTCGTGTGTTCTGGATGCTTCCGGTGAAAATAGGAACCTGGGCGTTGATTTCGTCCGATTCCGAGAATATTTCGTTACTAGGATTTCTGAAACCAAAAACAGCAGAAAACAGGAACTGGCACTTCGGCATCTTGTTAATAGGTTAGTTCCAGAAAATGCACGAATATGACATAAAGTGTGCATAAAACATGTAGATAACATCAATAATGTGGCATGGAACATCGGAAATTATAGATACGTTGGAGACGTATCAAGGCCTAAAATTGATAAAGCTCTTAATACCACTATAGAAAAAGGAGCATCTAAGATACCTAATGGGATAAATTGTGAAAATGATGTTGATGTTTCGTCTCTTGATAATACTTGATACACACTTTCTGCGCCTAGCTGAAAGGCGTTAAAGAAAAGCGCTTATGGGAGACAACCCATGATTTTACTACTGCACTTTTGTTTTATATTTGAGTCTTGGAAGTTTTTACTACTGTAGCAACCTCTCCTTATCTTAGTTTTGTTGCATTGTTGTGCGGTCTTTGATAGTAAGGTTCATACTAGATTTGGATTACTGCGCAGAAACAGATTTCTTGCTGTCACGAATCTGGACCTAATTCTCTGTAGGTAACTCATAAAATTATTCCAATTTACATGATTGATCCTCAGATATGTACGCAACTTTCATTCAATTTGAGAATTTTCATTTGAGCAAGTTTGGTGCCTCTTAGAAATTCATATTTACGGACTGTTCTGTTTTGACAGATTCTGCCTTTTATTTCGCATTGCCTGTTTTGCTATGCTTGATGGATTTTTCTATTCCATTAACTTTCAGTAGCTTTGTGCAATGTCCATAAGTGTTAAGAATGATTATGTCACCTCTGAACATGTGAATTTTGATTGTGCACTAACCCTCTAATGAGTTGTTTTGAGTTTGGTGTGGAGGAAGTTTTCAAGGATCAAGAGAGGGAGATGATACAATATGATCAAGGAGAGTGAAAGCTCTAAGCTTGGGGATGCCCCGGTGGTTCACCCCTGCATATTTCAAGAAGACTCAAGCATCTAAGTTTGGGGATGCCCAAGGCATCCCCTTCTTCATCGACAACATTATCAGGTTCCTCTAGTGAAACTATATTTTTATTCCATCACATCTTATGTACTTTGCTTGGAGCGTCTGTTTGTTTTTGTTTTTGTTTTGTTTGAATAAAATGGATCCTAGCATTCATTGTGTGGGAGAGAGACATGCTCCGCTGTTGCATATGGACAAATATGTCCTTAGGCTTTACTCATAGTGTTCATGGCGAAGGTTGAATCTGCTTCGTTAAATTGTTATATGGTTGGAAACGGGAAATGCTACATGTAGTAATTGGTAGAATGTCTTGAATAATTTGATACTTGGGAATTGTTGTGCTCATGTTTAAGCTCTTGCATCATATACTTTGCACCTATTAATGAAGAAATACATAGAGCTTGCTAAAATTTGGTTTGCATAATTGGTCTCTCTAAGGTCTAGATAATTTCTAGTAAGGGTCGAACAACAAGGAAGACGGTATAAAGTCTTATAATGCTTACAATATGTCTTTTATGTGAGTTTTGCTGTACTGGTTCATACTTGTGTTTGTTTCAAATAACCTTGCTAGCCTAAATCCTGTATCGAGAGGGAATACTTCTCATGCATCCAAAATCCTTGAGCCAAACACTATGCCATTTGTGTCCACCATACCTACCTACTACATGGTATTTCTCCGCCATTCCAAAGTAAATTGCTTGAGTGCTACCTTTAAATTTCTATTCCCTATCTTTGCAATATATAGCTCATGAGACAAATAGCCTAAAAACTATTGTGGTATTGAATATGTACTTATGCATTTTATTTCTTATAAGTTGCTTGTTGTGCGATAACCATGTTCCTGGGGACGCCATCAACTACTCTTTGTTGAATATCATGTGAGTTGCTATGCATGTCCGTCTTGTCTGAAGTAAGGGCGATTTACCATGAGTTGAATGATTTGAGCATGCATATTGTTAGAGAAGAACATTGGGCCGCTAACTAAAGCCATGATCCATGGTGGAAGTTTCAGTTTTGGACAAATATCCTCAATCTCATATGAGAAAGTTAATTGTTGTTGAATGCTTAAGCATTAAAGAGGAGTCCATTATCTGTTATCTATGTTGTCCCGGTATGGATGTCTAAGTTGAGAATAATCAAAAGCGAGAAATCCAATGCGAGTTTTCTCCTTAGACCTTTGTACAGGCGGCATAGAGGTACCCCTTTGTGACACTTGGTTAAAACATATGTATTGCGGTAATAATCCAGGTAATCCGAGCTAATTAGGACAAGGTGCGGGCACTATTAGTATACTATGCATGAGGCTTGCAACTTGTAGGATATAATTTACATGATGCATATGCTTTATTACTACCGTTGACAAAATTGTTTCTTGTTTTCAAAACCAAAGCTCTAGCACAAATATAGCAATCGATGCTTCCCTCTGCGAAGGGCCTTTCTTCTACTTTTATGTTGAGTCAGTTCACCTATTTCTCTCTATCTCAAGAAGCAAACACTTGTGTGAACTGTGCATTGATTCCTACATACTTGCATATTGCACTTATTATATTACTTTATGTTGACAATATCCATGAGATATACATGTTACAAGTTGAAAGCAACCGCTGAAACATAATCTTCCTTTGTGTTGCTTCAGTACCTCTACTATGAATTTATTGCTTTATGAGTTAACTCTTATGCAAGACTTATTGATGCTTGTCTTGAAAGTACTATTCATGAAAAGTCTTTGCTTTATGATTCATTTGTTTACTCATGTCATTTACCATTGTTTTGATCGCTGCATTCATTACATATGCTTACGATAGTATGATCAAGGTTATGATGTCATGTCACTCCAGAAATTATCTTTGTTATCGTTTACACCGCTCGGGACGAGCGTAAAACTAAGCTTGGGGATGCTGATACGTCTCCAACGTATCGATAATTTCTTATGTTCCATGCCACATTATTGATGATATCTACATGTTTTATGCATACTTTATGTCATATTTATGCATTTTCTGGCACTAACCTATTAACGAGATGTCGAAGAGCCGATTCTTTGTTTTCTGCTGTTTTTGGTTTCAGAAATCCTAGTAAGGAAATATTCTCGGAATTGGACCAAATCAACGCCCAGGATCTTATTTTTCCACGAAGCTTCCAGAAGTCCGGAGAGGAAACGAAGTGGGGCGACGAGGCGGCCACACAACAGGGCGGTGCGGCCCAAGCCCTGGCCACGCCGGCCTACTGTGTGGGCCCCTCGCGTCGCCCCTAAACCTACCTCCTCCGCCTATTTAAGCCTTCGTCGATAATAACTCCAGTACTGAGAGCCACGATACGGAAAACCTTCCAGAGACGACGCCGCCACCAATCCCATCTCGGGGGATTCATGAGATCGCCTTCGGCACCCTGCCGGAGAGGGGAATCATCTCCCGGAGGACTCTTCACCGCCATGGTCGCCTCTGGAGTGATGAGTGAGTAGTTCACCCCTGGACTATGGGTCCATAGCAGTAGCTAGATGGTCGTCTTCTCCTAATTGTGCTATCATTGTTGGATCTTGTGAGCTGCCTAACATGATCAAGATCATCTATCTGTAATGTTATATGTTGTGTTTGTTGGGATCCGATGAATAAGTGAATGCTATGTTATGTTGATTATCAATATCATCTATGTGTTGTTTATGATCTTGCATGCTCTCCGTTGCTAGTAGAGGCTCTGGCCAAGTTGATACTTGTAACTCCAAGAGGGAGTATTTATGCTCGATAGTGGGTTCATGTCTCCATTAAATCTGGGGGAGTGACAGAAACCTCTAAGGTTGTGGATGTGCTGTTGCCATTAGGGATAAAACATCAATGCTATGTCTAAGGATATATTTGTTGATTACATTACGCACCATACTTAATGCAATTGTCTGTTGTTTGCAACTTAATACTGGAAGGGGGTTCGGATGATAACCTGAAGGTGGACTTTTTAGGCATAGATGCATGCTGGATAGCGGTCTATGTACTTTGTCGTAATGCCCAATTAAATCTCACAATACTCATCATAACATGTATGTGCATGGTCATGCCCTCTTTATTTGTCAATTGCCCAACTGTAATTTGTTCACCCAACATGCTTATTCTTATGGGAGAGACGCCTCTAGTGAACTGTGGACCCCGGTCCATTCTTAACATCGAATACAATCTACTGCAATACTCGTTCTACTGTTCTCTGCAAACAATCATCATCCACACTATACATCTAATCCTTTGTTACAGCAAGCCGGTGAGATTGACAACCTCACTGTCACGTTGGGGCAAAGTACTTTGGTTGTGTTTGCAGGTTCCACGTTGGCGCCGGAATCCCTGGTGTTGCGCCGCACTACACTCCGCCGCCATCAACCTTCAACGTGCTTCTTGACTCCTACTGGTTCGATAAACCTTGGTTTCTTACTAAGGGAAACTTACTGCTGTACGCATCACACCTTCCACTTGGGGTTCCCAACGGTCGCGTGCTGTACGCGTGTCAAGGCTCTGGCCAAGTTGATACTTCTGACTCCAAGAGGGAGTATTTATGCTCGATAGTGGGTTCATGCCTCCATTGAATCTGGGACAAGTGACAGAAAGTTCTAAGGTTATGGATGTGCTGTTGCCACTAGGGATAAAACAACAATGCTTTATCTAAGGATATTTGTATTGTTTACATTACCCACAGTACTTAATGCAATTGTCTGTTGTTTGCAACTTAATACTGGAAGGGGTGCGGATGCTAACCCGAAGGTGGACTTTTTAGGCATAGATGCATGCTGGATAGCGGTCTATGTTCTTTGTCGTAATGCCCTAAGTAAATCTCATATTAGTCATCATGATATGTATGTGCATTGTTATGCTCTCTCTATTTGTCAATTGCCCAACTATAATTTGTTCACCCAACATGCTATTTATCTTATTGGAGAGACACCACTAGTGAACTGTGGACCCCGGTCCATTCTTTTACATCTGAAATACAACCTACTGCAATCATTGTTCTCTACTGTTCTTTGCAAACAAACATCATTCTCCACACCATACGTTTAATCCTTTGTTTACAGCAAGCCGGTGAGATTGACAACCTCACTATTAAGTTGGGGCAAAGTATTTTGATTGTGTTGTGTAGGTTCCACGTTGGCGCCGGAATCCCTGGTGTTGCGCCGCACTACACTCCTTCACCAACAACCTTCACGTGGCCTTCATCTCCTACTGGTTCGATAACCTTGGTTTCTTACTGAGGGAAAACTTGCTGCTGTACGCATCACACCTTCCTATTGGGGTTCCCAACGGACGTGTGCTTCACGCATTATCAGACCCATCCAAACAAAATATACCATCATAAAATACCTTGAAAGTTTGCGCGCTAGATAGGGGTTCCATGTTTTGGACCGAGGATCGGGATGACCAATGAAGGACGGATGAGTTCATCATCGGCGTGGATGAAGTCATTGAAATCTCAACCCCTTATGTTGTCACCACACAGTGGTTGGGGAAACTCACCCAACCACTGCTACCGCCCACCACTCGGGTATGGTAAAACACTCATTGAAGCCAGTGGTGGAGGGCCTGGTCTCGACCTCAACCTCGAATCGGTCCCTTTGAGCTCTGAGCAACACCTTTTTGTTGCGACGGAGAGCTCCATCAACCATCGCGAACGTGACACCAACCGCAAAAACAAGGAACATGGGACTAGATCGTGCAAAAGGGAGCTCTTCACCGAGAACATCATGCCGAATAGAGCGGGGGACTCCAAGAACAAGCTCCCCAAAACCAATACCATCGTTGGCCATGCGTCCCTGCGGCCTTCTTAGACAGGCGAATCTAAAAGGATGAGATGTCGCCTAGAGGAGGGTGAATATGCATTTTTAAAAACTATTACGGATTTGGCTTTTAGGAATACGAAATTAAACTAACGTTTATTTTACAAGCACAAAACCTAAATATGCTAGGCTCGACTAAGTGCAACAACAACAACTAAAGTTAAGCAAGATAGGCACAAGATATAAGAACACAAGTGATAGCAAGATATAAGTACTTCAAGCACGATAGCTATAACAAGGAAAGTAAACTCGGGTATAGAGATAACCGACGCACACAGAGATAAAGATGTATTCCCGTGTTCCCCTACACAAGGTGAGGACGTCACGTTGGAGATATGCGGGCTACCACGAAGGTCTCCCGAACGCCACAAAGGCTCACATTCTTCTCCAAGCCAATACCACGAAGGACAAATGCATTTGACTTATGTCTAGCTTTTCCTCCACTCCAGAGATGGCAAGCTCCACAAACACTTCACAATATCCACGAAGGAGAAGCCCGAGCCTCTTCACGATCTTCAACAAAGAGGTCATCGGAGCACCAGCCGCCAAACCAACTAGGAGGTCACCCCTCCAAGAGTAACAAGCTCACGGTCTCTCACTCAAACTAATCATATTGGAGAGCTCAACACTATGCAAGGATGCAAAGCAAGAATACCAAGAAAAGTTCTCGAATCCTTCTCTCTCAAATCCCACCAAATCAACAAATGCGATGGAGGAACTAGAGAGGAAGAACAATGGTGGAACCAATGCCTCGAAGATCTAGATCCCAAGAGTTTCACTCACTTGAATGGATTAGTGGAGGTTGTAGATCTAAATCTCCTCTTTCAAATCCCTCAAAAGATGCAAGAATCATAGGAGGGAAGGGAGAGGAAGCAAGCTCAAGAGTTCAACAATGGTGGTAAAAAACATGCTCAAAAACCTTAGAAACAATGGGGAAGAAGGCCCCTTTTACACCCCTTCAAGAAAAGTGACCGTTTGAGAAAAAAAAGGCAGGCCACCCGGCGCCGAGTCCGGCGGGACCGACCAGTATGCCGACCTACCCGCCACAGAGCCTGGCGGGCCGACTAGGGTGTCAGATGGTCCAGACCCCCCCCCCCCTAGAACGTCACCCGGCAGCTGCAACCGGCATGCTGACCTACCCAGTCCTGGACCCGGCAGGCCGACCTATACGCCGACCAACTTGGCACTGTACCCGGCGGTGCCAACCTATACAACACCGGATGTTGCTGGCAAAAAAAAAACCGCCCTTACGAAAAACGCGATAACTTTTGCACCCGAACTCCAATTTTGATGATCTTGGGCTTGTTAGAATCACGACAACAACCTCTACAACATTATTAATAGAAACATCATAGTAAAACCATGGAGTAAGAACAACAATGTGAAAGGTTTTACCTATCTATATAAGGCAAACCGGTAGAACCTCCAAATATGAAAACGCAATAAAAGATGCATACAAATTCCGTTTTCGATGAACTTGGGCTTGTTGTAAAGCTAGAAACAAGATAAAGAACGTAAAACAAAGAAACACAAAGAAGCAAAAAAATATAGGGATGAAAAGTATGCAAATAATTGACGATATGTAGCGACCTCACCTTTTAAGGTGCAGATCCCTGTGCTTATTTGTGCTAGTCCGTGGATCAATCGCTAGCGCACAGAGTACAAAATGTAATATCAAGAAACAAAGGTCTGTATTACATCGTTTGCTCTAGAATTTACACCATGGATTACAAGTTGCATAGCACAAGGCTAGCATATCATCAGAGTTTTACAACGAACAAACATATACAGCATGGAATCATCCGTCTTCATGTGCCACAGACGAGCATGTTGAGGATAGACTCGTAACCCTAATTACTGTAACTCCCTCGTCTATCAAAATACCTGCAACAGGTAAAGTTATAGCCAAAAACATTTGGTCAATACTTTGAATGTATTGGCAACATGACACTATAGTGGACTCGAATGACAACCTAACACTTAAGTGTACATATGGCTGGTGGAGTTCAGGCATATTTGCATAACGCAAGTTTTCTCCTATCCTTTGTAAAACATTTTCTATCATTACTAAAGATCTAGATTTCGTTGGTAAACCCCGAGAAATCCTGAAAACCACCGGTAACCCGGGTGAATCCTTCATGAACTTGGAAACCATCGGTAAACCCCGATGAATCCTGGAAACCACGGGTAAACCCCGGTGAATCCTTCATGATCACCAATCATGTTGCATCAAATTTTTAGTTAAGAAATTGGGAAGATGAGACTTTCGAACATGTGCCTTGTCAGTTCGCTCAAATTGTCCGTAACCGGGGATGCGGCTAAGTACTTAGATTTACACTATGTAGAGGTTGTACATATTTACCCACATGAACTAGTCTGTTCTTCTTCCATGATGCACATTTTTCTCAAATGGACAGATGTCGACTAGGACGATACTTTTCTGAAGTGATCCCCCAGACCTTTCTCTATGGAACCGTACGAACCTACCAACACTACATCATTTCTCACGTAGGATCCAGGTTCACCCAACAAACTCGGTCAAGCCAAAGCCCATAATAGCATGTGGCTGTACGGAAAGCTAATGAGCAAGGTTGTCTATTATCTCTTTGTTCCTGAGTGGCCGTCCACAAGTGCGATACACCTGGAGGTTCAGAGGTTCGACGACATGACCCCAGGGAACCACTCAACATAACCCATGCAATGCCACTTTCCACCCAGGTAGTTCATTGAATTTAGTTGTTTTTCCATAACCACTACTAAAACAATTTTATAGCATAGCTAAGCATCAACTAAATTCAATGGAGACAAAAATATAGTCAGGTGGAAGTAGCTAACTACCGGGATTACAAAAGAAAAGCATATACCCAAGACATACTACTCCCTCCGATCCCAATTGATTGACTCCACTTTATCTAGATCCGGATGTATGTAGATGCTTTTGTGAACTAGATACATCCATATCTAGACAAAGTGAAGTCAATTAATTTGGATCGGAGGGAGTACAAAAATTTCTACGGTGCATAGATAAAAACTGGGACAGTTGTGAATGGTGTGTCACTTACCTTTTTGGTAGTCAAAGAGGGTTGATGGTACTCCAGGTACGGCGCTAGACAATCTTGTTGGCAGTTGTGGAAGCGGTTGGGAAACCCCAAGAGGAAGGTGTGCTGAGCACATCAGCAAGTTTTCCCTCAGTAAAAAACCAAGGTTTAATTGGCTAGTAGGAGAAAGGAGTGAATTCTGAAGGTGTTGCTGGCTGACTCTTGGCAGGGCGCACTACCGGCGTCAGCAACAACGTGGAACCTGCACACAACACAATCGCAATACTTTGCCCCAACTCACAGTGAGGTTGTCAATCTCACTAGTTTTGCTGAAGCAAAGGATTAAATGTATCGAGTAGAAGGAGATGCTTGCAGTAATTAAAGAGAACAGAGCTTGCAGAAAGTAAACAGAGCATGATGATTGTATCAGTGTAAAAGAAAAAGGACCGGGTTCCACAGTTCACTAGTGGTGTCTCTCCATAAAGATAAATAGCATGTTGGGTGAACAAATTACAGCTGAGAAATTAACAGAATAGAGATCATACATAGCAAGACGATTACTATGAGATTCGTTTGGGCATTACAACATAATACATAGACCGTAATCCAACTGCGTCTATGACTAATAATCCACCTTCCAGTTAGGTCCGCACCCCTTTCAGTATTAAGTTGCAAGCAACAGATAATTGCATTAAGCATTGTGTGTAAAGTATACAATAGAATTACCCTCGGATAAAACATTGTTTTTTCTCCCTAGTAGCAACAACACATCTACAATCTTAGAAGTTATTGGCACTCTTCCAGAAAACTAGAGGCATGAACCCACTATCGAGCATAAATACTCCCTTTTGGAGTCACAAGTATCCACTTGGCCAGGGTATCTACTAGCAACGGAGAGCATGCAAGATCACAAATAACATATGACATCAATATCAACCATACTATTAAATATTCATCAGATCCCATCAAACACAATATGTAGTATTACATAAAGATGATCTTGATCATGATATGCAGCTCACAAGATCTAAACATGAGGCACAAATTGGAGAAGACAACCATCTAGCTACTGCTATGGACCCATAGTCCAGGGATGAACTACTCACGCATCACTTCGGAGGCGGGCATGGCGATGTAGATGCCTCCAGCGATGATTTCCCCCTCCGGAAGGGTGTCGAGAAGGACTTCAGAACCCTCCCGAGATGGGTTCTGCAATGGTAGCCGCGGCGAAACTTTTCGTGGATGGAGACTCGGGTCTCTGGGATTTTTCCGAGATCGTGAATAAATAGGCGGAAGGGCGAGGTCGGTGGACGCCAGGGGGCCCACACCACCCCTTGGCGCGACCAAGGTGGGCCACGCCAAGGGCTGGCGTGGCCGCCCTGCTGCGCCTCTTCATCCCCCCTTTAGTCTTCGGCATCGTTACGGTAAAATATTGATGACGGCTTTTGTTTCGTCTAATTCCGAGAATATTTCCTGTACAACTTTTCCGAAACCAAAAACAACAGAAAACAAGGAATTGGCATTGTGGCATGTTGTCAATAGGTTAGTGCCAGAAAATGTATAGAAGTGTAACGAAGTGCAAGTAAAACAAGTAGAATTGGTGTAAAACAAGCATGGAGCATAAAAATTTATAGATACGTTTGCGACGTATCAAGCATCCCCAAGCTTAACTCCTGCTCGTCCTCGAGTAGGTAAGTGATAACAAAAAATAATTTGTGTGTTGACATGCAACTATCACAATCTTGATCAAGCTTTTGTAAAGCATTGTAAAGAGGGATCAAAGTACTATAAACATAGGCATGATAGATATAATTCTAACAATAGGACTTAACAATTATGTTATAACATGAGAAGTAACTCAAACAAAAGATCATGAATAATTATGCAATGAAAGCAACTGTTTGTTTATGAGCATATAGAAAACATAGCAAAGTGGTATTCATATTATCCTTTATGGAATAGCAAAACATAAATTCTAGGGCACCTTTAAAGTTTAGAGGGTGATTAGATACAAGTAATTTAAGAACAAGCAATAGCATAATCATGAATCAATCAATAAATCTTGGGACTATGCACATTATACTCAGAATGACAACTATGCTCTCTTAGTGGTGCATAAAGCAAGAAGATGAAGACTCAACATAAAAGGAAAAGAAATGTCATTCGAAGAAGGAAGTAAGGATCAACAATTTTTATAAAGCCTTCAAAAAGGTATGATACTTATTAGCTTTGAGCTCTCATTACCCCTATCATAGGCATCTTGAATGGTTAAAGTTAATGTGAGTGCACAAGTGAGTCATATGCTTGACAAATCATAAGCTGAAAATATCATGCCCCTTGAATACGAGTACCTACACCTCATGCTACTCAACATAGGTCCCAAATAAGTTTTTGTCATTGTAAGTATACATGTATCATAAAGAAAGCAGCAGGAGTACCTTTTGTCCCATGATATGGAAGTACTCTTTCAAATAAGTGCAATGTTGAAAGCGTGCCTCATGAAAGCATGGTTGTGCTAAATGCCAACTTACAATTTGTGAGCATATAATCAATATAAGTATAAACCTTTTGCTTGCAAACATGGGAGAAAGATGTACAAAACTTTGTGGCTACACAGACACTCCTAATGACCAATTCATTGCTAGGTCTATCACAACACCTGAAATAACTCCTGAAAGCTTTGAAATAAGTCATGTTCTATTAAACCTCATAGCTAAAAAACAATTGGGGAAGTGCTAGTGAGGATACCTCCATGCACTTGCATGACTTCTGTAAAATTTGTGACATGCAAATATTTTAAAATGTGGAAAATGACATTGTCAAACTGAAATTATTCCCATTTTCAATTAGAGGCAAATCTAATGAATGGTTATTATCACTACCTACTGCTAGCATAAATTCTTGGGATGACCTCAAAGAAGCTTTTATAAACAAAGATTATCCACATGTTAAAATCCTACAAAACAGAAATATTATCCTATCATTTAGGCAAAATGACAATGGACATGTAGCAACATCTTGGGAAAGAATTAAAAAATTCTTAGAACTTGCCCATCACATGGAGTAAATGAATCGACAATCCTACACTCTTTTTACAATGGGTTAAACTCTATGTCAAGAAGCGTGATAGACTCTGATGTAGGGGTGCTTTTATGAGTAAAATTGTACCTGAAGCCAAAACCATCCTAGAAAACATGCTACACAACCATAGTCAATGGCAGACTGAAAGAGCAACAGACCCATCTAGGAAAGTAAACTCTATTGAAGAAGTAGATCTTGTATCCAATAAAATAGATGCAATATTTGCCTACATATCAAAACAAAACATTGGTAATGGTCCCCTATAAGAACTAGTTGAAAAAACACCAATGAAAGTGTAGACGTCAACTACATAAGCAATTTTGGTAACAATGGATATGGAAACAACTACAATAACTCATATGGTGATACCTACAACAACTCATATGGCAGGCCACGATATATTCTTAACAAATACACTAGTGGTAATAATAACTACAGTGATTTAGAAAAAAACAATTAGATCTTTTACATCAACACAAAATGAACTAAATAAAGAAATTCATAGCTAATTTTGAAAGACAAGATGCTTTAAATGTAAAAGTGGACCTTCTAACACAAGAAGTTATGTCTTCTAAAAACTTCATCCAAGCCCAAAAGAACCACGAGGAAACTATTAAATATATGCAAGAAGTAATAAACAAGTCTTGGAAGACCCTTAATATGGTGGAAGAAAAGGAAACCACTATGCTTGAAACATCAATGATCACAAATGATAAACAAATATAAGAGCTTAAATGCTAAGTGAAACAAAAGAACCTCTACTTGACCTTGATAAATGCAGGTTGTATGGATTTATCAATATCCTACAAAAGTTTTCTAATGACCCATCCATTAATGTTCATCAAGGAGGTTTTGGCTCCTAGATAGCAAACTATGTAATCAAGGAAAAGATAGAAATATATAATACTGAAGCCATGATACCACCAAAGTTTGGATGTTTGACTCGCCAAAATATTAATCACTATTGGCAAAGATACCCATCATGCTATTTTAGATCTTGGATCTGGTGTCGCTGTTTTATCAAAATAATTATATGATTTACTAGAACTCAAAACTATGGAAAAAAATGTTCAATAGATTTTTTGCTTGATAATGACTTAACCACGCATGCTTGAGGAAAAGTAAATGATATAATTACATATGCTGGAAGTGCTAAGCAGCGTAAATTAAAGGTTTTTTTCTAGTTACTTTTTTAAACGAGGCAAGACTTGCCATTTTCTAGTTACATTTAGATTAACCAGAGGAAACAAGGATTGGTGTTGAGACACCATCTTTCTTTACTGTATCACTGTGCCATGTTGAATGGACAGAAAAGGTTCCAGTGGAACAAGTTGCATGATTCAACAAATGGCAAGTGGAGCTCTTTGATTCCTTCGTAAGTAAATCTAATTGTAAACTCAGCGGTCCTATTTTTATATTTTTGCGATAACAGTCTCCTTTCCAAGATTCAACTATGATATCCTGACAACTCTAAAGATTAATCTCCTCGGTTGTTTACTTCCATTTGAGCCATTTGGTTCAGCTGTACATTTTACAATAAAAATAAGGTAAGATCCGAATGCAATGTGCCAACGAGATGGTCATGCCAGCCGTAGGTGCTTAGTAGCACAAGTTGACGCAAGCATGATTTCTCAAATACTGACACCTCAAAGTTTATAACTGATCGTCTAATTAAGCTGAAAAGGCACTTAATCATAGTATTTGCATGTGGTTGTAGTCTGGCCGGGTAACTGATCCAAGTTGCCTAGTGGAGTAATTTGTTGATGCTGGCAATCCAGTGGTGTACTAGACATGCTAAAAAGGCCTAGAAAAAACGAGGGTGTACGACGATGCCGAACTTTCAGGTTGTATTGCTGATCAAGTTGGCCATGTTCGTCTATAAATGTAGTCAACTGCATTCCTATGTAGTGATTAGGCCATGTGGTTTTGGTTTATAAGCAATATAAAATTACAATAAGCCACTAAATCTAGGGAAAATATTTGCATCGCAATCTTATATGCAGCCAAGTTGCTCCTGGCAGCAATGTTAGCCAGCCGAAAGGTGCCATCAAAGCTTATACTTCCAGTATGTCTTATGTTTAACAGCGAGCAAAAATTAAGACGATGACACAGTTCCTAATTACCACATGATTTAGTTTCTACAACATCGGTCTGAAACTCTGGATACGAAGATGATGCAACTTATAGCAGTCGAAATCACAATGACACCTGAATGAAAAGACTATGAAATGCACCAGGATGTAAGCATGCAGATGAAAATTTTACAAGGTTAGGTGCCCTGTACTCCTCAATACCGAATGAATGAAAAGAACACCGGGTTCTTGAAAGTATAATATGACATGCACCAAAAGTGTAAGCATGGAGATGAAAATATTTACAAGGTCAGGTACCCACTCCCATACATCAATTTTGTTGTCTCGCCTGACATGGCACCTGCATCAGATTTGCTGGCTTTTTCATGTGGATCAAACCACATTTTATTCCAAGTTGCGCGACAAAGTGCTATTTAATCTAGTAGGTTAACGCCTTAACCTCGTTAATGGGGCCAAGACAAAACAACTAGTCATTTGTCCTCTTCCTTTGCTCTCCTCAGGTTTGGACTTTCCAGCCAGTTGGTCCGGAACAGTTGTCTTGTGTTTGCACTTTGATTTGAAGTCTCATTCTTGGGATTTGCATTGCTTGTGTAATCCAAAAGCTTGCAGTTTCAGTATAAAGAATACATCGCCAATATCGCATGGATCTGCTAAACAATTGCAGAAAAGGGATACGGTGTTGGTATGCACACTAGTGGAGTTCATAGAATTGTACTCAACAACTAGGTACACACATCCTTCCAGAACTGTCGCCATCGCTTCAACCTACTCTGCACAAGGTCTATCAGCAGACGAGCACATCCTTCCAGAACTGCGCACACGTACGGGTTCAGTAGAACCACCAATCCATGCATGTAAGAACTGCCTTGACTTGGTTCCAACTTGCAAGCTGCCGTACTTTCGAGTGAAACAGACTTCGTCAGGCGACCATGCACGCACACTTTCTGTCTCTGTGTCACTGTCATCGAACCTACTGAATCTTCAGACAGGTCTTGTTGAGGTATGCGATAGGGTTGTTTAGAACCTGGTCTCGGATCACAAATCCTGGAGTGGAATAAAGATAGCAGGAGATCGTCGGAGATCGCAGCTGTGATGTCAACACAAGAGTAGGCACTGCACTGGAGAGAAAAGGCGTTGAAAACAAAATGAAACGCGCGTACGGTGTGTGCGGAAGCCAAACGTGCAAGTACCCTGACCTTATCTTCGGATGCATGGGGCACGTGTACGCCTTCTTCTGAGCAGCAATAGCCGGAAGTTCACACCGCTATATATATGCTTGTATGTAAGCACGACAGGAAAGTCAAGAAGAGAGCAGCCGAGAAGAGAACAGAACCTAGAGCAGGTATGTCTTCGCCAGAAGTTCTACTTCTCTAAGCTTGGTGTTCCCATGTGCTTATCATTGTCTTGCTCTTCGTGTGTGTACAGTGATGGAGCAACCAAACCAATGGCTAACGCCGACGGTAAGAACATGAACCAATGTCCCCTTTTGGCCTCTGAAAGTTCAGATGATTCGAGCTGACTGTATCATTCTCGCAATGCCATGTCAGGAACAAGAGGAGCTTGATTACATGTACCAGCAGCAAGAAGGGGGGCACGCACCCGGCCTGGAGCAGCAGTTCGCAGAGCCACCGTTACCCGACCATCAGGAGCAGTACTACACGCCTCCAATGGCAGCCCCGTCGTTTCATCCATCACGCAGCTCCAATTTCCCGACCTTTGGGGGCTCGTCATCATTGCCCAACCTGCCGTTCGGAGCGGCAACGGTGAAGAACGAGCAGGGGCAGCCGTCGCCGCCACCGCAGTCGTCGAACTTCCTCTCCTTCGGCGCCGGCCAGGCTAGCACGTTGAACTTCTCCGGTGGTGCCTGGCAGCCGGACGGCATCGAATTGACGATGCAGGTGCAAGAGCCGGAGAGGCGGAGCAGGGCGCCGGGGAACGCCCAGGAACACGTCATCGCCGAGCGCAAGCGGCGGGAGAAGCTGCAGCAGCAGTTCGTGTCCTTGGCCACCATCGTCCCTGGCCTCAAGAAGGTCCGTGATGAGACAACATGGCTGCATTTTTATGTGATCATAGACCAGGTGCCGACTAACCATCTCCCGGTTTTTGCAGACAGACAAGATCTCTCTGCTGGGGGGCACCATCGAGTACGTGAAGCAGCTGGAGGAGAAGGTGAAGGCCCTGGAGGAGCAGGGCGCGCGGAGGTCGTCAGAGTCAACCGTCTTCGAGAGCAAATGCTCCATATCCGCCGCCGACAGTGACGCGGCAGGCCCCAGCGGGAGTGGCACCGGTGACAGCGATGGTGAGTACTCGAGCCTGGCTGTCGAGGCCAGCATCCGGGGGGACACGGTGCTGCTGAAAATCTGCTGCAAAGAGAGGAGAGGTGTGCTGGTGATGGTCCTGTCCCAGCTCGAGAACCAGGGCCTCTCCATCATAAACACCAACGTTGTGCCCTTCACCGACTCGTGCCTCAACATCACCATTACGGCGAAGGCAAGACCTCTCTTATCTGGCTTTACATTGTGCTAGCAAGGCTAAAAAGGGATAAACCACGTCTATAATGTATGATCGGAGGATTGACATGTTCCAGTTTTGTGCAGATCGAAGAGGGTTTTCCATCTGCGGGTGAGCTCGTGAAGAACCTGACCATGGCTCTCAGAAGTTTCAACTGACAGTAGAATGGAAACGATTGTACAAATGACAAAATGATTGATTAGGTCTTTCCCCTTCTCTTATACCATGAACAAGACTTTCTGCATTCTAGTGAAAACTAAATTAACTTTTTGGATTTGGTCACATGTATCGATTTCTGTTAGTGGTGCGTGTGCAGTCTGTACCATTTCAGGGCATGTACAAAGGAAGCAGTCACATGTAGTCGCTTCAGTACAACCAGCTCAGCATAAGCATGCAAGGCCACCGCTCGGTTTCCTTCTGCCCAACGCACTGGTTGCTTCCTGATGTAAGCATACTGCATACGCTGGCCCAGGGCCATCCAATCTCCTTCCTGGGTTTTACTTTTCTCCTTGTGCTTTTCCCATCTCCTCATTCTTTTCTCCTTTCTTTACTTGAGGATCATGCCTCCTCTGCAAGCAGCTACTGACACAACCGAACCACAATTCAGCCTACACCGTGGCATCCGATCCTAGTTGGACCCGTGGGGAAGCAAGTTAGGGCATATGGTTGGCCATGCCCTCAGGCCACTACCAATTAATGTGACTAACCAGGTTACTCCTCTGATTCCATGTTCGTACTCTACTCTAGCAGGTCTAACGAAGCAAAACTTCTGAAAGGGCCACAGTTTAAATATTAAAGCATTTGAATAGCTTTGATAAAAAACCAAAATAGAAATTGAACCCATGATATGAACAAGGTGCACACACACTTCCCCACATCTCGAAGGGTTCAAAGCAAAGTGCACACACACTTCACAAACATAGTTTGAAGCCTTCATAAACATTCCACTAAGAGTTCAAATACAGATAAACAAAAAAGAGACCATTGTTCCCTGATGAAACTCTTGAGCTACACCTTCAGACCTCCTCATTTGATCCATCCGCCATGTTCAAGACTTGTAGTTGCTACGAAATCAAAATGTTAATCCTGCACAAGATTCCAGGTTGTAAAATTGAGCATGTTAGTTCAGCGATGGTTGAGAGTTGAGACAGTAAAACATTTTTTTTCTGAAGTATACTACAGTTCCCAAAACACATTGAAGCGTAAATCCCTTTGCAATACGTAAAAAAATCGATCTAGACTTGCTTCTTTTGCTTTCAGAAGAAGTCCTTACAAGCATTTAATAGTCCAAACTCAGTCTGACCGCAACCTAAAGAAAAGTACTTAACAAAAATGGAGGTTGTCAACTGTACTAATAAAAAAGCAGGATCTATTTACGAATATGAAGTGAAAATGTAATAACTCAAACATATTCAGACATGCAGTGACTAGTGAGTGGTATAGAGCTGAAGACTATTGCTCGATAACATCGTTTGCAACTGAAGGGAATAAAACAGAAGGCACTACTAGCACTCGACTTAGTATTAATGGGTATCCTTTAGAAATGAATATGCCAAACAAAAACACAAGCAAGCATTTGTTGAAAGCTATAAAACTGTAGACAGTGCAGTTTACTCGTATCCCAAAATAACAATGTCCTATTCATTCTCATCTTCAGAATATAAAAACTGGAAATTTTATCTGATGACCCAAAATGGAAAACACTATGATACCTTGTCTGCATTTCATGAAACACCTTCAACTTGAAGGCATGCCTTGTCGCGTATTAAAGAAGTTGGCCAGGGCATAATGTAGGGATGTATATGACCATCAGATCTCCTCTGAAAGAGTATGTCAAAGACCGATGTCTCGAGGTCTAAAGAAAAGAACCAGCAAGGAACCATGCCATCCCGAAAGGTCTCAAAGGTAGAGAAGTAGACAAATCCATCGACAACAGCCACAACCTTGAGTCTAGCATGTTCCTCCAGTGTACCCCCAGTCTGCTCAACAATATTCTGTAACCCAATCGCGTGGGTATTCACCCATTTCTCGATTCCGTCATCATCAGAAGTTTTCCGGAGCCAAATATGGAGTTCGAATCCAATCGTAACAACGATACAGAGCCCCCCATCCTTGGTCTTGCCAACCATAAACATGTGAGTTTGTCCTTCCAAGTCGGGCGGCAGATCCACCTTGGAGAACTGCAGTGTGGTGGTGTTGAGCACGAGCATGGCGGCTTCTCCCGCGTATATCCAGTAGACGAACCCATTCACCATCTCACCAACGGTAAGCCAGTGTTGGTCGGCAGGCTGCGGTGTGGTCAGAGCTTCGAACCAGGGGAACACCTGCCAGGCCCCGGTATCCGAGCAGAAGGCCGCAGCGCGCACCCGCGACTCGTCGTAACAGGCAAAGATTACGTGGAACACGCCGTCGTCCTCTTCAGGGGAGATGATGTGGTAATCAAGGAAGTCGTAGAAGCCGCGGAAGCCATCGTAGAAGTCGGCCGGGGGCCGGGGTATGAGATCCAGGGCCTGCGTGAGGGGGTTGTAGGCGGCGACCTGCCCTGTGGTGCAGTTGCCGAGGATCAGGTAGCCGTCGTGGCAGTCGCTTATGACCCAGCCGGGGCTGTGGTCGTCGTCGTCCGGGAGGCCCGTGAGGAAGAAGTCGGCGCGGCGGACGGCGGCCCTCAGGTCCGGGTCGGAGCGGCGGCGGAGGGGGGCGAAGGCGGGGATGCCTGCGCCGTCGGGGTCGAAGTACAGGCCGAGGAGCGGGGGCGGGTGGAGCGCGCGGAAGCGGCGGCGGAAGGCGGGGGACGAGCGGACGGCGTGGAGGAAGGTGCGGCAGGCGAAAGCGGCGCGGACGAGGCTCGGTAGGGAGGGGAGGAGGAGGAGTATCTCGAGGAGGAGGTCTTCGCCGAGATCGAATAAGGTGGTAGGAGCGGGTTCCGCCGGCGGCGGCGGCGGCGGCGGCGGCGGCGGTTCTTGCCGGGAGACCATGCTAGGCGACGGAATCCAACCCAAGGTAGGCAAACCCTATTTACCGGTTTGTGTGTGTTGTAGTTAGTTGCCGCTCACACCACTTCCCGAACCTGGCTGACGGGCCGTGCTTTCGGCCGGCACGCTGGAAGCACGCGAGGCTGGCCCGTGCTAAGCCCACCAGGATACGTGGCTTAACGGGCCCGTGCTGGCGCATGGCAGCTTTCACGTTAGGGCTGTGCTTGGGCCGCACGCAGGCGAGCCTGGCACGGCACGGGATGAACACAAACCAGTCTCATAGTGATACCATATCCATATCCCCATCGCGCTGCCATCCTCAACATTAAGTCAGTGGGTTTGAGGAAAGCTACTTAGGCATCTCAGTATGACAATATCGGAAGGTTAAACGAAAAATGGTAAATTCCAGTCCATTAGGAACAGATACAAAGAAATACACTGAATGGATGGAAACATATGGGTCTAGTGGAGCCAAAGAAAGCAAAATCCAATGTGTATTACATTACATCAAGTAATTAACCAACCTAGAGGTGACGAAAAACTCTGAGATCTTATTTGGAAAGCAAAGGTACTACCCAAAGTCAAAAAAAAAATCGCCTGGAGGTTTGCTTCAAATGGTCTAGCGGTCTAGGAAAATAGAAGCAGGAGAATTAAGAATTACGTTGAGTGGGTTCTAAACGTTCTAGATAGAGAGACCAAAGATATCAGATGCATACTGTTGTTTATTTGGTGGAGGCCTAACGCTTACGAAACAACTCAATCTTTGGTGATGGAAAGGCATCGATTTAGCATTCAGTCAATTTCATAATCGATTACCACAACATTACCAAGCTGATCAATTATGGGGTCATAGAGGTAGATGAAAAAGGTAAAGGAAAGCTAGAGGTTTGCCCCCAGTCGAGTCACACCTCTAATTCTAGTTCAAGTCGGATCCAAAGGGACTAAACCACAACATGGTTGGGTGAAGATTAACACGGATGCATCCTTTACCCCATCGGACAGCAAGGGACACTTGGAGTAATCATGCCTGACTGTAATGGTAGCATTATCAATATAGCCTAGTCTCTAATCCAAGAACACGCACGAGAATTGTCTGTCTTCTTCATTAAGGTAGAGAGAAAGTCAATTACAAGAACTCAAGAACTCGCAGAGAGCACCGATCACAGGCGAAACGGGCTCTCCTCCACACTAGCACCCCCTACAAAAAGGAATTACTCTATCTGAAGCTAATGCTATTGCAGTTCTCGAAGGATTGCGACCTGGTGCTACCATTGATGCCCCCCAACAGTTGTAGAATCTGAATGCCAGCACGTCATCGACACCCTCAACCTTGAAAGGACACGGATGTCGCCTAGAGGGGGGGGTAAATAGGCGATTTAAAACTTTTACGAGATGGGCTTAACAAATGCGGAATAAAACTAGCGTTTACTTTGTCAAGCCCAAAGCCTATATACTATTGTTCACCTATGTGCACCAACAACTTATTCTAAGCAATGCAAGCAAGTATGTGATAGCAAGATATATATAACTTCAAGCACGATGGCTATCACAAGGTAAAGTGCATAAGTAAAGAGCTCGGGTATAGAGATAACCGAGGCACGCGGGAGACGATGATTTATCCCGGAGTTCACACTCTTGCGAGTGCTAATCTCCGGTGGAGAGGTGCGGTTGCTTAGTGCTCCCGAACGCCACAAGAGGCTCACCTTGAGGTGTGGTTGCTCGATGCACACCAACGCCACAAAGGCCTCACCCCAAGATGCGGTACTCACACCACACACCGAACGCCACGAAGGCGCCTCACCTAAATCTCCGGTGACCCTCGCCACAAAGGCCTAGGTCACGGTTCCACTAAGGGATTTCCTTCGAGGCGGAAACCGGGCCTTACACAAAGATTGGGGCACACATCCACAACTTAATTGGAGGCTCCCAACAAATCGCCACAAAGGCCTAGAATCCGTCTAGGGTTCCAAGAACCCAAGAGTAACAACCTACTTGCTTTCACCACCACGAATCACCGTGGAGAACTCAAACCGATGCACCAAATGCAATGGCAAGAACACCACAAAGATGCTCAAGACCTTCTCTCTCAAATTCCAACAAAGCTACAAAAGCTATTGGGGGAATAAGAGAGGAAGAACAAAGGAATTCACAAAGAACACCAAGATCAAGATCTAGAGAGTTCCACTCACAAAGAGATGGATTTGATTGGTAGAAATGTAGATCTAGATCTCCTATTCCTTTTCCCTCAAATGGATTCAAGAATCATTGGAGGAGTAGAGGGATGTGGAAAGCTCTCAAGGTCAGCAATGGTGGAGAGCCAAAGGAGGAAGAAGAAGTGGGGAGAAAGAGGAGGAAGAAGGCCTTAAATAGGGGCCTCAGATTTACGCCCGTTGGGGCAAAAATCGCGACAGCCGGCGGTGCCGGCCTTGTGCCACCGGCGATGCCGGGTGGCCGGCAGTGCTGGCCATTTTCCACCGGCAGTGCCGGGGTGGCCGGCAGTGCAGGCCTTGCGCCACCGGCAGTGCCGGGGTGCTCCCGGCGGCAGTTCCGGCGGCAGTTCCGGCCCCCCAGTTTTTTTGCCCAAACACCCGATACGAAAACTTTAAGAACTTTTGCATCCGGACTCCGATTTTGATGATCTTGGGCTCGTTTCGAAGCTAGTAACAAGCTCTACAAGATCATGCAGGGAACCATCATAGTCCAGTAAGGTAGGATAGAAATAAAAGACGAAAGGTTTGACCTGTCTAAAAAAGACATACCGGTAAAACCTCCAACCTCGAAAATGCAACAAGTTGAGTTAGGAAACTCGGATTTAGGTGAAACCAATTTTGTTGTAAAGGGTATGACAAGAGCTACCCAACAAAGAGTGAAAAGCTTAAGAACAAGTGGGGTAGGTTTTTCTATGTATTTTAGAGTGAAACCTCTCAATACGAGAAACCGAGAAAAACTCCAATATCGAAAACGCAACAAGTGATTCATGCGGAATCCGTTTTCGATGAACTAGAGCTTGCTATGGAAGTAACCACAAGCTCTACATCACCATATGGATAAGATCCAAATAACAACCAAGAAAGATGATGATGAACCAAACTCGAAAACGCAACAAGTGATCTATACGAAATCCGTTTTCGATGAACTAGAGCTTGTCATGAGAATAAGCACAAGCTCTAAAACATCACATGGATAAGATCCAAATAACAACCAAGAAAGATGATGCAAGGATGCAAAGGTTTGAGCTCTCTCCGAATGATACGATCGAGTTACTCACTCGAGAGCCCTCTTGATAGTACGGCAACTAAACTATAAACCGGTCTCCAACTACACTATGAGACCGGTGAGAAAGAAACCCTATCAAGAGCAAACCTTAAACTTGCGCATTCCACTTGAGCTCGATGATGACGATCTTGACCGCAACAAGATGGAACGCCTTTCTTGCTTGTGCTTTCTAGATGAAGTCTTGTAGATTGCTCCCCCATAAACCACCATGGGAGAGCTTCTTCTTCGGCGCAACTTCACATATCCATGATCACCATATGGATGACAAGAGTCAATCAAAGGATCTCTTCGAGATGGCTCATCTTGAACTAGCACTTCATTTCTCCATGGCAAGCTTCAAGCTTATGATCTCTTCGAGTTGGCTCATCTTGAACTTGCACTTCAATTCTTCATCATGTTGATGTCTTGAAGTAACTTGAGGGCACACTTCATCTTCATCTTCAAGACATACTTGACACTTGATATACTTCATCAATTTCTTCTTATTGCAACCTTGAAGCCAACATATGGTTCAAGAATTACCTATGGACAACTCCTACAAATATAACTCAATGCAAACATTAGTCCATAGGGATTGTCATTAATTACCAAAACCACACATGGGGGCTCCATGCACTTTCAATCTCCCCCATTTTGGTAATTGATGACAATCTCTTTGAGAGGGTTTATATAAGGAATTTAAGTAACAAATAAGTTGAATATATAGAGCAAACTCCCCCATAATATATGCATGTGTGAATGATCTTGACTTTCATTGCATATATTGGCATTCAAAGCCTAGTGGAGTTTCCTCTAAATATTCAACTATGCAAAGCAACAAGATGCAATGCAATAAAGGCACATGCTTAAGCACAAAGCAAAGACATAACCAAATTCCCTTAAACCCTCCAAACTTCTCCCCCATTGGCACCAATTGCCGAAATGGGTGAAAAATTTAGAAGGCCAATATAGTGAGAGTTCCTCCATAGCGTGTGCATTTCTCATAATTTGAGTGGAATCAAATGCACATATCCAATGACGAATATTCGGAAGGAATCACACTATAGATAGGATCAAAGATTGCAAAAAGATAACAAAGTCAAGAAGCTTCAATAAATGAAGCAAGCAACCAAATGAACCACAAAGAGGATACCAAAAGAAAGATAGATATTATGATAAGATCAAGAAGATAGCTCTAAATAATATGAGGAAGCTCCCCAAGGTTTGTGCACAAAACTAGACAATTTGCATTGGAGTATAAAGTGCACAAACATGGAATCATCACTCCCATAATATCATTCAAAAACAAAAGATACCAAGTGAATCAAACTCTAATGATCACCACAAGATAGTGCTCTAAATCAAATGAGGAAGCTCCCCAAGGTACATGCATAAATTAAAATGTTGTATTTGAATACAATATGCATAACATGGAATCCTCACTCCCTCATTTGAAACACAAACATTTGTAATAGATCATAGATAGAAAAATAAGCTTAACACTTGCAACAAACAAATAGTTGAGCAACAAGTAAGAGGCACGATAATAAAAGGCTCAACCAAGAGGATATGTGAAAGGCATGATAAAGCATATTATAAGACTATTACAAGGATGAGCAAAAAGCATCATCATAGTCTTCAATGAATTATATTGCTTAGCATGACCAATCAACACGCAATAAATAAATAAAATATCAAAAGGAGATGTATCATCTCTTATGTGTATAAGTTTCACTAAGTGGGCAATATCACAAAGATATTTATCCACAAAGAAACATGCACCCACAAAATAGATACGCAAGAAATATAGCATGATATCCAAGACGAAGTCATGCAATATAACAATAAGAATTTTTGCTTAATAGCATGGCCAAAGGCTCAATTTTATCTTATTGTACATTCATGAACTTCAACCACAAACACATCAAAGATATCACAAATATCAACAAGGGAAAGAAGATAGTTGAGATACTTTGAGAGGAGCAACAAGTATCACAAGAAAGGATACCACAACAAATAACTCAATTTGCACTTTCATCGATATTGCACATGTGTGAGCCTTGAGGAATTGATATGCAATAAAATTGCTAGATAGGCATAGTTGGGATGGATGAATCATGAGCATGATTTAGTATACTTCCCAACAAATGCACTCATCTCAAATTACTCACATTCACAATAAAGAGGATTCATTAAGACTTTTGCCAAAAAGCACAATATTTGCAAATCAAGAAATTCATGCCAAGATGCAACCATAAGGTTGGATACAAGAAAAGTATGCATGAGAAGATACTTGTTACCAAGATAGCATTAGTGTGGATGTAGTAGATATGTGTTCGTTGACCATCCTAGCTTGCCTCAAGTTACCATTGAGTCACCACTTATTCCCAAGAGTGAGACAAGCATCCAATGCATATCCATTGTACCTAACACAAAGGGAAAGTACAAAAAGGTCCCCAAACTAATTGGGTCCGAAGTAGTTAGACACACTACAACATATAGGACAAACTCCACAATTCTATGTGCATATAGATATGAAATTGAATTTCATGCACATCTTAGCCAAATTAGGATTTGATGGAGTTTACCCTATATATTGGATCAAAGAAAGTGACACATGACATAAGATATACATATATTAAATATGCATGCACAATACTTTCAAGAGCCAAAGGAAGATACAATTTGGACAAAACACCAAATAAACCAAGAGACAATGGTTGTCCAAATTATATCAAAGAATCAAATCAACACAAGATTGACCAAAGACTTATCTCATTATAAGAAGCTAATTAAACCTAATCACAAAGGAATGAGATAACCAACTCCCAAGAGAGCAAGGTTCCAACAAATAAACCAAACCCTCGACACTTTTTATAATGGCACAAAGTACCAAAAAGAAAATTTTATGTCTCCCAAAACCAAATTTTTGATAAAGATCAAGAGATGTTAAGCATTCTAATAATATAGAAGAGCTCCCCCAAGTTTGGTGCATTATCTAGGATTTTTTATATGAATACAAAATGCACAAAACTAGGATCATCACGCTACCTATATCTTCTAACAATGCTAAGAAAGTTTGAATAGACAACTTAGATCCATAAGATGCAAGGAAGACACATGGGAGTCAAAGCACAACAAATTCATGGCAATAAATAAGGCAATATAAATACAAGAGCCAATGTAGATATGATCAATAAATATCTACCTCATAATTGATTACCAATTGTCCTAGGACAAGAGGTATTAGGAAATATTTCCCAGTGGTAGTTTGTAAGTATACATAAGATCATATTTACAACGAACAAAGCATATGGTAAAAGATAAGAGTTAACCATCATGCAAAGATAGTTTCTTGATAGCTTCATTTAGTCATACCAACATGCAAGGCAATTAATAGTATTCATACCAACATGCAAAGCAATTAATATTATTCATACCAACATGCAAAGCAATTAATAGTATGACTTGAAGCACATGGTTTTCCAAAAATGTATTGAGGGACACGTTGGGAAAAACCATGCCAAGAAAAACTTTCACAAATAAGATCCACAAAGATATTAGCAATGAAGCCATTTAAGCAAATTGGAGCTTGTTTGAGCAAACATGCCACATAGGAGAGAGATAATTTACGGTATCAATTCTATGTGACACAACCTCAAATGTTCACATTTTCTAGGCTTGTAATATGCACAAAGCTTATTACTCCCCCATAATGTGATAAGGAATTTATTTTCACAAGAGGCAAATAAGATCCAACAAGAGATATTAATGAACATTAGAATTTGAACTTCTCATGAAGATGACATACCACATAGAGACTAGATAATCTTGCAATATCAATTCTATGTGATATTCCTCATGTACACACATTGTTAGGATTGTGAAATTCCTAAAGGAATATCACTCCCCCAAAATGTTATAGTCCATTAATCTCTCATAAGAGCCATATAAGATACAACAAGATGCAAAGAGGCTCCAACACAAACACAAATACATGGTGTGCAACCCAACATGCATAGACTTGATTTCTCAAGAAAAAGCAAGTAGGAAGCACAACATATACAAACACATGTTAGGAACAAAACTAACACATGCAAAGGGGCGAGTAACTTTCAATATAAATGAGTTGAGCACATGTTACCGCAAGGAGGAACATTGAATATATGATAGAAGCAAGATAACCAAGACTTGGCTTGAGATAATATAAATGATGAAGATCCCTTAATTCTTCATGATGTAGCCAAGTCTCCAATGCCCTCCAACAAGCACCTATTGATCAAGTTTTGGATCGTTGGTCCCCAACTAAGTTGGGTCCTAAGAGGTTAGTCACAATAGGCTTGGCAACCCAAATGGTTCTTTTCTTGACACCACTTTGAGCACCAACAAATTTGGCAAACACATTGCCACCCTCATCCTTACGAAGAGAATAAACATCATCAATGGTGATAGAGTTGGATGAGGTACCAATAGTGCAAAAGGAGGAGATGTGACCCTTCTCACGGCATATGTAGCAAGTTCTTTTCTTCTCCTTCTTCTCACTAGATTTCTCCACAATGGGAGCATTGGCTTGATTCTTCTTGGGAAGTGGCATTTCTTCAACTTGAGGTTGAATATGAGTTTGAGCTTGAGGCCGCTTCCCTTTTTGCTTCTTCTTCAAAGGGCAAGATCTAACATGATGCCCTTCAATTTTGCACTTGAAGCAAACAATCTTGGCCGGGTCTTTGACTTGTAATTGGCCCTTCTTAATATTGTTGTTCTTGGACTTGTTCTTGTTGTTGGAGTTGAATCCAAGTCCACTCTTGTCATTGGGGGATTGTTGCACACTCAACATCTTGTCAAGTTTGCATTTCCCTTCATGACTCTTTACCAAGTCGTTCTTCAAAGAAGAGACTTGGGCCTTGAGCTCTTTGATTTCCTCTACATGGTTAGTAACAACACAAGTACTAGAGGAAGTAGAACCTACATTGTTAGAACAACAAGGCAAGGAAGATAATTCATCACAAGATTTAGCAATACTATGAGTGGATGAATTACTAGGACTAGCACATGGCAATATAGCATTTTGAGTAGTAGTGCTAGTATTCACATGAGGCTCACAAGGTGTTGCCTTTGATATGATAGCCTCATGAGCTAACTTTAGCCTATCATGAGAAGCTAGAAGATCCTCATAGGAGCTAGAAAGCTTTCCATGATTTTCTTCCAATTTTCCCATAATTGCTAGTTAGCAATTCAAGTTGAGCCCTTAGCTCAACATTCTCCTTCAAGATAGATGCTTCACAAGAAGTAGAGTTAGTAGCACAAGCATCATTATTAATAGCAATGGGAGAAGGCAAGTTGGCATGCTCTTTTAAATAGGAAGCTTGAAGTTGCTCATGGGACTTGGTGAGGATAGAGTGTTCGCTCTCCAAGACCTTGTGGGCCTTGTCTAGATCATCTAGATCCTTAACAAGTTTATCATGACCAACACCAACTTTGGAATTTTCCTTTTTAAGCATTTTTACTTGAGCTTTAGCATGGTCTCTTTCCTTAGTGAGTTTAGAAACTATTTCATTTTGAGACACTTCAAGGGTTTCAAGTTGCTCTTCAAGAGAGGCTACGGTCTCTTGTTCTTCTTCAAGATCATTCTTTAGGGATGCTACATCATTGGCATACTCTCGTTCAAGAGCACCCTTTTTATCAATGGTGTTCTCATGCATCCAAATAAGTTTTTGGCTCTCAATAGCGGTAGTCAAGATTTCAAAGAAGTGAGTGCTAGCAATTTTATCTTTGCAAATAACCTTGAATACGCTCTTACCCTTATCGCGTAGAGAGACAACCCAATCCTCTTCTTCATATTCATCCTCATCCTTATCACCACGAGACATATTAGGTTCCATGGTAGGAGGTACCGTGGAACCCTTGGCCATAAGGCATATATGAGGACCGTGAGATAAAGATGAGGAGTTACTTGAGGCTCCTTTCAAGATCTTGTCTTGAACAATAGAATCTTTGGTTTCCTCTACATTGTTAGACACACAACAACTAGAGGAAATAGAATCATTTTTATCATGGCCACAAGACAAAGCAAGCATATCATCATTAGATTTATTCAAGCAACTTACACATGATATGCAAGGACTATCAACACAAGCATGTAAATCATTTCTAGTGCTAGATGTGTTTAAGTCCATAGATGAAGCATTGTAATGAGATAGAGATGAAGAATCATCAATAGAAAGCTCAATATCAACATTGCAATTTTCATCACCACTCACCATATCATTACCTTGTGTCTTGACACACTTTGGTGAAGTGGATGAAGATGAGAACTCATCACGGCCGGAAGTGGAAGTAATGCAATCATCCTTCATAATATTGGACACATCATATTTATCTTGAATTTTTGTCCATAACTCATGAGCGCTCCAAAAAGGCAAGTATGGAAAAAGACCTACATCTCGCAAAGCATTCATAAGAACATAAGAAGCTTGAGAATTGAGATATAAATTTTTCTCATCCTCTAAAGTTAGATTTTGTGAATCCATAGGAGGAGAAAAACCTATATCTACAATTTTCTCCATATGAGGGTCAATGTCCCGAAAATGACTAAGCATGCAAATTTTCCAAACATCATAATTTGTGCCATCTAATATAAGAGTGTTATCGTGCACTAATCCTCTAGCCGACATCTTTACTCTCAAGGCGGTGAAGCCTAAGAATGAGAGACCTTGCTCGATACCAATTGAAAGGACACGGATGTCGCCTAGAGGGGGGGTGAATAGGCGATTTAAAACTTTTACGAGATGGGCTTAACAAATGCGGAATAAAACTAGCGTTTACTTTGTCAAGCCCAAAGCCTATATACTATTGTTCACCTATGTGCACCAACAACTTATTCTAAGCAATGCAAGCAAGTATGTGATAGCAAGATATATATAACTTCAAGCACGATGGCTATCACAAGGTAAAGTGCATAAGTAAAGAGCTCGGGTATAGAGATAACCGAGGCACGCGGGAGACGATGATTTATCCCGGAGTTCACACTCTTGCAGTGCTAATCTCCGGTGGAGAGGTGCGGTTGCTTAGTGCTCCCGAACGCCACAAGAGGCTCACCTTGAGGTGTGGTTGCTCGATGCACACCAACGCCACAAAGGCCTCACCCCAAGATGCGGTACTCACACCACACACCGAACGCCACGAAGGCGCCTCACCTAAATCTCCGGTGACCCTCGCCACAAAGGCCTAGGTCACGGTTCCACTAAGGGATTTCCTTCGAGGCGGAAACCGGGCCTTACACAAAGATTGGGGCACACATCCACAACTTAATTGGAGGCTCCCAACAAATCGCCACAAAGGCCTAGAATCCGTCTAGGGTTCCAAGAACCCAAGAGTAACAACCTACTTGCTTTCACCACCACGAATCACCGTGGAGAACTCAAACCGATGCACCAAATGCAATGGCAAGAACACCACAAAGATGCTCAAGACCTTCTCTCTCAAATTCCAACAAAGCTACAAAAGCTATTGGGGGAATAAGAGAGGAAGAACAAAGGAATTCACAAAGAACACCAAGATCAAGATCTAGAGAGTTCCACTCACAAAGAGATGGATTTGATTGGTAGAAATGTAGATCTAGATCTCCTATTCCTTTTCCCTCAAATGGATTCAAGAATCATTGGAGGAGTAGAGGGATGTGGAAAGCTCTCAAGGTCAGCAATGGTGGAGAGCCAAAGGAGGAAGAAGAAGTGGGGAGAAAGAGGAGGAAGAAGGCCTTAAATAGGGGCCTCAGATTTCTGCCCGTTGGGGCAAAAATCGCGACAGGCCGGCAGTGCCGGCCTTGTGCCACCGGCAGTGCCGGGGTGGCCGGCAGTGCTGGCCATTTTCCACCGGCAGTGCCGGGGTGGCCGGCAGTGCAGGCCTTGCGCCACCGGCAGTGCCGGGGTGCTCCCGGCGGCAGTTCCGGCGGCAGTTCCGCCCCCCCAGTTTTTTTGCCCAAACACCCGATACGAAAACTTTAAGAACTTTTGCATCCGGACTCCGATTTTGATGATCTTGGGCTCGTCTCGAAGCTAGTAACAAGCTCTACAAGATCATGCAGGGAACCATCATAGTCCAGTAAGGTAGGATATAAATAAAAGACGAAAGGTTTGACCTGTCTAAAAAAGACATACCGGTAAAACCTCCAACCTCGAAAATGCAACAAGTTGAGTTAGGAAACTCGGATTTAGGTGAAACCAATTTTGTTGTAAAGGGTATGACAAGAGCTACCCAAAAAAGAGTGAAAAGCTTAAGAACAAGTGGGGTAGGTTTTTCTATGTATTTTAGAGTGAAACCTCTCAATACGAGAAACCGAGAAAAACTCCAATATCGAAAACGCAACAAGTGATTCATGCGGAATCCGTTTTCGATGAACTAGAGCTTGCTATGGAAGTAACCACAAGCTCTACATCACCATATGGATAAGATCCAAATAACAACCAAGAAAGATGATGATGAACCAAACTCGAAAACGCAACAAGTGATCTATACGAAATCCGTTTTCGATGAACTAGAGCTTGTCATGAGAATAAGCACAAGCTCTAAAACATCACATGGATAAGATCCAAATAACAACCAAGAAAGATGATGCAAGGATGCAAAGGTTTGAGCTCTCTCCGAATGATACGATCGAGTTACTCACTCGAGAGCCCTCTTGATAGTACGGCAACTAAACTATAAACCGGTCTCCAACTACACTATGAGACCGGTGAGAAAGAAACCCTATCAAGAGCAAACCTTAAACTTGCGCATTCCACTTGAGCTCGATGATGACGATCTTGACCGCAACAAGATGGAACGCCTTTCTTGCTTGTGCTTTCTAGATGAAGTCTTGTAGATTGCTCCCCCATAAACCACCATGGGAGAGCTTCTTCTTCGGCGCAACTTCACATATCCATGATCACCATATGGATGACAAGAGTCAATCAAAGGATCTCTTCGAGATGGCTCATCTTGAACTAGCACTTCATTTCTCCATGGCAAGCTTCAAGCTTATGATCTCTTCGAGTTGGCTCATCTTGAACTTGCACTTCAATTCTTCATTCTTCATCATGTTGATGTCTTGAAGTAACTTGAGGGCACACTTCATCTTCATCTTCAAGACATACTTGACACTTGATATACTTCATCAATTTCTTCTTATTGCAACCTTGAAGCCAACATATGGTTCAAGAATTACCTATGGACAACTCCTACAAATATAACTCAATGCAAACATTAGTCCATAGGGATTGTCATTAATTACCAAAACCACACATGGGGGCTCCATGCACTTTCAAACCTGAATTTGCAGGACAGACCTCAAGCAAGGACCCTTAAAAGAAGGCCCGCCAGCAAGGGATGGTGCACATGGGCTCCGTCATACCAGGGAATAGAGTCCAGTCCGCTGGCCAGAATTGTGGCAATACAAACAAGGTGAGCAGACGGCCAGAGTTAACGCAGCCCACCCGACGGCGTACATAGTCACTAGTTAGGGCCTCGCGGGCTCAGACAGTGGTCAAGGTCTCAAGGATGGAAAATGGATGACCGCTAAGGCGAGGAACGACGAGCTCCTTTGTCGTCCGGTGGTCTGTCCCACTCCTCATCGATGAAATTCCTCCCACTACCGAGCGGCCGAGCCGTCTCGACTCTTCGCGGCCACGAGGGACACATTTGGTAGCCTGCATCCAATTCCTGGCTCACTGCGCCAGTGAAATGGGCTCACCTGCGCATTATGAACAGGCCATGGGCCATGAACGCGGGGCATTTGGTAGCCTGGGCGGCCTTTTATGCGCCGGAGAGGGAAGCTAGGCCCCATTGTTTGGGTGCCTAACTACTTTCTTCCCTGCTCGTGCAGCCTACACCCTGTTTGGTTGCATATAGGACCATATTGTGGTAACCCCTTCCCTTAGAGTGGTGAGGTTACCCAGCACTAACTGAATTACATCACACATCAGATTCAGTTCATCACAAAAGGTGCTAGTAATACACAACAACTACTTAGTGGCTGATGCATCACGAGCGAACCAACTATACTTTGTGATGCATCATAGGTTCATCACACGAGGGGTTAGTATATACCATCTCGAACAAGTTCATCATTACATACCGGAGATCAGGTTCAAGCAAGTCCTAGCTAATGGAGGGATACGAGACCACCTCCCAAAATCAGCAGATTATAACCAAGGATGTAGAAGCACTAAGCAGGAAACTGCTTGCGAAGCCAGGTCCTAAGCCAACTCCTCATCTCCGGTGCCTGCAGCTTACGGTACTCGTCATACTCTTCTTCGTTGTCTGCAATGAAGTCGATAGCCCTGACCAGCAAGTTGGCTTGGAACAGCTGCGCCCTGTAGACAAATCAGGGCATGAAGATCATCTTCATCTGAGCATAGTTCGTGATCGGGGTCCCGACGTATGGACAATGCCTCGGGTAGCGCTGTAATCCATAAGGAACAACTGTTAGTGCGGATGACATTCACATATACATATCTATGAAGGAACTAAAATGAAGCTTACTACCTGAATGTACTTGTCCGCCATATCTTCATTAGCAGCATAGAAGCAGCAGCCATCTTTGCTGCAGTCCATAATGCGATCGGTTTTCATCTTCAGTATGACGCTCCAGTTGGTCCTCCAGTTTCTTATGTGGTTGTAGAGCTGAAGAGTGGTCACATGTAAGCCAGCGAATGCAAGAACATCAGCAGCTACCTTCTTCATCCGTTGTTTTTTGAATCCTATGTTGAAACAAATGCCGCTACGGATGAGCAGAACCAACCGGTTGAGCTTAAACTCTGAAAGCTCAGGTTTCGAAACCATGGTTGGTTTGCTTGAAATCAGACATTGCTCAGCATTGAGAGTAGGAGCAGAAAGATCAGGGGAGCCCAACGGTATGATCGCCTACATGACAAACAGTAGTAGATCAATGAACTGCCACTACCACATCCACATCCTTAAGCACTACCACATCAATGAACTACCAGTACCCCATCCACATCCTTAAGCACTATCACATCAATGAAGAGCGAGAAAAGTAAGAGCGGCTTTGCAGTCCGAGGAGCCACACGCAGAACTGGGGTCGGGGAAGCAGCACCCTAGCGAATATGCCGGGCAGCACCAGCGTCCCAGTGGTAGAGTCAGATGCAACCTGGACAACCTCCACAACCTCGACCGGAGACGAAGAAATTTCCTACAATGGATTAGTTTAGACCCCCCTGTGTACCCACAAGATCTAGATCTAAGGCTAGGGTTTGCAGAAGCTTACCAAAACCGAAGTCATCGACGCAGAGGAAGAAGACGACCATCCGCGGACAGTAGCTGCCGCCATAGCCACCGTCGCCGCCGCAAGCCTCGTCGACCGTGTAGGTGAGGAAGAGCCGGCCATGTCGCTAGATCGGGAAGGGTGGATGCGCTCGAAATGTGTGGGGATGGGGATTTGGATTTGGCGGTGAGAGAGCGCTCCTATATGCAGTGGAAATTTCAAGTGCGGTGACCGAATTCATCCCGCCGAGATTTCGCCATCCCGCGCGAGCTCGTGCCATCTCCCATGGTGGCTCTGCGGGAACGCGGCGTTCTCGGATTCTGCCGAAACGGGGGTGGCTCGCTAGAAACGGTCAAAACGGCGTTTCTCCAAGTCTGGCCCAAGGGTGCTTTGAGAAGCGGTTTCTGTAAGAACACAAACCAAACAGACGGAAAATTATTGGACCGATGCGAGCCAAAACGAGCCAGGCTACCAAACACCCGAGATTCCTCCTCCGGTTGGCAACTCGTGCACGTACCTAGCCGGACGCGCCGCGCAGTCACCAGTCCTCGACAACCGGTTTTCTCGCGTCGCTCGCTGGCCGATCAACGCTGAGGTACCATGACCATCTAGCATCCTAGCGGGCAACGTACGCGCGTTCTGCTGCTTCTCCCGTGCCGTGCTCACGTCTGCTGTCAGCATGCTTCTTGGCCCCTTGTGACTTGTGAGCCTCCCGTTGAGTTGAACGGTACATTTGGCCTGGCCTCCAGCCCACCCTTCCATTCATCGGATCGTGCCGCGCTCCAAGGTTTGATACGCTCCACTAGCCGACGTCTCTTTCTTGATCTTACAGGAGTATCGGTCTGTATCTCGGTCCGTACGTCCGCTAGCTAGCGCTAGCCTGCTAACGTTAAAACGCACCGTGCAAACTGCTTGAACCGCAAACCAGCCAGCCAGCAGCCGACGCCAAAGCGAGGCCGAGAGCTATACAGACAATCTGATCTTGGGTCATGCGCTCAGGAGCCAAATCGTGCCTCAAACCACGTACGATCGGCCAGATCAATGCACGCCGCCGAACAGAGCTCGAGGCGAGGGAAGTGTGCAATTTGACAAGAGCAAAATCCGTTCGATGAATCTGTCAGGCTTAAGACAGAGCGTGGAGATTAGCGATTGCTTGACCGGTCATCCCCGCGCGAGTGTGCCTTCGATTTTGTGCACGTACGTAGAGGCGTACTATACAGCTCTCTTCCTGCTATTGATTTTTCTCTGGATTAGCGACCGGATTTTTAAAACTGATCCGGCGATGATCCCCGGGCGATCTACGGTCCTGGAGCTTCGTGCAAGGTCGATCTGCGCCTGGGCGCTGGAAGCGTCCAAATTAAGCTCGCGGGAGACCAGGAGGGTCGGAAGCCGCTCGAGATGGTGCATAGAATAAGCTGTGGCGGCAGTGTCATCTGTGTTGACAAACAAATCTAATCGGCAGCTCCCATCCATCTATTGTGGTGGTGGCAACTGAGCTGCAGCCTGCATGGAACTCGTAATTAGCTAGCTATATATAGGTTTTCAACGTTGTGCCCTCCCAGTGTTGCTGTTAGTTCAGCAATGTCGACCAAAAAGAACAGGGAGGATTAAGGTGTCCGACGTTACAAGTGTTTGCTCATCAAATAGTTGTTCAAACTTTTAAACGAGGAGGATGGGCTTGGAAAGTGCTACAAATATTACTAAAATCAAATCAGAGGCGGACCCATGTACATCTCCCACTTTTTTGGGAAAGGGTAATGACCACAACCTCCGCATCATCAGATTGATACACACAACCTTTTATTGCAAAGGTTTAGAATTTATCAGGTTTACATCTCAAGGATCACATATGATTGATACAAAAATCAACCATTGAAAAATTGTAACTCGCCTACGCATCTAGGATCCTATTAGAACCCCGCCAGCTAGCTTGACTGAAGATATCCTCAGCAACCATCGGCAGCAGGTTGCACCCAGTAACTATAAACTCATGTTGATTATTCTGGAGGAGAAAACGCCATAATTGTATCTGTTGGAACGCTTGATGTCGTCGGGATCAGAGGAAGTGTATTTGTAGGGATTGGGTGACAGATGTAGATACATCAAACCCTTTTCTGATTTAGAATCAAGTTTGGATTCAATCCCTAGTAACCGAACATGGCCCTGGGGCTTTTTTACACAAAAATATCTATTGTGCATGTCCTCCTAACAAAAAGTTATGAATGCATAGAGATTTTGCTTGCATGTACAATTTTATCCATCATTTATTATTACTTTTTAATGAATAAATATCGAACCCGCCCTCAAGCTTGCTCAGATGATCATGTTGATTCCTTTGACAAGAGGGAATTTCCACTCGCTACGGTTTTTATTATGCGGGTTTAGTTGTGAACATATCTTTTGCATTAGTGAAGCACGTGGTTACAACTAACATGTTCAAATCACATGTATGTACCATTTTATTGTCTAACTCAATACTAGCATGTACTAGATGTTCAAATCACATACTTGTCGGGGCCAACTAATAATTAGCATTTTCTTAAGACATACATCGTCTCAAATTTGTTTGAATACAATTAAGATGATCTATTGGTTGAGATGGCTATAGTTATGAAGATATAACGTTTATGTTGTGTATATAACTTATACTACATCACTAGTAGAAAACCTCTCATCCATCTAAGCCATTGGTACCGGTTCCCTTACGAACCGGTACCAATGGGGCCATTTGTACCGGTTTGAGGGCTCAGGTGGGCGAGGAGCTTTGGTACCGGTTTGGGAGGGGCTTTCGTACCGGTTCGTGTTAGGAACCGGTACGAAAGGTCTTCGGCCAAAATTCAGACGCGTGGTGGGGCCCGGGCTGGACCTTTGGTACCGGTTCGTAACACGAACCGGTACCAAAGGGTACCCAGCCATATCAAATCGCCCAGATCGCCCGAGCCCCCTGCTGTGGCTCTCATTTTTCTCTTCTTCCTCACACTCTAAATTTTTCTCCACCTCTCACACTCCAATAATCTTTATTTTTCTCCACCATTTTAACAAGATTAACGACCTCCATCTATCCAAGGGTTAGCAATATCATCCTTTCTTCCGGCGTTCCTAATTTAGCTCATTTCTTTGGTAGTTTAACTCGTACTATTTTTGTAGTGCTAGCAAGGTGTTTGATGAAATGCCTAAGTTAGGGATTTAGAAGTGATCTTTGGAAAGGGTCCCGGCGGACAATCTGTTCCGCATGATGTTGACGGACACGTACCCATGTGGAAGAAGAAGTCGATATTTTGGGAGCTACCCTACTGGAAATTCTTAGAGGTTCACTCTGCAATCGACGTGATGCACGTGACGAAAAATCTTTGCGTGAACCTGCTAAACTTCTTGGGCGTGTATGGGAAGACAAAAGATACACCGGATGCACGGCAGGACCAGCAAAGTATCCACGAAGGAAACAACCTGAATCCAGAGAAGTATCAAGGTCCTGCCAGCTATGCTCTTACCAAAGAGGAGAAGGAGATCTTTTTTGAAGTCCTGAGTAGCATCAAGGTCCCGTCTGGCTTCTCATCGAATATAAAGGGAATAATAAACATGTCGGAGAAAAAGTTTCAAAACCTAAAGTCTCATGACTGCCACGTGATTATGACACAATTACTTCCGGTTGCATTGAGGGGGCTTCTGCCGGAAAATGTTCGAGTACCCATTGTGAAGCTATGTGCGTTCCTCAATGCAATTTCTCAGAAGGTGATCAATCCACTTACTCTACAAAATTTACAGAAGGATGTGGTCCAATGTCTAGTCAGCTTCGAGTTGGTGTTCCCACCATCCTTCTTCAATATTATGACACATCTCCTAGTTCACCTGGTCGAAGAGATTGGCGTTCTCGGTCCTGTATTTCTACACAACATGTTCCCCTTTGAGAGATTCATGGGAGTCTTAAAGAAGTACGTTCATAACCGTGCTAGGCCAGAAGGAAGCATCTCCAAGGGCTATGGAACAGAGGAGGTCATTGAGTTTGTGTTGACTTTATTCACGACCTTAAGCCGATCGGTGTTCCTGAATCGCGCTATGAAGGGAGACTGCGTGGAAAAGGCACGCTAGGAAAGAAATCAGCAACGTGTATGGACGGACATTCTTTCACTCAAGCACACTACACAGTTCTACTTAATTCCATCTTGGTGGCTCCGTACAAAGAGGAACACAAGGAGATCTTACGCTCTAAATACCCGGAGCAACGTGAAGATTGGATTGATGGAGAACACATGAAGACTTTCGGCGGTTGGTTGCAAACACGTCTCATGAATGTCACCGATGACGAGCAGCTTTGTACTTGTTGGCCTAGCAACCATCTTCTACTATATCGACTTTTCAATGGTACGATATTAATGGGAACACATTTTACACTTTCGCCCAAGACACAAAGAGCACCAACCAAAACAAAGGTGGTGTCCGCTTTGATGCAGAAGATGGCAATGGGAACAAGGTCACATATTATGGGTACATAGAGGAGATATGGGAACTTGACTATGGACCTAATTTCAAGGTCCCTTTGTTCCGGTGTAAATGGTTCAACCCGAAAGACGGGGTGCGAGTAGACCCGCAGACGGAATGACTACGGTGGATTTCAAGAATCTTGGGTACGACACCGAACCATTCGTCCTAGCCGATGAAGTGGCTCAGGTTTTTATGTCAAGGATATGTCTAGCAAACCGAAAAAAAGAAAAGAAAGGCAAGAGGACACATCATACGATGAGCCAAAGCGGCACATAGTTCTTTCAGGAAAAAGAAACATCGTGGGAGTAGAGGACAAGACAGACATGTCAGAAGATTATAATAAGGTTGATGATATTCCACCCTTCAAGGTAAAAATTGACCCAAGCATCATCTTAAACAATGAAGATTGTCCATGGTTGCGTCGCGATAAGAAGAAAGGGAAACGGGCGAAGAAAACTCGAAGACTAGCTAGCTACATATAGGGATCATAACTTGTGTAATGATGTTCTTGTATGTAAGATATTAACAATGGAGATGGTTGGCTTGTTTTACTAGTTAAGTCACGGGCTTGCAGGGAAATTTTTCCGAGGCGGAACTTCCGAATATGCCATATATAGGGCATGTGCACCAAGGGCATATTCGAGAAGTTCCGCCACGGGAGATTTCCCAACCCTTTCCGCAACATTGTTAGAGGAGATGGAGTCTTCCACGGGCTTGCAGGGAAATTTTTCCGAGGCGGAACTTCCGAAGATGCCATATGGCGTGTGCACCAAGGGCATCTTCGACAAGTTCCGCCACGGGAGATTTCCCAACCCTTTCCCCAACATTGTTAGAGGAGATGGAGTCTTCCACGGGCTTGCGGGAAATGTTTCCGAGGCGGAACTTCCGAAGATGCCATAGGGCGTGTGCACCAAGGGCATCTTCGACAAGTTCCGCCACGGGAGATTTCCCAACCCTTTCCTCCATCCATGGTGATGAAACTCTCCATCCATGTTGGCTTCTTGAGCTGCTTCCCATGGTGTATCGATGCTCCTTTTATAGGCAAGAGCGTCCTTATCCCGCCGACAGCTTTAGTACCGGTTGGAGACACGAACCGGTACTAAAGGTTACCCACGCGTCCTTATCCCACCGACGGGCGTCGTGCGCTACATACTTTATCTCATCGAGCAGGCGTCCTTATCCTGCCGACAGCTTTAGTACCGGTTGCAGACACGAACCGGTACTAAAGGTTACCCACGCGTCCTTATCCCACCGACAGGGCGTCGTGCGCTACATACTTTATCTCATCGAGCAGGGCGTCCTTATCCTGCCGACAGCTTTAGTACCGGTTGCAGACACGAACCGGTACTAAAGGTTTGCCTCTGTCTTCCCGCCTATTTTCTTCCCACGCTTTCCACCGGTTCCCGCCTTTGTCTTCCCGCCTATTTTCTTCCCACGCTTTCCACCGGTTCCCGCCTTTGTCTTCCCGCCATTTTTTCACTATATATATGTAGGCTTGGCCACCATTTACATATCACATCTAGACTCATATCTGCAAACTCATCATTCTCTCCCATGGCTTCCATCGCTTCTCTAACCCCGGGAGGCGGAGGCGCTTGCGCCTCGAACTACCCCCGCCCGCCGGGCTACCGCGTCCCGATCGGCTGGTTGCTAAGCGTCGGAGGCGTACCGGTCCCCTCCGGTCCCTCTAGGTGTGGCGCGCGAGATGGCCATCACGAACCTCTACGACGTAGAGCTCACGCGAGCAGCGGAGGAATCCCAGTGGCATCCCGACTACAGCCCGACTTGGGAAAGCTTCTTCATCAATCGGCGTGAGAGGGCGCTTTCCGTGCATGAGGAGGGCGGTCCGCCTCCTTCGAACTTCAACGAGGCCGGCCGTCGGGCGTGGTGGCGCGGCCGGACTCTCCAGGGCGTCATGGCCTACCGTGGCCCCCGCTGCGCTACCCTCGAGTCCCAGCCCACGCGTGCTCACCCGCCGACCGAGAGTACCGCGACCCCGATGCCAGCGACGATGATGACGGCGACTACGACGACTACAGTGGCGACTACTACAGGGCTAGGCACGAGTATGACTGAATGACTCCAACAGTAGAATTTGGCCATGTATCTTTAATTTTCAGTTAAGCTATGTACTTTTAATTCGAGTTCAATCGTAATAAAAATTTATTCCCGCCCTTTCTTTCTCGCCTTTTTTCTCCCACGCGCGGCGTCGTGGCAGGAAAGTTTCCTGCGCGACGTCGAGGCGGGAAACTTTCCCGCGCGAACGGCGTCGTGGCGGGAGTGTAAAGAAAGAAATAGAAACAATAAATAGAAAAGAAAATAAATAGAGAAGCAATAGAAAAAAGAAATAGAAAAGAAACAGAAAAGAAAATAAAATAGAAAAGCAACAGAAAAAAGAAATAGAAAAGAAATAGAAAATAAAATAAAAAAAGAAAAGAAACAGAAAAAAAAAATAGAAAAGAAATAGAAAAGAAAATAAAAAAAGAAAAGAAACAGAAAAGAAAATAAAATAAAATAGAAAAGCAACAGAAAAAAGAAATAGAAAAGAAATAGAAAAGAAAATAAAAAAGAAAAGAAACAGAAAAGAAATAGCAAAGAAACAGCAAAGAAACAGAAAAAGAAACAGAAAAAGAAAAGAAACAGAAACAGAAAAGAAAAAGAAAAGAAACAGCAAAGAAAAGAAAACAGAAAAAGAAAAACAAAAAACAAAAAAAAAAACCTTTGGTACCGGTTGGTACCACCAACCGGTACGAAAGGCCTTTGGTACCGGTTGGTGGTACCAACCGGTACCAAAGGGTCTTCCTCAACGTTTTAACTTAGCGCGCGGGCCAAATTCCCCCAAATCCTCTGCGCGCCACACACAGAGACCCCGCGCCGCTCCTCGCCGTCGCCGTCGTCCACGCACAGAGACCACGCGCGCTCCTCGCCGTCGCCGTCGCAGCCTCGCCGTCGGCCGCCGCCCGCTCCCCGGCGCCGCAGTAAGTCCTCCGTCCCGGCTTTCTTTCCCTCCCCGCTCACGCGCACGCCGACGCGGGCTCGCCGATGCCGCCTCGCCGACGCCCTCACCGATGCCGCCTCACCGACGCCGCCTCGCCGATGCCGCCTCGCCGCAGACGCGCCCCGACGCCCAGACGCCGACGCCGCCTCGCCAATGCCGCCTCGCCAATGCCGCTGCCGGACGCCCACGCGGTGTTCGGTCAAATGTCCCTACCAGCGAGCGCGACGTCGATGAAGGGTGCGCCGGTGTGGTACTCCGTGGCAGCGAGTGCGACGATGCCGAGCATCGCGAGGCGGCCGTTCCGAGCTCCGCGTCGGCGTTCATGGGGCCGGCCCTCTCGTCGGGGCTCTCTCCCTTGAGCAGCTCTCCGCCTGCGATAGGAGCCGCGGTGGGGAGGGTGGTGTGGTGATGGACGACGCCGCCCGATCGTCGCTCGAAGTTGGGACCAGAAACCTTTTTCGGTTTCTGCTTTGTTCGTTCGTCACACGGGTCCGACTTCCGACGTGCGCCATCGCCTCCACGGTGCACCAAATCCATCCTTTCCCCTTCCTTTACAATCTCGGCATGTTCTTCTTGCTCAACTCGTCGAGATACCCTCGTAACTCTTCCCGATTCGTCGCCATCGTCGCTTTAAATTTCGTGCAGGAATGCATCTACAGGAATCCGCACTGTCACGTTTTTCAGATTTCAAAGTGTCTAATTCAGTTAATCGCGCTGCATAGCTTACTTTGTCCGAAGTCCATACCTTATCAAATTCTGCACCGTACGACTCTGGTTTTGTTCCTTTCATTGCACAGCACATCACGAGTTCAAATCCTGGCGGCGCACTAAACCACCTTTTGGAAAATTCCTTTATCCTTCTTTGTTGTAGTGTTTTACTTACAACACCTTTTTATTTTGATTTAAAAACCAACTTTATGAATTCCAAATCTGACATATGATATATCCAAATTGATCAGCTTTTCATGCTCTATCCAACTAAGAACTTACTTTTTGGGTTTTGATTAACTAAAATTTGAACAAAATTAAAATCTGAATTAATTTGAGTAATATGGCATAATTCATAACTTCAATTCTACAATTCCAAATGCTACAAACTTTATGTCTATTCTCACCAGAAAAGTGAGAGGATTTCAAATCTTGCATTCTCATGCATCATTGGCATCATCTCTGAATTATCCAAAATAAAACTTGCAAAGTGAGAGGGTTTCTGGTCCGTTAGGGTTTTTTGCTTTCTTCATTTCAATTTTTATCCATCTAGCAATCTGTTATATGATCATGACATGATGAATGAAATACAATTGCTTTCTTAATTTTGCAGTGACATTGAGGTATGGAGGACGGCACCTTCGTCCGAGATGAGGAGGGGGAAGAAGCGGTGCAGCAATTGATCTATGAGAGTGCCCGTGGTCCGGAACCCGACGATGGAGATGACAACGATTTCCAAGACTTTCTGAATAATTTTGGCGAGGGACTTGAGTCTGAACAAGTTAGAAGAGACAACGAAGTGTCCATCACAAACTCCGGCGAGGTGTATATCTATGTATCAATTAGTCTATATGTTCATCCCTAGATGCATTCATTTATTTGTATTGCACTTATTAATGAATAATTTTTCTTTTAGCCTTCGGATCATCGAGCAAGTACTGTTAGATCAAAACGAGGCCCGACGCGGGTGCTAAAGTGCGAGGGCAGGTTAGCCCTCACGGCATTCAAGGATAATGGTGAACCGGTGGAGCCCAAGGAGTTTTGCCGCAAATTTACAAGTCAATCCGGAGTTATTGTTAGGGACCATGTACCGATCAGCATTCAAGAGTGGCATAAGCCGAAGAACCCGGAGAGTGGTGCTAGTTATGTCAACGACGCGATGAAAAAATTTCTTTGGGACACGCTCATGACAAAGTTCAGCCTACCGGAAGACATGACGGAAGGCCAGAAGAATAAAGTCAAGGAATGGACATGGAAGAAGATGGCCATACAATTCCGTAGCTTCAAGAAAAATTTATGGGACAAATATAAGAATGAAGATCCAGATTCGATGATAATCTAGTGAAGCTAAAAGATCACTGGGCCGCATTTAAGGAGTATAAGAAATCGTCTACTTTTGTGTCCCGATCGAAGAAAAATACCGAAAATGCTGCAAAGAAGAAACTTCCGCATCATTTGGGGTCAGGTGGCTACAAGAGTGCCATTCCGAAGTGGACAGCGTTTGAGAATAAACTGATGGATCATGGAATCACTCCTGAGACATGGGACTGGCCCGAACGGTCCAAGTTACGGTTGTTCGCTCATGGGGCAGGGTTGGACCCAAAGACGGGGTTGATCGTTGCGAAGGGAAAATGGAAGGAAAAATTGAGGCAATTGTACCGAAGCTTGTAGATGCAATTGAAAAGGTCGAAAGGGAGAGTACATTCCCGATCGAGAGAATGACGAGCTGACACTCGCTCGGGGAACCCCGAACATGTTGGACGGGTACGAGCTCGCCCAGGTCTCACCATGAAGGAAGCGTGGCCGGACAGCGCCGACACTTATAGAAGCCGTTCGCGAAAGAAGAAGAAGGACGCCGACATTGTAACGGAGTTGTTATCTAGGGTGGAGGCTCTTGAGAGAAATCGAGGGCACCCGATCAGCCGGTGTTTCTACGGGATCCACAAGCCGATGCTGCCCCATCTCGGCGAAGAAGCGGTGTCGGTTCCTCGCATCTTGACGGATGTGGAGGAAGCTACCCCGTGGATTATGTCACGGAGAAGACAGATTGCGAGCTACATATGTTAATCGGGACCGCGTACGTTAAGGTGGCGGTCGGCTATGTGTACCCAAGTGAAGATGGAGCAATGCACCATCATATGCCCATTCCACCTGGTTGTGTTCGTGTCGGGGTGGATGAAGTTGTTTCGGGTTTTGAAAAAGTGGAGCTTGATATTCCTAGAGGTGAAGATGAGAGGACACCGGCCGATGTCAAGCACGGTTTCGCCCTATGGCCGAAGAAGTACGTCGTCCTTTTGCAAAGGCCACCGACTCCTACACATGAGCAGCAAATGCCATCGACTCCTCCTGGTGGCAGTCTGGTGAGCAGCCAAGTCCACACCTACCCGAGAGGGACCCCGGCGTGAGTCCACCATCTCGAGATCCTCCGCGTAAGACGGCGTCCGTTAAGCGGAACGGTACGCCGCCTAGGAAGAAAGCTAGAAAGGAGAAACAACTGCCGCCTCCCGAGAAGTTACCTTGGGAAAAAACTCCAGGAGGAAAACGCGGAGGCCGTTCAGGCCGAGGTGAAGACCTTGTTTGCCCCGACAGTGCCAGTGATACCTTTCGAGAAGACACTAGATCGGGAGAAAGTTGTGCGTACCGTTGACAATCTATATGACCCTGTACCATCGCCGCCATCTGACTATGCGCGTTCTATTGAAAGGTCGTATGACAAGATGATCGAGGCGACAAAACCCGTTCAATCGGGTATCAGGGAGATAAAAGGGATACACAGTGTCTACCAGCTCGGACAACAACCCGTTCAATCGGTCGCCCCTCTCAAGGTGTTTGACGGGAAGACCGTTCAAAGTTCTCGACAAGACGCAACTGATTACGCCTTAGCTGAACCAGCATATCAGTTTGTTCAAGGGAAAGATTTGGTCGAGAATCTCAGGAAGGTACCAACATGTATGCGTAACTTGCATTCGTGGTACCTTAAGGCCTCAAAGGAAGGGATCGAGACTATCATGGTGCGAGTTAGGGAAGAGCACTACTTCCAGGAGTACTGTGTGAACGTTGACTTCGCCGAACTCTTTCAGTTATACAATCTCCGGGCCCTCGACAAATCAATCATCAGTTGCTATTGTCTGTAAGTGATTTATTTATTTAATTTGAGAAGTCGTTCATTGTCTGCAGATTATAATCTTTTGTGCGCTATATTATGCAGATCGAAGATGCTCGAATGCAAAAGGGACGATATCACAGACATTGGGTTCATTGACCCGAACACAATGCATGTCAAAACCATAGAGAATCCCCTCTATAACAAGGATACACCGCAGACTTTGTTAAGGTTTTTGAAGCGACAACGTGACAAAAAGCTAATACTTTGGCCTTACAACTTCGAGTGAGTCTTATTGTCTTATAACACATTATATTTTGCTCACCGTATGTCAAAATTTTAACTAATGACTTATATATATGACACTACATATTGAAACGTGCGTAGGTTTCACTTTATTCTTCTCGTCATCAATTTGGAAATCGGAGAAGTTGAAGTCTTGGACTCACTAAGCAAAAAAAAGGATTTATACTTGTCTTGTTTTTTAATGCTCAGAAGGTAATTTTAATTCTTATCGGTTTGTTTCGTTAATTTTGTCGAGCAGCGTATGACTCTTTTATGCATTTTCTTTTGTCGAGCAGCGTATGGCAAACTTTCATCAAGGAAGATACGTCCCGTGAATGGACACCGAAGCTGCGATGGCGTGCGAAAGTAAGTAGTACTACCTAGGTCCACACACCTTTTAATTATCATACTTGACTATTGTTTGATTGAATTATATTCTTGTAAAGAAATGCCCGCAACAACCTCCGGGGACCGATCTCTGTGGATTCTTCGTTTGCGAGTACATCCGCAGAATTGTCAACGAGAGAACGAATAATGAAAGAAATAAAGAGGTACAAAAACAATCTTCACAAATTTGTTTTGTTATCATAAGTTGTGCTGAGTTTCAGTAATAGTTGTTTCATGTATTCATTTGTATCTTATTCTTTTATAGTTGGCAAGAAAGCGGAACAAGCTCTCAATCGATGACCGCTTCATAGCAATAGGCGAGGAATTGGCGGGATTTTTCCTTCGGGACGTCATACCACAACTCGCAGAGCACCACTATGAATGAAGATGTACATGTTACATATATAGTTGACTCGAAGAGTACCACTATGCTACATGTAATAGACATATATAGAGTACGCCTCGGAGAGCACCACTATGCATGAAGATCGATCTTCATGCATAGTGCTACTTAATTTGCGATCTCATGCAATAACATGTGTGTTATATTATATGCATCAACTTGCTATGCATCATCTTGATCTTCATGTACTACCTAAACCCAAACGCGTTTCTGGTGCATCGACGCGATATGAATCAAACCGATATCCCTAAACCTCTCCAAAACCCTAAAAAGCCAATTCTGCGCGCGCAGATTTGGGCAAATTCCTGCCGCTGGGAACCTTTGGTACCGGTTCGTATTACCAACCGGTACCAAAGATCCTTAGCCCTGAGCTCTCCTGGTGGCCCACGTGGAGGCCCGTTTTATACCGGTTCGTAAGCAACCGGTACGAAAGGGGGGGGGGGGGGGCTTTAGTGCCGAATAATTTGTACCGGTTGCAAAACCGGTACGAATGCCCCTCTGGAACCGGTACGCATGAGAGATTTTCTACTAGTGCATATGATCAATTTAGATATATGTGCCAATAAATATCTCGCCAATGACATCTATTCTGTAACGGTATTTCTAGATCCGACGAATGCTACTTCTTTAAATACAACTATTAGGATCTAACCATGTTATGATTCATTCATACTATATAATAGCGAGGATCTAAATATGTTATATGTTTAGGTACGGTCATAAATATCTATCATGTGGGATGTGTTTAGGTACGTATGTCTATATCGAACATGCATGCGTGATATGTTGTGTATATATAACTTATGGAAATATATTAGATATGATCTATTTGCAAATGAAATCTATTTTCTAAAGGTTCTTTTTAGATCTGAAAAATCCTAAATCATTAAATATAGCTGTTAAGATCTAGGAAACCGTAAACGGAGGCCGAGCTACATGTAGTCCTTTATTTTTAAAATTTCGAAAATCATGATTTTAAGTTTTAAAAAAATTAAAAAATCTTGGATGTAGACAATGATAAAATCTAAAAAGTGCAAAATCTCAATGTGATATTCTTTGTATTGTAGGCTACACAAAAATAACAAAATCTGACAGGTTTTAAGTTTTGAAATGTGCAGTACTCACTATTCTCAGATACACATATTTGTCATTTTTATGTAGCCTAAGTACTAAGAATTTCACATTGAGATCTTGCATGTTTGTAGATTCCATCATTGGCTATATCAAGAATTTTTTTATCAGAAGTTTTTGAAACATAAAAATATGATTTCCAAATTTTAAAAATAAAGAAGAAGAAAGTCCATTTTTCATCCTTAAACTTTCACTATAGTTTACTTTTGGTCCTAAATGTTTTGTTTGGTACAAATTGACCCCTAAACTTTGCCAACCATTTCAAATGCCAGTTCTGCTGGTTTTCTTGCGCATATGAAAACTGCGGTGGAAAAGAACCCACACAAGACTCGAATCGTGACACCCCTAGTATAAAGCATCAACCGAACTAAAAATGAACACAAGGAAGAAAAATTTAATAAAAATAGAGCAAAATCAGCAAAACCAGACGCACCTGTCATTGTCGCTGACGAGCCTGGTTACACAAGCTCTGCTGCCAGAGGAGGGACACAATCTGGCAGAGGAGCATGATGGCGGAGAGCGAGTGAAACGGAACGCCGCCAACCAGCCTGGTCACCTAAGAGCTGGTACCACATTAGTGGCACAAGGAGGCCGGCATGTGTGATGTGATAGCGGAGGGCCAGATCAGCAGACGAGCCAGCGATATGGGACGCCGCCTGTAACGCCATCGAGTGGGATAACCCATAGTAGCCATGTTTCCGAGTCGGTGGGTTCGAGGAACGGAAACGGGGGACGGGAAACGGTAGGTGCCGAACAACATGGAACGATAGGGGTATTCATCTCTCCATCGACCAATTCATGGCGGGGATATGAACCGATCAATCTAGGGACGGTGACTCCGGGACGGTACATTGGTTCGAAGCAAAATCTTTCTGGTGGTTTTATCAGTATGGGCCTTCATTGCTATGCCAAGCCCAGGAAACAAAAGCATCAGCTCAACTGACCCATTTGCACGAAAAATCTCCATTGACCCCATCTCGATTTCCTGCCCATAAAAACCTACAGAATGGAAAGGGATGAAAAGACGCTGTCACCGCCGGACAAAATAAAAGCCAGGACGCAATAGCCGGATAAATCTGTAGACTCTCCATCGTTTCGTAGCGTCTTGGAAGTTGGAACGCGTCCCCGTAATTGAATCGCTCGTACCCTGTCTCGTCTCCGACTCCGTTTCCGGGACGATGAATCCAGTTCAGGGAACGTGGCACCGTTCCCCGTTTTCGGCTACTATGGGATAACCTGGTTCGGCATGTTTCTTTTTTTTTCCAAGAAAATCAGCAGAACCATGTGTTTGTGTGGGTTAGTAAAGTTTAAGGTCTGTTCTGTACCAAATGAAACATTTAGGACCAAAAGTAAACTATAGTGAAAGTTAAAGGATGAAAAATGGACTTTCTTCAATAAAGAATTACATGTAGGTCGGCCTCCATTTAAGATCTAACATGTTATGATTCGTTCATATGTAATCCCAGTATCTAAATATGTGATTGTTTAGGAACAGTTCTGCATATCCATCGTGTGGGATATCTGTAGGTACGTTTATGTATATCTAGCATGCATCAGTGACAAGTTTAGGTACGAATACATGAGGCTGGGTGGTTAGCAGGATGGTTGTACCTGCAGCCCACCAAAGTTTAAAATTCAGGTTTAACATCTGTGTGTTCCATAAAGGCGAATATTCATTCAGTGGGAAACAGACGTTCCCATCAACAGCGAGGCGCCTGTGGTGACTTACGTCAATTTCAAGATCCAATCCACCGGCTTAGTCTTCCGAAGGTGCTCATAGGGGTAGGATGTGCGTGTGTGTTTTCATAGGGGTGAGTGTGTGCGTGTTTGTGTTTGTGTGAGCCACTAGTGGAAAACAGAGCTTTCGTGGAAGCCTTTTGTCGCGGGCACGTTTGGAGCCGCGACAAATGGCCTGGCCACGTCGCCCCGAAACCCTTTGGACCGCCCCGGGCCTTTTGTCGCGGCCTTATGTCGCGGGCCGTACCAAAAGGGGATGTCCCATGCGCGCCCCGCGGCTGCCACGTGGTGGACCATATGTCGCGGGTGGTAAGTGATCCGCGACGAAAGGGTGGACCTTTTGTCGCGCCTTCGTTGTCGCGGCTGGCCGCCCGCGACAAAAGGGGCTTACGACCCGCGACAAAAGGTCTGTTTTCCACTAGTGAGCGTTTGCGTTTGTACTGTGTTTCTCACGGATCAAATAGTTACAATCTACTAGTCGTTCTGTAACATGTATATAACGTGTTGGCAAGATAAAATAGGGTTCTAAAACGGCTTATTTGTGGGATGGATGGAGTAATAGGGAGACAGCCTCACAAACTGATGGTCCTGCTTTTCATTCTCATGGGAATTTCTAGCACATATATCAATAGTTGTCTACCATATCTTTGTAGTATATATACTAGATAGAATAAACCGATGGGGCTCCCTTCATTTTAACAAGTTGCATCCTTATAATCTAGCATACCCAAATAGGGGGCATGAATTTTCCTTGTTCTCTAGATTAATGTGATGACCCTAAAACTTATGATCGGGGCAATTCCTCTTTTTCTTGAAATAGACATATTGTGTGTAATTTCACTTAACATGTAGTTATGGTGTCAAGTTTTTTTTTTTTTTTTGCGTAAAGTTATGGTGTCAAGTTTAGTGCAGCCAGTCAGCCGATCGGCGAACAAACCATGTTAGGTGTCACGCTACTCCCGGCGGAGATCATGGAGATAACTTCCCCCGGGGCAACGCATTAAAATCTTGCTTGGTGGCTAGCTAGGTCAAGGATCTCTCCGCTCCTATAGCATGAAAACTAATAGGTTTGGTGGTAGTGCAGCGGATGGATCATTAAGATTCTCGGGCGAGTATATATAGCCAGGTAAAAGGGACCTACTTGAAGTAGAAGATAAGAAAGAAATTCTATCTCTACCTAAGTCTTTGCATAAATGCTCTAATAGTGTTTGTTGGAGAGGGCTTGATCTACAGTAAGTGTTGTGCAACCCTTTCGTTTGCCGATGAGATCTCCTTCAAGGTGTTAACGACGACGTTGAAAGATAACATTTTGTAGGCAGTGGTGGACCCAAGAATTTTTTGAAGCCTGGGCGCGCCGTGAGGTAACAAAATTTTTTTGGGCAAATATAAGCATTAACATGGATATCACCGGATACGAGGACAATGAGCCTGGCCACGGTGTCGCCCGGGAGACATACACTTAGGGTGCGGTGGGTACGATGTGTAGTTGTGACCTTCTTCTTCATCTCCTGCAGCTCACAGGGTTAGGATTGTGGTTGTTGGGGGAGGGGGGTCGCAAAGATGGAGAAGGTTTAGAGGGAGGGCGGGGTGACATACTATCAAAGGTGGGTAGGGTGGGGCGGCGATGAAGCAGCTGGGTAGGGGGAAGGGGTGTCCAAGTGATCAGGCCGTCGAATAGGGGGCAGACGAGTCTAACTATCGGCGTTGTGGTGTAGTATGGGAAGCTACAATGGTAGAGGCGGTTTTCTCCTCCCCACGATCTGAGGCATCATGGACTCAACCCATCTGGATTCCTCTTGAACAGAGAGGATCTCAGGCAATGCCCTTGTGACTGGTTCGAGTCAAGAGGTATAGTCTCTCGTCCGCTCACATACAACCACACGTGGCCATGGTAACGCCAGTGTGGCCCTAGGCCAAGCTGGCACCACCATCAATGGCAGATCCCGCGGTAGCACCATGCGATTGAATTAGTATGCGGTCAGCTCCAAAAAATGGGGAAATGCGGCGGCGGACAACTATTTATAGAGGACTACATGGGCGGGGAAGGACATAATTGACCACGGTTGACAGCGGTGGTGAGGGTGGACAACTGAAAGTTCTCTCATGTGAAGCTCTCTTGAATTTTGTGCGTCCGTAAAATAGAGTGGCTTGGATTGAAAATTTAGGCAACAGCGGCCAAAATTTGCGTACGCACTCCTTTTTTGACGATCAAGACATTTTAGCATGTCTGATCTGGCTAGTTAGACCCAAAAAAGCAAAGTAGCTGGTAATTTTTCTTCAATTAACCCACTTCACCGTAGGTCTTCTTCTGTGGAGCGTTCAGTAGGACTAGGAGCATCCAATTCTAAATCGATCGATCTTATGCTGAGTTTCTTTCATAATAATAGGATGTTAAGGTGTTTGCCGTTCCTTATGGGCTCCTTCTTCACTAAGTTTGTTGAATGGGCTAATTCTCATGTAGAAGAAAAAAACAAGGCAGCAAGCAAGTTGCGCATTCGCTAACGTCAGATTGGTGCCGTTCCGCATGACACGCGCAGGTCCAAAGCCTAGGCACTGCCAATTCGCTATCGTCGCTGCCGAACAGGCACACTTCGCGTGAGGCACGCACAACTGAAGCCCGAGCACGTGCCCAGGCAACACGAACGCTGCGTCCGCCTATGTTTGTAGGTAAAGTCTTTCAGATCTTACCTAGCCATAACGATTTCAGAATGCCGGCCTTTCATGGTTGTCACGGGGAGCATGGTCCTCGCAAAACTTTCATTGGATGCTACGTGTTGGATAATGATCACCGGAGACAACTCTTGAATCTCTACCGTGTATAAGTCAAAACGGACCTTGGCCGTTCCCCTCTTCGTCTACAGTAGAGAGGGGGCGATTTGTGAGCGAACCCGGTCGATCCACCTCGTCCGCCAAGGATCCGGGGGTTCCTCCTCCGTCAGCTGCTCCGGCAGCGGGAGGTTGGAGGAAGCCCGGATCTCGGGATGTACATAGTGTAGGATCTAGTAGGGTACCTGCCGGCGGCGTTGTGGAGGCGGTGGCGCGGTCGGTGTGGAGTTTGGTGGCGGTGCTCGTCCCCTTCGGCGGTGGTGCTCCGCGAAGCTCCGGGCCAGAGTGCTCGCCTTCCCCGTGCTCGTGGATCGTCGGAACCACCGTGCGCGTCTATCCCTCGCCGGATCTGCATAGGCGGCGGATCCAGGTGTCGAAGTTGGAGAAGAAGATGGTGGGCCGAAGCTTCGTGACGACACTGGCGTTCCAGGGTGCAGGATCTTCGGATCCATTGACCGGCGACTTCCCGGCTGCAGAGGGGCTGACTCCGTACAATGCGTGAAGAGGAGCAGCGGCAGCGGCGCGCCACCGGCTCATTCTGATCGTCGGCGTGGTCGGGATCCAGAGGGACCTGTGTGTAATTTTTTATTTTTTCTTGATCTTTCTGTAAGATCGGAGCTTTAATACATCTTCTTTTTCTCACAAAAAAAAAGAATCTCTACCGTGTAATATTGTGGTACTGATTGCAAAAGAGAAACTAGTGTGGAACTATGGGCCTCTTTCAGGAACACTTTTGAGAGAAAACAAACCACCTGGTGAGAAGAGGAGGCCAGCCAACAAAGGCCACATCAGGTTCTGGGCTAGCTCATGCCAGGCAGATGAGCCCAACCCGTTAACTTGGTAGCTGCGCTGACAGCACAAGACTGTGCAACGACGGTGAGCAACGATCAAAGGAAGACGAAACCGCCGTGCCACTCTCAGCCCGGTGGTCCGTCGGCCGCGCCGACATCTGGTTCTAGCTCCTCAAGGCCGGCCGCCAGATTCCTCCGGTGTATCATCGGTACGTTGCTATGCCGGTTGCCGGACGCGCCGCGCAGTCACCACTCCTCGACATGCGGGTTTCTCGCGTCGGCGTCGCTCGCTCTGGCCGATCAACACCGAGGTACCGTGACCATCTAGCGAGCAACGTACGCACGTTGTGCTTCTCCGGTGCCGTGCTCACGTCTGCTGTCAGCATGCTTCTTGACCCCTTGTGACTTGTGAGCCTCCCGTGTTGGAGTTGAACGGTACGTTTTGGCCTGGCCTCCAGCCCACCCTTCCATTCATCGGATCGTGCTCCGCTTCACTAGCCACCGTCGTTTCCTTCTTAGGCTGGTGCCAACGCAGGCTATAGCGCGGGCGATACCGCCCGCAGCAAGGCGGTAGCGGGGTGGTAGGCGGACGAGACGGTAGCGGCGGGCGGTGGTTCCACCGCCCGGCGGTAGCGGCGGTACCGCCCGCCTATAGCCCGCGTTGGAGGCGAGAGCGGGACGAGAGGGAGGCGATAGCGGTACTAGTGGGGGCGGTAGGGAGGCGGTAGGGAGGAGAGAGAAGTGAGAGCTGGCACTATAAGCCCGTGCACTGGCACCGTGGGATGAGAGTGAGGTGAGAGTGGGGTGATAGTGAGGATAAAAGCTGACGTGGCGAGACTATAACGGGTGATACATTGACACCAGCCTTAAACGAGTACGTATCTCCGTCCCGCTAGCTAGCCCTAGCTAGTCTGCTAACCTTGTGCGCCGTGCAAATAATCTGAACCGCCAACCAGCCAACAGCCGAGGCACGAGGGGATCCAAAGGCCAAAGCGAGGCTGAGTTTCAGACAAGTTAATCATCCTGAGCTGGCTGGCTGGCCGGCTCGTTTCTTCGTCTCAAACCTCTCTTCCTGTTGTTGAATTTTTCTCTGGATTAGCGACGAGTTGTACTAATCGATCCGGCGATGATCCCCGAGCGATCTATGGTACTGGAGCTTCGTGCAAGGTCTGCGCGCTGGAAGCGTCCAAATTAAGTTGGCGGAAGACAAGGAAGGCCTGAGGCCGCCCCTCGAGACGATGCATACGAGAAGATGGCGGTAGTGTTACCTGTGACCTGTGTCAGAGATGTAGCTACAGGGTGGTCGGGGTCGTCTCACCAGTCACGACTACCCAACGCACTTGGAAAACAGTAAGGACCAGTTAAGAACACCAAAATAATTCTGAAGAACTCTTATCACTACCCAACAAAAGACTTGAGTTGCGGAGCACTCCTAGGGCCCCTTTGATTCAAGGGATTTGCATAGGAATTGTGTAGGATTTGGTTCCTATGGGAAAATTTTCTATACATGTTGTTTGATTCATAGGAACATATCCTATAGGAAAAAATCCTATAGGAATCTTGTAGTGTAATTTCAATAGGAAAAAATCATTAGCTCATACCTCATGGAAAAATTTCTTTGCTACAATCAAACAAACTTCATCTTCCTATAGGATTCAATTAGACATGTCATTCCAATCCTATACCTTTCCTATTCCTATGTTTTTCCTATCCTTTAAATCAAAGGAGGCCCTAGTTAGCTCAATGTTTTCAACCGAGTTAGAATTCCCAATCACGTTCCCTAACTGCATCCCCAAAGAGATTGATGGTCGGCGCAGGGCTTCCGCGCCAGCCATTGATGGCAAGGCGTGTGCCCTAGCTTTTTAAGCCGAAAGGTTTCTCCCACACCCACGTCATCGCCATCTTCCCCTCCTCCACAGACCTCCACCGAGATCCGCCATGAGCAAGTCTTGGCCATTTCACAAGATCAAAAACTACCACGAAGCCAGCTCATCGCGCGCAAGCCACAAGGAGGTTGGCTGCTAATCAACTACGAATGCTGAGTTCTACTACTAAGGCCGCCCCTTGTCGTGGCCAGACGTAAACCTCCCCAAAAGTTGGCTGCTGAACACTCACTGGATGCCTGTGCCGCCTGTGCCACATGATGGATGTGAGCGGAGTGATGGGATTTGCCACCGCCGGTTCATCATGCCTCTCGATCTGCGGGCTTTCGAACTAGGACACATTTGGCCTGTGGGAGTTCGACCCATGACGCATAGCGGGTTGCCTAGGCAATGTGGCCTACCTCAAATGTGATTTAGGTCATGGCCTCTTCGATGACGATGATGACCACCTTGCGCCCGATAGTTCCTCCCAGACCCGTGTTGGTGGCGCCGCCGCCAGCTCCTCCAGCGATAGCGCCAGCAATTGGTCCTCCTTCGGCGCCAGCAATTGGTCCAGCATTGGCCATAGGAACAGCTAGTTTTCATCGAGCTCACTGATGATGACTAGGCGGCGATGATGGGAAACCTACTTAGCTATGGGTTTATCTGTTTTATTTATGTTTTTCCCGTTTTTCTCCCTACAGAAATTAAAATTTCAATAAATAAAATTATCGAAAAAAACATTTTTGTTGGGTCCCGACACAAATGGACAAGTGCTTAGGTTTACCTATTTTGTGTCCCGGCCCGGCTCAAACGGACTAAAATGGAAACTTTTGGTGTCCATTTCGGGTGGGTACGCTAGAGATGGTCCTGGCAGATACTGCAAATAGGCTTGATATGAAAATTTTCTAGTTTTGGCCAAAGAACATATATACCTTAGCGGACACCGCATTGTGGCCCGGCACATAAAATATTTTACGGTGAACCCTAAGTCAACCCTTGAGACCTCTATATCTACAAGCTCCGGTAGTGAAATGTGGCAAACCACATCGGGATCACACACACGCCCCCCCCCCCCCCCCCCCCCCCCGTCAATTATAGCCGAAATACGGTAAATCATTGGCCGATCCGAGGCGACGGAGCCCCAAACTACATGCCACCATAATGTGGCGGTCAATTCTTACTATAGCGGCCATTTCGCCTCACCTCACCGAGAAGATTCACCGTTGGCGTGCCGTGCCACGTCGTCCTCCTCGAGCACTAAGCTCACGCCACGGCGCCGTCCTTCGTCTCCTAGGCCTTGTCATCATTGACTATGACAATGACGATGACTTGGACTGAAGCCGATATGTAGACAAGATTCGGTGAGGTATGTTGGGCTAGCTATTAGGGTTAGAAACTACCTAGAGCACTACTTACCCTTTTTTGCATCGATCTACTATGTAAATTAAGTTGCATTGATCTAGTATTGCGAAAGAGTAAAGTCTATAAAAAACCTTGACGTTGTAGATGGTGTGGAAATTGAACCCCAAACTGCTAATCCCTGAAATAAGCACCCTCAACTCCCTAATCCCGGTCCGTGGAGACAGTTTGGGCGTTCCCAAATCCCAGGATTCTGACGTGGATTATGAGGCAACGTTGGGAGTGGGCTTTGGACTGAAAGGGAAAAAACGTTTGGCCCAAACATTATTTGTGCGGCCCATCAATGCCAGCCTATTACCTTTCGGCGAGCCTGGAGATTCCTCGACCCATCCGCAGACTCTGCTCCTCTGATCCCGCGGCGACGGCCATGGCAATGACGAGCGGATGATCGCGGCTGCTGGTGGACGAGCGCGGCGAACATTGAAGAGTAAGTAACTCCTCCACCCAATCCCCTTCGCATTGCTTCAAATCTGCAGTTGATGGTCAAGTGTCTGAGGTTTCTGTTACTGGTAAATTTGGGGCTTTCTAGTTTATAATCAAAACGGGAAAATATGCAAAATTTCAACCATATATCTGTCACTTACGGTGGTATATGTTGAACTACAGACTGAATAGCTGAATCTTTTTTTGAATTGTAGGGCTTTAGGATTTCAGTATGGATCATGCAGAAATTCTGTCCGTGCGGTTCCATTTTGGTGGAGAGTTCGTTCACATTGGGAAGGAGTTAGATTATGTTGGGGGTGACGAGGAGATTTCTGAGATTGAGAGAGAAAAGATGTCACTGCAGGAGGTGATTGGGTTCTTGAAGGATCACATGGAAGTGAAGGACTCGGTGAAATTGTATTTCTTGCCACCTGGCAAGGAGCTTGTGAATGGCTTGGTTTTCCTCTATGATGATGCAAGATGTGTGAACATGTCTGAGCAGATAACAAGAGCACCAACGGTTCCTACTAGGAAAAGTCCAAGAAGAGAAGCACAATCAGCAGTAGCTAGTTCAAGCATCCCACAAGGTGCTACTGCCGCTAGTAGAGGGAAAAAGAGACTTCTAAGTGGAAAATTGAAAGAGTACTTGACTGCATCTGGGAACTATTAAAGCAACGGCTAGCACTCCTGTGTTTCTTTTGTTTATCTTCAGAAACTGAACAGGTCTTATTTTGTCAAGTTCACTAAACCTGTGTTCATCGTGTAATGCTTGAGGAAACTGAACCTGTGTTGAGCATGATACATGTTATTTATGTGCACTGAACCTGCAGCAGTGTGTTAGCTGTTAGCTTATTGCAACTGTGCTACTTCTACATATTTATGCAAATGAATTGAGAATGCAAGCAAGTCCTGGCATTTGTTCCATTTATTTCAAAGTACCACTGCTACTATTTCAGTCAAACATTCACTTTATTTCATTGCACAAACATACATACAAGTGCATTACATTGCAAACAAGTACTGTCATTACACAACAATGTTTTCCTCTTGCCAGCTACACTAAACTAGCACCAGTACTGCAACTAAACCTGCTAAGAAAATGATACTGCCATATGCATGGTAACTGTACATCGTATTCCTCTCCATTCTTTCTAATCTTGCCCTCATTGCATCCATTTGGGCATTCTTTAGAACAATCTCACCTCTCAGTGCAGCAACAGTGCTAGCAGCTGATCTAGCTTCATGTTGAACTGCAAGTCTCCCAGTAGCCTCCACACTGCATGTCGTAGATCACCAAGCAAATCACGAAGAAATAGCGTTGTAGGGGCATCACACCAATCAGCATAGCCACATCCTCCAATCTATCAAATTAGAGCAAACGATAAGCAGAGGAATAGGGGAGAGAGGGGCAATTTGACAGGAATTCAGGCACCGGCGACCGAGCTGTCTAGCCGCGTCCACCGCGCGCCGAAGATTCACCGGACGAGACAACACCATCACTAAAGCCACCATGAGCCGCCGCGGCCGCCGGCCGCCGGCCGCTGAAGATGCACCAGACGAGGACGACATCTTCGCCGCCGTGGCCACCGCCCGCCGCCCGCTAAAGATGCACCAGACGAGGACAACATCTTCGCTCCAGCCACCACGCGCCGCCGCCCGCCGCCCGCTGAATATGCCCCGGACGAGGACGACATCGTCGCTCCAGCCACCTCGCGACGCCGCGGCCGCCCCCCGCCGAAGATGCTCCTGACGAGGACGAGGCCGTCACTCCAGCCACGACGCGCCGCCACGCCGCCGCCGCCACGACCGCCGCCGTCACTTCCCTGCCCAATCTCCTGTCTCATTCCCCTTTTCTCCGATTCCAGCAAAAGAGGACGACGACGGTTATAACCACAACCCAGTCAATAATCCCTGTGTTGACCCTTGCCACATCAGCGATTCCAGAGTGAAACGGGCATCACGCGAGATTGAACCGGGATTAGGGAGTTGAGGGTGCTCATTTCAGGGATTAGCAGTTTGAGGTTCAATTTCGACACCATCTACAACGTCAAGGTTTTTTATAGACTTTACTCATTGCGAAATCTTACACCAATCTCATTTTCGGTTAACGTTTTGTGAAACTGGCCCAAAAAACAAGTGTAATACCGGCTAGATAGCATGTACCTTGGTGGGTAACACCGGTTTGATGCCTAGATAAATTAAATTAAGAACAGGCCATACATCCCAACCTTGGCGTGATCTTGCTACTCCAGGCGCCGGTGCAACTCCACATTAACATATCCTGTTTTCGCCCGCTGGCGCGCTACAGTCAGGGCGTAAAATGAGGAACGATGAGGGGACACGGATAGTTTACTACTAGGACCGACGAAGATCTCTGCATTGCACGAGGCGCTAGCTCCACACAACAATTGTTGCTTGTCTCAAACACTCGATCGTCTCATCAGATCAACTAAGCTGGCGTCCGATGAGTCTGCGTCCAGGGATCCAAAGCCGCTTGCTAGAAGAGAGAGCTCCGTTGGAACGTTTGGTGTCGTCGGGGCGCTAAATAAAAACGAAACTCCACACTTGTTAATTTTATTATTATGAGGCTGCTAGATATAAGTAGTGGGCCAACACTTGAAACAATTGAGAACTGGGCCGCGGGAAGCCGGGCGCGCGTGCGAGCCGATGCGGCGGCGGTGGGCTCCCGCCGTCGTCGCGCGCGCCATCCTGGCTCTGTCGAACCCAAACGCATCAATTTGTCTTCAAAAAAAAAAAAAAACGGATCATCATCCTTGGTTCGTCGCCGGCGGAGCCAGATTAGCGGTCGTGTTCGGGGACAAAGCTTCCCAGCGTTTCCGGACCAAATCATGGGCACCGCATCATGGCTACACCACCGCACCGCATACATCCTCCCGCTATTTCTGTAGCTTTATTCGCCTCCGTCCTCCACCATATCATCCTCATGGACCTCATCAAGGTGACGACGACGACCAAGTACTACGTGCAGGCTGTTGCTCCGCACGCAAGAACTCAAGAAGCATGAATCGGCAGTTCACCAACACATGTACCACCACATGACGAGCCTGCAGGTTCCTACCACATGTACGAGCACCATCTGTGTAAGCTGCCAACTATAAGCAGTGTTTACGCGAACGCTTGCCGCTCACGTACGTTTGGTTTATGCCCTTTAATTAGGTGCCGCATCATCAGAGCTGCTAACTAATATGATGGCGCCCCGTAGCTAGGGTGTTAGAAGTTCTGCACGTCTTTTGGGGTTTCCTAATAACAAAAAAAAAAGGATGCTCGGAAATGATGATAGGCCTGAGCATGAGCGAGGTGAAAGCTTTCTAATTAAACTACACATTTTTTCGAGAATACACCCTCGCTAGAACTCAAGACACACGACTACGAAGGTTTTCATCTTGTATTGTCATCAAGCGAGGGGGCAGGGGCGGGGCACAGAGCCCCGAAACCGCGTCACGTCTGAAGATGGAGACTACTGCACACTCAAAAGCGCCTAGAGGAAGTCGGAAAGTGGACGGAAGAACCCAACTAGTCTAGAGGAATTTGTCGACCCAAGAAGCGCCAACCAGAGTGTACATTGCGTACTGGAGGCAAATGCTTCGAGCAGCTGCCAACGCCGACACCATCCGTGGTTACAAGTACTCCACGAGCAACCAAGCGGGGGACGTCTTCAAGAGCGGAGCAACATTGTGTGCGCCGTCTCCCGATCCAACCAACCAGACCTAGGGTTTTCCCCGGTGCTCAAGGTGAGAAAGAACAATCAGAGCCGTGACGACGCCTACAGGGAGGGAGACGGCACCCGCGGGCTTCGCCTTCGTCCGCAAAAAGCAATAATTTCTCCTTGTCTGACCGTCGAGCCCAATATCCATCTGAATAGCGCAGATAGGCACAACGTATGGTCCGACGACCGTAGACAAGCAAGCTAGAGACGTCGTCAACGCAGGGGAAGGCACTGACTGCTGCCCACCAAGGCCACCCTCGGACGAGACTATATGGTGGGATCCAACTCGCCGCCGCTTGGCCAGCCGCCAGCACCGCCATAGTGCCCAGCAGTCTGCACCGGCAGCCACCACCGCGCCTCCCTGATGCCACCACCCCGCGAGGGAGAGGGCTCCAACGTTGTGGTTGTCGGCCCGACGCTTTGCCCAGCGAGGACCCTGAAGGTGGCAGGGAGAGGAGGGAGCAGGATAGGGAGGCGCACACACAACTGTCAAGTCGCTCCCCGAGTCACCTAGGTCAGGCGACACGGGTGGTGAGAGCTCATTTCTATCTTGAGATGTGGCTGTCACCTAAACTACACTCTTTAAACGGTGCACATTTAACACTAATAAATACCAGAACATGAACAAAGAGACGTTATCGTGCTTTGTGGGGATGCAGAAGGAAGATGATGATGAATCTTCAAGGACTTACGTTATTTCTTTTGGTTGTAAAAATGTTTTTGTATGGGCTGGTTTCGAATAATATATTGTGTCTTTTCGCGAAAGAATAACACTAGACAGGGAATAGCAACAGCGGCCAGGCCCCGCCCGTATCTACAGCATAGAGTATACAGTACGTAGTACAATACAGAGCGTGCACCCTACCCCACCCACTTGCATATATACAAACCGAATCCGCCGTAGTCTCACACGCACTCTTCAGACTGCTCATAGTGTGAGTAACATCACACACTCCAATACATTTTGGTGACATGGCATGACAATAAATGAAGAAAGAGAATGAGGTGGTAACTAGCTATGTTACCATAACATCACACTTTTCAAAACAAAATGAGTCTATAATCTAATAAATATAACATGCATGATACCAGATATATATGTAACTACCCACTATGAAGGTAGTAACATAGAATAGTAACATGCACCATGTTACTACTCTATGTTACTCCTCACTATGACTAGTCTCAGTATTCTTCACTTCATGTTTCCAGTGTTGCCGCTGGCTAGTGGGCTTCACTTCCCGAACAGGGGAGCGACCCATACGGGGTGCATGCCAAAGGTAAATCGGCATTCCCCTGATTCCCGACATCGCCTGTACTTCTATCACCGCTAATAATATCACCAAAAACTTTAGGAATTCAAAGCTGCCTGTACTGCCTCGGTTGTCTTCTGTTCCCACTGTCTTGTGGGCTGCTGCTACAATCAGGCCCACATATAAGGCAGTGTTATTCAATAATAGCTCTTATAGGTACGTGTACGACCCATCTGTAGCAGAATTCCTATTCTCAAAAAAAAAAAAAAAACTGTATAGCAGAATTCCTTTGCCCCCGATCTAATCTTCAAGGGGATTTCACCACCAAGGAATTTTAGATAACACTTTCGCTGAATTAATCCATTAGGGGTGGCTTGTGGAGTTGTGGATAGGAAAATAGAACTCCGTTTGTATGTGGTTGGTAGCGTCTCCAATGGCATCAAATCGCAAAAAAAAAAGTAGCTAGCAATATAAAATTAAATTAATTTACATATTATTGAACATCAAAAGTCCATTTAACTGTAAAATAAAGATCCCGACAACTTCTAGTCCTCAATGACGAGGTGGATGAAGACGTGCAACAGAGGCCACACATTATCCACCGGAGGAGGGGGCCGGTGGCGGCACCGCCACGGTTTGCTGCGAGAGCTTGACGGCCTCCTCAAGGCCAATCCACTTGGCGCACTCCTCCTGCTCGGGGATTGCAAAGACCCACAAGATGACCTCGTCCTCCATGAGCTCCATGTCCTCCATTGGCTCGTAGTTGAGGTCGTCGTCCTCCGACAGGTCCTCGTGATAGGCCTCTGGGGTGACTTGAAAACACATGGGAGTTCCACCACGTGCATCGTGTTGGCGCCGCGGTACCACCCCGAGTCAAGGTGGTCTGGCCGCAACGTGGGGTACATGTACCCAAGCCACTCCTCCGGTGCGGCGTCCTTGTTGTGGGTATACTTCATGGGTGTACCATCGACAGTGCTTAGATCCGGCAAGCCCGGGTGGCCCACAGATGGTGATGAGGCATGTGGCCCATTGGGCGGCCCAGTTGCTGTTGATCCTGACGGAAGATGTCCGGCCCAGGAGCAAGGAGCCGGATCCAACCGACATTGAGGAGGAACCCGGATCCACGGAGGCCCATTAAGGGACCCGGATCCGGTACGACATAGATGGAAGGGCGGATCCTTGGCGTACACGGCAAGACATTGTACCGTAGTTAGGAAACCTGTATCCAGGTAGGACTCTCCATGTAAACCCTAGATCCGTGCGCCTTTATAAGCCGGATCCCGGGAGCCCTAGAGGCAGAACCTCAACTCATTGTAACATCGCGAAAGCGCCCAGATAATTCCAGACAAGCAGCAGTAGGCCCTGTCATCGTGCAGGTGTTCCGAAGCTGGGTAAATCGCGTACCACCGTCCCGTGTGCACTCCGCCCTATGGCCCCTACTTCTTCTCCCCCTCGTGAGGATCCCTCCTCCGGGTACCGTCGACAGGGCAACGACAGTTGGCGCCCACCGTGGGGCCTGCGGCGTCTGGAGGCCGGAACCGGGAGGGTTCCGCCATGGGAAGCTACGACGACACCATCGCTGTGGGGCGCGTCCTCTATGCCGGAATTCTGCCGATCGTCCCTCCTGATGAGTGTTGGATTCCGGCTAGGACAAACCCTGTCAAGCTCTCCATCGTCCCAGTTGGCGGCATACACATCTTCATCGGGGAAACCGTCGATTCCGACGGAAACCCACTGGTAAGTAACGCAGACGCGACCGCCGCAGAGCTGGACGCAGTCGCGAAGATCCGATCTGAGATGCAGGAGCTTCCCAAGGAAGATTCCGCCTCGGATCTGGAAATTTCAAAGCCCACCCAATCCGCCTGAGCGGAAATAACGGTGGAAGACCAATGCAGATCCGCCTGGGTCTCCCAGGTGTTAGAAAAGCAGAGGTGCCACTTCGTACACTTCTTGGCCCATACCGCCGGAACCGCCCCTCAAGAAGACGGAGCTGGTCCTGAGCAGGTAGAGGCACCGGAAAACGACGCTGATCCAGATCAGGCTGAGCCTGTCGGAGAAAGCGAAACTCCGGTTGAAGAGTCGATTTTGGGCAATCTGAGCCCAATTTCCGGAGATACCCCCTCCATGGATACTGACGAGTTCAACCGCAAGCTAGGGGAGTATGGTTTCGGTGATCAGCCTAAAGTTGATTCCGCCCAGCCTAAGCAGGTACTTGCGACCGTAGCGGCGCTGGGAGAACCCGGATCAGAAGGAGCTGCCACCCAATCCGATCCTCAGCCATCCCGTCAAGGATCTCCAATGTCGCGGGAGCGACCCCGCAAGGATTCTTCCTCGGAGGACCTCCTGTCACCTGAAGAGATGGTTGAACAAGCAGGCATGGATGCAGTTTATCGTTCGGATATTCTTAACAAACCCATCACTCCCGAAGACGTAGAAGCATTAGAAGCTAAGAGACTAGAGATGCTGGCCACAGCCAAGAAGTTTAAGGACACCGCAGCCGCCATGCTGGAGGAAAGGAAGCACGCCGCAGTTTTTGTGGAAGACTTTATCCAGCGTGAGCAGGAGGTGGATGAAGGACTGGCAAAGGTCAAGGAACTCCGAAAACATTGGGAGGACAAGATCGTTGAAGCACATCATGAGGTCGAAAGGGTCCGGCGCGACTTGATAGCTCCTCGCAGGATCACCTTCGCAACTCCAACAGAGCAGCAGCCGTTCGCAACCCCAAAGGACAATATGACGAAGGCCGCAGAGATCTTGAAGAAAAAGAACGAGGAGATCGACATCGACTACGTTCGCACGCTCGTCGCTTCAGCAATGAGGCAGCAGAGCAAGGCAGACACTTCGCGCAGATTGGAATCTAACCTGGAGCATTGCGTCTCCACTGCGCACGACGATCGCCATCGAGATGACGAATCGCGAACCGGATCTTCGGAACGCAGAAGGAAAGCCAGAGAACACCCAAATCCAATCCCCGTCCCATCAAGGACGCCTCCATTAGATCCAAGGAAGGGAAAGGATGCAATGTACTCTGGACGGGACAAGTACCGCAACCCCTCTCCTCCGCCAATGGTTACCCGCGTCCCCCTCGCCGCCGTAGTCCAGCTGGAAACACCAGGCCCCAAGGGCATGGTGGGATAGTTATCCGCGACAACGTCTTTGCCAAGAAACAGAAACAGGGAGCGCACGCCGGAACCTCGCCGGAACCAGAACAACGATCGTGAGCCCGAGCCTAGGAGAAGTCGGAATGAGGAGCGCGACCCGGAGCCTCGCCGGAGCCGGAACGACCAGGGAAGCCAGCGCCATGGCGAAGGCAGCCACAGGAGCCGGAGCCAGCACCGGGAAGGCCGAGGAGAATCTGAAGGCGGAAGCAAGAAGTCGGATCGACCCCCTCGCAGGTCTCCCTCACCACCACCTAGCGGTGGCGGCGGAGGTGGAGGCGGAGGCGGCGGCCGGAGATCTCGCTCTCGCTCACAATCTCCTCGCCAAGGCCCGCGCGACGCGCGGGAACACCTAAACGAATACAGAACCGACTACATCGGTCCAAAGTGCTTTGGCAGGATGATTCGAGAGGAACCAAAGCCAAGGATGAACCTCAAGCTACCCGGAAACCTGAAGCATTATGATGGCACCGAAAGGCCGGATACCTGGATTGAGGATTACTATAACGCAGTAACCTTTGCCGGAGGAACCCCTAATATCGCCTGCCGCATGATCCAGTTGTACCTTGTAGCTTGATGTCTACGCCCCCTCCTTTTCCTGTAGACAGTGTTGGGCCTCCAAGAGCAGAGGTTTGTAGAACAGCAGCAAGTTTTCCCTTAAGTGGATCACCCGAGGTTTATCGAACTCAGGGAGGAAGAGGTCAAAGATATCCCTCTTATGCAACCCTGCAACCACAAAGCAAGAAGTCTCTTGTGTCCCCAACACACCTAATAGGTGCACTAGTTCGGCGAAGAGATAGTGAAATACAGGTGGTATAAATAAGTATGAGCAGTAGCAACGGTGCCAGAAAATAGCTTGCTGGCGTGTAGTTGATGGTGGTAGTATTGCAGCAGTAGTAACGCAGTAAAACAGTAAACAAGCAGCGATAGCAGTATTTAGGAACAAGGCCTAGGGATTACACTTTCACTAGTGGACACTCTCAACATTGATCATATAACAGAATAGATAAATGCATACTCTACACTCTTGTTGGATGATGAACACATTGCATAGGATTACACGAACCCTCAATGCCGGAGTTAACAAGCTCCACAATTCAATGTTCATATTTAAGTAACCTTAGAGTGTAAGATAGATCAATTCGACTAAACCAAGTACTAACATAGCATGCACACTGTCACCTTCATGCATATGTAGGAGGAATAGATCACATCAATACCATCATAGCAATAGTTAACTTCATAATCTACAAGAGATCATAATCATAGCCTACGCCAAGTACTAACACGGATGCACACACTGTCACCATTACACCGTGTAGGAGGAATAAAACTACTTTAATAACATCACTAGAGTAGCACATAGATGAATAGTGATACAAAACTCATATGAATCTCAATCATGTAAAGCAGCTCATGAGATTATTGTATTGAGGTACATGGGAGAGAGATGAACCACATAGCTACAGCGGAGCCCTCAGCCTCGGGGGTGGATTACTCCCTCCTCATCATGGAGGCAGCGATGGCGGTGAAGATGGCGGTGAAGACGGCGGTGGAGATGGCTCCGGGGGCAATTCCCCGTCCCGGCAGGGTGCGAACGGCGACTTGTCCCCCCGAATTGGACTTTCGCGATGGCGGCGGCTCTGGATGGTTTTCTCTGTTTCCGTCGAACTGGTCGATGTTTTTAGGTCAGGGACGAATATATAGGCGGAGAGGCAGCGCAAGGAGGCGGCTGGGGCCCCCACACCGTAGGGTGGCGCGGGCCCCCCTGGCCGCGCCGGCCTAGGGTTTGGTGGGCCTGTGCCCCCTCCCTGGTGGCTCTCGGGTGTTCTGGATGCTTCCGGGCAAAATAGGAACCTGGGCGTTGATTTCGTCCAATTCCGAGAATATTTCGTTACTAGGATTTCTGAAACCAAAAACAGCAGAAAACAGGAACTGGCACTTCGGCATCTTGTTAATAGGTTAGTTCCAGAAAATGCACGAATATGACATAAAGTGTGCATAAAACATGTAGATAACATCAATAATGTGGCATGGAACATAAGAAATTATCGATACGTCGGAGACGTATCAGCATCCCCAAGCTTAGTTCCTGCTCGTCCCGAGCAGGTAAACGATAAACAAAGATAATTTCTGGAGTGACATGCCATCATAACCTTGATCATAATATTGTAAAGCATATGTAGTGAATGCAGCGATCAAAACAATGTATATGACATGAGTAAACAAGTGAATCATATAGCAAAGACTTTTCATGAATAGCACTTCAAGACAAGCATCAATAAGTCTTGCATAAGAGTTAACTCGTAAAGCAATAATTCAAAGTAAAGGCATTGAAGCAACACAAAGGAAGATTAAGTTTCAGCGGTTGCTTTCAACTTATAACATGTATATCTCATGGATATTGTCAACATAGAGTAATATAATAATTGCAATAAGCAAGTATGTAGGAATCAATGCACAGTTCACACAAGTGTTTGCTTCTTGAGGTGGAGAGAAATAGGTGAACTGACTCAACATTGAAAGTAAAAGAATGGTCCTCCATAGAGGAAAAGCATCGATTGCTATATTTGTGCTAGAGCTTTGATTTTGAAAACATGAAACAATTTTGTCAACGGTAGTAATAAAGCATATGTATCATGTAAATTATATCTTACAAGTTGCAAGCCTCATGCATAGTGTACTAATAGTGCCCGCACCTTGTCCTAATTAGCTTGGACTACCGGATCATCGCAATGCACATGTTTTAACCAAGTGTCACAAAGGGGTACCTCTATGCCGCATGTACAAAGGTCTAAGGAGAAAGCTCGCATTGGATTTCTCGCTATTGATTATTCTCAACTTAGACATCCATACCGGGACAACATAGACAACAGATAATGGACTCCTCTTTTATGCATAAGCATGTAACAACAATTAATAATTTTCTCATATGAGATTGAGGATATATGTCCAAAACTGAAACTTCCACCATGAATCATGGTTTTAGTTAGCGGCCCAATGTTCTTCTCTAACAATATGCACGCTCTAACCATAAGGTGGTAGATCGCTCTTACTTCAGACAAGACGAACATGCATAGCAACTCACATGATATTCAACAAAGAATAGTTGATGGCGTCCCCAGTGAACATGGTTATCGCACAACAAGCAACTTAATAAGAGATAAAGTGCATAAGTACATATTCAATACCACAATAGTTTTTAGGCTATTTGTCCCATGAGCTATATATTGTAAAGGTAGAGGATTAGAAATTTAAAGGTAGCACTCAAGCAATTTACTTTGTAATGGCGGAGAAATACCATGTAGTAGGTAGGTATGGTGGACACAAATGGCATAGTGGTTGGCTCAAGTATTTTGGATGCATGAGAAGTATTCCCTCTCGATACAAGGCTTAGGCTAGCAAGGTTGTTTGAAGCAAACACAAGCATAAACTAGTACATCAAAACTTACATAAAAGACATATTACAAGCATTATAAGACTATACATCGTCTTCCTTGTTGTTCAAACACCTTACTAGAAAATATCTAGACTCTAGAGAAACCACTCATGCAATCCAAATTTTAACAAGCTCTATGTATTTCTTCACTAATAGGTGCAAAGTATATGATGCAAGAGCTTAAACAAGAGCACAACAATTGCCAAGTATCAAGTTATTCAAGACATCATACCAATTACTACATGTAGCATTTTCCGTTTCCAACCATATAACAATTAACGAAGCAGTTTCAACCTTCGCCATGAACATTAAAAGCTAAGAACACATGTGTTCATACGAACCAGCGAAGCGTGTCTCTCTCCCACACAAGTATTTATTCAAATAAAAACAAAAACAAGAAACATACAGACGCTCCAAGTAAAGTACATAAGATGTGACCGAATAAAAATATAGTTTCAAGAGAAGGAACCTGATAATTTGTCGATGAAGAAGGGGATGCCTTGGGCATCCCCAAGCTTAGACGCTTGAGTCTTCTTGATATATGCAGGGGTGAACCACCGGGGCATCCCCAAGCTTAGATCTTTCACTCTTCTTGATCATAGTATATCATCCTCCTCTCTTGACCCTTGAAAACTTCCTTCACACCAAACTTCTCATAAACTTCATTAGAGGGGTTAGTACATAATCAAAAACTCACATGTTCAGAGGTGACACAATCATTCTTAACACTTCTGGACATTGCTCAAAGCTACTGGAAGGTAATGGAACAAAGAAATCCACCCAACACAGCGAAAGAAGCAATGCGAAATAAAAGGCAGAATCTGTCAAAACAGAATAGTCCGTAAAGACGAATTTTTAATAAATACTTCCGTTGCTCATATCAGAAAACTCAAAACTAATGAAAGTTGCGTACATATCTGAGGAACACACACGTAAATTGGCATATTTTTATGATTTTTCTACAGAGAAAACAGCCCAGATTCGTGACAGATAGAAATCTGTTTCTGCGCAGAAATCCAAATCTAGTATCAACCTTCGATTAGAGGCTTCACTTGGCACAACAAAACACAAAACTAAGATAAGAAGAGGTTGCTACAGTAGTAAACAACTTCCAAGACACAAATATAAAACAAAGTACTGTAGCAAAACAACACATGGGTTATCTCCCAAGAAGTTCTTTCTTTATAGCCATTAAGATGGGCTCAGCAGTTTTAATGATCCACTCGCAGGAAATAGTATTCGAAGCAAAAGAGAGCTTCAAGAGGCAAATTCAAAACAAATTTAAGTCTAACATGCTTCCTATGAAGAGGAATCTTGTACACAAATGAATTCATGAAGAACAAAGTGACAAGCATAAGAGGATAAAACACGAGTAACTTCAAGATTCTTGACATAAAGAGGGGAAACTTAATATTATTAAGATGCATACAACCATATTTCCCTCTCTCATAATAACTTTCAGTAGCATCATTGATGAAATCCACAATATACCCATCACTTAAAACATTCTTATCATGACTCATATGCATATAAGTATCATTAAATTTGGCATAAGAAGAGTTATTCTCATTAATAGTAATTGGAGCAAGATTATTATCAAGAATTTGAACGTGGTAAATAAGTTGCATACTAAGGGAATTGTTTTTGGTAATCCAATCATGACTATGACAAGTTTCATAAGGATAGTTATAACCTATATCATAGCATTCTTTATAATAATCATCAAAGATCGGAGGCACAGTGTCATCATAAGAAATATAATAGTTATCTTTCACAGTCGGTTTATCTGTGTCCATACCATCATTGTTATTAGAAGGAGATGTATCAAGAACATAATGACCAGTAGCAAAAGGATTTTCAAACACCTCTTCCCCAAGCTTAGAGCTTTCTATATCATTATGGGAGGAAGCATGGACAGCACTGACACTATGGCAATTATTGTCATCATCATTTTCAGAATTAGTTTCCCAGAGATTTGCAATATCAAAAGTAGTGTGCTCATTCAAATCATGATTGCTAATGTATGTAGAGGGCATAGGAAGATCATCGTATTCAGATTCATTATCACAATAATCATTAGGAGCAACATACTTACGGTTACCTAGCGTTATCTCATTCACGCGGGGATACGCCGTTACCTCTTTCTTTTTATTCTCCTTCTTCTTCTTCTTCTTCGTTCCCTTCCTCTTCTTCTTCTCTTCCTTCTCCTCGTTCCCTTCTTTAGGAGGAAGAGGCTTGAAGGGTAGCTTGTCCGCATAACCTGATTTACTTTCAGAAACAATAGAAGAAACTTGGGAGGATCCCTCCTTTTCATTAATTAGTTGAAAACACACAGCGGTCCTATCATATTTTGGCAAGGTGTCATCTTCTAAAATATTTTGTATGTAAGTATTTGTATGGCTATTATCAATGCAATAAGAAAAACACCCATGCAGGACATCATCAATATCAAGATCACTCATATGTAACAAAGAGATTTTTCTCGACAGTTCTTCACACCCCAAAAATAAAGTAAGTTCATCATGCTGATTAGGAGTAATTTCACCATCACAATACAAATTTGCAGCACTCATTGGGTTCAAATTATCATTGGAGGAGCATTGAAAATTAAAATGACCCACTTCATGGCAAACTTCACAAATAAAAGGATAGAGGGCACAAACTTTTTTACCAAGATCATCTAGAGCCCTAAGCCACTTTCTAGTTTTTTCATTAATATGATGGATGCAATATTCATCTTTGGCTTGATTAATTCCACAAGGTCTATGCATTCCACAAAAATTAACATGCTTATAGGAAATAGCATTCTTAGGAGTTTGAGCATGCTTATTGCAATAATTAACAACAATTTCATTCTTCATGCGAGCCTCTTTAAAAGGTTCATGATACTTATCAAAATTCTTTTTAGGCAATTCAAAATGAGAAGCAAAGGCTTTATAAAGATTTACAGCAACTTGAGAGTCAAGACCATAAGTAGCACTCATATTTCGAAATTTATTGGTATCCATAAAAGCTTCAATGCATTCATAATCATAATTTATACCTGACTCTTTACCTTCATTGTTCTCCCATCCTTCAGCGTTCTCCTTAATCCGATCAAGAAGATCCCACCTAGCTTCAACCTCCTTGCTTGTGAAAGATCCCTCCGAACACGCGTCCAGATAGTCCTTGTGTTGTCCTGAAAGCCTCGCATAAAAATTGTTAACAATAACATTACGGGGGAGCTCATGAATGGGACATTTGAGCATTAGTGACTTCATTCTCCCCCACGCTTGAGAAATACTCTCTCCATCACGAGGATAAAAGTTATAAATATAATTCCTATCAATATGCACTTCATGAGGAGGATAAAATTTAGAATAAAAGAGAGATGCAATTTCTCCCAACCAAGAAAATGTCTATTCTCCAACAATTTATACCAATGCGCCGCTTTACCAGATAGCGAAACAGAGAATAGCTTCTTCCTCACTTCATCCATAGAGATACCTGCACACTTGAATAACCCGCATAATTCGTGCAAAAACAGTAAATGATCTCTAGGATGGACAGTTCCATCCCCTTTATAGTGGTTGTCCATAACACGTTCGATAATTTTCATAGGTATTTTATACGGAATACTTTCAGCAGGTGGATTTAAAATATCAGAAGCATCATTAGAGTTATCGCATATGGGAGATAAAGCATTATCAGAGCAAAATATTTCTTCCAAAGCTGAGGAGCAAAAAAGATTATTTTTATATAAACTAGCTTCCCCAAGCTTAGACTTTTCCATAGTATTAGCAGTAATTGCATTCATACTAATAACATCGCTACTAGCATGCAAATAAGGTTCCATAGGTTTTTTAATTTCCGCATCAAACAATTCTAAATCAGGAAAAAGATTAAAAAGCTCACCAATTTTTTTGTTGTTTTCCATTATGCCTAACTAGTGTAAACAAGAAACAAAAAGATGCAATTGCAGAATCTAAAGAAAATAGCTTCGAGTACTTACAACGGCGGAAAATAGCTTAGTAGCCGAGGTCCGGAGTGTGAGTACCTTTTACCTTTCCTCCCCGGCAACGGCGCCAGAAAATAGCTTGATGTCTACGCCCCCTCCTTTTCCTGTAGACAGTGTTGGGCCTCCAAGAGCAGAGGTTTGTAGAACAGCAGCAAGTTTTCCCTTAAGTGGATCACCCAAGGTTTATCGAACTCAGGGAGGAAGAGGTCAAAGATATCCCTCTTATGCAACCCTGCAACCACAAAGCAAGAAGTCTCTTGTGTCCCCAACACACCTAATAGGTGCACTAGTTCGGCGAAGAGATAGTGAAATACAGGTGGTATAAATAAGTATGAGCAGTAGCAACGGTGCCAGAAAATAGCTTGCTGGCGTGTAGTTGATGGTGGTAGTATTGCAGCAGAGTAACGCAAAGAAAACAGTAAACAAGCGGCGATAGCAGTATTTAGGAACAAGGCCTAGGGATTACACTTTCACTAGTGGACACTCTCAACATTGATCACATAACAGAATAGATAAATGCATACTCTACACTCTTGTTGGATGATGAACACATTGCGTAGGATTACACGAACCCTCAATGCCGGAGTTAACAAGCTCCACAATTCAATGTTCATATTTAAGTAACCTTAGAGTGTAAGATAGATCAATTCGACTAAACCAAGTACTAACATAGCATGCACACTGTCACCTTCATGCATATGTAGGAGGAATAGATCACATCAATACCATCATAGCAATAGTTAACTTCATAATCTACAAGAGATCATAATCATAGCCTACGCCAAGTACTAACACGGATGCACACACTGTCACCATTACACCGTGTAGGAGGAATAAAACTACTTTAATAACATCACTAGAGTAGCACATAGATGAATAGTGATACAAAACTCATATGAATCTCAATCATGTAAAGCAGCTCATGAGATTATTGTATTGAGGTACATGGGAGAGAGATGAACCACATAGCTACAGCGGAGCCCTCAGCCTCGGGGGTGGATTACTCCCTCCTCATCATGGAGGCAGCGATGGCGGTGAAGATGGCGGTGAAGACGGCGGTGGAGATGGCTCCGGGGGCAATTCCCCGTCCCGGCAGGGTGCCGGAACAGCGACTTCTGTCCCCCGAATTGGACTTTCGCGATGGCGGCGGCTCTGGATGGTTTTCTCTGTTTCCGTCGAACTGGTCGATGTTTTTAGGTCAGGGACGAATATATAGGCGGAGAGGCAGCGCAAGGAGGCGGCTGGGGCCCCCACACCATAGGGTGGCGCGGGCCCCCCTGGCCGCGCCGGCCTAGGGTTTGGTGGGCCTGTGCCCCCTCCCTGGTGGCTCTCGGGTGTTCTGGATGCTTCCGGGCAAAATAGGAACCTGGGCGTTGATTTCGTCCAATTCCGAGAATATTTCGTTACTAGGATTTCTGAAACCAAAAACAGCAGAAAACAGGAACTGGCACTTCGGCGTCTTGTTAATAGGTTAGTTCCAGAAAATGCACGAATATGACATAAAGTGTGCATAAAACATGTAGATAACATCAATAATGTGGCATGGAACATAAGAAATTATCGATACGTCGGAGACGTATCATAGGTCCAGCCCGAATCTGGCTCAGTGACCTCGAAAAGAATTCCATCTTTTGCTGGTTTGACCTGAAGACCGCTTTCGAGAAACACTTCAGAGGCACCTACAAAAGACCTGCCACGGCAAGCGACTTGCAAGCCTGTATCCAGAAGAAGGGAGAATCCTCAAGACACTTCCTCACGCGATGGTTGGCATGCAGGAACGAGTGCGAAAATGTCGACCACACCACTGCCATGTACGCCTTCATTGGTGGGCTGCAGAGGGGAGGATTGCTGAGGCATACGCTCGTTTGGCTAACTCAAATAAACTGACTTTGGATGAAATGATCTCCATTGCTAGTGATCATACTGCCTCCGATGATGACGCAGGCGGTGATCTTGCAGCTACAGCAATCCCCCTACATCAACAAAAGAAGAACCGTGATAACGGCAACAGCAGCAGCCATAAACGCAAGAACCCTGATGACCAGAAGAGTGGCGGATCCGAGATGGTCGCCATGGCGTTTCAACGCGGAGGTTCATGAGGCGGAAGAGGACGCGGCCGTGGAGGCGGAGCCGGCAGGGGTCAGCAGCATGGCACTGAGGTCACAGCTGGCGGATCCCGCGCCCCGCAAACCTATGAGGAATACAGAGACATGCCCTGCCTGGCCCACTTGGATCCGGTTACAGGGAAGTCCACTCACACCAACCGCAACTGCAAGTGGGTCAATGATCTAAAGAACGACCCGGAGGCAGGATACAAGCGAGCCCGGAAGCACCACCCACGCGGCAAGGGAGGCAAGGGCAAGAACAAGGACAAAGAGGAAGACAGTTCCGAGGCGATGGATGAGGACGATAACTCGCCGGACCCCAAGGCAGGGTCCGCTGGTAAATCCAACCCATTCGAGAAAAAGAGCGTGGGGGCTTACCACACTTTCCTCGGAACCCCAACAGTCCGCGCTACCAAGTCAGCTACCCAGATCCTGAACGCCACAGTTCCGGCTGTGCCGCAGTATGTTAGGTGGTCGGAAGTCCCGTGCACATTTGATAGGGAGGATCACCCTGCCATTGTGCCAAAAGAATGCTACGCCTTGGTTGTAAGTCCCCGCATAGGCGGGTATGACTTCTCCAAGTGCCTCATGGATGGTGGAGCCAGCTTGAACATCATGTACCTGGAGACTCTAGAGCGGATGAACCTCACCAAGGAACAGCTCAAACACAGCAACACTGAGTTTCATGGCGTGGTTCCGGGTAAGAAGGCGAATTCTCTAGGCAGCATCACACTTCCCGTGGCTTTTGGCGATGTTCACAATTTCCGCGAGGAGAAGATCACATTTGAAGTGTTGCCCTTCAAGAGCTCCTACCACGTCATCTTCGGCAGGCCCACCTACCACAAGTTCCACGCAAGAGCGTGCTACATCTACAACAAGCTCAAGATTCCGGGTCCTAAGGGTATGATTACCGTATCCGGAGACTACAAAAAGGCTCATGAGTGCGAGTTGGGCGAAGCCGCCTTCGCAGAGTCTGTGATATCTAGAGAAGAGCTGAAAGGCTACAGAGCCGCGGTGGATCCGACTGAAATGCAGACCACCAAGAAGCAGATCTCCGAGCACAAAAATTCCTTCAAGGCCGCGATAGAGACCAAGAAAGTCAACTTCAAGGAAGACGACGATTCCAAGCAGGTCTCAGTCGGAGCCAACATGGACCCCAAATAGGAAGACGCGCTCGTCGAGTTCCTCCGCGCTAACATGGATATCTTCGCATGGCAACCTTCTGACATGTCCGGAGTACCAAGGGAACTAGCCGAGCACTACCTCAACATAAACCCGGGGGCTAAACCGGTGAAGCAAGCTATGCGACGCTTTGGAGATAAGAAGCGTCGCGCCATAGGAATGGAGTTAGCAAAGTTACTAGAGGCAGGTTTTGTAATAGAAGTTATCCACACTGATTGGATCGCAAATCCCGTCCTTGTACCCAAAAAGAACACTGAAATACTAAGAATGTGCATCGATTACTCTGGCTTGAACAAACATTGCCCGAAAGATCCGTTTCCCCTGCCGCGCATTGACCAAGTCATTGATTTGACGGCGGGGGCGGAACTTCTGTGTTTTCTTGATGCGTATTCCGGGTATCATCAGATCCGGATGAAGGAGTCTGACCAAAAGGCGACCTCATTCATCACCCCGTTTGGCACTTACTGCTATGTTACTATGCCTTTTGGCTTGAAAAACGCAGGTGCCACCTACCAACGTACGATGCAGCGGTGCTTGAAGGACCAAATAGGCCGGAACGTACACGCTTACGTCGACGACATCGCGGTCATGACCCGGAAAGGATCCGACTTGATCAGCGATCTCACATAAACCTTTGAGAATCTCCGTCGGTACAAGATGATGTTGAATCCGTTGAAGTGCGTCTTTGGCGTACCAGCTGGAAAACTCCTTGGCTTCATTGTCTCTAACAGGGGCATTGAAGTGAACCCGGAAAAAATCAAGGCAATTTTGTGCATAAAAAGGCCAACTTGTCTCAAAGATGTGCAACGGCTTACTGGTTGTGTCGCAGCAATCAGCAGGTTTGTTAGCCGTCTTGGCGAGAAGGCACTACCATTGTACAAGCTACTGAAGAAAACAGACAAATTTGTCTGGGACGAGGCAGCAGATGCAGCACTTCAAGGGTTGAAGGAAATACTCACCTCCCCACCCATCCTAGCAGCTCGAGGAGAGTCAGAGCCTATGCTCCTTTACCTGGCAGCCACCAACAGAGTTATCAGTCTCATCATCGTGGTGGAGCGACAGGAAGAAGGTCATGAGTATGGAGTCCAAAGGCCAGTCTACTATATTAGCGAAGTCCTTACGAAATCCAAACAGCGCTACCCTCACTTTCAGAAGTTAGCCTACGGAGTATTCCTAGGCAGCAGGAAGCTGAGACACTACTTCCAGGAGCATCCAGTAACAGTCGTGAGCAAGGCTCCGCTGTCAACGATTCTCAACAACGCTGACGCAACAGGACGCACAGCAAAATGGGGCATTGAATTATCCGCCTTTGACATCAACTACAAAGCCAGGACCGCGGTCAAATCCCAGGTCTTGGCGGATTTCGTCGCAGATTGGACAGAAGCTCCGGATATGAACCTGGAGCCGGAACCTGAGACATGGGTCATGCACTTCGATGGATCCAAGCAGCATCAAGGCTCAGGAGCCGGAGTCACCCTGAAGTCCCCTACCGGAGAAGAACTGCAATACGTTCTGCAGATACACTTCGAAGCTACAAACAATATGGCGGAATACGAGGCTCTACTACACGGATTGCGCATCGCCAAGGAGATAGGGATCAAGCACATTATATGTTGCGGAGACTCAGACCTGGTGGCACAGCAAGTAGCCGGAACCTGGAACGCCAGAAACTCTGTCATGGCGGCCTATAGAGACGAAGTTGACGAGATCGCCAAACATTTCCTCGGATACGAAGTCAAGTACGTCAGGCGAGATGACAACACAGCGGCAGATATGCTATCCAAGCTCGGATCCGGCAGGAAGCCAATTCCGCCTGGAATTTTCCTGGAGCATCTCCGGATACCCTCGGTGAAGGGCGCTAACCCGGAAAACCCAGAGGTGGCAGTATCTCCGGCTAGGGAAGTGATGGCTATCATTCCGGCTTGGACACAGCCTTTCCTGGACTACCTCATCGATCAGAAGTTGCCAGAGGACGAGGTCCTCGCGCGACAGATCATCAGACGAGCAAAATCCTACACAATCGTTGATGGACAGCTCTACAAACGAAGTGCAACAGGGGTATTTCTCAAATGCGTCTCCAGTCAAGATGGCATTGAAATCCTCAGAGAGATCCATGCAGGGGATGCGGGCATCATGCCGCCCCCAGGTCACTAGTTGCAAAAACTTTTCGGCTAGGTTTTTATTGGCTCACAGCTAAAGAAGATGCCGACAAGATAGTCAAGACCTGCCGAGGTTGTCAGTACTACGCTACTCAACCAAACGCTCCAGCCCAAGAGCTGAAGACCATACCTATCACCTGGCCGTTTGCGGTCTGGGGGCTCGATATGGTTGGTAAGTTAAAAAGATCATCTCCTGGCGGTTTTGAATACCTTCTGGTCGCTGTTGACAAGTTCAGCAAGTGGATCGAGGCAAAGCCAGTGAGGAAAGCCGACGGTGCTACGGCACTAAAATTTGTCTGCAGCCTCGTAATGAGATTCGGCATCCCACACAGCATAATCACAGACAATGGCACAAACTTCGCACATGGAGAATTGAAGGATTACTGTGAGACAGTAGGGATTCGACTGGACCTTGCATCTGTGGCTCATCCACAATCAAATGGTCAGGTTGAAAGGGCTAACGGCCTAATATTATCAGGAATTAAGCCGCGCCTTGAAGAACAGCTGCGACGAGCAGCTGGGGCTTGGGCTGACGAGTTGGAAGCTGTTTTGTGGAGTCTACGAACTACCCCTAACAGATCAACAGGGTTTACCCCATTTTTCCTGGTATACGGATCCGAAGCCGTGCTTCCCTCCGACATCATCCACGATTCACCGCGAGTTTTCGCCTACAATGAAGAAACAGCTGATGAGACCAGACAGCTATCTGTGGACCTGATCGAGGAAGCTCGGAACTTAGCTGACCAGCGCTCCGCCATCTACCAGCAGAAGCTCCGACGTTATCACAGTCGTCGAGTTCGGAATCGCTCCTTCATTGCAGGAGACCTGGTCCTCCGCCTTCGGCAGGTGAAAGTCCATAAGCTGCAGTCTCCATGGGAAGGACCCTTCGTCATTAGCAAAGTGCTTCATAACGGGTCATACTACCTTGTTGATTTCCGAGAGCTGAAGGACAGACCTGCTAATTGGCACCGGAAACGCAAGCGTGAGGATCCGGATGACATCTACGACGAGACAGATCGCCCTTGGAACATCGCACAGCTACGTCCTTTCTACACTTAGCATATTTTTTCCGAGTTACAAACTCTGTAATAGTTATACATGATCAATGAAATAAAGCTTGTGGTTCACTCTTTGAGTCTTTTACCTCCTTTACTTGTTCATTTTTAGATCATGTATGTTTTTCCGACTAAAACCGTAGAGCTGGATTTTTCCGCCTAGGCGTGTATAAAAGTTGTGATTTTCAAAAATCGTCCTTTAGGATGTAAGCTTAAGTTTTCTGATTAAATTGTTATCTGTTGCGACCTCGTGGATTCCTAGTAGCGATTTCCGGCACCTATGCTTGGGGGCTTGTTTCCGCGGTTATTGACGGATTGCCATTGGGCTTCGTCGCTGCTGGCGAGTGTTTCCGGCTAAGGTCTTCCGGCTCGCGGAAGGTCAAACGGGCAAGCCGGAAAACAACGAAGTCAGCACTTGCTTTCCGATATAAAACGAAACATGCGCATAATGTTAACGGATAGCAGGATAAGTGTTTCCGCCCCATGCATAGTTGTTTCGTCCCTAGCTACTTAAGAATTTAAAGTCTTATTACAAACCCACTCTGGGGCCAAAATGATGCAACTTGTTTCATTGTTTAAACAGGAACTCTACTCGGAGTCCTCTTCTTCAGATTCCTGGTAGGCGGAGCCGTCGCCGTCGCTGTCGCCGGATCCGGCTTCGGAGTCATCACCAGAGTCTTCTCCGGAATGCTCGACGCTTGACCCGGAGCCTTCCCCATAATACTCCGGCGCGCCTTCTTCCTCCTCTGCATCGGAAAAACCCTTGGGCAGGTCGTACTTGTTATACCAGAACGAGTGATTCACTCGCCTGACAAACAACTGCTCATAGCCTTGGGTTTCCGCAAGGATGGCGCCCATGTCGGAACCCTCTGGAGCTCCGCGTGCAACATTCGCAAAGTTGAGCGAGGGGAAGTGAGCCTTGCAGGTGGCCAAGACCAGGGAGGCGACTCCACGCGCGGAAGATTTTTGCCAGTCCTTGATGAAATCCGGCACTTGTTCCATAAGCTTGGTCATCGTATCGATGATTGAAGTTTTGGCCTTCTTCAGAGACAGAGTCTTGGCGATTCCGCGACAGGCTTCAAATAACGCGTCGATGGAAATCCGCGCTTCATCGTATGCCTCCGTCCTCTTCAGGTTTGACTCTTTTGACCACTCGAAGCCAAGGCTCGCTGTGGAAGAAGGAGGTCCAGTTCCGTTACGAAGAGAATAGCATATGAAGTAATCGGAGCAACAACACGGAAAAACTCTTACGGAAGATAAGCTTGTCGATGGTCTCCGCCTCCGCTTCTAGAACTTTGTTTTTGCCCACCAAGGAAGTCACGCGACCCTGGCTCTTCTTCAGTTTTTCATTCAGATCTGCTAGGTCGCGGGCATGTTTCTCGGAGAGCTCCTTCCTCGCCTCAGTCTCCTTGTTGGAGGATTCTTGGATGAAGGTTTTGAGGGATTCGTTCTCCGCCTCAAGCACCTTGACCTTGGCGGACAGCTCATCAAACGAGGAATGCTTGGCAGTTTCTTCTGTAGGCGGAAAAGGTTCACATGTCATACATCATGAACAGTTATATCAGTATACGAAATCAAAACTCGGATCTCGTACCATGGAGGCGGGTCTCAAGAAGCTGGATAGCCTTCTTGCTGTTTTCCGCATTCTGACGCAGCCCTTTGATCTCCGTGATCTGTTCCAGCACATGAATGCGGAGATCTTCGTGCAATTTCCGCGTCGTCTGAGAAGCAGAGAGGAGTTAGCCGGATATTTAAAATCTCGGGGGCTAGCGAGGAATTCAAAGTCTTGAGGGCATAAAATTTTAAATTTCCGCCTAAGGTACATCTTGAGAAAGCATCGGCTAACACATGTTACATGGAAATGTCTGACCCAATGCTTGGGGGCTAGTATCACCTGCCGCACTTCCTTGTGCTTGGCGAAGAACACTCTCAGACCATCCTCCAGGTCGGTGAGCTCTTGCATCTCCTCATCCGACTTCCCCCAGACCTTGTTCAGCATGGCGGAAACTTCCGCGTGGCGCTCTGCGAGGGTAAGCTTTTGAAGAGACTGAGTCGGTCGGGGGTCCACCCGGATCGTATTGGAGGCTTGAACGAGCTTCACTTTCTCTTCGTATTCTTCCTCTGTGGGCTCCGCGAAAGTGGCATCTGTTTGATCTTGTGGAGGAGCAGACGAGGAGGCACCCTTGGCGGAATCGCCGTGGTCCGCGGGATCTTCCGGAAGGTCATCAAGGTTGATGACATCTTTGGGATCCGTCTTGGAGGCAGACGAAGCTTTGGGTGGGATCTCCACCTCAGGAGTAACAGGAACTGAAGCCGGAGACGGCTTGACCTTCTTCTTCAAGACCTTTGGAGCTTTGGGGGGCTGGCTTCCGGAACTTCAGTAAAAGAAAAAAGCATGACAATTAAGTAAAGGTTTACTTGTGAAGCTAGAACTTGGATCTCGGAAACAAACACTTACCCGGAAGGCTTGAAGAAGTTCTGGATGGCGGGCTGCCCCTTGTTGCTGGTGTTAATCAGCTTGAGGCGCTTCTTTTCCGCCTCCGCTTTACGGGTAGCCGCAGTCCTAAGCACTTCGCGGGCGCACTTAGCGGCGGGGCTGGAAGGAGCAGGCCTCTTCCTCTTAGGAGGGCGCGGGGCCTCGCGGGCTTCCGCCTCTGATGCAGCTTCCGGATCCGTATTGCCGGTGGAAGGGACCCGGAGCAGAGTTCCGAGTTCACTTTCTTCGAGCGCCTCGAGCTAGTGTACAGTGTTAAACACTTAGACAAAAAAGTTTGAATGCGAGGAAAAACAATGGACTAAAAAGTCGAGACGACGTACCGCGGTTCCGGAACCATTCATGTGAATGTCTTTGTTGCACACGTGAACGTGAAGTTCACGCGGAACCTTGATGAGGAGCCGGATCCTCTTGTCGATGGCGTCGGCGGAAAGGTTGTCTTTTGTGGCGCGCATTGGGTCGTCGCGCCCTGAGTACTGAAACATCAGCCGATCCCTATGTTGGAGCGGCTGGATCCGCTTGGTGAACCAGGAAAGGGTCAGGTCCTTCCCTGATAGCCCCTCCTCCATCAGCTTGCAGATCCGCCTGACGACGCGTGTGAGCTGGGGCGACTCGGAGAGGTGGGGGAAGTGCGTCCATGTCGGAAGCTCGATGGCGGGCCAGTTCTTAAACGGCGGCAGTTTCCTTGTGCTCGCCGGGTCGGAAACGTCCTTCAAATAGAAGAAGCCTCCGGACCAGTACCGCGCGGATTCGTGGCGGTCGGTGTGGGGGTAGACGCGGCCCGGGCGGATCATGAAGGTGATGGATCCGCATGTTGCTAGCTCGGTGGAGTTCCGGATCCTTTCCTTCTTGACCGTGAAGTAGTATTGAAATAGGGAGAGCTCGGGAGTTACCCGGAGATGGCCCTCGCAGAGGGTGACGTGATTGCTGATCGCAAGCACGCTGTTTGGAGAGATGTTATGGGGCTGGAGCCCATAAACCTTCAGGATCTCCAGGAAGAAGTCCGAAGGCGGAAATGAAAAACCCCGCTCCACCAGCGCTTTCGTCAGCACCATCTCGTTGTCTTCTGGAGCTGGGGCTAAGGCATTAGGAACTGACCTCCAGCTTCCGGGTTGCAGGAAGCCCTCCGCCTCGAGATTTATCAGCTCCGTCTTAGTGGTGGTGCATGGCCACCATTTTCCCTTGGCTTCAGCATCTCGTTGACGAGCCTTTGATTTTTTGGCGGCGGTCTCTTCCGCCTTGTGCTCCGCCTGATCCTCCCCGGAGGCCTTCTCCGGGTTAGCAGAAGTCCCTTCAGTCTCTTTGCCGGAATCCTTTGAAGGACCCAGCTTAACTGGAGCGAAAGGAGGAGGGGCGGAGGAGATTGGGGTGGCTAGGATCGGTTCAGAGGCTGGAGGCGGAGTCGTTGAAGACATTTGAAGAAAAGACGAATGGCGGAAAACGTTCTTTAGTCGGATCCAGCATCGTCTTCCCCAAGTTCATCCCTACCAACTACGGCGCAAGAGCGAAGTTCGAAAGCTCACCGTAATGGCTTCTGCGGTGGTCGGAGTCGCCGGCGACGAGGTTTCCGTGCGGTGGCTCGCTGATGTTAAGAACAGGATGAACTCGACGCGGCAGCGAAGCAGCTCCGGCGAAGTTCCGGCACGGCGGAGAGGGAGCTCGCGGCGGCGCTCGGCAGAGAGGTGAAGAGGGGGGTGAATGAGGGTTAAGGCGTCGACGGCGGATATTTATAGGCCGGCGGGACGAGATTCGTGCTCCGCATCCAGTGGTCGGAACGCAAGCGTCGCACCGTTGGATGCGTGTCACGTGTCCTAAACCCTAAGCGGTAAAAATGGCTAGAGATAAGTTACCGCACAAATCGCGCGAAAATGGCGCCAGAATTGGCGGAACCATTTGAGTCTTTTAAGATTCCGGGTAATTGTGTGAAGATAAGTTGGCTCTCATTCGTAAGCAGGGGAGTAACCCGGAAACGTATTTTGGATCGTCGATGGATGAAGTCCCGCAGGATGGGAGCATTTTCCGGCTATAAGTTGGAAAAAGAAGAAAATGTGAAGTTGGAGTTCTTCAAGTTTCTCCGCGTTACCAATGTTGTCGGAGATCATGATGGATTAGCGACGCGGAAACAGCAGGTGAAACTCGGAGAACTCTGGGGGCTACTGTTGTGGGTATACTTCATGGGTGTACCATCGACAGTGCTTAGATCCGGCAAGCCCGGGTGGCCCACAGATGGTGATGAGGCATGTGGCCCATCGGGCGGCCCAGTTGCTGTTGATCCTGACGGAAGATGTCCGGCCCAGGAGCAAGGAGCCGGATCCAACCGACATTGAGGAGGAACCCGGATCCACAGAGGCCCATTAAGGGACCCGGATCCGGTACGACATAGATGGAAGGGCGGATCCTTGGCGTACACGGCAAGACATTGTACCGTAGTTAGGAAACCTGTATCCGGGTAGGACTCTCCATGTAAACCCTAGATCCGTGCGCCTTTATAAGCCGGATCCCGGGAGCCCTAGAGGCAGAACCTCAACTCATTGTAACATCGCGAAAGCGCCCAGATAATTCCAGACAAGCAGCAGTAGGCCCTGTCATCATGCAGGTGTTCCGAAGCTGGGTAAATCGCGTACCACCGTCCCGTGTGCACTCCGCCCTATGGCCCCTACTTCTTCTCCCCCTCGTGAGGATCCCTCCTCCGGGGTACCGTCGATTAGGCAACGACAGTCCTCCTCCTTCACCAACGCCATCTGTGGCGACATCTAAAGAGTCATCTTGGGCGGCGGCGCAGCCAGCGCATAAGCTTCTTTCTCCTCGTAGTCGACATCGTCGTTGAGGCTGCCCAGGCTCACCTCGATGTTGTGTTGGGCTCAGCCTTGAACAAGCGCCCCCACAACAGGAAATCCATGTTGTACGGCGGTAGCCAGGTCCCACCGTAGATCCGAGGGCAGGAAGGCCTGGTGCGCAGGATCTTTCGGCTTCACGCAGGGCCGCGTCTGGCGATGGCAGGGACGGGCACCCTCGCCGGGTTCAAATGCCACCAGTGAGGGAGGTGGACATTTGGTAATGGGAGCGGCACGTTGACCTCGGCAAACTAGTGCGCCGTTTCCACCTCCACATAGACTAGCTACTCCAAGCGCGGCACGTGAGGTCACCACATGTCCCTAAGCGCGGGCGCGCGAGAAAAACTGTGGTCACCATTGCCACCCGAACTAGAGGCCTCCTGGTCATTGCGGCCTAACCTAAACTGCTTGCAACCCTTTGCCATGTCAGTGATTTCATGGTCTATCTAGGGATTGGAAGTGGAAGCTTCCGGTGAAGTGTGGACTTGGGTTTGGGGAACATATGGGGCCTCAGAGAACGGTAGGTCGCATTTAAGAAGACCACACATGCGACGCGGACCATGTGGGCCCGTGTCTCCTTGACTCCCTAGGGAGGAGGCACGCAGGCGCGTGTGTTGTGAGCGGCAACCTCAAATCCAACCATAATTTGGTGTGGAAATGGTTGCCAAACGGATAAAATCAACTGCATTGCCCATTTGCGGTTTGACGTTGGGCATCCTGATTAGGCCATGTGGACATAGATGGACACAATCGATCTGTATGCGGTGGCCCGTTAGAGATGGCTAATACTTTCTAAATTTTGTTGAAACCCAATAGTTTGTGGAGGTATATTTTTCTATCGACGCTTCTACCACCTTGAATGGCTTGAACTATGGGTATGAACTTATGTCGATTCGATTATTATCTATAACAAGCACACCGTGAGGGGATATGCTCGACGGCAAAATACTAATGATTTAACATGTGATTATGTAAAATAACATGACGTGATAGAAAATTTCCTAACCATATTAATTATTTTTCTGAACAATATGTGTATACAACTCGACTTCAAGTTGTTAGTATACACCAACCAAAGAAATTTGCATCTCGATAGCTAAATTATCTTGTGCTCATTAGCGCATGTGTGAAAGTGTTAATCTCTCTCTATGACTTTTATACACATGGAAAACTATTATGGTGGTGCAATTCCTCCTGCTAACAAAAAGGTAAGTATGCATAAAGATTTCGGTACAATTTTATCCATCATTCATTAATAATTCTTAAACAATAAATATCGAAACCTCCCCTCAAGCTTGCTCAGATGATCATATTGATTCCTTATGACTCCTTACTCATATCTTCAATATGTTACCCCTCACGGAGTTTCTATACAAAACCTCAGATGGTAAGAGGTAATTTCCACTAGTTACATTTTTATTGACAGGTTCAGGTTTGAACATATAAGTTGCATTAGTTTAGCACTAAAGCTGCATGGTGATGGATAACATGTTTAAATCACATGTATGTACCGTTCTGTAGTCCAACTATTAATTAACATGTAATAACATGTTTGAATCACATACTTTTCTATAGCCCAGTCAATAATTAACATTTCCTACAAACATACATCGTATATTTTTCTATAGTAAAACTATGATGATCTATCAATTGCGATTGTTGTAATTATGAAGATATAATAGTTATGTTATGTATATATATTAACTTATGAGAATATTCTAGATATGATCTATATATTTAGGTATATATGTTAATGAATATATCGCAAATGAGATATATTTTCTGAACTTCTTTCTAGATCTGACTAATGTTATTTATTTAAATATAGTTATTAAAATCTAACATGTTATGATTTGTTCATATATAATCCTGAGGATCTAGATATGATATCTGCTTAGGTACGATTATGAATATCTATAATGTGGGATATGTTTTGGTACGTTGTGTATCGAACAATCACATGTGATATGTTTACATATGAATACTTGGACAAATAGTTCAAATCTACTACTACACCCTAAGTTCGACCTATAAAATGTCTTGGTGAGCTAAAACATGTTGCCGAAATATCTTATTTTCTGGAACAAAGGGATTACAAATTAGACCACCTCAAAACTTGACGATGACATACTTTTCACTCTCATGGGATTTTCTAGAATATACCTCTAATCTTCTGCCACACATTTGTAGTATATAATAAATAGAATAATAAACACATCATTATTTATCTCATAAGAATAAATCGATGGGGCTCCTACACGCTTAAAATCTAGCATACCCATAGGGGATATTGGGGTTTCTCTTTCTCTTGATTATGTGATGACTTCAAGACCGAGGTTTAGTGAAACATTCTCTTTCTTGAAGTCATCACATAATCAAGAAAGAGAATGTTTCATTCAAAAGAGAATTAGCATAATTAGCATAATTTTCACTCAAATGATGTCACTTAATCCCAATTACAACTCATGTGTAATGTATGTGCAATAGGAAATTCTCAGTTAGAACCCGTGTGCAACTCACAAACAACAAGAACCACTAGATAAATATGATGGTTCTAGAGTTGAATGAGCACTCTAACTTAAGTCTCACTCTAATGAAACTTTGCAAAACCATAAAATGTAACTACAGCGTAAAATTTAGTGTACCAGTGTGTGAAGGAACAAAATTATACAGAGCATCAACAAAGGTTTGAGATTTGGGGAAAATATTTTTGAGAAAATTTTAATAATTTTGAAACTCGGGTCATTTAGAAGAAGAATCAAATGTTGTATACTGAAGCGCAAAGAAGAAGGCACATATCAAGGTTGCGAGAGGTTCATACGAGTGGTCTCACAAGATTTATGAAGATGGAATTTTGAAAACATGTCACCAAGATTTTTTTTTTGCAATACGCAATGATTTTTGTACTTTATAAGGGCATGTACAATACAGTGACATCAACCTTCTCTTAATGTTGCTTTTTTTGCTTAGTTGGAGAAGAAAGAACAAAGAACAAAGAAATGGATGTCCTCCCTTAATTAAAGGATGATCACTACAAAAATAAGAGAAACTGTTTTATCCATCGTATTATATGTCTTCCCTTATTAACATAATTTTCTCCTAATTTTTTATTAATTCTCAATTATTTCTAGGGATAATAGTAAGAGACGACACATTGTACTTTTTATTGCCTTCGAGATGACATGAGGGTTAAGAGAAGACTCACTGACTCGCATTCTCCACCATCGTATATGCCCAATGAAAATGGATTGGAAAGATTATGATTCTTCTGGGAAAAAATAAATAGAATGGAGATATGAAAACGAAAGCGGAACTTTTTTAGCCGAAACGAAAGCTGAACGGCCTTTCCCGCGAAAAAGAATCGGAAACTTTGCTTCCGACTAATACAAAATTTCCTTTTAAAGTTGTTCTATCTGGTCAGTCCAACATTTCCAATGAGGTAAGCCAAAATGCCGAAAGTAGCCCATCACAAAACTAGTGGGTGAAGGTCACATAATCCTTTCCTGCGTTTGAGGAGGCATCAAAGGTTCAATCATTTTCCTATTCCCTAGTTAATGTGTGATACTTACAATCTTATTAGATACCATGGTGTATCATCATATTTGATTTCATCTTAGGAAGTTACTCAATTTTGTTGGTTTGTTCGCGTTTTTCTGCATGGTCCAAGGGGTTGTCTTGGTTCCGACAAAAGTCCACTCTCTTTACATGTTTTTGAGAGTATTTGTTTTCGTGAATTTTGTATTCGTTTTTGCTTCTGCAAAAAGAATGAAACAGGTGTGGCAGCACTGCATAGAGAAGACTCAACAAGATGAAATTTGAAAATAATTTATCCTTATATGTATTACTACCTCCATCCCAAAGCTTAGGCTTATATTATTCTTAGAAAATTAAACTATGTTAAGTTTGACTAAGCTTTTACTAAAAACTATTTGCATGCAAAACATAAAATTAATATCCTTAAATAGATCATTAAATATATTTTTGTATGGTATCTACAAAATATTATATCTGTTGCTAGATTGTTTTAAAAGTTTGATAAAATTTACTTGGTTTAACTTTTTTTTAAATAAGCCTTAAACGCTTTGGGATGAGGTCGTAGTAATTAGTATTCACCTAGTGCAGGATATGCTACTGTGTATGTATATGTTATGAGAGTTCAATCAAGAAGATGAGATTGAAGATGAAATTTATCATGATCTGCGTTAGTAATTATTCACTTCGTGCAGGATATGCTACTATGCCAGTTATGAGTGTTCAGAAAATATAATCTTGTACCGATCACTTTGATGGTTTTGGGGATCGACCGATAACTAACAAAAATCACGAGATTCAGCGAACTTCGTTAAACTTGTCCATTGATGGATGCCGCTGCAAAAGAAGACATCTGAAATCCCCAGCCTAAAATCCCAGGAACATGCTTTATTTTGTGTTGAGTAACATATTGTATAGGTATAGGTCCCTGTGTTTTGTCAGGGTTGTACCAGTAATTGTACATGTGTTCGTCTATATATATATGAGCAGCCGGCCCTATTGGTGATGTGCAATCTCCAATATCTATTCTACATGGTATCAGACCTAGCCGCCGGCCCTATTGGTCCTGACCTAGCCGCCGTCCCCCGGCCTCCACCCCAACCCTAGCCCTAGCCGCCGCCCTCATAGGTCCCCGTGTTTTGTCAGGGTTGTACCTATAATTGTACATGTGTCCGCCTATATATATATGAGCAGCCGGCCCTATTGGTGCTGTGCAATCTCCAATATCTATTCTACATGGTATCAGAGACCCTTCGGGTCCTGACCTAGCCGCCGCCCCCCTACCCTTGGGCGCCGCCGGCCCCTCCCCTCCCTAGCCCTAGCCGCCGCCCCTCCCCGGGGGCCGCCGGCCTCCACCCCAACCCTAGCCCTAGCCGCCGCCCTCCCAACCCCGGGCGCCGCAGCCCTCCACCCCAACCCTAGCCCTAGCCGCTTCCGCCTCCCACCACCACCACCGCTTCCGCCATGGCCGGCTTCTCCTCCTCCGACTCCGGCTTCGACTCCTCCCGCTCCGGCAGGAGCAACCCCTTCGTCGGCCCTTCCGTCGCCGTCATCCGCGACATCCCCATCGCCGAACTCGTGCCGGTGAAACTCTCCACCACCGCTGCCAACTTCTTCCCGTGGAAGACGTACTTCGGGCTGCTCTTCCGCGAGTATGATCTCCTCGATCACGTCGACGGCACCATCGACCTCCTCGCCATGCCGCACGACCCCGAGTGGCTCGCGATCGACGCCACCATTATCCGCTGGTTCTACCAGACCGTCTCCAACGACATCTTTCGCACTGTCGTCCGCGACGGCGACTCCGCCCACACGGTCTGGGCTAAGATCACCGGCCTCTTCACCGACAACAAAATCCAGCGGGTTACCTTCCTCCAGCAGGAGTTCTTCGGCACCCACCAGAACGACCTGTCTCTCGACGAGTACGTCCTCAAGCTGAAGAGCCTCTCCGATGAGCTCCGTGACTTGGAGTTTCCGATCGATGACAAGATCATGCTCTCCACCCTGTCGGCGGGTCTCGGCGAGGATCTCAGCAACGCCGCCTCCAACCTCACACTCCTCACCATGCCCACCTTCGAGCAGGCCGTGGCCTACCTGCGCCTCGAGGAGCGCCACCTCAAGCATCTCCGGGCTCGGGCGGCTCACACCGCCTTCGTCGCCGGCTTCTCCCGCGGTGCTTCGACTCCCTCGCCTCGCCCCACGGGTCCGCCGTCGGGCTTCCCCGCAGCCGGTCACTGAGCCGGCCAGCATCGGGCCCGGACCGCCCGTCCGGTCACCAGGCCGGCCAGCCGGGCCGTGGTCTGGCCATGCCGGTGCCCAAGCCGCCGGCACCTGGACCGGGCAGCCAGCTCCTTCTGGCGGTGGTCGCCGCGGCCGTCGTCGCCGTGGCGGTGGTAGCAACGGCGGTGGCAATGCTGGTGCCAACGTCCGTGCGCCTCGTCCACCTCAGCACAGAGAAAAACAAAGAGAGAAGGAGAAAAAAATAACAGAAAAGATATAATGTATACGAGTAGAAACTAAAGATTTGAGAGAAGGAGAAAAAAACAGTAAAGATATAGAAACTGAAGATTTCCGCACGCATATATCCCACGCGAGCAGTCGGCCTGAACTCCAGCGCCACTCCATCACCGTCCCCATCCATGGCACGCTCCATGGCCGCCACTTCCACCTTTCTCCTCCCCGTCCTCCTCCTCCTCCTCGCCATTGCTGCTCACTCCACAGCCTCCGATTCCTCCACCTCCGCCGCCTCCCTGGAAGCAGCCGCCCTCCTCAACCTCTCGGCGGTGCTCGCCGATCCCTCGGGCTACCTTTCCGCGCACTGGACGCCAGTCACGCCGCTCTGCTCGTGGCCGCGCCTCTCCTGCGACGCCGCCGGCTCGCGCGTCATCTCCCTCGACCTCTCCGCTCTCAACCTCACCGGCCCCGTCCCCGCCGCGCCGCTCTCCTCCCTGACGCACCTCCAGTCCCTCAACCTCTCCAACAACCTCTTCAACTCCAGCTTCCCGGAGGAGCTCATCTCCAGCCTCAGCAACATCCGCGTTCTTGACCTCTACAACAACAACTTCACCGGCCCGCTCCCGGCCGCGCTCCCCAACCTCACCAACCTCATACACCTCCACCTCGGCGGCAATTTCTTCTCCGGCAGCATCCCCGCGTCGTACGGCCAATGGCGCCGCATCCGGTACCTGGCCCTCTCCGGCAATGAGCTCACCGGGGAGGTACCGCCGGAGCTCGGCAACCTGACGACGCTCAGGGAGCTCTACCTCGGCTACTTCAACAGCTTCACCGGCGGCATACCGCCGGAGCTGGGCAGGCTGCGGCAGCTCGTGCGGCTCGACATGGCTAGCTGCGGCATCTCCGGGAAGGTCCCTCCGGAGCTGGCGAACCTCACGTCGCTCGACACTCTGTTTCTTCAGATCAACGCCCTGTCCGGGCGGCTGCCGACAGAGATTGGCGCCATGGCGGCGCTCAAGTCGCTCGACCTGTCCAACAACCTGTTCGTCGGGGAAATCCCCGCGACCTTCGCGGCGCTCAAGAACATGACGCTGCTGAACCTCTTCCGGAACCGCCTCGCCGGCGAGATCCCGGAGTTCGTCGGCGAGCTGCCGAACCTCGAGGTGCTGCAGCTGTGGGAGAACAACTTCACCGGCGGAGTGCCGCCGCAGCTTGGCGTGGCGGCAACCAAGCTGAGGATCGTCGACGTGAGCACGAACAAGCTCACCGGCGTTCTGCCAACCCAGCTCTGCGCCGGCGAGCGTCTCGAGACGTTCATCGCGCTGGGGAATTCGCTGTTTGGCGGCATTCCCGACGGGCTCGCCGGGTGCCGCTCGCTGACGAGGATACGGCTGGGAGACAATTACCTCAACGGGACGATCCCGGCCAAGCTGTTCACGTTGCAGAACCTGACGCAGATTGAGCTCCATGACAATCTGCTGTCCGGCGGGCTCCAGCTGGACGCCGGCGAGGTGTCGCCATCGATAGGGGAGCTGAGCCTGTACAACAACCGACTGTCCGGCCCGGTGCCGGCGGGGATCGGTGGGCTCGTGGGGCTGCAGAAGCTTCTGGTGGCCGGCAACAAGCTGTCCGGCGAGCTCCCACCAGCCATCGGGAAGCTGCAGCAGCTTTCGAAGATGGACATGTCAGGGAACCTGATATCTGGGGAGGTGCCTCCAGCGATCGCCGGATGCAGGCTGCTCAGCTTCCTGGACCTGTCCGGCAACAAGCTCTCCGGCATCATCCCGACAGCGCTCGCCAGCCTACGAATCCTCAACTACCTCAACCTATCCAGCAACGCGCTCGAGGGGGCGATCCCGCCGTCGATCACCGGAATGCAGAGCCTGACGGCCGTCGATTTCTCCTACAACAACCTCTCCGGTGAGGTTCCGGCCACCGGCCAGTTCGCCTACTTCAACTCCACCTCCTTCGCCGGCAACCCTGGCCTCTGCGGGGCGTTCCTGTCTCCGTGCGGCACCACCCACGGCGTCGCCACGTCGGGCATCGGGTCGCTCTCCTCCACCTCGAAGCTCCTCCTCGTGCTCGGCCTCCTCGCGCTGTCCATCATCTTCGCCGGCGCGGCCGTGTTCAAGGCGCGGTCTCTGAAGCGGTCGGCGGAGGCGCGCGCGTGGCGGATCACGGCGTTCCAGCGGCTGGACTTCGCGGTGGACGACGTGCTGGACTGCCTCAAGGAGGAGAACGTGATCGGCAAGGGCGGGTCCGGGGTCGTGTACAAGGGCGCGATGCCGGGCGGCGCGGTGGTGGCCGTGAAGCGGCTGTCCGCCATCGGGCGGTCGGGGTCGGCGCACGACGACTACGGCTTCTCGGCGGAGATACAGACGCTGGGGCGCATCCGGCACCGGCACATCGTGCGGCTGCTCGGGTTCGCGGCCAACCGGGAGACGAACCTGCTGGTGTACGAGTACATGCCCAACGGCAGCCTCGGCGAGGTGCTCCACGGCAAGAAGGGCGGCCACCTGCAGTGGGCGACGCGGTTCAAGATCGCCGTGGAGGCGGCCAAGGGCCTCTGCTACCTGCACCACGACTGCTCGCCGCCGATCCTGCACCGCGACGTCAAGTCCAACAACATCCTCCTCGACTCCGACTTCGAGGCGCACGTCGCCGACTTCGGCCTCGCCAAGTTCCTCCACGGCAGCAACGCCGGCGGCTCCGAGTGCATGTCCGCCATCGCCGGCTCCTACGGCTACATCGCTCCCGGTATGCATTACTCCTACCTCTGCCCTACTCTGTTTTCATCTTGCACAAATACTTGTACCAAGTGCAAAACCTCAATGCCCTTTTTTTCAAAACAAAAAAGTGCAAAACCTCAAATATAGAACCTTAATTCGTACTACTTGCATGTAGATTCATTCCATTTCATGTAGAAATTCCACCGCATGGTTAGTTTTTTGATGCTCCGGTTGTTCTTACTGTATCGCGCCAACTGTGCTGTGCATGCCCTGAACTGGACCGAAGCCTGTCTCTCATCGCTTTGTCGTGATCATCTTTGGGAATTGTTGGCATGTGATCTTATGCGGCTGCATTCTTTGTTTGGTGCAAAACCCCTCTACAGAGTACGCCTACACGCTGAAGGTGGACGAGAAGAGCGATGTGTACAGCTTCGGCGTCGTGCTCCTGGAGCTCGTCACCGGGCGCAAGCCCGTCGGCGAGTTTGGCGACGGCGTAGACATCGTGCAATGGGTGAGGGCGGTCACCGGGTCGACCAAAGAAGGCGTGACGAAGATCGCCGACCCCCGCCTCTCGACGGTCCCCATTCAAGAGCTGACGCACGTCTTCTACGTCGCCATGCTCTGCGTCGCCGAGCAGAGCGTCGAGCGGCCGACGATGAGAGAGGTCGTGCAGATCCTGGCCGACATGCCCGGGACGGCATCGGTCACCCTCGGCACGCGGCCGGTTGCCGTGGAAGGAGAAGAAGAGGAGCAGCAGCAACATGATCAGGACGGGCCACAAGGCTCCTCGCCGCAGCAGGATCTACTCAGCATCTAGTGGTAGTAGAACCTTGTAGCATCCCCTGTACTACCTTGTGGTGTACTCCTCGGAATGTGGTAGTGTCCGTATGCGTGTGCGAGTGGAGGCAAGCATGTGCCGTGCTAGTCTGCTAGATTAGTGGCATGGGTATGATAATGTGTGGATTAGATCCTTGTAATGTGTGTGCTCCTTGTACAAAGCAGCTAGTTGGTCTCTCCAATCGAAGCGATTTCTAAATTCACACATGTGTTCAAGAAACATTTTCACACAAAGAGAGTTCTTGTCCTTTCACTTTCTTTCCCAGACTCTAAACCACTTGTATCCGAAAAGGATCTTTGGCACATGAGCGCTGGTGTTTTTGGTTTGTGAAAAACATATTTCTGCGATTTTAAAAAATCTGAAATTAAATATGCACATACATATAAACATTCCGAAGGTAGGATGTAAATTTTGGATGAAAATATGTTGTATTTTGGGATATACGAAAAAGATAAATTTCTGATAAAAATTTAAAATTTCCATCCTTATACACAGCCACAAATTTGTTATTTTTCCATATCTTAAAAAGACAATGCAATTTCTACCAAAATTTTACACGAGTATTTAGACCATCTGCATTTATTTGTGGAATAAAATTTCTAATTTTTAAAAATACAAAAGTATGATTTTTAAATATTATGAAAATCAGGAGCGCTGGTGCTCGGTGCATCAAATCTGCACTCACTTATATCTTGTTACAAAACTTTAAAACTTTTATGACTTCTTGTAGAAAATTTTGATGGATGCTTGTAGTCATGCCATGTTAGATGGCTAGTTTGAGTCACTAGATTTAGCCATGTAAAACCCAGGATCAGTAAAAACATCTAAGCCATGCCTATTTGTTTTGTTTGTTCATTTAGGTCCTGACATCAAATATGGCTGGACTCAACGATGTCAGACCCTCTGAAAAAAATATCAAACCCTCTAAATGGAGAAAAAGCTAGATCACACCATTCCAAACTAAATGACCGTGTCATGTACATCAGTTATGTCATCTAATATGACGTGACCAAGAGCAATGATAGAGGTTCTATGGGAAAACCCCACCCCTAAGGTTAAGAAAAAAATCACCCCTCGCGTTGCCCTCCCTCCTCCCCCCCCCTCCCCCCAGGTGGTGTCAGGGGTGACCAAATCCGCGCCGCCGGGCTTCCCTCGTCGAAGGCCTCCCATGCTGCCGTAGGCCCCCTCTGCATCGGTGGCCACACCCCCGCTTCCAAAAGCTGGTCACCCCCCTATTTATCACGGTGGAACGCCGTCCGCGGGATGGCGGCGTGCTGGAGTGGCGCGGAAGAGCTCGTGGCAGCCCATGGCAATAGATCCGGTGGTGTTGTCGGTGGCCGGTGTTGAGGGAGGTTGGTATGCAGAGGGTGTCTCCGTGCCACTAACGCGTCAGTGGTCCTAGCGGGATTTTGTGGCGTGTGTGGTGCTTGTTCCACGTGCCCGAGGTATGGCCGCGGGCCCGGAACCGTGGTGGTTCTTGGCCTCAGGAAGTGCTCACGTGTTCCTTGTCGAGATGGTGCTCGGAAGGGAAGGATGGCCCGTGCTACGTCCGATGGTTTTACATCCAGTCGGCCATTGTGAGAATGGTCTTTGTGAGGTGCGGTTGACTACAGTGGATGTTGGTGTTTCTTCGTCGACATGCACGCTCGATGGTAATGGTGGTGGTTGGTGAGCTTGTCAGTCTCGATGTAGGCTATTGTGTGGCTGAGGGTGTGCCAAGAACTTGGGTGAAGGACCTAGTTACGTATCTTGCGATGGTGGCAGTTGCGGGTGTCGTTCACCTTCCTAGAGGCATTGCTTCATTGTTGCCGCACCCCTCCCGCACAGATCTGGATGACGTTGCAGTTCTGGGGGAAACCATTGACCTTCTTCGATCAAAGTGCCTTTGTGTCGTATTCCCTCTTGGGGGCTTGGTCTTTGGAGTTGTACATCAGCAAGAGGGACCAATGGAAGGGCAAGATATTAGCGTTCAAGCTTCCGTGGGACGATAGCGGGGGTGGGTGAAGTCGGAGACATGGCTTTGGTTGAGGTAGTCGGCTCTTCTCTGGCATGTTCGTGGGTTTTCCTAACCTTGTTTGTTGTTGTGAAGTCGAAGCTGCGGCGGCGAGGTCCTAGGGGCGAACGATGACTAGCGACAGGTGGTTTCTTCGGTGATCTTTCATGGCGCGAGCCTAAAGCCTCGTTATCCTTCGTAGTTCTTCGACAGAGTAGGAGTTGCGCTGTCTTGTTGCAGGTGGCTGAGTTTTTGGCATAGATCTTTATGTTGCGCCACACGCCCTCTATAGTGTGGGTTGGTTCGGCCATCATCTATGGCGAAGTAAGAGTCGTTTGGCCAGTTGGGTTGGCAATGCGGCCTACTAGGGGAGGAGTGACCACGATGACGCCCGAGTGCTATCTCGGCGAGACCCTCCTTGGAGGAGTGGGGGGGTATCTAGCGTGTGTGCCGCTTAGCTGTTATGGTGATGGATTTCTCCCTAATTTTCATTAATTAACTAGAATCTCTTCTTAATCAATGAGTACGATAGATCTGTTTCAAAAATAGGTTTTACGGTTTAGAGTTTAGAAAAGAGTTAAATACATGGTTAGTACATGAACTTGTCGGCTAGTATCAGATTAGTCATCGTACATTGGAAATACACTGGGGCGGTAAGTAAATATGTCTGAAATGTTTTCTACGGTCACTCCGCTCGGTACACAGCGCGTGCGGGCTGACGTTGCTAAGGAGGGCCCACATGCTAGGAGCGCGAGGTCCATGAACTTGCGGCACGGATCAGTTTGGTCACCCTCCTCCCAAAGACCCGCGGGACCTGTTTGCCAGTAAAGATGTGTCTTGCCTCGGACATTCCGCGACATTTTTGCACAAATGCCCCTCCACTTTCTAACTCACAGGCAGATCCCCCTCTAGCGTGTCCATTATGTCCGTCATCTACGCTAGTTAGGTCGTTGATCACGCCCTCCATGCTCATCGATTGGGAGTGGTAGAGCGGCGAAGTGGTTGGCGGAGTGGTGGCGGTTGTCATCAACATCACAACGTTGTGCATGCGTCGAGGCGGTGTTTCTAAGGCGTTGTAGAAAGACGGCGATAGCGCCTCGTCTGCGGCCGGAAGGTTCTCCTCTGCCCGTTTATGGTAAGGCTCTCCCCAATCCATGATTAAAATATTCGAATTTTGGCTTGAGAAAAATTTAGGGCTTCGGATTTTGGTAGATGGTGTTACTCTCATTCTGTACATGAAGGTTGAACATAGCAGAGCACATGCTCTGTTGTGTGTCTTTGGCTGGGGTTTTAGGCTAGGTTTTAGAGAGATCCAATTGTGCAAGCTACTGTGGGACTACGCAAATGAACTAAGAACAACTCCTTTTTCCTGTCATTTGATGCAAACTGTAGATTTCAGAGATGTACATGTGCTTGGAAGCTAGCAAAAAGGCTTTTCTTCAAGGATGGAGGCCTGTCTTATTTGTGGATGGGTGTTTCATCAAGACAAGATATAGGGGACAACTGCTAACTGTTGTTGGAATGGATCCTAATGACTGCATTTTCCCAATAGCACTAGTTGAATTTGAGGACACAAAAAATTGGACACGGTTACTGGAAACCTGAAGCATGATCTAGGCATAGTAAACACAACTCCATGGAATGTCATCTCTGACAAACAAAAAGGCATCATCAATGCTGTTAAAGCAGTGTTCCCTGAATCAGAACATATGATCATCTAGCTATAACTGAATTCTGCTAATTCATATTGTCTTCTGTTTTGACGGATATATTATTGAAGTTAGGTAGCTACCTCTTCTTTCAATGTTTGAAAGGATCAACGCACAGATAATGACTAGGAACTACAACAAACAGAAGGAAGAGATGAAATGGACATGTCCAATTTGCCCAAAGATCAAGAAGAGAGTGGACAAAAATATATAACTTGCAAACAATTATTATGTAGATGGAGCAGGAGATGGTTTATTTGTTGTTTCTCAAATGTACAGTGCTACACCAAATGACTAGACCTCAAGACAAAAACATGAAGCTGCAATAGATAGGAAAAATCTGGAATCCGATGTCCTCATCTACTGTCTGCTGTTAGGAATGAAAGAATTGGTCCCCTTTCACTTGTTGACAAGTGCTATTCAGTGGAGATGCACAATAGAGCTTATGGTAACTTAGTGTACTTATGCAAGGACAAATCTGAGTGGGAGAAGACGAATGGTCCTAAAATTCATCCAACATTGTACACAAAACATGCTCGCAGACCAACCAAAAATATAAGAAAGGCACCAGGGGAAGTAGATTGCAGAGGTGGAGGTAAAAGGATGAGTAGGAGAGGTGTTATTATGCATTGCAGCTATTGTGGGCAGTCTGACCACAATATAAATGGTTGTTATTGGTTCAAAAATGGACTAAGTTCCCATGATCCATTTGTTACTACACCTACTTCAGAACCATCATCACAACAAGTAACCCCTCCAATTACTGCAGACAATCCTACTAGTAGTCAGATGCCTATATACCAAGAAATTGTAGTAGAAACAATGTCCCAACATGTAATTTGTACGTGCCCTCCAATTACTTGCATTGGCTACCAACATGCATTTTTCTAATTATAACATGTACCATTATTTTGCAGAGGCCAGTAGTGAGAAACATGGAGCTAATTCCCACTCCAGAGTCCACATTCATCTCTTCAGCAAGAGAGGAGCTAGGCCAACCTCCTACACCTACCAACAGTATTAGACAAGATGAGCTAGCTCAGAGGTTGATACCCATGCAACAACAACACAAGAAAGTCATGGAAGAAAAGAAGTTGAAAATTCTAGAAGCTAAGCTTGCAAACAAGCTAAAGAAAGCAGAGGATGCAACAACAAAGATAATTGAGCAAGAGAAGAAGAAGGCAAAGGAAGCAGCAACAAGATCAGTTGAACAAGCTACTAAGAGGGGGCAGAGAAGAATTGATGCAGAGATTCAGAAAAAGGCAAAAGCTGAGACCATGAAGATAATTGAGGAGGTGAGAAGAGATGTTTGTTGTGGGTATACTTCATGGGTGTACCATCGACAGTGCCTAGATCCGGCAAGCCCGGGTGGCCCACAGACGGTGATGAGGCATGTGGCCCATCGGGCGGCCCAGTTGCTGTTGATCATGAAGGAAGAAGTCCAGCCCAGGATCAGCAGGCCGGATCCGCACCGACCTAGGAGTGACCCGGATCCAGGGAGGCCCATGAGGAACCCGGATCCAGTACGACATGTATGGAAGGCGGATCCGTGACGTGCACGGCAACATATTGTACCGTAGCTAGGCTATCTGTAATCCGGCTAGGACTCTCCGTGTAAACCCTAGATCCGTGCGCCTTTATAAGCCGGATCCCGGGAGCCCTAGAGGCACAACCACAACTCATTGTAACAACGCGAAAGCGCCCAGATAATTCCAGACAAGCAGCAGTAGGCCCTGTCATCGTGCAGGTGTTCCGAAGCTGGGTAACTCGCGTACCACCGTCCCGTGTGCACTCCGCCCTATGGCCCCTACTTCTTCTCCACCTCGTGAGGATCCCTCCTCCGAGGTACCGTCGATTAGGCAACGACAGTTGGCGCCCACCGTGGGGCCTGTGGCGTCTGGAGGCCGGAACCGGGAGGGTTCCGCCATGGGAAGCTACGACGACACCATCGCTGTGGGGCGCGTCCTTTACGCCGGGAATCTGCCGATCGTCCCTCCGGATGAGTGCTGGATTCCGGCTAGGACAAACCCCGTCAAGCTCTCCATCGTCCCAATTGGCGGCATTCACATCTTCATCGGGGAAACCGTCGATTCCGACGGAAACCCACTGGTAAGTAACGCAGACGCGACCGCCGCAGAGCTGGACGCTGTCGCGAAGATCCGATCTGAGATGCAGGAGCTTCCCAAGGAAGATTCCGCCTTGGATCCGGAAATTTCAAAGCCCACCCAATCCGCCCCGAGCAGAAACAAAGGTGGAAGACCAATGCAGATCCGCCCGGGTCTCCTGTGTTAGAAAAGCAGAGGTGCCACTTCGTACACTTCTTGGCCCATACCGCCGGAACCGCCCCTCAAGAAGACGGAGCCGGTCCTGAGCAGGTAGAGGCACCGGAAAACGGCGCAGATCCGGGTCAGGCTCAGCTTGTCGGAGAAAGCGAAGCTCCGGTTGAAGAGTCGATCTTGGGCAATCTGAGCCCAATTTCCGGCGACACCCCGTCCACGGAATCTGATGACTTCGTTCGCAAGATAAGGGAGTACGGATATGGCGATCAGCCTGAAGTCGACTCCGCCCAACCCAAGCAGGTTCTCGCAACGGTAGCAGCGCTGGGGCAAACGGGATCCGGAGACCAAGTCAGCCAATCTGACCCCCAACCATCCCATCAAGGATCTCCAATGTCTCGGGTGCGACCCCAAAGGGATTCTCCCTCGGAGGAAATCCTTGTCAGCAGAGGAGGTGGCCGCGCGAGCAGTTCTTAACACACCTTTAACCCCGGGCGACGCCGCAGATCCGGAGGCCCTAGAGACCGCCGAAGGAAATGCTGGCCACAGCCAAGAGGCTCGCCGATACCGAAGCTGCGTTAAGGATAGGAAGGGCAGACCATGCAGCCTGGACGGAAAACTTCGAGAGACAGGACCGCGAGATTGCTGCCACACTCGAGCAGGTCAAGAGCATGAGGGCTGAGTGGGAGGTAAAGATGACCTATGCGCAGGCGGAGGCCGATCGAATTATTAGAGAAGCAATTCCGCCTCGCAGAATACCCTTCAACACGCCCGCAGGTCACCAGCCGCTGGAAACTCCCAAGGACAACATACAGAAAGCAGCGGAATTGCTGAAGAAGAAGGACGAAGAAGTTGACATCAACTATCTCCGCACACTTGTCGCTTCAAAGAATGCAGCAGCAGAGCAAGGCAGATACTTCGCGCAGGTTGGAATCCAATCCGGATAACTGTGTATCTACCGCGCAGAAGGACGATGAATCGCACACCGGATCGTCGGAGCGCAGAAGAAGGGCCAGGGAGCACCCAAATCCGATCCCCGTTCCGTCACAGACGCCTCCGTCGGATCCAAGGAAGGGAAAGGACGCGATGTACTCCGGAAGAGACAAATACCGCAACCCCTCACCTCCACCCAACGGTTACCCGCGACCCCCTCGCCGCCGTAGTCCAGCCGGAAACACCAGGCCCGTAGGGCATGGTGCGCTTGTTATCCGCGACAACGTGCTGCCAAGAAACAGAAACAGGGAGTGCTCGCCGGAACCTCGCCGGAATCAGAACAATGTTCATGAGCCCGAGCCCAGGAGGAGTCGGAATGAAGACCGCGGTCCAGAGCCTCGCCGGAACCGCGATCCAGAACCTCGTAGGAGCCGGGACCCAGAGCCTCGTCGGAGCCGTGACCCGGAGCCTCGCCGGAACGACCAGGGCAGCCAGCGCCAAGGCGAAGGCAGCCACAGGAGCCGGAGTCAGCACCAGGAAGGCCGAGGAGATTCAGATGGCGGAAGCAAGAAGTCAGACCGCCCACCTCGCAGGTCTCCCTCCCCACCACCTAGCGGTGGCGGCGGAGGTGGAGGCGGAGGCAATGGCCGGAGATCTCGCTCTCGCTCAAAGTCTCCTCGCCACGGCTCGCGCGACGCGCGGGACCGCCTTAACGAGTACAGAACTGACTACATTGGCCCAAAGTGCTTTGGCAGGATGATTCGAGAGGAACCAAAGCCAAGGATGAACCTCAAGCTACCCGGAAATCTGAAGCACTATGATGGCACCGAAAGGCCGGATACCTGGATCGAGGATTACTACAATGCTGTAACCTTTGCCGGAGGAACCCCTAACATCGCCTGCCGCATGCTCCAGTTGTACCTTGTAGGTCCAGCCCGGATCTGGCTCAGTGACCTCGAGAAGAACTCCATCTTTTGCTGGTTCGACCTGAAGAATGCTTTTGAGAAACACTTCAGGGGCACCTACAAGAGACCTGCCACAACAAGCGACCTACAGGCTTGCATCCAGAAGAAGGGCGAAACATCGAGAAATTTCCTCACCCGATGGTTGGCATGCAGAAACGAGTGCGAGAACGTTGACAACCGCACAGCAATGCACGCCTTCATTGGGGGCTTGCAGCGAGGAGGATTGCTGTGACACAAGCTAACCTGCATGGTCAATGCAAATCAACTGACACTGGATGACATGATCACCATCGCTAGCGACCACACTGCCGCCGATGACGACGCAGGCGGTGATCTCGCAGCTACAGCAATCCCCCTGCACCAACAAAAGAAGAACCGTGACAATGGCGGCAGCAGCAGCCATAAGCGCAAGAACCCTGATGACCAGAAGAGTGGCGGATCCGAGATGGTCGCCATGGCGTTTCAACGCGGAGGTCCAGGAGGCGGAAGAGGACGCGGACGCGGAGGCGGAGCCGGCAGGGGTCAGCAGCATACCTCCGAGGTCACTGCTGCCGGATCCCGCGCACCGCAAACCTATGAGGAGTACAGAGACATGCCCTGCCTGGCCCATCTGGATCCGGTTACAGGGAAGTCCACTCATACCAACCGCAACTGCAAGTGGGTCAATGATCTAAAGAACGACCCGGAGGCCGGATACAAGCGCGCCCGGAAGCACCGCCCTCGCGGAAAAGGTGGCAAGGGCAAGAACAAGGACAAAGAGGATGATAGTTCCGAGGCGATGGATGAGGATGATAACTCGCCGGATCCCAAGGCAGGATCCGCAGGAAAATCCAACCCATTCGACAAAAAGAGCGTGGGGGCTTACCACACTTTCCTCGGAACCCCAACAGTACGCGCCTCCAAGTCAGCTACCCGGATCCTGAACGCCATAGTTCCGGCTGTGCCGCAAGACGTCGTGGTCGGAAATCCCGTGCACATTTGATCGGAAGGATCATCCCGCAATTGTGCCAAAGGAGTGCTACGCCTTGGTTGTAAGTCCCCGCATAGACGGGTATGACTTCTCCAAGTGCCTCATGGATGGCGGAGCTAGCCTGAACATCATGTACCTGGAGACTCTAGAGCGGATGAACCTCACCAAGGAACAGCTCAAACACAACACCACTGAGTTTCATGGCGTGGTTCCGGGTAAGAAGGCGAACTCCCTCGGCAGCATCACACTTCCCGTGGCTTTTGGCGATGTTCATAATTTCCGCGAAGAGAAGATCACGTTTGAAGTTGTGCCCTTCAAGAGCTCCTACCACGTCATCTTCGGCAGGCCCACCTACCACAAGTTCCACGCAAGAGCGTGCTACATCTACAACAAGCTCAAGATTCCGGGTCCTAAAGGTATGATTACCGTATCCGGAGACTACAAAAAGGCTCATGAGTGCGAGTTAGGCGAAGCCGCCTTCGCAGAATCTGTGATATCCGGAGAAGAGCTGAAAGGCTACAGAGCCGCGGTGGATCCGACTGAGATGCAGACCACCAAGAAGCAAATCTCCGAGCAGAAAACCTCCTTCAAGCCCGCGATAGAAACCAAGAAGCATGACCTCATTCCAGGTGACTCTTCCAAGCAGGTTTCATCGGAGCCAACATGGACCCCAAATAGGAAAGCGCTCGTCGAGTTCCTCCGCGCTAACATGGATATCTTCGCATGGCAACCTTCTGACATGTCCGGAGTACCTAGGGAACTCGCCGAGCACTACCTCAACATAAATCCGGGGGCCAAACCAGTGAAGCAAGCTATGCGACGCTTTGGAGACAAGAAGCGCCGCGCCATAGGAATGGAACTAGCAAAGTTACTAGAAGCAGGTTTTGTAATAGAAGTTATCCACACCGATTGGGTCGCGAATCCCGTCCTTGTACCCAAAAAGAACACTGAAATACTAAGAATGTGCATCGATTACTCGGCTTGAACAAACAACGCCCGAAGGATCCGTTCCCCTTGCCGCGCATTGACCAAGTCATTGATTCGACGGCGGGGGCGGAACTTCTGTGTTTTCTTGATGCGTATTCCGGGTATCATCAGATCCGGATGAAGGAATCCGACCAAAAGGCGACTTCATTCATTACCCCGTTCGGTACTTACTGCTATGTTACTATGCCCTTTGGTCTGAAAATGCAGGTGCTACCTACCAGCGTACGATGCAGCGGTGCCTGAAGGACCAAATTGGCCGGAACGTGCACGCTTACGTCGACGACATCGCGGTCATGACCCGGAAAGGATCCGACTTGATCAGCGACCTCACAGAAACCTTCGACAACCTCCGCAGGTACAAGATGATGTTGAATCTGCTGAAGTGCGTCTTTGGCGTGCCAGCCGGAAAACTCCTTGGCTTCATAGTCTCTCACAGAGGCATTGAGGTTAACCCGGAAAAGATCAAGGCAATCCTGTGCATCAAAAGGCCAACTTGTCTCAAAGATGTGCAACGACTAACTGGTTGCGTTGCAGCAATCGAGGTTTGTTAGCCGTCTTGGCGAGAAGGCACTACCTGCAGTACAAGCTGTTGAAGAAAACAGACAAATTTGTGCGGGACGACGCGGTGATGCAGCTCTTCGAGGGTTGAAGGAAATACTCACCTCCCCGCCTATCTTGGCAGCTCCAGTAGAGTCAGAGCCAATGCTCCTTTATCTGGCAGCTACCAACAAAGTCGTCAGCCTCGTCATCGTGGTGGAGCGAAAGGAAGAAGGTCATGAATATGACGTCCAGAGACCTGTCTACTACATTAGCGAGGTGCTGACGGAATCAAAACAGAGATATCCTCACTTTCAGAAGCTAGCTTATGGCGTGTTCCTAGGCAGCCGGAAGCTGAGGCATTATTTCCAAGAGCATCCAGTAACAGTTGTGAGCAAGGCTCCGCTGTCAACAATTCTCAACAACGCTGACGCAACAGGACGTACGGCTAAATGGGGCATCGAATTATCCGCCTTCGACATCGCTTACAAGCCAAGGACCGCGGTAAAATCCCAGGTTCTGGCGGATTTCGTTGCAGATTGGACAGAAGCTCCGGATGCAAGTCTGGAGCCGGAACCAGAGACATGGGTCATGCACTTCGATGGATCCAAACAGCATCAAGGCTCAGGAGCCGGAGTCACCCTGAAATCCCCTACCGGAGAAGAATTGCAGTATGTTCTGCAGATCCACTTCGAAGCTACCAACAACATGGCGGAATATGAGGCTCTACTACACGGTCTGCGCATCGCTAAGGAAATTGGGATCAAGCACATCATATGCTGTGGAGATTCCGACCTGGTGGCACAACAAGTAGCCGGAACCTGGAACGCCAGAAATTCCGTCATGGCGGCCTACAGAGACGAAGTTGACGAGATTGCCAAGAGCTTCCTCGGATACGAAGTCAAGTACGTCAGGAGAGACGATAACACAGCGGCAGACATGCTATCCAAGCTCGGATCCGGCAGGAAACCAATTCCGCCTGGCATTTTCCTGGAGCATCTCCGGATACCCTCAGTTAAGGGCGCTAACCCGGAAAACCTGCAGGTGGCGGTGTCTTCGGCTAGGGAAGTGATGGCTATCATTCCGGCTTGGACCCACCTTTCCTGGACTACCTCATCGATCAGAAGTTGCTGAGGACGAGGTCCTCGCACGACAGATCGTCAGCGAGCACGAACCTACACAATAGTTGATGGACAGCTCTACAAACGAAGTGCCAGGGGGTATTTCTTAAATGCGTCTCCAATCAAGATGGCATTGAAATCCTCGGAGAGATCCACGCAGGGACTGCGGGCATCACGCCGCTCCCAGATAACTCGTTGCATATGCTTTTCGGTTAGGTTTCTCTTGGCTTACAGCCTAAAGAAGACGCTGATAAAATAGTCAAGACCTGCCGAGGTTGTCAAGACTACGCTACTCAACCAAACGCTCCAGCCAAGAGCTGAAGACCATACCTATCACCTGGCCATTTGCGGTCTCGGGGGCTTGATATGGTTGGTAAGTTAAAAATCATCTCTGGCGGTTTTGAGTACCTCCTGGTCGCTGTTGACAAGTTCGGCAAATGGATCGAGGCTAAGCCGGTGAGAAAAGCCGACGGTGCTACGGCACTAAAATTCGTCTGCAGCCTCGTGATGAGATTCGGCATCCCGCACAAAGATAATCACAGATAATGGCACGAACTTTGCTCAAGGAGAATTGAGGGATTATTGTGAGACAATGGGGATACGATCGGACCTCGCATCCGTGGCTCATCCACGGTCCAATGGTCAGGTTGAAAGGGCTAACGGCCTAATATTATCAGGAATTAAACCACGCCTTGAAGGACCGCTGCGACGAGCAGCCGGAGCTTGGGCTGATGAGTTGGAGGCTGTTACGTGGAGTTTACGAACTACCCCTAACAGATCAACAGGGTTTACCCCTTTTTCCTGGTATACGGATCCGAAGCCGTACTTCCCTCCGACATCATCCACGATTCACCGCGAAGTTTCCGCCTACAATGAAGAAACAAATTTGACGAGGCCGTGACAGCTATCTCGTGGACCCGATCGAGGAAGCTCGGAACTTAGCAGATCGAGATCCGCCATCTATCGACAAAAGCTCCGACGTTATCACGATCGTCGAGTTCGGAAACGCTCCTTTATGGCGTGAGACCTGGTCCTCCGCCTTCGACAGTGAAAGACCATAAGCTGCAATCTCCATGGGAAGGACCCTTCGTCGTTAGCAAAGTGCTTCATAACGGGTCGTACTACCTTGTTGATTTCCGCGAGTTAAGGGATAGACCTGCTAACTGGCACCGGAAACGCAAGCGTGAGGATCCGGATGACATCTACGATGAAACAGATCGCCCTTGGAATATCGCACAGCTACGTCCTTTCTACACTTAGCATATATTTTCCGAGTTCTAAACTCTGTAATAGTTATACATGATCAATGAAATAAAGCTTCTGGTTCACTCTTTTGAGTCTTTTACCTCCTTTACTTGTTCATTTTAGATCGTGTATGTTTTTTCCGACTAAAACCGCAGAGCTGGATTTTTCCGCCTAGGCGTGTATGAAAGTTGTGATTTTCAAAATCGTCCTTTAGGACGTAAGCTTAAGTTTTCTGATTAAGTTGTTATCTGTTGCGAACTCGTGGATTCCTAGTAGCGATCTCCGGCACCTATGCACGGGGGCTTGTTTCCGCGGTTATGGACGGACTGCCATTGGGCTTCGTCGCGCCGGCGAGCGTTTCGGCTAAGGTTTTCCGGCTCGTGGAAGGTCAAGCGAGCAAGCCAGAAAATAGCGAAATCAGCACTTGCTTTCCGACATAAAACGAAACATGCGCATAATATTTAACGGATAGCAGGATAAGTTTTTCCGCCCCATGCATTATCGTTTCGTTCCTAGCTACTTAAGAATTTAGTCTTATTACAAACCCTCGCTGGGGCCAAAATGATGCAACTTTTTTCAATGTTTCAAACAGGAACTCTACTCGGAGTCCTCCTCTTCAGATTGCTGGTAGCTGGAGCCGTCGTCACTGCCGCCAGATCCGGCTTCAGAGTCGTCTCCAGAGTTTTCTCCGGAGTGCTCGCTGCTGGACCCGGATCCTTCCCCATAATACTCTGGCTCGCCCGCTTCCTCCTCCGCTTCGAAAAACCTTACGCAGATTGTGCCGCTTGTACCGTAACGAGTGATCCACTCGCCTGACAAACAGCTCTTCATAGCCTTCAGTTTCCGCGAGGAGGGCGCTCATGTCGGAACTCTCGGGGGCTCCGCGTGCAGCTTGCGCCAGGTTGAGTGAGGGGAAGAAAGCCTTGCAGGTGGCCAGGACTAAGGAGGCGGCTCCGCGCGCTGAAGATTTTTGCCAGTCCTTCATGAACTCCGGCACCTGTCGCATAAGTTTGGTCATTGTGTCGATGACACTGGTTTTGGCCTTCTTTAGCCGCAGAGCCGTGGCGATTCCGCGACAAGCCCCAAACAGCGCATCAATTGATTTCCGCGCTTCTTCGTACGCCTCCGTCCTCGTCAGATTTGAATCCTTTGTCCATTCAAAGCCAAGGCTCGCTGCGGAAGAAAGAGGATCAGTTCCGTCAGAGAAAATATGCAAAGGTGGTCTGAGCAACGACGCGGAAACATGCTTACGGAAGATAAGTTTGTCAATGGCTTCCGCCTCCGCCTGTGGCTTTGTTCTTGGCAATTAGGGAGAGCGCGCGACCTTGGCTTTTCTCCGCCTTGTCGATCAGTTCCGCCTTCTCACGAGCATGCTTCTCGGAGAGCTCCTTCCTCGCCTCAGTCTCTTTGCTTGAAGATTCTTTCATGAAGTTTTGGAGGGACTCGTTCTCCGCCTCAAGCACCTTGACCTTGGCGGATAGTTCATCAAGCGAGGAATGCTTGCGCTTGCTTCAAAGCAGAATTGAACATGTTATGCACCCTGAACAACTGTCAGCACAAGTGAAGATCCGGATCTCGTACCTTGAAGTCGGGTCTCAAGCAGCTGGATAGCCTTTTGGCTATTTTCCGCGTGTTCGCGCAGTCCCTCAATCTCCTTGATTTGCTCCAGCACGTGAATGCGCAAATCTTCGTGCAGTTTCCGCGTGGACTGAGAAGCAGCAGAGAGTTAGTCGGATATTAAAATCTGGGGGGCTGGCGAAGATTTCAGACTTGGCGAAGATTTCAAATTTCCGCCTAACAAGACATTTTGAGAAAGCATCGGCTAATACATGTTACACGAAACTATATCACCCAATGCTTGGGGGCTAGTATTACCCGCCGCACTTCCACGTGCTTGGCGAAAAATCCTTCGTGCTATCCTCCGCTCCGCGAGATAACCCACTTCCTCCTCCGGCTTCCCCCATACCTTGTTCAAACATGGCGGAAACTTCCGCGTGACGCTCGCGAGGGTAAGTTTTCGGAGGGACGGAGTTGGCTCGAGGGCCGACGCGGGTCGCATTGGTAACTTGGAGGAGCTTGGCCTTTTGCTCTTGCTCCTCATCGCAGGTCCCGCGAAAGCGGAACTTGGTTGATCTGGTGGAGGCATGGGAGAGGAGGTCCCCTGGGTGGAGTCGCCATGGTGGGCAGGGTCTTCCGGAAGGTCATCAAGGTCAATGATGTCCTTCGGATCCGGCTTGCTGGCAGATGAAGCCCTAGGCGGAACTTCCACCTCAGGAGTGATAGGGAAGGAAGCCGGAGATGGTTTGGCCTTCTTCTTGATGACCCTTGGGGCCTTGGGAGGCTGGCTTCCGGAACTTCAGGAAAAACATACAAATATAAGAGCAAGTGTTAACCAGAACTTGGGTCTCGGAAGAAGACGCTTACCCGGAAGGCTTGAAAAAGTGCTGGATGGCAGGCTGCCCCTTGTTGCTGGTATTGATCAGCGCGAGGCGCTTCTTTTCCGCCTCAGCTTTCCGGGTAGCCGCGATGCTGAGAGTTTCGCGGGGGCGTTTCGCGTAAGGGCTGGAAGGGGCTGGCTTCTTCCTCTTCGCGGGACGTGGAGCTTCAGGAGCTTCCGCCTCTGACGTGGCTTCCGGATCCGTGTGGCCGGTGGATGGGACTCGGAGGAGAGTTCCGAGCTCATTTTCCTCAAGTGCCTCGAGCTAGTTCAAAGTTACACTTAGCCAAAAGTTTGAAGAAAAGCGATAAACCAAAGTCAAGACGACGTACCGCAGTTCCGGATCCCTCCGTGTGGATGTCTTTGTTGCATACGTGAACGTGGAGTTCACGTGGGATTTTGATGAGGACCCGGATCCTTTTATCGATGGCGTCGGCGGAGAGGTTATCCTTGGTGGCGCGCATCGGATCGTCGCGCCCTGTGTATTCAAACATCAGGCGGTCCCGATGTTGCAGCGGCTGGATCCGCTTCGTGAACCACGAGAGGGTTAGGTCTTTTCCCGTCAGCCCCTCCTCCGTAAGCTTGCAGATCCGCCTGACAGCGCGGGTCAGCTGAGGCGAGTCGGAGAAGTGGGGGCAGTGCGTCCAAGACGGAAGCTCGGTGGCGGGGCAGTTCTTGAAAGGCGGTAGTTTCTTGTCGCTCGCGGGGTCGGAGACGTCCTTTAGATAGAAGAAACCCCCAGACCAGTATCTCGCGGATTCATGGCGGTCGGTGGGGGGATAAACGCGGCCCGGGCGGATGATGAAGGTGACGGATCCGCAAGTCGCCAACTCGGAAGTTTGGCGGATCTTCTCCTTCTTGACAGAAAAGTAGTATTGGAAGAGAGAGCTGCGGGGTTACCCGGAGGTGGCCTTCGCAGAGAGCAACGTGGTTGCTGATGGCGAGCACGCTGTTCGGAGATATGTTGTGAGGTTGGAGTCCGTATGTCTTCAGAATCTCCCGGAAGAAATCTGAAGGCGGAAACGAAAATCCGCGCTCCACCAGTGCCTTCGTCAGCACCATCTCGTTGTCCCTTGGAGCCGGAGCTGGTTCATTTGGAACTGTCCTCCAGCTTCCGGGTTGCAGGAAGCCCTCTAACTCGAGATTCTTTAACTCCATCTCGGTGGTGGTACAGGGCCACCACTTCCCCTTAGCTTCGGAGTCGCGCTTCCGAGCTTTTGATTTCTTGGCAGCCTCTTCTGTTTGCTGCTCCGACTGGCCCGCCTCGGAGGTTTTCTCCGGGTGAGCAGAGGTCCCCTCAGTCTCCTTGCCGGAATCCTTTGTAGGATCCAGCCTGATGGGAACAAAGGGAGGAGGGGCGGAGGAAATGGGCGTCGCCATGATCGGTTCCGAGCTCGGAGGTGGAGTCGTCGAAGACATCTGAAGAAAAAAGGTTGGCGGAAACTTTCCTTAGTCGGATCTCAATTCGTCTTCCCCAAGTTCATCCCTACCAACTACGGCGCGAAGTTTGAGCTCGAGGATTTACCGTAATGGCGCGTGCGGTGGTCGGGGTTGCCGGCGGCGAGTTTTTCCACGCGGTGGTTCGCCGGAGTTAAGAACACGAAGAACACTGCGGCGGAGGGCTCGCTCCGGCAATGCTCCGGCGACTTTCCGGCAGGTTCCGGCGCGGCGGAGAAGAGGCTCGCGGGCGGCGCTCGGAGGAGAGGTGAAAAGGGGGTGAATGGGGTGAGAAGGGGTCGACGGCTGATATTTATAGGCTGAGGGGATAAGATTCGTGTTCCGCATCCTGTGGTCGGAACGCAAGCGTCGCGCCGTTGGATGCGTGACACGTGTCCCAAACCCTAGCGGTAAAAATGGCTAGAGATAAGTTACCGCGCAAATCGCGCGAAAATGGCGCCAGAATTGGCGGAACCGTTTGAGTCTTTTAAGATTCCGGGTGATTGCGTGAAGATAAGTTGGCTCTTGTTCGCAAGCAGGGAGTAACCCGGAAATGTTCTTTGGAACGTCGATGGATGAAGTCCCGCAGGATGAGAGCATTTTCCGGCTATAAGTTGGAAAAAGAAGAAAATGCAAAGTTTGAGCTCTTCAAGTTTCTCCGCGTTGCCGACGATGCCGGAAACCTAAGAAACAAGCATGGCGGAAACTGCTGGCGAAACTCGGAGAACTCTGGGGGCTACTGTTGTGGGTATACTTCATGGGTGTACCATCGACAGTGCCTAGATCCGGCAAGCCCGGGTGGCCCACAGACGGTGATGAGGCATGTGGCCCATCGGGCGGCCCAGTTGCTGTTGATCATGAAGGAAGAAGTCCAGCCCAGGATCAGCAGGCCGGATCCGCACCGACCTAGGAGTGACCCGGATCCAGGGAGGCCCATGAGGAACCCGGATCCAGTACGACATGTATGGAAGGCGGATCCGTGACGTGCACGGCAAGATATTGTACCGTAGCTAGGCTATCTGTAATCCGGCTAGGACTCTCCGTGTAAACCCTAGATCCGTGCGCCTTTATAAGCCGGATCCCGGGAGCCCTAGAGGCACAACCACAACTCATTGTAACAACGCGAAAGCGCCCAGATAATTCCAGACAAGCAGCAGTAGGCCCTGTCATCGTGCAGGTGTTCCGAAGCTGGGTAACTCGCGTACCACCGTCCCGTGTGCACTCCGCCCTATGGTCCCTACTTCTTCTCCACCTCGTGAGGATCCCTCCTCCGAGGTACCGTCGATTAGGCAACGACAATGTTGCTACCAAAAATAAGCAAGAGGCAATGGAGAAGATGCTAGCTGAGAAGGAGAGAAAGCAATTAGAGAGAGCTCAACAAAAGGCTGCAAAAGTGAGCAGAAATGCAGAAGAAGCAAGAGACGGGGCTCAACTCATGGCTACACTCAAGGCTACTCAATCCAACAATGATGAAGTGGATGATGATGCAGATGCATTTGTCACCCAAAAAGTGGCAAAAGTAAACATGTTCAATGAGTTCAGGCCTCCTAGGAGGAAGTATATGTGCTAGTTTGGTTGTAATAATAATTTAATTTTGTGCTTCACATTTGGCACTTGGAACTGTATGACAATGTGGCTACCATTTTGTTACATTACGGCTACTTTGATATCTATCTTAAATTGCTATATCAGTTTGCTATATAGAAATGTGCATTGCGGTCTTATTCTGTATTTTTATATCAGTTCAATCCCAAAAATTTGTCATCAATAACATAGAAACATATCCATGCACCAAATATAGCTTAAAACATCCCTAACAGAGTCATTACATAGATAGATTGGCACTTCAGCCCTTGTTCAGTACTACATTGGTTTTTAACTGACACATTAGACTACCAGACAACTTGTTCAAAGCTTACTATAGATAATTTCTTCACAGATAAATTAAATTGAGGGGAAAATGTCACTGAAAGCTACCCTAAACCTCAAATCAAACAAAAAGTTCAAATTCAAGCCACACATTTTGACTTACCCCATGCTTCTTGCACTTGTAGTAGATCCACCTGTCGTTTTGCCGTGCTAGAGACGTTGCGGACCACCGGCCAGCCGCAGTCAGGGCACAGATCGTCGGAATGAATGGGTCGTGTCGGCAAAATGCGCTGCTACTAGAGCTCGCGCTAGGCATGGCGGAAGACGCGGGCGCGACGAGTCGACCAGAGTTTGGGGCAAAACCTAGGCATGCAAGCAGTAGCGCGATCTAGGGCTCTAAGATGCAGCGGCGAGGAGTGGGGAATGTCGGGCATGGGTGGCTAGTCAATCTCAACTTTTGCGAATAACCCCCTCGCACGATTCTTTGAGACAAATTGCAATGAATAGCAGGGTGACCAAACTGATCAATGCGGCAAGTTCATTGGCCTCACGCTCCTGTCATGTGGGCCCTTCTCAGCCACATCAGCCCGCACGCCCGGTGTACCAAGCGGAGTGACCGTAGAAAATATGTCAGACATACCACCCCAGCGTATTTTCAATGTAGATGACTAATCTGATCCAAGCCGACAAATTCATGTACTAACCATGTATTTAACCCTTTAGAAAATCAGGGAAAACCCTTTAGAAAATTAGGGAAACAAGATGAGAAAGAGAAGAAGGGCGACCCGTGCAAGTATTTTGTTCCAACCTTGCTGCTCCTGTGGTCCGGTGACATGCACAACACAGGCGCCACGTCAAGGTTGTGGCAGGAGAGGACGCGCACGCTTGCTGGATCCTGCCGTCGCTGTAGCGCTGCCGGGTTCCAGTTTCCAGCATGCCAAGTGAAAAATGGTGCGTGCACGTGAACCGTCGTCTCCACGGTGCCTCGTTTCACTTGCAGGTGTCAGATTGGCCTGGCCAGCGACACGACGCAAGCCATGCTCGCACGGCACGGCACACTTGTGTGTGGTTGTCTCGGAGATTTGCCCTTTTTGCACAAGGCAGCGCACTCGATTCATATGGCACCGCACTGCAGAATCACGCACAGTACATTTTGGTACGTACAGCTCCTATGCGCGCGAGACCACACCAAGCCTGCAACGCTGTAAAAACTGTTGGGTGTTGCAGGAAGGCAAAGCCTGAATCGGCCGTGATCGAGCCACCGTGCGTGCATTCTTTTGCTAGCGCCGCGGTGGTGCTGCTGGTACCGGCGGCGTGGCTGGCTTTTGAGGGCGCCGGCCGCGAGTGATGGGATGGGCTTGGACTGAAGACGTAGTCGGTCGGGGGCTCTGCAGCGCATGCAGAGGCCGGCGAGTGCGCTCGATCCTACTGTGTGGTATTGCGTGTGTGGTCATTTCTCACAGCTCACACCTGACCTGAGCTGTACCGGCGACGAGGCCGCCGGGAGAATCTTCTCATTTTGTCGTGGAAATCTGAGCGGTCCTCTCCTCCCCGCCCCTCGGATCCGCTGTGTTTCGGGACGACGCAACCTTCCTTTGGTTGGTTTCCGAGCTCCTCTCTAAATGAACTGCCAGTGATAAAAGTAGTGTGCTCCGTATCAAAAGCGTCACTTTCTTTTGCCGGGTCTAGCATACCGAAGATTTGAACGTCAGCCATAAAAATCAGGCCACTAAAAGTAGTTCATACGTCCCAATTAGTTCAGAAAAATGGTGCTCTAAAAAGCATTAGGTTACTTGAACAACAATGCATGATTTCACATCCAAAAGATGTTATGGGTGCAATAATAAATCTACACACCTCCTCTTGTCCCATGGCTCGTCGCTCCCTACACGAGGGGGAGACAGGCGGCTCTTCCTGGGAGAAGAAGCTGAAGCCTATTTCGAGGAAGCCGAAGTACGAGGCACCACCGCCGAAGTGCACAGCTAACCATCTCCGGTTCTAGGTGGCAGAAGACCCCGAGGAGTTCTAGGGATAGCGAGCGGTGATGCCCGCCTCGTTCAATGAGGTGCTTCCGGCAACAGATGAGTTCGCCGAGACATGGTCAAGCTTGGAGGCAAAGAATGAGGCGACGGGATTGAGCTCGACAAGGAGGCGCCTCCCCACGTCACGAAGACCCCAGCTAGGGCTGCAACAGCCCGCCACTGCCCAAGGACGGTGGTGTCTACAACTCCTACCGCCGCTTGGGCATTTAATTTTCTATTTTTTAGTTATTTAATTTATGTTTTTTTTTAATTTGTATAAACTCGGTCAAATCCCGTAAAATGCTCTGCCGCACACCGTAGGGAACGAGTGAAGATGCTCTAAATTAGTAAATTGATGTTCCAGCTTTAGTCTGTGCGCGAGATGGATCGAGCCGCCGGAGCAGCGATACTAGGATACTAGATCAGCAGATGCAACAACTAAAGGGGATAGGCCACTCCGACGTGCTGAATTGGAGGGCACTCGCACCGTCCCCCATCTCCAGCCAAAGCGTCCGGACTTTCCTTTTGTCTTGTCTGGCTGCTGTGGAATCCACCGATTCTGGAAGGAATAATAAAGCACCCGCGCGCAACAGGGCGATTCGAAGGCCAACGAAAGATTAAAAAAAAAAAGCACCAGCAAAATCATCTCACTATACGATAACGTGCATACGCCTCTGCTGAGAAATATCACCGCCTAGCATGCAAGGCCTACTAGCTTCTAAATATATCACTTTTGCTAGGGTGTCCCCCTCCCCCTCCCTCATTCAATTTTTGGTGAAGTGAAACACATGAACGATCAGGATTTCTTCGTACCTCTTTGTAACCAGGGACGAAATGATTAAAAGTGAAAAAACGTAAGTATAAGCCCTATAATAACTCGTACGGTTCGTTTATGTCTATATTATTCAGTAATCAGACACGCGGACAAGGTGTACGCTGAAAACCGAAACATCCATGGGTAAAATATTTCGTTGACCACATCAGCTGGTAGAAACATTGAGTACACCTAGTATATCTATACAAGAGTATATAGGGTTTGATATAGGTTTTTGCGGGCTAAAAAAAGCACCGGTGAAAAGGGAGGAGGACACCGAAGCAAGCCTCTATGTATAGGTGTAGCTCTACGTGGTGGACGTGGTAGTTTTGCTTCATAGGTCTAAATATATCTACAATAAAAAGTGTATTTTGAAATGTCTACAAATTCTGATTTTCTTTTCTAGGTTTACAATTTTTTTTGCGAAACACAATACAAACATAGACACTCACATATGTGCACATACACTCACCCCTATGAACGCACGTACACCTTACCCTATGAGCTCCTTCGAGACACTGTGTCAAAGAAACTTCATCCAGTGGTTCTTGAGATTGAAGAAGTCGCCATAGATGCCTCTCTGTCGATGGAAACATTGCTTCCCACTGAAGAATATTTCATCTTTATGAGACACCAAACTGTTAAACCTGCGATTTGAATTCTGGGGGCTGGAGATGTCATTGCCCTCCTAACCACCCAACCACATGTTGTTTCTCTTCTAGATTTACATTTGGACATGCTATATATGTACACAAAATTTTGTAACAAAAATATATTTCTTACGGGCTATGTAAAAAGGACAAAAACGAATCTCGTGTTCAGCCATTTCGGAGCACCGAAAATTCTCTTTTTTATGCAAGTCACAAACCGCGAGACTTTATGTGTGAACATAGAATGTCCAGATATATGCTTAGAATATTTTCTCATATTTTCTGATAATCTAAAAAATAGTATTTTTTAAGCAGTGAGTGCATGTGCAACCATGAGCTAAGGCTTTTCACAATGATAGGTTCTTAGACAAAATGGTTATGTGGCATACTAGGTAAAATAGTAATGTGGCATACTGTACTAATATTAGAGCATCTTCAGCCGCGTCCCCCAAAGTGACCCCCAAACGGCAGCCGGATCGAGCATTAGGGGGACGTGCCGCGTTTCCCAAACGCGGCCCTAAATTTTTTTATAGGGTTTTCGAAAACACAACCTTTTATTAAACACAACATACAAATAAATATGTTTACCAAAACTGTTTTCAAATTAGAATACAACAAATAATAAAACAACTAAACAAATATAATAAGTGGGGCTGGATCAAGGCGCCCTGACACTCATAGATCAAGGCTGATAATCCTTTCACCCTCCACATATGTTCAACGAGATTATTTTGAAGTTGCTCGTGAACATTAGATAATAGCCTTTGGTATATTCGTGGCCATTGGTCTCATAGTTGCATGGTGGAGCATGACCTTCCACTAGTTTGCTGCACACCGGAGACCGCACCAACACGTTGATATCATTGTGTGATCCCGCCATGCCAAAGAAAGAATGCCAAATCCACAGGTCATAATCTGCCACAGCTTCAAGCACTAGACTGCAATATCCATGATGTCCTTTGTGTATATCTTGCCAAGCAAACAGACAGTTCTTCCATTACTAGTGCATGCAATCGATACTTCCAAGCATTCCAGGGAATCCTCTCGCAACATTTTGTGCCATGATCCTGTTATCACCAGATTTTGGCCGAATCAGGAGATGGGCCGTAATTGAGATGGGCTTAGAAGATATACATGAAAGATACTCTCGAACCGGCCTTGTACAAGAAGTTTGGGCTAGATTGCCCGTGTATCTGTATATTATTAGATCGTGTCGGTTAGAATTAAAAGATAGAGTCTAGCCCGTACACGGGTTAGTTTATTTCCGAATTAGAAAGTCCCTTGGACTATAAATATGTACCTAGGGTTATTGAGAAAGGAGGACAATCACGTTCACAACAAACACAAACCAGGCGCATCGCCACCCCTTATTTCGAGGGTTTCTTCCGGGTAAGCATCATGCTGCCTAGATCGCATCTTGCGATCTAGGCAGTATACGTTTATTCGTTACCTTGTGCTACTCGTGCTGAAGCGTTGTTGATGGCAAGTAGCACTACTTATCATAGATGTTTTGGGGCTTGCATTGATGCTTTTCTTATGCATATTTGCTTAGCAATGCCGTCCCTCGATATCTAGCTGCCCTTACACCTATCTAGGTGTAAGGGTAGCACCTTGCTTGTTCGTTACTTAGTAGATCCGATCCGTTATAGTTGTTCCTTGTTCTTCAAGGATTAGTTTAATATCTGCATGATTAGGCCTTATGCTGGGTTGGATGATCTGGTAGTGCGTGAGGTGTTGTTTTACCGTTCCTACAAGGGATGTTCCGGGAATTGACTTAATGTTGGTTTTTAGGCCTCTTTTAGGAATAGTTTCCATCATCTTTCGTATCTGCTAGGCCCAACTACGCGTAGGATGTTCCGATTATGCGGTGAAAACCCTAAACTGTCGTAGATTGGTTTTAGCTTTGTTTTGATCAAGCAGGATCCCCATGTCATCGTAAATCCAACGTGAACCATGGGGCGATCGGCTCTTTGAGCCGATCCACAGGGCAACCTGAGAACCGATCGGGCTCGTATTTAATGTTTACGTGTCTACCATGCAGGAGACTAATCGAAGCAATCCAACACCTTCCTGATCAGGTATAGGTCAGGTGGCACGCCCTTGCAACCGTCAGGACGTGTGCTGGGACTTTGCGGGACGACGCGAGGCACCAGGGCCCACTTAGCAGTCTTGGGAGTCTCCCGGCTCTTCGTGTTGCTTAACCACTGCTCGCCGGTGGGTTTTGGCAGGCAACACATTCTGGCACGCCCGGTGGGACACTTTCTGCAACAACCACGTCAACATCGGCAGCCAAGATGTCGGACGAACTGATCAAGTACGAGGATCTACCTGCAGAGCATAAGAAGAAATACGATGAGCTGAAGGCCATCTTTGAAGCCGATCTCATCGGCTCTTTTGAGAAGACCCGTTCGCACGGCATCAGGTTCAAAGGATTCACACCCGAAGGCGCGTTCGAGGGATTAGATCTGTCTCTCCCTTCGGAGGAACGTACCAGAGCCCTGCGCCAGGAAATTAACTATGCTGTGGCTCATTCCCTACATCGGCATTCTGAGAGCCTGGTGAATACTCTTGAGCGGGTTGCGCTTGGTGTGGTGCAAGAAATCATGAAACATCAATTCTCCGTCAGGACCTGCTCTAGGGACTCACCAGGGAGAGATACCATTCCACACTAGGCTACCACTGCCATTGGCGATGGCAGCTCCACAGCAACAAGGTTCACCGGCATACGTTGTCTACAAGGCTGGAGGTGATCCTGGCGACTACCAATTCTTGTATGAGCCGCCCAAGGAGATTCCACATGGATACGTGTGCACATACGTGCCGGACTGCAACAACTGGACGCACGCGATCCAGACTTCAGCAGGAGGAATTGCCGGAACAGGAGCGATTGTTACGGTAGGAGGGATTGCTGGAGCCGCGGGGAGTTCTGGAGCAGATGCTGAGAAACAAGCGTGGCTAACTAAATATGCCACTGCCACGAGTCATGAAAGCTCAACCCCTACAGCTCCTAATGTGGATCAGATCAGCGCAATCTTGAGAGATCAGTTCGGCATCCTACCGAAGAAGAGAACAATCGGCTATTCCAAGCCGTACCCCAACGAGTATGACCTGATCCCACTGCCGCCTAAATATCGGCTCCCTGACTTCACAAAATTCAGTGGATCAGAAGGGTCTAGCTCCATCGAGCACGTGAGCTGATACTTGGCACAGCTGGGCATGGTTTCAGCATCAGAACCGCTACGTGTGAGGTTCTTTGCCCAATCTTTCACGGGTCCAGCCTTTGGGTGGTACACCTCGTTACCCCCAGATTCAGTTCGGACATGGAAGCAGCTGGAAGAGCAGTTTCACATACAATATCATTCAGAAGCTACCGAAGCTGGCATTGCCGATCTGACGCAGGTTCGGCAAAGGCGAGGAGAGACGGTGTCTGAGTACATTCAACGTTTCAGAACTGTCAAGAACCGATGTTATTCGGTTCATTTATCTGAGAAAGAAGCAGTCGAGCTGGCCGTGGCAGGCCTCGTAGCGCCACTCAAGGATCTGACGTTCCAAGTGGAGTACAATTCGTTGGCGCACATGGTCCAGAAACTGACATTGTATGAGCAGCGCCACCCAGAATTGTACCAAGACAAGTTCAAGCGCACGATAGGCATGGTCGACGCTGAAGAGGATGAAGACCCTGCGGAAGATCAGGAAGTCGCCGTGGCTGAATGGACTCGGACGGCAGTTCCTGTGTCCTGCAAATGGGTGAAACAACCAGGGCCTCCAAAAGGGTTTGATTTTGATTTAAGCAAAACTGAGCAGATTTTTGATTTGCTGCTGAAGGAGAAACAGCTGAAGTTACCCGAAGGCCACAAAATTCCTACGTCACAAGAGATGAATGGTAGGCCATACTGCAAATGGCATCACACGTTCACCCACGCCACCAACGACTGCAAAGTGTTGCGCGCACAGATTCAAATGGCGATAGAGTCAGGCCGATTAATCTTCGGACAATTTGCCATGAAAGTAGACACACATCCGTTTCCTGGCGTCAACATGGTGGATCTCAGTCACTCCATAAGATGTGAGCCAGGTTTCTCTTTTGATGTCAACATGGCAGGGCTTGGTAACCGCCATGGCAAGGATAAAGCAGAAAGCAGTCACTCCCGTGGCAAGGAGAAAGAGGAGGCCGATCCACGCGACCGGCCCCAACATGATAACAGACGGTACCTGACAGAAGAAGAAGTGAGAAGCTTGCGGTATCAATGACCACTCTCCGCGCATCTCCTTAACAAATATGAGCAGCAGTATGACCGACGTCGGCGCTACGACGTGGATGACGAAAGATATCGTCGGTCTGATGCAGATGACAGGAGGTATCGTCAATATGATAGAGATGATGAAGGGTACGAGCGTCACGCTAGAGGGAAGTCAAGAGAGCAAGAAGACATGGATAGGCATTGGAACTGTCCTTTCTTTAAACACTGCTGGGACTCAGGAATGAGCCGATTACCTACAATCGAGAACTGCCCGGAATGTAGACAGCAGAGGAAGGGAACAAATGAAGTTTCAGTGTTCAAGCGTCTAGGGCCTCTCCCACCTCAGAGTAAACGAACTGAGTCATCCCAAGATGAAGACTTTGAGGAGTCAGATGAAGAAGAAGATAGGTACCACCGGCCAAGGTGGTGCCCTGATGGACTCAGCCATTCTCAGAAGCGTAGGGTGCAGCGGCTACGAAACTTGGAGGAAGCCGAAGCACAGTACCTGTACACGTTGAGGAAGGCACGGCCCGATCTGGCCGTGAAAATTCAGCAAACGTTGGAGACAGAGATGCGCCCGCCAAAGAAAGTGTGGCGCCCTAAACAGACAAAAGCCGATGCAGAGGCATCGGCTGATACAAACATGGTGTTCATGCTCCCGTCAGAGTTTTGTGCTCCAAACGACGAGGAAGTATCGGTGGCTCAATTCGACTGCGGTCCACGGCCAGTGAGCTTTGAGAAGCCACGAGAGAGGAGCTACAGGCACTTGAAAGCTCTATACCTAAAAGGTTATATCGATGGGCAGCCTGTCAGCAAGATGTTGGTTGACACGGGAGCGGCAGTCAACATAATGCCGTATTCCATGCTACGACGATTGGGACGCTCGAATGACGATCTGATCAAGACCAACGTCACATTAAGCGATTTCAACGGCCAAGCATCAGAAGCAAAAGGTGTTCTGAATGTAGATCTGACCGTAGGCCAAAAAACCATACCTACCTCGTTCTTCATCGTCGACAGCAAAAGCAATTACGCTGTCCTGCTAGGAAGGGATTGGATTCACGCTAACTGTTGCATCCCATCCACAATGCATCATACAGTGGGATGGAGATGAAGTGGAGGTCGTTCAGGCAGATGACTCAATCGAGATTTCACTAGCTGCCATGAATATTTGGGATGCAGACGACCAAGAGCCGCTCTCTGGAATCAGTTTGGACGGCTGTGAGCGCATCGAAGCTTCAAAAAACGGGGTGAGGCTGGTCTTATCCACCGGCCTGACAGAGCAGCAAGATCTAAATCAGTAGACGTACGTGGCGAGGCCGATCCCTGCGATCGGCCCCAAAAAATAAAAAGCACGAATCTCATCTCGAGCATGTCACGTAGCCATAGTAGAAAACCAAGAAGTTGTAAACCCTCATCGAGCATTGCAATGAAAAAGGAGGCCGATTCTAGCAATCGGCCAAAATTATCCTCAACATGCATTTTACCTGTGTTCAGCATTGATCTAGCAGGCGATGGAAAGCTAGGGTATGGGTTTACATAAGCTGATGAGATCGAAGAGATCGACATTGGTCCTGGGGATAAGCCACGACCAACATTTATCAGCAAAAAGTTGGATCCGCATCTGAGGGGCCTGATGATAGCCTTGTTGAAAGAGTACCCAGATTGTTTTGCATGAGATTATACGGAGATGCCTGGGTTAGACAGGAGCATCATTGAGCATCGGCTCCCTCTGAAGAAAGGATTACGGCTGTTCCAGCAGCGAGCACGACATATGAAGGCCGAAATCTTGGTGGAAGTCAAGAAGGAGATCCAGAAGATGTTGGACGCCGGGTTCATCAGGACATGCAGGTACGCTGAATGGATTTCCAATGTCGTGCCTGTGGAGAAAAAGGATGGCCGATGGCGCGTCACCATAGATTTTCGGAACCTCAACAGTGCCACTCCAAAGGATGAATATCCAATGCCAGTAGCGGAGACATTGATCAATGCAGCTGCTGGTCATAAAATTTTAAGTTTCATGGATGGCAATGCCGGCTACAACCAAATTTTTATGGCTCCAGAAGATATACACAAGACTGCATTCAGAGTGCCAGGCTCGGTGGGCTTGTTTGAATATGTAGTCATGACTTTTGGACTGAAGAATGCTGGCGCAACATACCAAAGAACCATGAATTATATCTTTCATGATTTAATCGGCAAATTGGTGGAAATTTACATCGATGACGTGGTGGTCAAGTCTGTTTCGATGGGTGGACACTTGGAGGATTTGCGACACGTCCTGGACCGAACTAGGAAGTTCGGACTAAGAATGAATCCAAAGAAGTGTGCCTTTGGTGTGACGGCCGGTCAGTTCCTGGGTTTCTTGGTTCATGAACGTGGAATTGAGATCGGCCTGAAAAGTCAAGAGGCAGTGCGAACGATGAAGACACCCACCACAAAGAAGGAGCTCCAATGTCTCATCGGCAAAATTAATTTCGTCAGAAGGTTTATCTCCAATTTGTCAGGACGAATCGAGCCGTTCATGGGATTGGTCAAAATCAAGTCTGATGAGGAGTTTCGCTGGGGGGCAGAGCAACAACAAGCATTTGATGATATTAAGGAGTACCTAACGAAACCACCTGTGTTAGTTCCGCCACAGCAAGACAGACCATTCTACATTTACTTGTCAGTAGCTGACACCTCCATCGCATCAGTGGTGGTGCAGGTTTATGATGGTCTGGAAAAAGTGGTTTTCTACCTCAGCAGAAGGATGTTGGATGCAGAAACGAGGTACCCCGAAATTGAGAAGTTGTGCCTCTGTCTATTTTTCACCTGCACCAAGATTCAGCACATCTTGCTGTCGGCAGAAATCATCATCATATGCAGATCGGATGTCATCAAGCACATGCTGTCGGCCCCTGTGTTGAAAGGCCGACTCGGCAAATGGATGTTTGCGTTATCGGAATTTGATATCCGGTATCAACCTGCGAAAGCAGTTAAGGGACAAGCGTTGGCCGATCTTATTGCTGAACGAATAAACACGGACGTGGCAGCACTATCTGTGCGTGCATGGGCCATGTTCTTCGATGGATCGGTCTGTGAGGATGGTTGCGGCATCGGTGTGCTACTCGTGTCGCCTCGGGGGGCAACATTTTCCTTCTCCATCAGGATATCTACCCCTTGCACCAACAATGTTGCTGAGTATGAAGCGAAATACAAGGGAATGGAGTTGCTATTGGACGCTGGGGCAGAAGCGGTTGAGATCTTTGGAGACTCCAAATTGGTGATTTCTCAACTCACGGAAGAGTACAAGTGTGAGAGCGAGTCGCTCTTCCCATTATGGATGCAATGCCGTGAGCTGATGGCACAGTTCAGGTATATAAACTTCAGTTGGATCCCAAGGTAGCAAAATACCGAGGCAAACGATCTCGCACAGACAGTGTCAGGATACAAGGACGTAGCCGATGGAGCCGATTTTCAGGTGCAGTTCATGGAACCAGATGATTGGAGAGCCGATATCTTCAATTACTTGAAAGATCTGGCTCGGGGGGCACCTAAACGGATAAGATATAGGGCCATGAAGTACGTACTGATTGGCGATGACATGTTCTACAGGACATTGGAAGGATTACTTCTCAAATGTTTGGGACCAGCCGAGTCCAATCGGCTCTTGCATGAGGTGCATGAGGGTGCCTGTGGAACTCACCAATCGGCTCATAAGATGAAGTGGCTGATCAGGCGATCGGGATTTTATTGGCCCACCATGCTTGAAGATTGTTTCCAGTACTATAAAGGGTGTCAAGCATGTCAGAAGTTTGGGAGCATTCAGATGGTACCCGCATCAGCAATGAATCCTATCATCAAACCTTGGCCATTCCGAGGTTGGGCATGGATATGATCGGTAAAATTCATCCTCCATTGAGCAAAAACCATGAATGGGTTCTGGCCATCACAGATTACTTCACTAAATGGGTGGAGGCCGTCCCTATGAAGTCAGTAGCATCGAAGGATGTCATCAGTTTCGTGTTGGAACATGTCATTCATAGATTCGGGATTCTCCAGACTATCACGACCGATGGAGGTTCGGTTTTCGTTTCTAAGGAGTTTAGAAAATTCTGCGAGGATATGGGAATCAAGCTGATCCGATCGTCTCCATACTATGCTCAAGCAAATGGGCAGGCTGAAGCGTCCAACAAGAGCCTGATCAAGCTGATTAAGAGGAAAATCGACGAGCACCCTAGACGATGGCATGAGGTATTGTCAGAAGCTTTGTGGGCTTATCGCATGTCGTGTCATGGAGCAATAAAAATCTCGCCATACCAGCTGGTCTATGGACAAGAAGCTGTGTTACCCTGGGAAATCAAGGCTGGGTCGAGACGGATAACGTTTCAGAATGATTTGACTACTGAAGAATATGCAGCCCTGATGAGTGACAGTATTGAGGATGTAACGGAACTCAGACTATGGTCGCTTGAGAAAATCAAGGAGAATAAAGCCAAGGTGGCTCGCGCATATAATAAGAAGGTGAAGCCAAAGGAGTTCCAAGTTGGTGATCTGGTATGGGAAGCTGTATTGCCATTGGGGACGAAGGATAAAGTGTATGGTAAATGGTCTCCAAATTGGCATGGCCCGTACAAAGTTGACCAAGTGTTGAAGGGTAATGCATACATGCTTGAGCAGTTGGATGGCGTGAAGTTCCCAGTAGCTGTCAATGGTCAACATCTCAAGAAATATTTCCCAAGCATGTGGGATGACGAACAGTGAAATGTGGGGGCCGATTCATGAAATCGGCCAGTAAATTTTTTTTTTATACAAGTCACAGCCGATGCACGGACATCGACTTAAGAATAAAACAGCCGATGCACGGACATCGACTTGAGAACAAAACAGCCGATGTACAGCCATCGACTTTAGAGTTGCAAGATGTTGTGGTCAGATATCAAGATACAGTCTGAATTCAAGGAGTGTTTGCTTGGATATCTGTCTGATTTAGGATTTGAGCTCGGCCTTATGGGCGTTTGAGGGTGAAAGGCCGATATGTCGCTATCGGTTCTTGGTGCGTTGACTTGTTTTGGCAGTCGGAAGATTTGAAATCGAACAAATGGAGAATCACATTGGACGAACGATTTTCATTGATTCGAGGAGGAGATCTTACAAGAAAGAGCCGATGGCTCTCAAAAGGATCATCCGATGTCACTACTACTACTGGTCCTGCACTACTTCCTAAATCTACGGGCCGTTGCTGCCCTCGTCGTCGTCATCGCTGCCGCCGGCGCAGCTGCTGGCGGGCTCTTCGTCGCTGCTCCCGTAGCCCTCTACGGGAGCCTCGTCTTCCTCGTCGTCATCGTCGTCGTCGTCCCACCAGGCGCGGAGGCGCTTTGCCGGCGGATATTCGTCGGAGGAGGTGTCGTCCTCCTCTTCCTCCTCCTCGTCGGAGGAGGTGAAGTCGTCCCAGGAGAAGCGGTCGTCCTCGTTCTCCGCCTCCTCTTCCCCGTCGACGAGGAATTGGAGGTCGTCCTCTCCGTCGGTCAAGGACTTGTCATCCTCGGACCAGACGGAGGAATCGTGTCCTCCTTGTCCCATGTCATTGGGGCGAGGATGTCATGCGCAGCCAACGAGCCCCACTCTGGCGTCGGCTCACGAGAGGGAGACGATACGTAGGAGAAACTTGATGTCGCGGGAGGAGGAGGAGGAGGAGGAGGAGAAGGACTGGGAGGAGAGATCCGACGAGGCGGAGGAGGAAGAGGAGGAAGACATTGCTCTGAGATTGGGGTTTCTTGGTGCCGATGGCCAGAACAGAGCAAGGGGATGAAGTGGCGAACTGTTCGACGCGGTTAAATAATGGGATATGGGGGAGTTAATGTTGCAGCAGTTTCCGAGGAAGTGGTGCCAAAGAACTGTCAAATCGTGCAGAGAAGTTGAGAAGGCAAGGCGTCATGATGAAGGATACTGCGACGGTTCTGCTCTGCCACGACATGACCCGACGAAGAAAAACAGAGTGGTTTTGAAATTATCATTGCCAAAACCAGGGGGGCATGTGTTATCACCAGATTTTGGCCGAATCAGGAGATGGGCCGTAATTAAGATGGGCTTAGAAGATATACATGAAAGATACTCTCGAACCGGCCTTGTACAAGAAGTTTGGGCTAGATTGCCCGTGTATCTGTATATTATTAGATCGTGTCGGTTAGAATTAAAAGATAGAGTCTAGCCCGTACACGGGTTAGTTTATTTCCGAATTAGAAAGTCCCTTGGACTATAAATATGTACCTAGGGTTATTGAGAAAGGAGGACAATCACGTTCACAACAAACACAAACCAGGCGCATCGCCACCCCTTATTTCGAGGGTTTCTTCCGGCTAAGCATCATGCTGCCTAGATCGTATCTTGCGATCTAGGCAGTATACGTTTATTCGTTACCTTGTGTTACTCGTGCTGAAGCGTTGTTGATGGCGAGTAGCACTACTTATCATAGATGTTTTGGGGCTTGCATTGATGCTTTTCTTATGCATATTTGCTTAGCAATGCCGTCCCTCGATATCTAGCTGCCCTTACACCTATCCTTGCTTGTTCGTTACTTAGTAGATCCGATCCGTTATAGTTGTTCCTTGTTCTTCAAGGATTAGTTTAATATCTGCATGATTAGGCCTTATGCTGGGGTTGGATGATCCGGTAGTGCGTGAGGTGTTGTTTTACCGTTCCTACAAGGGATGTTCCAGGAATTGACTTAATGTTGGTTTTTAGGCCTCTTTTAGGAATAGTTTCCATCATCTTTCGTATCTGTTAGGCCCAACTACGCGTAGGATGTTCCGATTATGCGGTGAAAACCCTAAACTGTCGTAGATTGGTTTAGCTTTGTTTTGATCAAGCAGGATCCCCATGTCATCGTAAATCCAACGTGAACCATGGGGCGATCGGCTCTTTGAGCCGATCCACAGGGCAACCTGAGAGCCGATCGGGCTCGTATTTAATGTTTACGTGTCTACCATGCAGGAGACTAATCGAAGCAATCCAACACCTTCCTGATCAGGTATAGGTCAGGTGGCACGCCCTTGCAACCGCCAGGATGTGTGCTGGGACTTTGCGGGACGACGCGAGGCACCAGGGCCCACTTAGCAGTCTTGGGAGTCTCCCGGCTCTTCGTGTTGCTTAACCACTGCTCGCTGGTGGGTTTTGGCAGGCAACAGATCCTTGCAGTCTCTTCTTCAGTTGGCCCTCTCAAGTAGTATTTGTCAAACTTTCCCACCACAGCTCGGTAAAACTTGTACATGCACTCAATGGCAATAGTCACTCATGCAAAGGTAGTCTTTCTATGTATCGGCATGTGATCCGTATGCAAGCTTCCTCATTGCAGTGGTGCCCTTCTGAATTGACGAGAACCCAGCAATGCCTACATTGTCGTGCTTCAGCTTGAAGTAGGGGTCAAACTCTCGAACGCCGTGGAGGATATTCATCAACAAACCCTTGCTCATCCTATACCAGCGCTGAAAATTGTCGACCTGTGTTGCGTCATATGTGAAGTAGTCATTGTGCAGCATGGTATGCCCCTCCATCCTCTGTGGGGTTTCAACTTCTTTCTACCCGGCATTGAACCTCCGCGGCGCGCCTCTTCCGCTTCTCCGCCTCGGCGTCAAGCATGTTCTGGAGGGACGCGAAGATCAGCAAATGCTCCTGAATGTCATCGTCGAAGGCTTGCTCGTCCTCCAGCAGTCGGACAAGCATCTCGGCGTCGCTATCCATGTCTGCTGAAAATTAATGGTTAAAATTCAGTCACGACAGACGAGGTAAAAAACAACGACCTATCGCGCCTACCTGAGAAGGCGTCGAACACCTTCTGTGCGCAGAGGTGGGCGGATTTGACGGTGCGTTCTGGAACGCGTTGGCGAAGAGGTGGCACCGAAAAGGCCGGCGAGAGAGCCAGCCGCCACGACGGTGCCCGACTCAGAAGAGATCTATCGTCGAAACGGCCGGCATGCAAATCGAGCGGCGGCGGATGGGTGGGAGGCGAGGGAGGGAAGGCGCGACGAGAAATAAAAGGCGCGGACCAAATGTTGTGGAAGTGGTCGTCGACAGCTGGAAGCCCGCCTCGCTTTTCGTTGTGTCCAGCGTGCCCGGAGCGTCCCCTGTGGACCGGGAACGGACTCGGAGCGCCGGACACCGTATTAGGCCGCTCCGGACGAAAGAAGGCTTTGGGGCGCGCGGCTGGGAACGAAAATTCATCCAGCGTCCCAAATATCTTTGGGAATCGCTTTGGGGAACGCGGGTGGTGATGCTCTTATGGTGCCATATAACCATTTTGCCTATGATATCGTGCATGCAACCTTTACACGAAGTCATAAGAAAAAAAAAATGGCTCACTCAGTCACATGCATACATATGATCAAACTCATTAATGTGGAGACAACCCTTAAAAAGTTATCTCTTAACCATTTATTTCACCTATAATAACGTGCTAAAAGATTCTCCATTGTGAAAGGCCTAATGGCATCTCCAGCGGCGCGACGCAAACGGACGCTGAGCGAAAGTTTTCGTCCGCCGTGACCGAAAATGCGTCTGGCACCACCTCCAGCGTTGCGACGCAAAGTGACCGGGCCATCCGCGGAGACGCAAATCTAGCCCAAATATGCGTCTCGGATGCGTCTCTGCGGACGCTGCGCGGACGCGGAAAGTGTCTGCTCGCGTCTGGCGGACGTTTTGTCTGGCCCGCCTGGCAGTGACCAAGCGTCGATGCATCTTCTCCGCCAGTACTAGCGCCGAGGCGTCGCTTCGGCAGTCTACGGCCGCGTAAATGGCGATTCCCCGCGTGGCGCGCGGCCGTCGCCTACCTCTACGCGCGTAGTAATGGCGATGCCACGCGTGGCGCGGCCGTCGCCCTGCCTCCGACCTATATAAACAGGGGCGCGAGCATCTCATCTCCTCCCCACTAAACCCTAGCCGCCGCTGCCGTAGCGCCACTTCCGCTCAGCCTCCACCAAATCCACCATGAGCATCACCGGACGCGGCCAGGCTGCCGCGCCTCCACCTCCACCTTCACCTCCCACTCCACCTCCCCCGGCCTTGAGCTCCGAGGAGTTCGACGACGACGACAGCACCGACGACCTCCTCGACCCGGCCAGGGACGCCGTTGCCCTGGCTCTCGCGGAGGAGGAAGCAGTGGAGGAGCGGGCGGCCCTTGCGGCGGTCGACGCCGAGCTGGAACAGCACAGGCTGGCGGCCGCCGCAGCCGCAGAGGACTCCGACTCCGAGATATCTTGGTCTTCCGATGACCCTGATGCACCTACGCCGGAGGAGAGGGCGGCGGAGCAGAGGGTTATCGTCGAGTCTTTCGAGACGCTCAAAGACGACGCCACGAATGCGAGGCTAGAGCAGTGCTTGCAAGAGGCCACGGCGGCGCACCGAGCCATAGCAGCCGCACGGGAGGCGGCGGAGAAGCATGCGATAGAGCGACGCAACGACGGGGCCGGCCCGTCCGGAAGCAAGAAGTCTAGGCTTCTAGATCTACATTGTATAGTTTTTATGCATTTAAATGTACTACTTTTTATATTTTTAAATACGTTGCAAATCTAAAAATTGGCCGCTCCGGTGGGAGCACACACAGACGCGCGGACAAAATATATTCGCGGGGGACCCAAACGGACGCTCACGACCACTTTTGCGCGTCCGAAATGTATCGCTCCGTTGGAGATGCCCTAAACGCATTTGCGCTGCGTGATACCTTACGTACGTACTTGTATATGCCCGGGCATCCATGAGACACGATGCGACTTCGGTCATGTAGGCCTGCACCACAGCACGAGCCTTCTCTCCCTTGTGCATATATCATCACATATTCACATGAGAGACCAAGTTACGGGTACAAACGCAAGGAAAAAAGAGGCCGCCGACGAGACGTTGGTTCGACGGACACATACGACACTCCACCGGACCCGACGGGAACCGCTGCCAGCGCCAGGACTCTGTCTCTAGCAGCCTAGCTGGCATTTGTACCTCTATTTTTCTCTCGTATCCTTGTCTCCGCTTTATACAGGATGGCTATGCGTAGGGCGTAGCGTACGTAGTGCTCCTCTCTCGGGGATTCTCGATACAGTTACATATAGACAAGAGGCCTTGTGCAGTACAGTTGTACTCGTAGTACCATGTCGCGGTGAAAGCGCGCTCTCAAACGGCATGAAAACTACAAAGTAGGGATGTACGATGATTACGTATTCCTACCTAGCCATGTCCTCTCTACTAACCTGGGAGTGCAGAAAATATTCCTTCCCTGGTTGGACGGCCGTATGTCTGTTTAATTACCATGTCACGTACCATCATCAAATTGGTAAAAGTGTCATTATTAGGGGACAATTAGTCGGCAGGTGCTGTGCTCCAAAGTACGAAACCATCAATGATTCCCGCGTGCTTCAGATGGATAATACATGACACAAAATCTAGTGCTATTCTGCGGATGCATGATCGAGCTCTGCATGAGACTACTCATAGTGAAAATAGCATAGTTAGTAATAGCATATGTGTGGGAGTGGTGTTTCGGAACATGGGTGCATATGCTCCGGAAATGGTGAATGGAACCTGGGTGCGCGCGCACCCATTTACGAAAAGTTCAAAAAAATGCTATTTAAAAATTTCAAAAAAATGTGAAGTAAATTTTTGCATGTATATATTATGTTGATACTTACTCGTGTGTGTTTTCACGGAAAAATACCATTGTGTGTGACCTACACAAAAATGACAAAATGCAAATTCCTATTCTTGTGAATAGTAAAATTCCTATTCACTATTCTCATTTGGACATTTTGTCATTTTTATGCAGGCCACACACAATGGTATTTTTTCGTGAAAACTCACACGAGTAAGTATCAACATAATATGTACATGCAAAATTTTACTTCACATTTTTTTGAAACTTTTAAATAGCATTTTTTTGAACTTTTCGTAAATGGGTGCGCGCGCACCCAGGTTCCAAACGTCCGGGTCGGCATATGCTCCCACTATTTTGAAATGCATATTACATGGATTTTGAATTTCAGAAAAATTGAAACGAAAAATTTGTACGTACATCTTCACATGCTACACACTCACAAAGTCGTTTCATAAAAAATTGACTTATTATTTGATGTGTGTAAAAAAGACAAATTTCAGTGCAAAAATAATGCTTTTCACAAGATAATTTTTCTCTTTTTTACATAGACCACAAAAAATGTTGGTTTTTTGTGAAACTTGAGGAACACACATATATTATGGAGATGTACGTGTAGAATTTTTTGTCAAATTTTTTCGACACTTCGAAATATGATTTTTTGGTAGAGTGAGCATACGCACCCGGGAGCCGAATTGAATTTCCGCATATGTTTCAAGATATTTTGGTGATATGGTATGATAATAAATGATAAAAGAGAGTGAGGTGGTAACTAGCTATGTTACCATAAAATCACATTTTCCAAGATAACATGAGTCTATAACATAATTGATATTAGTTGCATGACACCATACATATGTTACTCTCCACTATGGAGTTAGTAACATAGAGTAGTAACATGTGCATGATACTACTCTACGTTACTTCCCACTATGACTAGTCGGGCAACCCATCTGGCGATGCAAGGTGGGGTCAAGACTCCCGCCAAGACATGCACCGTCCGTAAACGATACTACCCGAAGAAAGGAGAGGAGAGAATGCCGACCCAGACCCCTCTCCAAGCTTAGGCAAAGGAGCTTAAGATGCAGAATACTTCTTACGTATATATAATTCTTTTCAAATGTCAAACAATGTAAAGTTTGTAAATTGAGAAAATATCAAAATTTTGAATACAAAATCAGTACCATTAGATTCACCACGATCTATAATTTTATATCGTATATAGTTGGTATTGTAGATCTATACAATTTTTTAGTAAATATGGTCAAATTTTACATCGTTTGACTTTAAAAAAACTTAGACACACTGCATTGTGGTAATGAGGGAGTATTATATAACATGAAACTTGTTGTGTCTTCGCATGAGACGCTATGCGTAGCACCTGCTGTCAACCGGTATGACTTGACGCCTCCACAAAATGCGTCGGCTGTAGCACCTGCCTATCCAGACCAAACAAAATTTGTAGGTGGATGGTGTGAAACGTCTACGGGGAACGATCGTAGCCTTTCGGGTATCCGAATACGTGTTTGTATACACGGGAAAAGCCCCCGTGGTGGCGTGTACATGAGGGAACGTATTGGGTAGAGTACTACTCTATACTCAATACATATTGATACAATATCTCAAATACCCTCTTAATCTAAACATGTGAGAAGTTTAGATCACTAGTGGAAAAAGAGCCTTTAATCCCGGTTCGCAACTGCCATTAATCCCGGTTGCGCAACCGAGATTAAATATGCGGGACTAAAGGCCCCCCCTTTAATCGCGGTTGCTTACGAACCGCGACTAAAGGCCCGTCCACGTGGGCGCCAGCCGTCCGCCGGGGCGGAGGACCTTTAGTCGCGGTTCTCCTGCCAACCGCGAGTAAGGCCTCCGCAGGATTAGGGTTTAGCCCCCCCCCCCCCCCCCCTAAATCTGGTTTCTTTTTAATTTGTATTGTTTTATTTCTTTTATATTTTATTTTGTGTTTTATTTTAATTTTGAAGAAGTTTCAGTACACATATTCTACGCTACAATATACATGCATATGAATGTACAATTTCAAACAAGTTTGAAATTAGAACCAAGAAGAATTCAAGAGGAATATACAATATATATTCAATCTCGGATGACCATATACAATTTCGAACAAGTTTCCATACATAATTTACGGCATCAGAAGTTCTACGTCCTCGTAATAGTGTTCTCCTTTAGGATGGAGGACTTCCCTCAAAAAAAAATCCTGCTAGTTCCTCTTGAATTGGTCGGAAGCGAGCTTCTGGACTAAGCGTCTTCCGGAAGTTATTCCTCTTGACGTTGTTATCCGACGGCTTCCGCTCAGAGGTATATCTCCGGATGAACTCACAAACATAGTATCCACATAGATTGGTCCCCGGTGGCTGAATATCCCCAGACAGTAACCTTCTAAATTCTAACTCTTTTTTGAATTCAGTGACCGTTTGATCTGAGAACCGTCTCCAAACCCTACAGGGCAAAGAAAATTAAATGAACAAGGGAGTTATTAGTTACTTGATATTAGGAAATGAACGAAAGAGGCCGATCGATATAGAGCGCAAATGATTGAAAATAATTACTTTTGCAGCATATTTCTCATGTTAGTTTCTTTTCAAATAAAGTTTTAGTAAGACCATCTGTAATCTGACCCTTGCTCGATATAAACCTGACATCAAGTTGCTTGATAGAAACCCATTCTCGAACAAAACAAAAGTATATCTCAATATGTTTTGTACGGGCATGAAAAACTGGATTTGCAGACAGGTAGGTGGCACTAAGATTATCATACCATAGACACGGTTTCTCCTGAAGTGAAACTCCAAGTTCACGAACAAGTGCTTCAACCCAAATAAGCTCAGAAGTGGCATTTGCAAGGGCTTTGTATTCAGCCTATGTACTGGACCTGAACACAGTAGGTTATTTTCTGGCACTCCAAGAAACAAGATTGTGACCAAAAAAGGTAGCAAATCCACCAATAGAACGTCTATCATCTAAATCACCTACCCAGTCTGCATCGGAGTAGGTGTAAGGGTATATTGCCCCCATGTGTGGTTTTCATAATTAATGACAACGCCTATGGACTAATGTTTTTATTGAGTTTATATGAAAAAATATTCCATATGTACTACTTGTAGTCCATATGTTGGATTCAAGTATGGATGCCATGAAGATAAAGTTATACCTTGAGTATTGGCATCAAGATCATCGATTTGAAGACATATATGTGATATGATCAAGAAGAAGAAATGAAGATAAAGTTCTTATGTGGAACTCAATATTAGCCATGATCTAGCTTATGTGATAAGCAATGAATGATCAAGATCTTGAGTGCTTGATTCCAAGTGAAGAATTCAATTTATGGCTCTAAGTCGGTGTCATGATAGTCTCATAAGTGGAGCTATAGTTGACTAAGATTTAGAGCATGCAAATAAATGAAGAATTCTATATACACCTCAAGATAGTATGATAGAGCATGAGAAGATACAGGTTTGACCAATACAAAGAGTGAAGAATAGATTGAAGTTTGGTCAACACATGAAGCATGAAAAATGTGGCACGTGAAGTTATGTGGTATGGTAAGCCTTGTCAATTATGCTTTATGAACTAACCCATCATATATGTGCTCTTGTGTTGTCTATGTTGGTTAGGTATCTTTTCATGGACGTGCATCAAAAGTGAGATCTCATATAGTCCATGAGAGGATGACATCAAGTAGTAATCGTCATCAAGGTTGAGTTGGGCAAGCTCATGTTGAGCATCTCAAGAAGATCATATGCTTGAAGCTTGTCGTCCATTCGATGATGATGGACATGTGAAGATGTGCATCAATGGAGCTATCCCATCATGGGGTATGGGGAGCATTTGTGAGTTTTCAGGAAGCAACAATGAACAAGTAAGACATTCCGGCTTGAGTGGAGCTTGAAGATTTATCATCAAGATCAAGCGGGATACACAAGGCAAAGGTATGGCCTTGCTAGGTTTTCCTTTTACCGGTCTCAAGGTGGTTGTTGGAAGACCAGATTATAGGATAGATAGCCGCACTATCAAGAGGGGCTTTAGGTTGGGTAACTTGATCACATCGTCATAGGGAGCTCAACCCTTTGCATAATTTTCATATTCCTATTACTTCTTGGTGTTTCTCTGTGTGAGGTTCTTGAGCTTGTTTCCTGCTTTACAACAAGCCTAAGTTCATCGAAAACGGAATTTGTATTCATCTTCTATTACGTTTTCATGGTTGGAGGTTTTACCGGTTTGATGTTTTTATAGATATGCAAAACATTTTATACTATGTTTCTTACTCAATGGTTGGACTATGACGTTTCTATGCATAATGTTATAGAGCTTTTTGTTGTGATTCCAACGAGCTCAAGATCATCAAAATCGGAGTCCGGATGCAAAAGTTATCGCAGTTTCGGCGTGTGGCTCGGCATGCCGAGTGCTGCTGCCGGGTAGGTCGGCAGCCAGCTCGACAGGGCCGGGTCCAGTGCCGGGTGGCTCGATTTCGCCCCCAAATGGTCATATTTTGATGGGCTATAAAAGGGGTCTTCTTCCCCATTGTTATTAGGGTTCTTAGTCACGTTTTTTACCACCATTGTTGACCTTCTTGAGATTGCTTCCTCTTCCTTTCCTCCTATGATTCTTGCATATTCTTGGGAGATTTGAAAGAGGAGATCTAGATCTACAACCTCATCCAAACCATTCCTCCTCTAAGTGAGGGAATATCTTGGGATCTAGATCTAGGAGTCATTTGTTGATTTCCTCCATTGCTCTTCCTCTCTAATTCCATCCTAGCATTTGTTGCTTTGGGGGGATTTGAGTGTGAAGGATTTGAACACATTTGGTGTTCTTGCTTTTCATCATTGCATAGTGTTGAGCTCTCCACCACGATTTGTTCGAGTGAGAGACTGTGAGCTTGTTACTCTTGGAGGGTGACCTCGTAGTTGGCTTGGTTGGTGTCCCGGTGACCTCTTCGTGGAAGATTGTGAAGGGGCCCGGGCTTCTCCTTCGTGGAGCTTCTGAAGTGGTTGTGGAGCTTCCCATCTCCGAATTGGAGGAAAAGCTAGCCATAAGGAAAGCGCTATTCCTTCGTGGGATAGGCTCGGAGAAGAAGGTGAGCCTTTGTGGTGTTGGGAAATTCTTCGTGGGATCCCCACCTCTCCAAACGTGATGTACCTTCTTGCAAAGGAAGGGAACACGGGAATACATCTTCGTCTCCGTGTGCCTCGATTATTTCTATACCCAAGCTTACTTTCCTTTGTGATAGACATCGAGCTTGAAGTACTTATTATATCTTGCTATCAATTGTTGTTCATATATATATATATTGTGCCAATCTTGCTTAGCTCTAGTTGTTGTTGTTGCACTTAGTTGAGCCTAGCCTATTTAGGTTTTGTGTTTGTAAAATAAACATTAGTTTAATTCCGCATTCTTACAAGCCAAATCCGTAAGAGTTTTTAAAACGCCTATTCACCCCCCTCTAGGCGACATTGTTGGAGATATACCCAAGAGGCAATAATCAAGTGTTTATTTTTATATCTTAGTGTTCATGATAAATGTTTACATCCAATGCTATAATTGTGTTAACAGGAAACATTAATACATGTGTGTTGTGTAAACAACCAGAGTCCCTAGTAAGCATCTTGTTAAGCTAGCTTGTTGATTAATAGATGATCATGGTTTCCTGATCATGAAAATTGGATCTTATTAATAACAAGATCATATCATTAGGTGAATGATGTGATGGACACACACCCATAGTAACCATAGCATAAGATCAAGTATTAAGTTCAACTTTCACTAAGCGTTCGATACATAGTAACCTAGTCCTTCGACCATGAGATCATGTAAATCACTTACACCAGATGGGTACTTTGATTACATCAAACGCCATTGTGTAAATGGGTGGTTATAAAGATGAGATTAATTATTCGGAAAGTATGAGTTGAGGCATATGGATCAAGAGTGGGATTTTTCCATCCTGATGATGGATAGATATGCTATGGGTCCTCTCGGTGGAATGTCATCTAATTAGCTTGCAATCATGTGACAAGGTCACAAGAGATGACATACCACGGTACGAGTAAAGAGTACTTGTCGGTAACGAGGTTGAACTAGGTATAGAGATATCGATGATCAAACCTCGGATAAGTAAAGTATCGCGTGACAAAGGGAATCGGTATCGTATGTTAATGGTTCATTCGATCACTAAGTTATCTTCCAGGTCCCGCTATTGGTTATTGATCGGAGAGGAGTCTCGATCATGTCCGCATAGATCACGAACCGTAGGGTGACTGATGCGTGTGGTTGGCACGTCCGTTGGGAACCCCAAGAGGAAGGTGTGATGCGCACAGCGGCAAGTTTCCCTCAGTAAGAAACCAAGGTTTAATCGGACCAGTAGGAGTCAAGAAGCACGTTGAAGGTTGATGGTGGCGGGATGTAGTGCGGCGCAACACCAGGGATTCCGGCGCCAACGTGGAACCTGCACAACACAACCAAAGTACTTTGCCCCAACGAAACAGTGAGGTTGTCAATCTCACCGGCTTGCTGTAACAAAGGATTAACCGTATTGTGTGGAAGATGATTGTTTGCAGAAAACAGTAGAACAAGTATTGCAGTAGATTGTATTTCAGTAAAGAGAATTGGACCGGGGTCCACAGTTCACTAGAGGTGTCTCTCCCATAAGACGAACATCATGTTGGGTGAACAAATTACAGTTGGGCAATTGACAAATAAAGAGAGCATGACCATGCACATACATATCATGATGAGTATAGTGAGATTTAATTGGGCATTACGACAAAGTACATAGACCGCCATCCAACTGCATCTATGCCTAAAAAGTCCACCTTCAGGTTATCATCCGAACCCCCTCCAGTATTAAGTTGCAAAGCAACAGACAATTGCATTAAGTATGGTGCGTAATGTAATCAACAACTACATCCTTAGACATAGCATCAATGTTTTATCCCTAGTGGCAACAGCATAACACAACCTTAGAACTTTCATCCTTGTCCCAGGTGTCAATGCAGGCATGAACCCACTATCGAGCATACGTACTCCCTCTTGGAGTTACAAGCATCTACTTGGCCAGAGCATCTACTAGTAACGGAAAGCATGCAAGATCATAAACAACACGTAGATATAACTTTGATAATCAACATAACAAGTATTCTCTATTCATCGGATCCCAACAAACGCAACATATAGAATTACAGATAGATGATCTTGATCATGTTAGGCAGCTCACAAGATCCGACAATGATAGCACAATGGGGAGAAGACAACCATCTAGCTACTGCTATGGACCCATAGTCCAGGGGTAGACTACTCACACATCACACCGGAGGCGACCATGGCGGCGTAGAGTCCTCCGGGAGATGATTCCCCTCTCCGGCAGGGTGCGGAGGCGATCTCCTGGATCCCCCGAGATGGGATCGGCGTTGGCGGCGTCTCTGGAAGGTTTTCCGTATCGTGGCTCTCGGTACTGGGGGTTTCGTCACGGAGGCTTTAAGTAGGCGGAAGGGCAAGTCAGGAGGCGGCACAGGGGCCCCAGATGACAGGGCAGCGCGGCCAAGGGGGGGGGGCCGCGCCGCCCTAGGGTTTGGGCTCCCTGTGGCCCCACTTCGTTTCGTCTTCGGACTTCTGGAAGCTTCGTGGAAAAATAGGCCCCTGGGCGTTGATTTCGTCCAATTCCGAGAATATTTCCTTACTAGGATTTCTGAAACCAAAAACAGCAGTAAAACAAAGAATCGGCACTTCGGCATCTTGTTAATAGGTTAGTTCCAGAAAATGCACGAATATGACATAAAGTGTGCATAAAACATGTAGATAACATCAATAATGTGGCATGGAACATAAGAAATTATCGATACGTCGGAGACGTATCAGCATCCCCAAGCTTAGTTCTGCTCGTCCCGAGCAGGTAAAACGATAACACAGATAATTTCTGGAGTGACATGCCATCATAATCTTGATCATACTATTTGTAAAGCATATGTAGTGAATGCAGCGATAAAAACAATGTATATGACATGAGTAAACAAGTGAATCATAAAGCAAAGACTTTTCATGAATAGCACTTCAAGACAAGCATCAATAAGTCTTGCATAAGAGTTAACTCATAAAGCAATAATTCAAAGTAAAGGCATTGAAGCAACACAAAAGAAGATTAAGTTTCAGCGGTTGCTTTCAACTTGTAACATGTATATCTCATGGATATTGTCAACATAGAGTAATATAATAAGTGCAATAAGCAAGTATGTAGGAATCAATGCACAGTTCACACAAGTGTTTGCTTCTTGAGGTGGAGAGAAATAGGTGAACTGACTCAACATTGAAAGTAAAAGAATGGTCCTCCATAGAGGAAAAGCATCGATTGCTATATTTGTGCTAGAGCTTTGATTTTGAAAACATGAAACAATTTTGTCAACGGTAGTAATAAAGCATATGCATCATGTAAATTATATCTTATAAGTTGCAAGCCTCATGCATAGTGTACTAATAGTGCCCGCACCTTGTCCTAATTAGCTTGGACTACCGGATCATCACAATGCACTGTTTTAACCAAGTGTCACAAAGGGGTACCTCTATGCCGCCTGTACAAAGGTCTAAGGAGAAAGCTCGCATTGGATTTCTCGCTATTGATTATTCTTCAACTTAGACATCCATACCGGGACAACATAGACAACAGATAATGGACTCCTCTTTTATGCATAAGCATGTAACAACAATTAATAATTTTCTCATTTGAGATTGAGGATATATGTCCAAAACTGAAACTTCCACCATGGATCATGGCTTTAGTTAGCGGCCCAATGTTCTTCTCTAACATATGCATGCTTAACCATAAGGTGGTAGATCTCTCTTAATTCAGACAAGACGGACATGCATAGCAACTCACATGAAATTCAACAATGAATAGTTGATGGCGTCCCCAGTGAACATGGTTATCGCACAACAAGCAACTTAATAAGAGATAAAGTGCATAATTACATATTCAATACCACAATAGTTTTTAAGCTATTTGTCCCATGAGCTATATATTGCAAAGGTGATGATGGAATTTTAAAGGTAGCACTCAAACAATTTACTTTGGAATGGCGGAAAATACCATGTAGTAGGTAGGTATGGTGGACACAAATGGCATAGTGGTTGGCTCAAGTATTTTGGATGCATGAGAAGTATTCCCTCTCGATACAAGGTTTAGGCTAGCAAGGTTATTTGAAACAAACACAAGGATGAACCGGTGCAGCAAAACTCACATAAAAGACATATTGAAAACATTATAAGACTCTACACCGTCTTCCTTGTTGTTCAAACTTAATACTAGAAATTATCTAGACCTTAGAGAAACTAAATATGCAAACCAAATTTTAGCATGCTCTATGTATTTCTTCATTAATGGGTGCAAAGCATATGATGCAAGAGCTTAAACATGAGCACAACAATTGCCAAGTATCACATTACCCAAGACATTTATAGCAATTACTACATGTATCATTTTCCAATTCCAACCATATAACAATTTAACGAAGGAGAAACTTCGCCATGAATACTATGAGTAGAAACCAAGGACATACTTGTCCATATGCTACAGCAGAGCGTGTCTCTCTCCCATAAAGTGAATGCTAGGATCCATTTTATTCAAACAAAACAAAAAACAAAAACAAACCGACGCTCCAAGCAAAGCACATAAGATGTGATGGAATAAAAATATAGTTTCAGGGGAGGAACCTGATAATGTTGTCGATGAAGAAGGGGATGCCTTGGGCATCCCCAAGCTTAGACGCTTGAGTCTTCTTGATATATGCAGGGGTGAACCACCGGGGCATCCCCAAACTTAGAGCTTTCACTCTCCTTGATCATGTTGCATCATACTCCTCTCTTGATCCTTGAAAACTTCCTCCACACCAAACTCGAAACAACTCATTAGAGGGTTAGTGCACAATAAAAATTGACATATTCAGAGGTGACACAATCATTCTTAACACTTCTGGACATTGCATAATGCTACTGGACATTAGTGGATCAAAGAAATTCATCCAACATAGCAAAAGAGGCAATGCGAAATAAAAGGCAGAATCTGTCAAAACAGAACAGTTCGTATTGACGAATTTTAAAATGGCAACAGACTTGCTCAAATGAAAATTCTCAAATTGAATGAAAGTTGCGTACATATCTGAGGATCATGCACGTAAATTGGCTTAATTTTCTGAGCTACCTACAGGGAGGTAGACCCAGATTCGTGACAGCAAAGAAATCTGGAACTGTGCAGTAATCCAAATCTAGTACTTACTTTTCTATCAACGGCTTATCTTGGCACAACAAAACACAAAACTAAGATAAGGAGAGGTTGCTACAGTAGTAAACAACTTCCAAAACACAAAATAAAAACAAAGTACTGTAGGTAAAAACATGGGTTGTCTCCCATAAGCGCTTTTCTTTAACGCCTTTCAGCTAGGCGCAGAAAGTGTGTATCAAGTATTATCAAGAGATGGTGTGTCAACCTTACCTTGGGCTTTGCCCTTACCTTTCTTATTGTTTTTCTTTCCCTTTGGTTTAGGAAATATATGATTTCCCCCTGGTATAGAGGTGAATTTCAGAGTGCCTTCTCCAACATCAATGACTGCTCCCAATAGTTTCAGCAGGGATCTTCCGAGTATGAGTTTTCCTGTTTCAATAACAAGATAATCAATGGATATTGTCCTTCCAAGAATGGTTGTATGCACACCTGCGGCTATTCCTTTAGGAACTATAGTAGAGTTATCAATGAGAGTTATTTCTTCTCCTCCTTCATCAACTCCCCAAAGTTTCAAAGATTTATAAATACTTTCAGGCATAAGGCAAAATTCATACATAATATCACAGTAGGCATGGAGAGTTCGATCACCGATAACAATTTTAACAGCAGGATCCCACAATGAGAGTTTAGAGTTCACTAAAACTTGTTCAAGACGATTACGAACGTGGCAATAGTTATCATTCAAGCGAGATGTACTTATCTCGAGATTATTTAATCTACTATATATGCTAGTGAGGGCTGAATCAAAGTTATTAGCTGAATCATGTGATGCAACCAACTTCTTTATGGCATTAAAAGCTTGATCCCCATTGCAATGAAGGAAATCTCCTCCCACTAAAGTATCCAAAGCATATCTATAGCGAACCATAAGACCAAAATAAAAATTACTAAGGAGCAAACTTAGAGTCATTTGAGGTTCAGTTTTACGATAAGAAGTAAAAATTCTAGACCAAGCATCCTTAAAACTCTCCTCATCCCCTTGTTTAAAAGTGAAGACTAATTCTTCAGGCGAAGAAGTAACAGGTTCAGAGCTAGACATGGTAACAAAAGTAACTAATTTTTTTGTGTTTTTGATATAGAGTGCAAGACAATAAATAAAGCAAACTAGATAAAGTAAATGCAAGTAAACTAATTTTTTTTTGTGTTTTTGATATAGCAAACAAGATAGCAAATAAAGTAAAACTAGCAACTAATTTTTTTGTATTTTGATTTAGTGCAGCAAACAAAGTAGTAAATAAAACTAAGCAAGACAAAAACAAAGTAAAGAGATTGGGAAGTGGAGACTCCCCTTGCAGCGTGTCTTGATCTCCCGGCAACGAGCGCCGAGAAATTTGCTTGATGCGTGTGGTTGGCACGTCCGTTGGGAACCCCAAGAGGAAGGTGTGATGCGCACAGCGGCAAGTTTCCCTCAGTAAGAAACCAAGGTTTAATCGGACCAGTAGGAGTCAAGAAGCACGTTGAAGGTTGATGGCGGCGGGATGTAGTGCGGCGCAACACCAGGGATTCCGGCGCCAACGTGGAACCTGCACAACACAACCAAAGTACTTTGCCCCAACGAAACAGTGAGGTTGTCAATCTCACCGGCTTGCTGTAACAAAGGATTAACCGTATTGTGTGGAAGATGATTGTTTGCAGAAAACAGTAGAACAAGTATTGCAGTAGATTGTATTTCAGTAAAGAGAATTGGACCGGGGTCCATAGTTCACTAGAGGTGTCTCTCCCATAAGACGAACAGCATGTTGGGTGAACAAATTACAGTTGGGCAATTGACAAATAAAGAGAGCATGACCATGCACATACATATCATGATGAGTATAGTGAGATTTAATTGGGCATTACGACAAAGTACATAGACCGCCATCCAACTGCATCTATGCCTAAAAAGTCCACCTTCAAAGTTATCATCCGAACCCCTCCAGTATTAAGTTGCAAAGCAACAGACAATTGCATTAAGTATGGTGCGTAATGTAATCAACAACTACATCCTTAGACATAGCATCAATGTTTTATCCCTAGTGGCAACAGCACAACACAACCTTAGAACTTTCTGTCACATCGTCCTGTGTCAATGCAGGCATGAACCCACTATCGAGCATAAGTACTCCCTCTTGGAGTTACAAGCATCTACTTGGCCAGAGCATCTACTAGTAACGGAAAGCATGCAAGATCATAAACAACACGTAGATATAACTTTGATAATCAACATAACAAGTATTCTCTATTCATCGGATCCCAACAAACGCAACATATAGAATTACAGATAGATGATCTTGATCATGTTAGGCAGCTCACAAGATCCGACAATGATAGCACAATGGGGAGAAGACAACCATCTAGCTACTGCTATGGACCCATAGTCCAGGGGTAGACTACTCACACATCACACCGGAGGCGACCATGGCGGCGTAGAGTCCTCCGGGAGATGATTCCCCTCTCCGGCAGGGTGCCGGAGGCGATCTCCTGGATCCCCCGAGATGGGATCGGCGTTGGCGGCGTCTCTGGAAGGTTTTCCGTATCGTGGCTCTCGGTACTGGGGGTTTCGTCACGGAGGCTTTAAGTAGGCGGAAGGGCAAGTCAGGAGGCGGCACAGGGGCCCCAGATGACAGGGCGGCGCGACCAAGGGAGGGCCGCGCCGCCCTAGGGTTTGGGCTCCCTGTGGCCCCACTTCGTTTCGTCTTCGGACTTCTGGAAGCTTCGTGGAAAAATAGGCCCCTGGGCGTTGATTTCGTCCAATTCCGAGAATATTTCCTTACTAGGATTTCTGAAACCAAAAACAGCAGAAAACAGCAACTGGCACTTCGGCATCTTGTTAATAGGTTAGTTCCAGAAAATGCATGAATATGACATAAAGTGTGCATAAAACATGTAGATAACATCAATAATGTGGCATGGAACATAAGAAATTATCGATACGTCGGAGACGTATCAGTGACACACTTAAGGTTCGATGTCGTATAATAGATTTGGAATATGAGATGGAGACCGAATGTTTTTCGGAGTCTCGGATGGGATCCAGGACATCACGAGGAGGTCCAGAATGGTCCGGAGAATAAGATTCATATAAGGAAAGTCATTTTCCGGGGTTCAGAAAAGTTTGGGAATTTTCTGGTGGAAGATTGGAGGGTTTCTAGAAGGTTCCGGAGGGGCCACTGGTGGGCCCATGACCCCGGGAGGGGCCACATGAGCCGAGGGGGTGCATCCCAGCCCTAATGGGCCAGGCGCACCATGCCTCAAGGCCCAGGTAGGCCAAAATACCCTAGGGTTTGGGGAAACCCTAAAAAGGGGAGACTTGGGGGGTAAGTTCCCCCTACCCTTGGCCGCCGGCCCTAGATGAGTTCGGGGGCCACCTTGGCCGACCCTTGACCCTATATAAAGAGGGGAGAGGGAAGGGGGTTGTACACACCCTTCCCCAAACCCTAGCTGCCCCCTCTCTCCCTCCTCCTTCCTCATGCGTAGGCTTGGCGAAGCCCTGCAGGAGTTTCTCCTCCACCACCACCACCACCACGCCGTCGTGCTGCTAGGATTCCGAGGAGATCTACCACCTCCGCTGCCCTCTGTAACGGGAAGAGGAAGCACGTCATCGACACCGTACGTGTGACTGAGTACGGAAGTGCTGCCAGATTGCAATACTGGAAGGATCGTCTACATCAACCACGAGATCCGATCTCGTTAAGGCTTTGGATCTACGAGGGTTAGTTTCCCGTCTATCTCGTTTCTACGATCTCATAGATTAGATCTTGGATTTTTCATAGATAAGATCTAGGATTTATTCGTCTTTGCGATAGAAATTTATTGTTTTCCATGCATCGAACCAATCCGTGGTATCAGAGTCGTGTCTATGCATAGATCTGTTGCACGAGTAGCAAACAATGTTTTTATGGGCATTGATGCTTTTGTTGTCGCTTGCCCGGGCTAACCTTAGATGACCGCATTCATGATACTTGCTCCACGCTTGACATGCAGCTTGTATTGCATAAGTGGCTTTGCGGGTGTCAGTTTCTCCCATCATAGTTGATATCCAATTTACAATCTGCACTTGACAACACTTGTATCACCGTTGTGGTTCTTGTTCGTAGGTAGATCGGATCTTACTCGAAAGCCCCAAACCACGTAAAACATGCAAACACTTTTTAGAGGCGTCTAACTTGTTTTTACAGGGGCATGTCATGTGATATGGTTATGTGATTGTGACTATATTTGATGTATGAGATGATCATTATTGTATTATGGCAACCGGCAGGAGCCTAATGGTTGTCTTTAAATTTGGTAAGACCTATGTGTCTATTCATCATGTAGCTTTATTTCAAGTAGTTGTCATAATAGCTATAAGTGATGGACAACCATGAAGCGGTGCCATGGACCTTGGCGCAATACTGGTGATGATGGAGATCATGCTCATGTGCTTTGAAGATGGAGATCAAAGGAACACGAAGAAAATGCCATATCATATCACATTATCCATGCATGTGATGTTAATGCTTTTATGCATCTTATTTTGCTTAGATCGCGATGGTAGCATTATAAGATGATCCCTCACGTTAATATCAAGATAATAAAGTGTTCTCCTCGTATGCAATGTTGCTAAAGTCCGTCGTTTTGAAGCATCTCGTGATGATCGGATGTGATATATTCTACGTTCACATACAACGGGTGTAAGCCATGTTGCACACGCGGAAATACTTGGGTTTGCTTGACGAGCCTAGCATGTACAGACATGTACATACTTGGGTTAACACAGGAAACCGAAAGGTTGAACACGATTCATATCAACATGTTGATGTTCACCATTGAAGCTACATCATCTCACATGATGATCGGACTTGGTGTAGTGAATATGAATCGTGTGCCACTAAACAACTATGAGGGATGTTTTATCAAGTGGGAGTTCATTAGTAATTAGATTAAAACTTGAACTAATTATCATGAACATAGTCTGAATAGTATTTTAAATTAAATTTGTAGAATTGGCATACGTTATTTACCATGCGCTAGTCTTGTAATTGAGATAGAAATACTGTTAAGTCTGTCAAGTAACTTTACGAACTGGTACTGTTTTGTTAAAGAGTCAAGAAATGATTAAGTCTTATTGCAAACTTTTGGTAAACCTCAAATTGCTAAGAGTAATGATTTCAATTAGTACATAAAATCATCTTGTCTCCGTGAAACTTGAAGTTCAAAACCGTTTGAAAAGTAAGGAGCTGGAAAGTTTATTTTCAGAAATAAGCACGGTGTGAGATATATGTGATATCTAAGACCTTATTGCAAGATGATACAATATAATTTAGTGAGACTACATAAACTCATAAGTTTTATGGAAATGTACGAAGGTTGAAGACGCTAGGCATACCGATCCTCCAACTAGTTGGGCACTAACGTTATTCGCATATCCATGAAGTGGTCGTCCTTAGTATGCACCATTGCTAAGACTCGTTGTTTCGAAGCATCACGTGATGATCGGTTGTTATAGATTCTATGTGTGCATACAACGGGTGCAAGCCAGATTTGCACATGTGAATACTGAGGTTAAACTTGACGAGCCTAGCATGTACAAACATGGTCTCGGAAAGTCGTCATGATTTGATGGATAAAAAAATTATGAGTGAAATTGTTCATCATATTAAAAAGTTACTAATAGAGAAATCTGGAACACTTGTCATGTGATGATTAACTTCAAAGTAAGAACCTCAAGGTTATTGGTATTTGACCAACAAACCTAGAAGTTATTGATGTTAAAGTGTTTTCTAAAAAACGAGGAAAGCCAAAATAGAAACTACAAAAGTTTTTGGCAGAAAGAAAGAAAAGACTAGAAAGTCTAGCTCAGGTGTATATAGATGATATACATGTTACGGATGTATTATTTGTTTAGTCACACTATGAAATTCTTAGGTATTTGTACCATATTGGTTGGTATGAGAAGTCATACAACACAACGCAATATAAGAATATAATGGCCTAAGTGACTGGCAATGAATGTGGTAAGAATGCACGCCTGGAATAAAATAAAGTGTTATTATGTTCGTCATTGGCATTATACCTAGCCCTTCAGATTTATAATAAAGAACTTTATAATTGTTATTTTGTTCTGGTCAAATGAAAACAATGAGTTGTTCAAATTATGATCGTACTCCATGTACGATGGAGAAGTTATTATAAATCTTAATGATGAAACACACATGCATAACACTGACGCTAAAATGCCATACAACAACAAATGATAAGAATTCCACTTATTTGTGGAACCGCCATTTAGGTCATGTTAGAAAGGAACGCATGAAGGAACTCCATGCAAATGGATTTTTGGAGTCATTCGATTTTTGAATCATCCGGCGCTTGCAAATCTTTTCCAAAAGAGAATGACCGAAACACCATTTATAGGCCAAGAGTTGAATGGGTAACTAGCTTAGTGAAAACATACATGTATGGTTCATTGGGCATAATTGTGTGCGGAATATTCTTCTACTTTTATGAAAACTTCCAACAATGAATTGAGAGTATATATGTGGATATATTTATTTGATGAGGAAGAAGTCTGAAACATTTGAATAGATTCAAATAAATTTAAGCATCAAGTAGAAATCATCGTAATAGAAAAGTCAAATATCTATGATTGGATCATGGTGGAAATATTTCAATTACGAGTTTTAGCGAACATCTAAGAGAGTTATGAAATTGTTCTACAACTCACGTTTCTTGGAATATCATAGTGATGATAGAGTATTCGAGAGACGTATCCAAACCTTGTTGGATTAATGATGAGATAAAATAAAATGACGCCATTATATTTTGTGGATTATGCTTTACAGACTACCGCTTTTACACTAAATAGAGCGTCATCACATTTCGTTGAAATGACACCATACGAGTTATGGCATGGGTATAAACCCTAATAGTCTTTCTTAAATTTTGGTATGCATAGCATAAGTAAATGAGTTTAAAACCAAAATCGAATAAAAGTCTTTGTTGGTTATCCCATAGAACAAATTGGTAATTCTTCCCATTGTGAAGTCATAGACAAAAATATTTGTCGATGTTTCTTGCTTATTTCCAAGAAATTGTTTCTCACGAAATATTTGAGTGGGAGGAAAATGGAACTCGATAAGGTTGATGAACCTGAGCATAATGATTAGAGTAGCGCAAAGTCGGAAATGGTTCCGGAAGCGGCTACGACACTTATAGCTCCCATGTCTACAAAGTGTTATAGTCGTGGAGATCGAAGTACCTATTAAACCTTGTAGGTATGGTTTACTTTGTGATCAAATAAATAATTTGTGGACAAAGAATTAATTTTGAACAATAATAAACCAACTATATACAAAGAAGCTATGATGGGCCCTGACTCCGTTAAGATGGCTAAGTGCCATGAAATCCAAGATAGGTGAATACTTTTTGAAAGTAAATGGATCTATAAAATTGATGGACATGGATGCAATATCCTTGAAGAAGCTCGACTTGTCAAAAAGTTGTTTACGACAAAGTTCAAAGAGTTGACTATGATAAGATTAGATCTTCCGTAGCGATGCTTATAGTCTATGCGAATTATTCTAGTAATAGCTACATATTTCTTTTATGAGATATAATAGTAGGATGGCAGAAATACATTCCTTACCAGAAGTGTGTATTAAGGATGTATACTAGATACAACCAAGAGTTTTTCTAGTTCGTGGAATACTATATAGTTATACAAACTTCACTGGATGAAGTGAGTATCACGGAGTTAGAATCTCCACCGGATGAAATAATCAAAGAGTTTTTGATTTCATCAGAAGCGATGAGATGCTTGCATTTGCAAGAAATTAAGTGAGAGCGCTGAGACATATTTATAATACTTTATGTAGATGACATATCATTGATTATGAATGATGTAATTATGTATTTTATGTGATAAAAATATTTCGTTGAAATTTAACTTCAATGAAAGGATATGGACTAAAAACATATTTAGTGTCAAGGTCTATGAAGATAGATTGAAGCACATAATAAGTTTAAGTTAAAGTACATAGAATGACTACTGAAGTAGTTCAATATGAAAACTTTAAGAAGGTGTTCTTTTCCATATGGAGGTTTAACAAGACTTGAGTGTATGTGACACTCAATGAGTAAAAATGTAGGGATTCGTAGCATAGAAAACAAAAAAATTCCTACCGCGAGAACGCAATCAAAGCCAAGATGCAATCTAGAAGATGGGAGCAACGAGGGGATGAACGAGACTAACCCTTGAAGATTTCCAAAGCCTACGAGAGGAGGCTCTCGTTGCTGCGGTAGACGATCACTTGCCGCTTTCAAAAGCGCGTAGAAGATCTTGACGGTGCCACAATCGGGCAGCACCTCCGTACTCGGTCACACGTACGGTGTTGATGACGACGTCCTTCTCCCCGTTCCAGCGGGCAGCGGAAGTAGTAGATCCTCCTCGAAATCCCGGCAGCACGACGGCGTGGTGGCGGTGGTAGTGGAGAACTGATGGCGTGTAACTCACACATTCGTTGGGAACCCCAAGAGGAAGGTATGATGCGCATAGCAGCAAGTTTTCCCTCAGAAAGAAACCAAGGTTTATCGAACCAGGAGGAGCCAAGAAGCACGTTGAAGGTTGATGGCGGCGGGATGTAGTGCGGCGCAACACCAGGGATTCCGGCGCCAACGTGGAACCTGCACAACACAACCAAAGTACTTTGCCCCAACGAAACAGTGAGGTTGTCAATCTCACCGGCTTGCTGTAACAAAGGATTAACCGTATTGTGTGGAAGATGATTGTTTGCAGAAAATAGTAGAACAAGATTGCAAGAGATTGTATTTCAGTATAGAGAATTGGACCGGGGTCCACAGTTCACTAGAGGTGTCTCTCCCATAAGATAAACAGCATGTTGGGTGAACAAATTACAGTTGGGCAATTGACAAATAAAGAGGGCATGACCATGCACATACATATTATGATGAGTATAGTGAGATTTAATTGGGCATTACGACAAAGTACATAGACCGCCATCCAGCATGCATCTATGCCTAAAAAGTCCACCTTCAGGTTATCATCCGAACCCCCTCCAGTATTAAGTTGCTAACAACAGACAATTGCATTAAGTATTGCACGTAATGTAACTAGTAACTACATCCTTGAACATAGCACTAATGTTTTATCCCTAGTGGCAACAGCACATCCACAACCTTAGAACTTTCACACTGTCCCGAGATATCAATGGAGGCATGAACCCACTATCGAGCATAAATACTCCCTCTTGGAGTTACAAGCATCTACTTGGCCAGAGCATCTACTAGTAACGGAGAGCATGCAAGATCATAAACAACACATAGACATAACTTTGATAATCAACATAACAAGTATTCTCTATTCATCGGATCCCAACAAACGCAACATATAGAATTACAGATAGATGATCTTGATCATGTTAGGCAGCTCACAAGATCCGACAATGAAGCACAATGGGGAGAAGACAACCATCTAGCTACTGCTATGGACCCATAGTCCAGGGGTAGACTACTCACACATCACTCCGGAGGCGACCATGGCGGCGTAGAGTCCTCCGGGAGATGATTCCCCTCTCCGGCAGGGTGCCGGAGGCGATCTCCTGGATCCCCCGAGATGGGATCGGCGGCGGCGGCGTCTCTGGAAGGTTTTCCGTATCGTGGCTCTCGGTACTGGGGGTTTCGCAACGGAGGCTTTAAGTAGGCGGAAGGGCAGGTCAGGAGGCGGCACGAGGGCCCCACACCACAGGGCCGCGCGGCCAAGGGGGGGCCGCGCCACCCTAGGGTGTGGGCACCTCGTGGCCCCACTTCGTCTCCTCTTCGGACTTCTGGAAGCTTCGTGGCAAAATAGGACCCTGGGCGTTGATTTCGTCCAATTCCGAGAATATTTCGTAACTAGGATTTCTGAAACCAAAAACAGCAGAAAAACAAAGAATCGGCACTTCGGCATCTTGTTAATAGGTTAGTTCCGTAAAATGCACGAATATGACATAAAGTGTGCATAAAACATGTAGATAACATCAATAATGTGGCATGGAACATAAGAAATTATCGATACGTCGGAGACGTATCAGCATCCCCAAGCTTAGTTCTGCTCGTCCCGAGCAAGTAAAACGATAACACAGATAATTTCTGGAGTGACATGCCATCATAACCTTGATCATACTATTTGTAAAGCATATGTAGTGAATGCAGCGATCAAAACAATGTATATGACATGAGTAAACAAGTGAATCATAAAGCAAATACTTTTCATGAATAGCACTTCAAGACAAGCATCAATAAGTCTTGCATAAGAGTTAACTCATAAAGCAATAATTCAAAGTAAAAGCATTGAAGCAACACAAAGGAAGATTAAGTTTCAGCGGTTGCTTTCAACTTGTAACATATATATCTCATGGATATTGTCAACATAGAGTAATATAATAAGTGCAATAAGCAAATATGTAGGAATCAATGCACAGTTCACACAAGTGTTTGCTTCTTGAGGTGGAGAGAAATAGGTGAACTGACTCAACATTGAAAGTAAAAGAATGGTCCTCCATAGAGGAAAAGCATCGATTGCTATATTTGTGCTAGAGCTTTGATTTTGAAAACATGAAACAATTTTGTCAACGGTAGTAATAAAGCATATGTATCATGTAAATTATATCTTACAAGTTGCAAGCCTCATGCATAGTGTACTAATAGTGCCCGCACCTTGTCCTAATTAGCTTGGACTACCGGATCATCGCAATGCACATGTTTTAACCAAGTGTCACAAAGGGGTACCTCTATGCCTTTGTACAAAGGTCTAAGGAGAAAGCTCGCATTGGATTTCTCGCTATTGATTATTCTCAACTTAGACATCCATACCGGGACAACATAGACAACAGATAATGGACTCCTCTTTTATGCATAAGCATGTAACAACAATTAATAATTTTCTCATATGAGATTGAGGATATTTGTCCAAAACTGAAACTTCCACCATGGATCATGGCTTTAGTTAGCGGCCCAATGTTCTTCTCTAACAATATGCATGCTTAACCATAAGGTGGTAGATCTCTCTTACTTCAGACAAGACGAACATGCATAGCAACTCACATGAAATTCAACAAAGAGTAGTTGATGGCGTCCCCAGTAAACATGGTTATCGCACAACAAGCAACTTAATAAGAGATAAAGTGCATAATTACATATTAAATACCACAATAGTTTTTAAGCTATTTGTCCCATGAGCTATATATTGCAAAGGTGAATGATGGAATTTTAAAGGTAGCACTCAAGCAATTTACTTTGGAATGGCGGAAAATACCATGTAGTAGGTAGGTATGGTGGACACAAATGGCATAGTGGTTGGCTCAAGTATTTTGGATGCATGAGAAGTATTCCCTCTCGATACAAGGTTTAGGCTAGCAAGGCTTATTTGAAACAAACACAAGGATGAACCGGTGCAACAAAACTCACATAAAAGACATATTGTAAACATTATAAGACTCTATACCGTCTTCCTTGTTGTTCAAACTCAATACTAGAAATTATCTAGACCTTAGAGAAACCAAATATGCAAACCAAATTTTAGCATGCTCTATGTATTTCTTCATTAATGGGTGCAAAGCATATGATGCAAGAGATTAAACATGAGCACAACAATTGCCAAGTATCACATTATCCAAGACATTAATAGCAATTACTACATGTATCATTTTCCAATTCCAACCATATAACAATTTAACGAAGAAGAAACTTCGCCATGAATACTATGAGTAGAAACTAAGGACATACTTGTCCATATGCTACAGCGGAGCGTGTCTCTCTCCCATAAAGTGAATGCTAGGATCCATTTTATTCAAACAAAACAAAAAACAAAAACAAACCGACGCTCCAAGCAAAACACTTAAGATGTGATGGAATAAAAATATAGTTTCAGGGGAGGAACCTGATAATGTTGTCGATGAAGAAGGGGATGCCTTGGGCATCCCCAAGCTTAGACGCTTGAGTCTTCTTAGAATATGCAGGGGTGAACCACCGGGGCATCCCCAAGCTTAGAGCTTTCACTCTCCTTGATCATGTTGCATCATACTCCTCTCTTGATCCTTGAAAACTTCCTCCACACCAAACTTAGAACAACTCATTAGAGGGTTAGCGACAATAAAAATTAACATGTTCAGAGGTGACACAATCATTCTTAACACTTCTGGACATTGCATAAAGCTACTGGACATTAATGGATCAAAGAAATTCATCCAACATAGCAAAAGAGGCAATGCGAAATAAAAGGCAGAATCTGTCAAAACAGAACAGTTCGTATTGACGAATTTTATCGAGGCACCAGACTTGCTCAAATGAAAATGCTCAAATTGAATGAAAGTTGCGTACATATCTGAGGATCACTCACGTAAATTGGCATAATTTTATGAGTTACCTACAGGGAAAACAGCCCAGATTCGTGACAGCAAAGAAATCTGTTTCTGCGCAGTAATCCAAATCTAGTATGAACTTTTCTATCAACGACTTTACTTGGCACAACAAAACACTAAACTAAGATAAGGAGAGGTTGCTACAGTAGTAAACAACTTCCAAGACACAAAATAAAAACAAAGTACTGTAGGTAAAAAAACATGGGTTGTCTCCCATAAGCGCTTTTCTTTAACGTCTTTCAGCTAGGCGCAGAAAGTATGTATCAAGTATTATCAAGAGACGAAGTGTCAACATCATAATTTGTTCTAATAATAGAATCAAAAGGTAACTTTATTCTCTTTCTAGGGAAGTGTTCCATACCTTTCTTGAGAGGAAATTGATATTTTATATTAGCTTCCTTCATATCAATGATAGCACCAACAGTTCGAAGAAAAGGTCTTCCCAATATAATGGGACAAGATGCATTGCATTCAATATCCAAGACAACAAAATCAACGGGGACAAGGTTATTGTTAACGGTAATGCGAACATTATCAACTTTCCCCAAAGGTTTCTTTGTAGAATGATCAGCAAGATTAACATCCAAATAACAATTTTTCAGGGGTGGCAAGTCAAGCATATTATAAATTTTCTTAGGCATAACGGAAATACTTGCACCAAGATCACATAAAGCATTACAATCAAAATCTTTAACCTTCATCTTAATGATGGGCTCCCAACCATCCTCTAGCTTTCTAGGAATAGAGGCTTCGCGCTCTAGTTTCTCTTCTCTAGCTTTTATGAGAGCATTTGTAATATGTTGCGTGAAAGCCACATTTATAGCACTAGCATTAGGACTTTTAGCAAGTTTTTGCAAGAACTTTATAACTTCAGAGATGTGGCAATCATCAAAATTCAAACCATTATAATCTAAAGCAATGGGATCATCATCCCCAATGTTGGAAAAAAATTCAGCAGTTTTATCACAGGCAGTTTCAGCAGTTTTAGCAGTTTCGGGCAGTTTCTCGCGCTTTGCATTAGAAGTGGAAACATTGCTAACACCAATTCTTTTATTATTAATTGTAGGAGGTGCAGCAACATGTGTAGCATTAGCATTACTAGTGGTGGTAATAGTCCAAACTTTAGCTACATTCTTCTCTTTAGCTAGTTTTTCATTTTCTTCTCTATCCCACCTAGCACGCAGTTCAGCCATTAATCTTATATTCTCATTAATTCTAACTTGGATGGCATTTGCTGTAGTAACAATTTTATTTTCAATATCCCTACTAGGCATAACTTTCGATTTCAAAAGATCAACATCAGCAGCAAGACTATCGACTTTAGAAGCAAGTATATCAATTTTCCCAAGCTTTTCTTCAACAGATTTGTTAAAAGCAGTTTGTGTACTAATAAATTCTTTAAGCATAGCTTCAAGTCCAGGGGGTGAACTCCTATTATTGTTGTAAGAATTCCCATAAGAATTACCATAGCCGTTGCCATTATTATAAGGATATGGCCTATAGTTATTACTAGAATTGTTCCGGTAAGCATTGTTGTTGAAATTATTATTTTTAATGAAGTTTACATCAACATGTTCTTCTTGTGCAACCAATGAAGCTAATGGAACATTATTAGGATCAATATTAGTCCTATCATTCACAAGCATAGACATAATAGCATCAATCTTATCACTCAAGGAAGAGGTTTCTTCGACAGAATTTACCTTCTTACCTTGTGGAGCTCTTTCCGTGTGCCATTCAGAGTAGTTGATCATCATATTATCAAGAAGCTTTGTTGCTTCACCAAGAGTGATGGACATAAAGGTACCTCCAGTAGCTGAATCCAATAAATTCCGCGAAGAAAAATTTAGTCCTGCATAGAAGGTTTGGATGATCATCCAAGTAGTCAGTCCATGGGTTGGGCAATTTTTAACCAGAGATTTCATTCTTTCCCAAGCTTGAGCAACATGTTCAGTATCTAATTGTTTAAAATTCATTATGCTACTCCTCAAAGATATAATTTTAGCAGGGGGATAATATCTACCAATAAAAGCATCCTTGCATTTAGTCCATGAATCAATACTATTCTTAGGCAGAGATAGCAACCAATCTTTAGCTCTTCCTCTTAATGAGAAAGGGAACAATTTTAATTTTATAATGTCACCATCTACATCTTTATATTTTTGCATTTCACATAGTTCAACAAAATTATTAAGATGGGCAGCAGCATCATCAGAACTAACACCAGAAAATTGCTCTCGCATAACAAGATTCAGTAAAGCAGGTTTGATTTCAAAGAATTCTGCTGTAGTAGCAGGTGGAGCAATAGGTGTGCATAAGAAATCATTATTATTTGTGGTTGTGAAGTCACACAACTTAGTATTTTCAGGGTTGGCCATTTTAGCAACAGTAAATAAAGCAAACTAGATAAAGTAAATGCAAGTAACTAATTTTTTTGTGTTTTTGATATAGCAAACAAGATAGCAAATAAAGTAAAACTAGCAACTAATTTTTTTGTATTTTGATTTAGTGCAGCAAACAAAGTAGTAAATAAAACTAAGCAAGACAAAAACAAAGTAAAGAGATTGAGAAGTGGAGACTCCCCTTGCAGCGTGTCTTGATCTCCTCGGCAACGGCGCCAGAAAAAGAGCTTGATGGCGTGTAACTCACACGTTCGTTGGGAACCCCAAGAGGAAGGTATGATGCGCACAGCAGCAAGTTTTCCCTCAGAAAGAAACCAAGGTTTATCGAACCAGGAGGAGCCAAGAAGCACGTTGAAGGTTGATGGCGGCGGGATGTAGTGCGGCGCAACACCAGGGATTCCGGCGCCAACGTGGAACCCGCACACCACAACCAAACTCCTTAGCCCCAACGAAACAGTGCTGTTGTCAATCTCCCCGGCTTGCTGTAACAAAGGATTACCCGTATTGTGTGGAAGATGATTGTTTGCAGAAAATAGTAGAACAAGATTAAAGTAGATTGTATTTCAAGATAGAGAATTGGACCGGGGTCCACAGTTCACTAGAGGTGTCTCTCCCATAAGATAAACAACATGTTGGGTGAACAAATTACAGTTGGGCAATTAACAAATAAAGAGGGCATGACCATGCACATACATATTATGATGAGTATAGTGAGATTTAATTGGGCATTACGACAAAGTACATAGACCGCCATCCAAAGATGCATCTATGCCTAAAAAGTCCACCTTCGTGTTATCATCCGAACCCCCTCCAGTATTAAGTTGCTAACAACAGACAATTGCATTAAGTATTGCGTGTAATGTAACTAGTAACTACATCCTTGAACATAGCACTAATGTTTTATCCCTAGTGGCAACAGCACATCCACAACCTTAGAACTTTCTCACCTGTCCTGCATATCAATGGAGGCATGAACCCACTATCGAGCATAAATACTCCCTCTTGGAGTTACAAGCATCTACTTGGCCAGAGCATCTACTAGTAACGGAGAGCATGCAAGATCATAAACAACACATAGACATAACTTTGATAATCAACATAACAAGTATTCTCTATTCATCGGATCCCAACAAACGCAACATATAGAATTACAGATAGATGATCTTGATCATGTTAGGCAGCTCACAAGATCCGACAATGAAGCACAATGGGGAGAAGACAACCATCTAGCTACTGCTATGGACCCATAGTCCAGGGGTAGACTACTCACACATCACTCCGGAGGCGACCATGGCGGCGTAGAGTCCTCCGGGAGATGATTCCCCTCTCCGGCAGGGTGCCGGAGGCGATCTCCTGGATCCCCCGAGATGGGATCGGCGGCGGCGGCGTCTCTGGAAGGTTTTCCGTATCGTGGCTCTCGGTACTGGGGGTTTCGCAACGGAGGCTTTAAGTAGGCGGAAGGGCAGGTCAGGAGGCGGCACGAGGGCCCCACACCACAGGGCCGCGCGGCCAAGGGGGGGCCGCGCCGCCCTAGGGTGTGGGCACCTCGTGGCCCCACTTCGTCTCCTCTTCGGACTTCTGGAAGCTTCGTGGCAAAATAGGACCCTGGGCGTTGATTTCGTCCAATTCCGAGAATATTTCGTTACTAGGATTTCTGAAACCAAAAACAGCAGAACAAAGAATCGGCACTTCGGCATCTTGTTAATAGGTTAGTTCCAGAAAATGCATGAATATGACATAAAGTGTGCATAAAACATGTAGATAACATCAATAATGTGGCATGGAACATAAGAAATTATCGATACGTCGGAGACGTATCAAGAACTCCGGCAGGGCTTCGCCTATGCGCTGCAGGAGTATTATGTGGAGGAGGAGAGGCTAGGGTTTGGGGAGAGGGGGTGGCTAGGGCGCCGGCCATGGGCAGCCCTAGGTGGTGCGGCCAAGAGTGGCTGCCCCCCTCCCTCTTCTCCTCATTATATAGGTGGAAATCTCCAAGAGTTGTAGTCCAAGTCTTCGAATAAGACCCCAACAACAAAATCTCCCATAGGTGGGAAACCTACTCAAGGAGGGAGTCCTACCCAAGGTGGGACTCCCACCTTTCCTTTGGGTGGGGTGGCCGGCCACCTATGGTGGAGTCCACCTGGGACTCCACCCTTTAGGGTTTGGCTGGCCATGCAAGGTGGAGTCCCTCCGGGACTCCACTTTCCATGGTGATTTCTTCCGGACTTTTCTAGAACTTTCTAGAACCTGCCATAAATGCACCGGATCATTTCCAAACTTGGAATATGACTTCCTATATATGAATCTTATTCTCCGGACCATTCCGGACCTCCTCGTGATGTCCTGGATCCCATCCGAGACTCCGAACAAAACTTCGAACTCCATTCCTTATTCCATATCTACTTAAACGACATCAAACCTTAAGTGTGTCACCCTACGGTTCGCGAACTATGTAGACATGGTTGAGACCTCTCTCTGACCAATAACCAATAGCGGGATCTGGAGATCCATAATGGCTCCCACATATTCAACGATGACTTAGTGATCGAATGAACCATTCACATATGATGACCCACAAGTATAGGGGGTGTATCGTAGTACTTTCGATAAATAAGAGTGTCGAACCCAACGAGGAGCAGAAGGTGTTGACAAGCAGTTTCGATGAAGGATTCACTGTAAATGCTCACAGACAAGTATTCAGGGGGTTTTGATATAGCAGATAAATAAAGTACGGGTAAGTAAAATGCGAGAGAAATAATTGCAGCGAGTGGCCCAATCCTTTTTAGCACAAAGGACAAGCCGGTTTGTTTACTTATAATGACCAAACGTTCTTGAGGACACACGGGAATTTAGTCTAGTGCTTTCGCTTCATATAGCTGATTAATCTTCATTGTTTTGATAAGTGTTGTGTGGGTGAACCTATGCTAATGCACCGCCCTTCCTAGGACTAATACATACTTGTGATTAAACCCCTTGCAAGCGTCCGCAACTACAAGAAAGTAATTAAGATAAATCTAACCACAGCCTTAAACTCTAAGATCCTGCTATCCCTCCTGCATCGATATACCAACGGGGGTTTAGGTTTCTGTCACTCCGGCAACCCCGCAATTGGCAAACGAGTACAAGATGCACTCCCCCTAGGCCCATAAATGGTGAAGTATCATGTAGTCGACGTTCACATGACACCACTAGAAGAATAACACCACAACTTAAATATCATAACATTGAATACTAACCAACATAATTCACTACTAATATTTAGACTTCACCCATGTCCTCAAGAACTAAACGAACTACTCACGAGACATCATATGGAACATGATCAGAGGTGATATGATGGTGAATAACAATCTGAACATAAACCTTGGTTCAATGGTTTCACTCAATAGCATCAATAACAAGTAGAAATCAACACCGGGAGAGTTTCCCCTATCAAACAATCAAGATCAAACCGTAATTGTTACAACGGTGACGAGGTGCAGCGGTGGAGATGGCGGTGATGATGATGAAGATGATGGTGATGATGATGGAGATGATGTCCAGCTCGATGACGATGACGATGGCGTCGATTTCCCCCTCCGGGAGGGAATTTCCCCGGCGGATTTCTGCCCGCCGGAGAGCTCTTTTCTCTCTGGTGTTTTTCCGCCCCGCAGAGGCGGCTATGACTCTTCTCGACTATCCCCCTCAGCTTAGGTTTTCGGGACGAAGATGTACGCGAAGGAGAGGAGGCCAGAGGGGGCTGTGGGCCCCCTCCTCACAAGGCGGCGTGGCCAGGCCTTGGCCCGCGCCGGCCTATGAGGTGGGCCCATGGCGGCCCTCCTCGGCTCCCCCTTTTGGCTCCCTTCGTGTTCTGGAAAAATAGGATTTTTCATATAATTTCCGTCAATTGTTGATCTTCCGAAATATTGCATTCTGACGGCGCTTTTTCCAGCAGAATCCTGACTCCGGTGCGCGATCCTCTAATAATCATGAAACATGCAAAATAGATGAAATAACATAAGTATCATCTCCAAATATGAAATATATCAATGAATAACAGCAAATTATGATATAAAATAGTGATGCAAAATGGACGTATCAACTCCCCCCAAGCTTAGACTTCGCTTGTCCCCAAGCGAAACTGAACTCGGTAAACAGGACCACATGTTTATGAAGTGAAGAGTCGATAAATAAAATACGGACAAGAAGCATCACATTCATTCACACAAGACATTCTAGTGAACAACTTCCTCATATAATTCAACTTGAAACAAGTAAAAGGTAATCACAAATAAAGGTGCATAGGAAATCATAATTGGTGATGGCAAACTTCGTTCTTGGTCAGAGAACAGTCAACAGATTATACTTATCTATTGAGCAGCGCTCTCGTATTAAAGCTTATAATAAACTTGCATACTCAATCATAGTAATCTCCTCATAATCATTGATAACTTTCAAAGCTATGTTCATTCAGATAAAACTTGTACTTAAACAAGGAAGAATAAAAGGCATGATTAAGTAGATCACAATATAGATAGTTTGATCACAACAACTCAAATGCTTGCTCGAGATGGAGGGAAATAGGTTTACTGACTCAACATAAAGTAAAAGATAGGCCCTTCGCAGAGGGAAGCAGGGATTAAATCATGTGCTAGAGCTTTTCAAGTTTTAAAATCATATAGAGAGCATAAAAGTAAAGTTTTGAGAGGTGTTTGTTGTTGTCAACGACTGGTAGCGGGTACTCTAACCCCCTTGCCAAACAGACTTCCAAAGAGCGGCTCCCATGAAGGACGTTATCTCTACCAGCAAGGTAGATCATCCCCCTTCTCTTTTGTTTACACATGTACTTTAGTTTATTTAAGGATGACATTCCCCCCAACCTTTGCTTTCTCAAGCCATGGCTAACCGAATCCTCGGGTGCCTTCCAACAATCTCATACCATGGAGGAGTGTCTATTGCAAAATTAAGTTGCTTACTGATGAATCAGGGCAAAACATGTGAAGAGAGTTGTTAATGAAGGTTGATTAATTGGGGCTGGGAACCCCGTTGCCAGCTCTTTTTGCAAAATTATAGGATAAGTGGATGAAGCCACTAGTCCATTAATGGAAGCTGCCCAACAAGACTGAAAGATAAAACACCACATACTTCCTGATGAGCTATAAAACATTGACACAAATAAGAGGTAATAATTTTTGAATTGTTTGAAGGTAGCACATGAAGTATTTACTTTGAATGGCAGGGAAATACCACATAGTAGGTGGTTATGGTGGACACTGATGGCATAGGTTTGGTTTAAAGGGTTTGGATGCACGAGAAGTATTCCTTCTCGGTACAGGTCTTTGGCTAGCAAGGCTAATTAGCAAGCATAAGAGTGGAGGGAAACAAACAAATATACATGTGATAGAAACAATCATGCATCTTACTTGTAAGCACAAACAAATTTAACTTCAGAACACTAAGCTAGGAACTAACAAGAAAGATAATAACATATCTACATGTATTTCCTCTTTTCTACTTAAACTCAAGGTGTTGTTGCTATTGACCAATGCTAAGTTTGCCAAAACCAAATAGATTTAATCAATGCTCCCAAAGTGATACCAATACTAACAACAAGATTAATCACATAATAGAGATTGCAAACTAAAATAAGATGTGCAATATGTAAATGATAAAACTTCTCATTAATATTCCATAACGATAACTCACACCAAGGGATACATAGATAACCACTAAAAGAGAGATACTTCCATACCGCAACACATCTTATATGATAACTTCCCCACTCATGATATGACACTACTTGATAGTAAAAAGGTAAAAGATAGTGATGATGTGATACCGCGGCACTCCCCCAAGCTTGGAACAAACCAAGGGGGTGCCAATACCGATGATGAATTACTCCTTCGCGGTGGTGATGGTGAATTCCGGATAAGCTTCTCGACGAGCTCCTTTAGCTCATCAATCATGTACGTGAGGTTGCGGATCATCTCTGAATTGTGCTCGACGCGGTTAAGAAGCACGTCCGACGGCGAGTCCCAACTCTTAGAGTTGCTTCCCCACTCTTCAACTTCAGGCTTCATCCTTCCTGCAGCGTTAGAATGATCTATATCCCAGTTGCTGGGCAGCACTGCTTTGGGAACCCTCTCAGTTTGACTATTATGAATTAGAATGTGGAAGGGGTGGTAGGTGCCTGGAGGAGATGTCCTTGGTGCTAGATAGTGATGTGGAGCTCTTCCTCCGGTGCTAATCCGTGCGCTTTTCTTGGCGTTGAACGGGTTTGACACCACTCCGATGCTTGCGACGGTGGCACGCGGGCGTACTCGCGGAACTTCCTCAACTTCCTCTTCATCCTCCTTGACTTCTTCTTTCAACTCAGGGTCTTGAATATCTTCCTCTGAAGGCTCCTTGTCCTTGTTGTTGGAGACCATGGTGCTTCTATATCAAAGACGGATCCTGGCAGAAACAGCTCGAAACAAAACACGACGAGAAAACGATATACGGACCTCCAGGGGTCCGGGAGATTATATAGCAAAAATTTTCGCGACAGAAGGAAAGTACCAGGTCGAACCAGAGTCGGAGAGGAGCAACGAGGGGCTCACCTCATAGGGCGGCGCGGCCAGGCTGGGGCCCGCGCCGGCCTGTGGGGGCACGCCCTCGTGCGTCTCCTCCACTCCGTTTCGATCTCATAATTTTTCATATTTTCCAAAAGTTGCAAAAACATTGTTTGGAAAGTTAAATGCGGACTTTTTCTTACCAGAACTGTTACCTACTCAAAGTCGAACTCTGCAGAACTGTCAACTTGGCCTTTGATGAAGGCTTCCGGAGTTACCACTTGAATAACATCAACATCTTTATTATAAGAATCACCAGAGATATAATGCTTGAGTCTTTGCCCATTCACCACTTGTGTGGCATTACCTTGTAGAGAGCTAATTTTAATTGCTCCTGATCGATATACCTCATCAATGACATATGGTCCTTCCCATTTTGAGAGTAATTTCCCTGCAAAAAATCTGAGACGAGACCGGTACAATAGGACTTTATCTCCAACATTAAATTCTCTTTTGATAATTCTTCTATCATGCCATTTCTTAACTTTCTCTTTAAAGAGTTTAGCATTTTCATAAGCTTCACTTCTCCATTCATCTAGAGAACTTAATTGTAGCAATCTCTTCTTACCGGCAAGTTTAGGATCTTTATTTAGTTCTCTTACCGCCCAATAAGCTTTGTGCTCTAGTTCTAAAGGTAAATGACAAGCTTTCCCATAAAACATTTTATACGGTGACATACCCATGGGATTTTTATAAGCAGTTCTATAAGCCCATAGTGCTTCCTTGAATTTAATAGCCCAGTTCTTTCTAGATTTGTTAACAGTCTTTTGCAAGATAGATTTAATTTCTCTATTTGATAATTCTACTTGCCCACTAGTTTGAGGATGATAAGCGGAAGTAATCCTATGATTAATACCATATTTAGCAAGAGTTTTTCTAAAACCACCATGAATAAAATGAGAACCTCCATCAGTCATAATATATCTAGGTACTCCAAATCTAGGAAAAATAATATCTAAAAGCATTTTTAAAGAGGTCTCACCATCAGCACTTTTTGTAGGTATGGCTTCCACCCATTTAGTAACATAATCAACAGCGACAAGTATATGAGTGTTACCTTCTGAAGAAGGGAAAGGACCCATGAAGTCAAATCCCCAACAATCGTATGGTTCAATAACAAGAGTATAATTCATAGGCATTTCATTGCGTCTGGAGATATTACCAACCCTTTGACATTCATCACAAGATAAAATAAACTTCCTTGCATCTTTGAAGAGAGTTGGCCAATAAAAACCTGATTGTAGAACCTTTTGCGCGGTTCTATCTCCGGCGTGATGTCCTCCATAAACACTACCATGACACTTACTCAATATCTATTGTTGTTCATATTCGGGAACACATCTTCGCAGAATACCATCCACTCCTTCTTTATGTAAGTGTGGGTCATCCCAAAAATAATGCCTCAAGTCATAAAAGAATTTCCTCCTTTGCTGAGCTGAAAAGGTTGGAGGCAAGTACTTGGAAACAATAAAGTTAGCATAATCAGCGTACCAAGGACTATCTCGCGAGCTCACTTTTATTACAGCCAATTGTTCATTTGGAAAACTATCATTAACAGGAACAGGATCATAAGTAATATTTTACAATCTAGATAAATTATCAGCAACAGGATTATCAGCACCTTTCCTATCTATAATATGTAAATCAAATTCTTGCAAAAGAAGTACCCATCTAATAAGCCTTGGCTTAGCATCTTTCTTTGTCATAAGGTATCTAATTGCAGCATGATCAGTATGAATTGTAACTTTCGAATCAACAATATAGGATCTAAACTTATCACAAGCAAAGACTACAACTAATAATTCTTTTTCAGTTGTAGCATAATTTCTTTGAGCAGCATCAAGAGTTTTGCTAGCATAATGAATAACATTTAATTTCTTATCTACTCGCTGTCCAAGAACAGCGCCTACAGCAAAATCACTAGCATCACACATAATTTCAAAAGGTAAATTCCAATCAGGAGGTTCAACTACAGGAGCAGTTGTTAAGGCTTTCTTTAGAGTTTCAAAAGCTTCCTTACAATCATCATCAAAAACAAAAGGTACATCTTTTTGAAGAAGATTAGTAAGAGGCTTTGAAATCTTAGAAAAGTCTTTAATAAATCTCCTATAAAACCCAGCATGACCAAGAACACTACGAATACCTTTAACATCCCTAGGATAGGGCATCTTCTCAATTGCTTCAACTTTAGCTCTATCAACTTCAATACCTCTCTCGGAAATTTTATGTCCCAATACAATTCCTTCATTAACCATAAAGTGGCACTTCTCCCAATTAAGAACAAGGTTAGTTTCTTCACACCTCTGCAATACTTTATCAAGGTTTCGCAAACAATTATCAAAAGAATTCCCATAGACAGAAAAATCATCCATGAATACCTCCACAATACTCTCACAAAAACCATGAAAAATAGCAGACATGCATCTTTGAAAAGTAGCAGGAGCATTACATAAACCAAAAGGCATACGCCTATAAGCATAAGTTCCATAGGGACAAGTGAAAGTGGTTTTCTCTTGATCTTTAGTTTTAACAGCAATTTGTGAACCCAGAATAACCATCAAGAAAGCAAAAATGAGTATTTTTAGACAACCTCTCTAACATTTGGTCAATAAAGGGTAAAGGGTAATGATCTTTCTTAGTAACTTTATTAACTTTTCGATAATCAATGCACATTCTGTACCCTACAACTACTCTTTGAGGGATGAGCTCATCATTATCATTAGGCACAACAGTCATTCCTCCTTTCTTAGGAACACAATGCACATGACTAACCCATCTACTATCAGCAATAGGATATATAATACCAGCTTCAAGAAGTTTTAATACCTCATTCCTTACCACATCCTTCATCTTCGGAATTAGACGACGCTGATGTTCAACAACAGGCTTTGCATCATCTTCCATATTGATAGCATGTTGGCAAATAGAGGGAGAAATCCCCTTCAAATCATCAAGAGTGTAGCCAATAGCTCCTCGGTGTTTCTTCAATATTTCCAATAACCTTTCTTCCTCAATATCTGAAAGCTTAGAACTAATAATAACAGGATATATTTTCTTATCATCAATATGAGCATACTTAAGATTATCAGGCAATGGTTTTAAATCAAAAACAGGATCTTCCTTTGGTGGTGGTGTTGTACCTAAATCTTCAACCGGCAAGTCATGTTTAAGAATAGGTTGACGAAGGAAAATTTCATCAAGCTCATTTCTTTCTTCCCTAAAGACTTCACTCTCACTATCCTCCAAATGTTGCTGCAAAGGATTATTAGGAGCAAGAGCAATAGACGCACACTGTTCAACTCTAAAATCATTATTAGGCAAATCAGCTTTATATGGAGTTTTGGCAAATTTAGAGAAATTAAACTCATAAGATTCACCAGCAAATTTAGTAACAATTTTTTCCTTCTTGCAATCTATAACAGCTCCACAAGTATTTAGGAAAGGTCTACCAAAAATAATAGGACAATACTTACTAGCAGCAAAACCAAGTACCAAAAAGTCAGCAGGATATTTAATCTTACCACATAGAACTTCCACATCTCGAACAATACCAATAGGAGAGATAGTTTCTCTATTAGCTAGCCGAATAACCACATCAATATCTTCAAGTTCACAAGAACCAATTTCATGCATGATCTCCGTATAAAGCTCATAAGGAATAGCACTAATACTTGCACCAATATCACATAAACCATAATAACAATGATCACCAATTCTAACAGAGAGCGTAGGAACACTAGCTTTCCTAGACTTATTAGGATGCGAAACAATATTAGAAGCATCTTCACAGAAAATAATATGACCATCTTCTACATTTTCAGTCACAAGATCTTTAACTATTGCAACAGCAGGTTCAACCTTTATTTGTTCTTCAGGTTCTATAGGTTTCTTTTCACTTTTATTAACCGCACTAGATATAACAGAGTACTCCTTCATTTTAGCAGGGAAAGGAGTTTTTTCAATATAAGCCTCAGGAATAACATGATCAACAGTTTCAATTACTACACATTTATTTATAGATGAATCAATTTTATCTTTATACGGTTCATGATACTTATCAAAATTCTTCCTAGGAAATTCAAAGTGAGAGGCAAAAGCTCTATAAAGATTTGCAACAACTTGAGAATCAAGACCATAAGTAGCACTCATATCACGAAATTTATCAGTATCCATAAAAGCTTCAATGCATTTATAATCATAGTTTATACCTGACTCTCTATCTTTGTCGTTCTCCCATCCTTCAGTATTCTCCTGAATCCGATTAAGAAGGTCCCTTTTAAACTCTTCTTTGTTGCGTGTAAATGATCCAGAACAAGAAGTATCCAGCAGGGTCTTGTCTTGAAAAGATAGTCTTGCATAGAAATTATCAATAATAACATTACCAGGAAGCTCATGAATGGGGCATTTGAGCATTAAAGACTTCAATCTCCCCCATGCTTGGGAAATACTCTCTCCATCATGAGGCCAGAAATTATATATGTGGTTCCGATCTTTGTGAATTTCACTTGGAGGATAGAATTTAGAATAGAATAAGGGCACAATGTCCTCCCAATCAAGAGAATCACCATTCTTCAGCAATTTATACCAATGCGCCGCTTTACCAGACAGCGATATAGAGAATAGTTTCTTTCTAACTTCATCCATAGCAATACCTGCACATTTGAATAACCCGCATAATTCATGTAAAAACAGTAAATGATCACCAGGATGGACAGTTCCATCCCCTTCATAGCGGTTATCCATAACACGTTCAATAATTTTCATAGGTATTTTGTATGGAACCTCTTTCTCACCTGGCGCCTCATCTACTACCTTTGCAGTAGTAGTAGATTTTCCAAATAGGAATTCAAGAGAAGATCTCTCCATAATGAATTATAGCAGCAGGCAGAAATAAAATCAGCACGTACAGTAAAGGTTTTCCTTACCAATTCCACTTACCAATAGCGCTTCACTCCCCGGCAACGGCGCCAGAAAATAGTCTTGATGACCCACAAGGATAGGAGGAGTATCGAAGGACTATCGATAAATAAGAGTGTCGAACCCAACGAGGAACAGAAGGTGTTGACAAGCAGTTTCGATGAAGGATTCACTGTAAATGCTCACAGACAAGTATTCAGGGGGTTTTGATATAGCAGATAAATAAATTACGGGTAAGTAAAATGCGAGAGAAATAATTGCAGCGAGTGGCCCAATCCTTTTTAGCACAAAGGACAAGCCGGTTTGTTTACTTATAATGACCAAACGTTCTTGAGGACACACGGGAATTTAGTCTAGTGCTTTCGCTTCATATAGCTGATTAATCTTCATTGTTTTGATAAGTGTTGTGTGCGTGAACCTATGCTAATGCACCGCCCTTCCTAGGACTAATACATACTTGTGATTAAACCCCTTGCAAGCGTCCGCAACTACAAGAAAGTAATTAAGATAAATCTAACCACAGCCTTAAACTCTAAGATCCTGCTATCCCTCCTGCATCGATATACCAACGGGGGTTTAGGTTTCTGTCACTCCGGCAACCCCGCAATTGGCAAACGAGTACAATATGCACTCCCCTAGGCCCATAAATGGTGAAGTATCATGTAGTCGACGTTCACATGACACCACTAGAAGAATAACACCACAACTTAAATATCATAACATTGAATACTAACCAACATAATTCACTACTAACATTTAGACTCTACCCATGTCCTCAAGAACTAAACGAACTACTCACGAGACATCATATGGAACATGATCAGAGGTGATATGATGGTGAATAACAATCTGAACATAAACCTTGGTTCAATGGTTTCACTCAATAGCATCAATAACAAGTAGAAATCAACACCGGGAGAGTTTCCCCTATCAAACAATCAAGATCAAACCCTAATTGTTACAGCAGTGACGAGGTGCAGCGGTGGAGATGGTGGTGATGATGATGAAGATGATGGTGATGATGATGGAGATGATGTCCAGCTCGATGACGATGACGATGACGATGGCGTCGATTTCCCCCTCCGGGAGGGAATTTCCCCGGCGGATTTCTGCCCGCCGGAGAGCTCTTTTCTATCTGGTGTTTTTCCGCCCCGCAGAGGCGGCTATGACTCTTCTCGACTATCCCCCTCAGCTTAGGTTTTCGGGACGAAGATGTACGCGAAGGAGAGGAGGCCAGAGGGGGCGTGGGCCCCCTCCTCACAAGGCGGCGCGGCCATGCCTTGGCCCACGCCGGCCTATGAGGTGGGCCCATGGCGGCCCTCCTCGGCTCCCCCTTTTGGCTCCCTTCGTCTTCTGGAAAAATAGTATTTTTCATATAATTTCCGTCAATTGTTGATCTTCCGAAATATTGCATTCTGACGGCGCTTTTTCCAGCAGAATCCTGACTCCGGTGCGCGATCCTCCAATAATCATGAAACATGCAAAATAGATGAAATAACATAAGTATCATCTCCAAATATGAAATATATCAATGAATAACAGCAAATTATGATATAAAATAGTGATGCAAAATGGACGTATCAACATACGATACCAATTCCCTTTGTCACGCGATATTTTACTTGTCCGAGGTTTGATCATCGGTATCTCTATACCTTGTTCAACCTCGTCTCCTGACAAGTACTCTTTACTCGTACCGTGGTATGTGGTCTCTTATGAACCATTCATATGCTTGCAAGCTATTTAGACGATATTCCACCGAGAGGGCCCAGAGTATATCTATCTGTCATCGGGATGGACAAATCCCACTGTTGATCCATATTCCTCAACTCATATTTTCCGGATACTTAATCCTACCTTTATAACCACCCATTTACGCAGTGGCGTTTGATGTAATCAAAGTACCTTTCCGGTATAAGTGATTTACATGATCTCATGGTCGAAAGGACTAGGTAACTATGTATCGAAAAGCTTATAGCAAATAACTTAATGACGTGATCTTATGCTACGCTTAATTGGGTGTGTCCATTACATCATTCACATAATGACATAACCTTGTTATTAATAACATCCAATGTTCATGATCATGAAACTATGATCATCTATTAATCAACAAGCTAGTTATACAAGAGGCTTGCTAGGGACTCCTTATTGTTCACATAACACACATGTATCAATGTTTCGGTTAATACAATTATAGCATGGTATGTAAACATTATCATAAACACAAAGATATATTATAATAACCATTTTATTATTGCCTCTTGGGCATATCTCCAATAGTCTCCCACTTGCACTAGAGTCAATAATCTAGTTTACATATGTAAAGATATAACACCTTGGCCTTCCGGTGCTTTATCATGTTTTTCTCACGGGAGTAGTTTTAGTCAACAAATCTGACATGCTCAGAAACGTATGTATTTTGCAATTCATTTGCGTCTCAACGCATCACTCATTTTCCAAATGAGTCGGCATTAAATATGTTTGGTCTTCTGGTGGAACCTTAATTCCGCGGTCTGAAATATGTCACTAATATTGTCACATACAATATAGCTTTAAAGTTCTGACACTATCAGAACTACACCAAGTTCTCAAAGAACTTCTCGACTCAACATCCTCAGTCATTGTCAAAACAATGTCATGCTTTGCCTATGTTTGTAGAATCCGTCACAATATTTAGAACTCTTCTAAATCTAGCATTGTGTTACCTTTTAAACAATACTTAGCCTAATTGAGATTTGAATTTGATTTTTATATGTGACCAAACAAATATCGGTGCAACACCTTACAGCGATTTGTTTGACATTACCCCATATAAAATTATATATATATCCTTGGTTCTTCTAAAGTACTCAAGGATATTCTTACTATCATCCAATGATCATCACATGAATCATTCTGGTATATGCTCATAACATTTTAGAGCACAGGACATCTGATTGTGTACATATTATTTGTGATCCATAATCACTCATGTGTTTTTACTCATTGAATGTCAGATACACTCAAGTCTTGTTAAAACTTCACATGAAAAGAACACCTTCTTAATATTTCTATATTGAACTACTTCAATATCCATTCTATGTACTTTGACTTAAACTTATTATGTGTTTCAATCTATCTTCATAGATCTTGACACTAAATATGTTTCTGTCCATATTCTTTCATTGAAGTAAATTCTCAATGAAACCTTTTATAATCAAGTATATAATTTCATCATTTATAACCAACTATATGTCATCTAAATAAAGTATTATAAATATGTCTCAGCGCTCCCACTTAATTTCTTGCAAATGCAAGCATGTTCATCGTTTCTGATGAAATCCAAAACTCTTTGACTATTTCATCCGGTGAAGATTCCAACTCCGCGATACTCACTTCATCCAATTGAAGTTCGTATACCTATCTAGTATTCCACGGACTAGCAAAACAATTGGTTGTATCTTGTATACACCTTTAATACACACTTCTGTTAAGTAATGTATTTTGCCATCCTACTATCATATCTCATGAAAGAAATATGTAGCGATTACTAGAATAATCCACATAGACTATAAGCATTGCTACGGAAGATCTAATCTTATCGTAGTCAACTCTTTGAACTTTGTCGTAAACAACTTTTCGACAAGTCGAGCTTATTCAAGGATATTCCATCGAAGTCCATCAATTTTATAGATCCATTTACCTTCAAAAAGTATTCATCTATCTTGGATTTCATGGCGTATAGCCATTTTAACGGAGTCAGGGCCCATCATAACTTTTTTGTATGTAGTTGGTTTATCATTGTTCAAAAACAATCCTTTGTTCACAAATCATTTATTTGATCACAAAGTAAACCATACCTACAAGGTTCAATAAGTACTTCGATCTCCATGACTATAACATTTTGTAGACATGGGAGCCATGATCGTCGTGGGCCGCTTCTAACCAATTCCGATGTGCGCTACTCTGATCATTATGCTCAGGTTCATAAACCTTATCAAGTTCTATTGTCCTCCCACTCAAATACTTCGCTAAAAACAATTTCTTGGAAATAAGTAAGAAACATTGACAAACACTTTTGTCTTTGTCTCCATAGTGGAAAGAATTCCCAATCAATTCTGTGGGATAACCAACAAAGACATTCATCCGATTTTGGTTGTAAACTTATTTACTTTATGCTATGCATTCCAAAATTTAAGAAAGGACTATTAGGGTTCATACCCATGCCATAACTCGTATGGTGTCATTTCAACAGATCATGATGATGCTCTATTCAGTGTAAAAAACGGTAGTCTCTAAAGCATAATCCACAAAAATATAATGGCATCAATATTTTATCTCATCATTGATCCAACAAGGTTTGGATACATCTCTCGGATACTCCATCATCATTATGATACTCCAAGAAACGTGAGTTGTAGAACAATTTCATAACTCTCTTAGATGTTCGCTAAAACTCGTAATTCAAATATTTCCCCCATGATCCAATCATAGATATTTGACTTTTCTATTACAATGATTTCCACTTCATGCTGAAATTTATTTGAATCCATTCAAATGTTTCAAACTTCTTCCTTATCGAATATATCCACATATATACTCAATTCATTGTTGGAAGTTTTCATAAAGTAGAAGAATCTCCCGCACACAACTATGCCCAGTGAACCTCATACATCATGATGTATGTTTCCACTAAGTTAGTTGTCCGTTCAACTCTTGGCCTATGAACGGTATTTTAGTCATTCTCTTTAGAAAATATTTGCAAGCGCCAAATGATTCAAAAATCAAATGACTCCAAAAATCCATTTGCATGGAGTTCCTTCATGCGGTCCTTTCTAACATGACCTAAATGGCGGTTCCACAAATAAGTGTAATTCGAATCATTTGCCTTATGGCATTTTAGCGTTAGTATTATGTGTGTGTGTTTCACCATTAAGATTTATAATAACTTATCCATCGTACATGGAGTAATGCCATAATTTGAACAACTCATTGTTTTCATTTGACCAGAGCAAAATAACAATTATTAAGTTCTTTATTATAAATTCTAATGGCTAGATAAAATGCCAACAATGAACATAATAACACTTTATTTTTGTTCCAGACGTGCATTCCTATCATATTCCTTGTCATTCACTTAGGCCATTGTATTCTTGTATTGCGTTGTTTTGTATGACACTTCATACCAACCAATATGGTACAAATACCCAAGAATTTCATTATGTGACCAAACGAGGAATACATCCATAACATGTATATCATTTATATACACCTGAGCTAGACTTTCTAGTCTTTTCTTTCTTTCTGCCAAAAAATCTTTTGTTGTTTCTCTTTTAGCTTTCTTCATTCTCAGAAAACACTTCACCTTCAATAACTTCTAGGTTTGTTGGTCAAATACCAATAACCTTGAGGTTCTTACTTTGAAGTTGATCATCATATGACAAGTGTTCAGGATTTCACTATTAGTAACCTTGTAATGTGATGAACAATTTCACTCATAATTTTATCCATTGTTTCATGATGACTTACCGAGACCATGTTTGTACATGCTAGGTTCGTTTAAAGTTTAACCTCAGTATTCGCATGTGCAAATCTGACTTGCACCCGTTGCATGCACTCGTAGAATCTATAACACCCGATCATCACGAGATGCTTCGAAACAACGAGTCTTAGCAACGGTGCATACTAAGGACGATCATTTCATAGATATGCGAATATCTTTAGTGTCCAACTTAGTTGGAGGATTGGAACGCCGGGCGTCTTCAACCATCGTACATTCCCATAAAACTTATGAGTTTATGTAGTCTCACTAGATTATATTCTATCATCTTGCAATAAGCTCTTAGATATCACATATATCCCATACCTTGCTTATTTCTGAAAACTAAATTTTCAGCTCCTTACTTTTTCAAACAGATTTGAACTTCAAGTTTCATGGAGACAAGATAACTTTAGGTACTAATTGAAATCATAGCTCTTTGAATCAACAATGTGAGGTTTACTAAAAGTTTGCAATAGGACTTAAACAATTCTTGATTCTTGAACAATACGGTACCAGTCCGTAAAGTTTCTTGTCAGATTTTAACAGTATTTCTATCTCAATTACAAGACTAGCGCATGGTAGAAAAACGGATGCCAATGCTACAAAATTAATTCAAAATACTACTCAGACTATGTTTATGATAATTAGTTCATGTTTTAATCTAATTACTAATGAACTCTCACTTAATACAACATCCCTCATAGTTGTTAAGTGGTACACGATCCAGATCCACTACACCAAAACCGATCATCACATGAGATGATGTAGCTTCAATGGTGAACATCAACATGTTGATCATATCATCCATATGACTCGTGTTCAACCTTTCGGTTTCCGTTGTCCCGAGGCCATGACTGTACATGCTAGGCTCTTCAAGCAAACCCAAGTATTCTGCGTGTGCAAACATGGCTTACACCCGTTGTTTATGAACGTAGAATCTATCACATCCGATCATCACGAGATGCTTCGAAACGACAAACTGTTGCAACGGTGCATACAAGGGGAGAACACTTTATTATCTTGATATTAATGTGAGGGATCATCTTATAATGCTACCGTCGCGTTCTAAGCAAAATAAGATGCATAAAGGATTAACATCACATGCAATTCATATGTGATATGATATGGCCCTTTAGTCTTTGCGCCTTCGATCTTCATCTCCAAAGCACGGACATGATCTCCATCATCAACGGGCATGATCTACATCATCGTCGGCGTAGCGTCAAGGTCCATGGCGCCGTCTTCATGGTTGTTCACCTCATGTAGCAACTATTACAACTACTTTGAAATACTACTCAACATGAAATTTAAAGACAACCATAAGGCTCCTGCCGGTTGCCACAATACAATAATGATCATCTCATACATATTCATCATCACATTATGGCCATATCACATCACCAAACCCTGCAAAAACAAGTTAGACGTCTCTAATTTGGTTTGAATATTTTACGTAGTTTAGGGTTTTCGAGTAAGATCTAATCTACCTACGAACATGAACCACAACGGTGATACTAGTGTTGTCAATAGAAGAGCAAATTGAATCTTCACTATAGTAGGAGAGACAGACACCCGCAAAGCCACTTATGCAATACAAGTTGCATGTCGAGCGTGGAGCAAATCTCATGAACGCGGTCATGTAAACTTAGCCCGAGCCGCTTCATCCCACTATGCCACAAAGATGCAAAGTACTCAAACTAAATACAACATAAGCATCAACGCCCACAAAACAATTGTGTTCTATGATACGTCCAATTGGCATCACTATTTTATATCATAATTTGCTGTTATTCATTGATATATTTCATATTTAGAGATGATACTTATGTTATTTCATCTATTTTGCATGTTTCATGATTATTTGGGGATCGCGCACCGGAGCCAGGATTCTGCTGGAAAAAGCGCCGTCAGAATGCAATATTTCGGAAGATCAACAGTTGACGGAAATTATATGGAAAATCCTATTTTTCCAGAGGACGAAGGGAGCCAGGAGGGGGAGCCGAGGGGACTCGAGGTGGGCCCACCTCATAGGCCGGCGCGGCCCAAGGCCTGGCCGCGCCGCCCTGTGAGGAGGGGGCCCACAGCCCTCTCTCGCCTCCTTTTCTTCGCGTACGCCTTCGTCCCGAAAACCTAAGCTCCAGAGGATAGTCGCGAGGAGCCACATCCGCCTCTGCGGGGCGGAGAACACCAGAGAGAAAAGAGCTCTCCGGCGGGCAGGAATCCGCCGGGGAAATTCCCTCCCGGAGGGGGAAATCGACGCCATCGTCACCGTCATCGAGCTGGACATCATCTCCATCACCATCGTCATCATCTCCATCATCATCACCGCCATCTCCACCGCTGCACCTCGTCCCCGCTGTAACAATTCGGGTTGGATCTTGATTGTTTGATAGGGGAAACTCTCCCGGTGTTGATTTCTACTTGTTATTGATGCTATTGAGTGAAACCATTGAACCAAGGTTTATGTTCAGATTGTTATTCATCATCATATCACCTCTGATCATGTTCCATATGATGTCTCGTGAGTAGTTCGTTTAGTTCTTGAGGACATGGGTGAAGTCTAAATGTTAGTAGTGAAGTATGGTTGAGTAATATTCAATGTTATGATATTTAAGTTGTGGTGTTATTCTTCTAGTGGTGTCGTGTGAACGTCGACTACACGACACTTCACCTTTATGGGCCTAGGGGAATGCATCTTGTACTCGTTTGCCAATTGCGGGGTTGCCGGAGTGACAGAAACCTGAGCCCCCGTTGGTATATCGATGCAGGAGGGATAGCAGGATCTCAGAGTTTAAGGATGTGGTTAGATTTATCTTAATTACTTTCTTGTAGTTGCGGATGCTTGCAAGGGGTATAATCACAAGTATGTATTAGTCCTAGGAAGGGCGGTACATTAGCATAGGTTCACCCACACAACACTTATCAAAACAATGAATATTAATTAGCCGTATGTAGCGAAAGCACTAGACTAAATCCCCGTGTGTCCTCAAGAACGTTTGGTCATTATAAGTAAACAAACCGGCTTGTCCTTTGTGCTAAAAAGGATTGGGCCACTTGCTGCAATTATTACCCTCGCACTTTACTTACTCGTACTTTATTCATCTGTTACATCAAAACCCCCTGAATACTTGTCTGTGAGCATTTACAGTGAATCCTTCATCGAAACTGCTTGTCAACACCTTCTGCTCCTCGTTGGGATCGACATTCTTACTTATCGAAGATAATACGATACACCCCCTATACTTGTGGGTCATCAAGACTATTTTCTGGCGCCGTTGTCGGGGAGTGAAGCGCTATTGGTAAGTGGAATTGGTAAGGGAAATTTCTACCGTTTGTGCTGATTTTATTTCTGCCTGCTGCTATAATTCATTATGGAGAGATCTTCTCTTGAGTGTTTATTTGGGAAATCTACTACTACTGCAAAGGTAGTGGATGAGGCGCCAGGTAAGGAAGAAATACGATACAAAATACCTATGAAAATTATTGAACGTGTAGTGGGTAACCGTTATACAGGGGATGGAACTGTCCACCCTTGAGATCATTTACTGTTCTTACATGAATTATGCGGTTTATTCAAGTGTGCAGGTATTGCTATGGATGAAGTGAGGAAGAAACTATTCTCTGTATCGCTGTCTGGTAAAGCGGCGCATTGGTATAAATTACTGGATAATGGGGATTCTCTTGAATGGAATGATATTGTGCCCCGGTTTTATTCTAAGTTCTATCCTCCAAGTGAGATTCACAAAGATCGGAATCGCATATATAATTTTTGGCCTCATGAAGGAGAGAGTAGTGCCCAAGCGTGGGGGAGATTGAAGTCTTTAATGCTCAAATGCCCCATTCATGAGCTTCCTGGTAATATTATTATTGATAATTTCTATGCAAGACTTTCTTTTCAAGACAAGACCTTGCTGGATACTTCTTGTTCTGGATCCTTTACACGCAACAAGGAAGAGTTTAAAAGGGACCTTCTTAATCGGATCCAAGAAAATACTGAAGGATGGGAGAACGACAAGGATAGAGAATCAGGTATAAATTATGATTATAAATGCATTGAAGCTTTTATGGATACTGATAAATTTCGTAATATGAGTGCTACTTATGGTCTTGATTCTCAAGTTGCTGCAAATCTTTATAAAGCTTTTGCTTCTCATTATGAATTGCCTAAGAAGAACTTTGATAAGTATCATGAACCGTATAAAGATAAAATTGATTCATCTATAAATAAATGTGTTGTAGTTGAAACTGTTGATCATGTTATTCCTGAAGCTTATATTGAAAAACTCCTTTCCCCGCTAAAATGAAGGAGTACTGTTATAAATAGTGCGGTTCATAAAAGTGAAAAGAAACCTATAGAACCCGAAGAACAAATAAAAGTTGAACTCTGTTGCAATAATTAAAGATCTTGTGACTGAAAATGTGGAGGATGGTCATATTATTTTCTGTGAAGATGCCTCCAATATTGTTTCGCATCCTAATAAGTCTAGGAAAGCTAGTGTTCCTATGCTATCTGTTAGAATTGGTGATCATTGTTATTATGGTTTATGTGATATTGGTGCAAGTATTAGTGCTATTCCTTATGAGCTTTACACGAAGATTATGCACGAAATTGGTTCTTGTGAACTTGAAGATATTGATGTGGTTATTCGGCTGGCTAATAGAGAAACTATCTCTCCAATTGGTATTGTTCGAGATGTGGAAGTTCTATGTGGTAAGATTAAATATCCTGCTGACTTTTTGGTACTTGGTTCTGCTGCTAGTAAATATTGTCCTATTATTTTTGGTAGACCTTTTCTAAATACTTGTGGAGCTATTATAGATTGCAAGAAAGAGAATTTTTTTACTAAATTTGCTGGTGAATCTTATGAGTTTAACTTCTCTAAATTTACCAAAACTCCTTATAAAGCTGATTTGCCTAATAATGATTTTAAAGTTGAACAGTGTGCATCTATTGCTCTTGCTCCTAGTAATCCTTTGCAGCAACATTTGGAGAATAGTGAGAGTGAAGTCTTTAGGGAAGAAAGAGATGAGCTTGATGAAATTTTCCTTCGTCAACCTATTCTTAAGCATGATTTACCGGTGGAAGATCTGGGTACAACACCACCACCAAGGGAAGATCCTGTCTTTGATTTAAAACCATTGCCTGATAATCTTAAATATGCTCATATTGATGATAAGAAAATATATCCTGTTATTATTAGTTCTAAGCTTTCAGAGTTTGAAGAAGAAAGGTTATTGGAAATACTGAAGAAACACCGCGGTGCTATTGGCTACACTCTTGATGACTTGAAGGGGATTTCTCCCTCTATTTTCCAACACGCCATTAACATGGAAGATGATGCAAAGCCTGTTGTTGAACGTCAGCGTCGTCTAATTCCTAAGATGAAGGATGTGGTAAGAAATGAGGTATTAAGACTCCTTGAAGCTGGTATTATATATCCTATTGCTGATAGTAGATGGGTTAGTCCTATGCATTGTGTTCCTAAGAAAGGAAGAATGACTGTTGTGCCTAATGATAATGATGAGCTCATACCTCAAAGATTAGTTGTAGGGTATAGAATGTGCATTGATTATCGAAAAGTTAATAAGGTTACTAAGAAAGATCATTACCCTTTGCCTTTTATTGATCAAATGTTAGAAAGGTTATCTAAAAATACTCATTTTTGCTTTCTTGATGGTTATTCTGGGTTTTCACAAATTACTGTTAAAACTAAAGATCAAGAGAAAACCACTTTCACTTGTCCCTATGGAACTTATGCTTATAGACGTATGCCTTTTGGTTTATGTAATGCTCCTGCTACTTTTCAAAGATGCATGTCTGCTATTTTTCATGGCTTTTGTGAGAGTATTGTAGAGGTATTCATGGATGATTTTTCTGTCTATGGGAATTCTTTTGATAGTTGCTTGCGGAACCTTGATAAAGTTTTGCAGAGATGTGAAGAAACTAACCTTGTTCTTAATTGGGAGAAATGCCACTTTATGGTTAATGAAGGAATTGTATTGGGACATAAAATTTCCGAGAGTGGCATTGAAGTTGATAGAGCTAAAGTTGAAGCCATTGAGAAGATGCCCTATCCAAGGGATGTTAAAGGTATTCGTAGTGTTCTTGGTCATGCTGGGTTTTATAGGAGATTTATTAAAGACTTCTCTAAGATTTCAAAGCCTCTTACTAATCTTCTTCAAAAAGATGTACCTTTTGTTTTTGATGATGATTGTAAGGAAGCTTTTGAAACTCTAAAGAAAGCCTTAACAACTGCCCCTATAGTTGAACCTCCTGATTGGAACTTACCATTTGAAATTATCTGTGATGCTAGTGATTTTGCTGTAGGCGCTGTTCTTGGACAGCGAGTAGATAAAAAACTGAATGTTATTCATTATGCTAGTAAAACTCTTGATGCTGCTCAAAGAAATTATGCTACTACTGAAAAGGAATTGTTAGCTGTAGTCTTTGCTTGTGATAAGTTTAGATCTTATATCGTTGATTCAAAAGTTACTATTATACTGATCATGCTGCAATTAGATACCTTATGACAAAGAAAGATGCTAAGCCAAGGCTTATTAGATGGGTACTTCTTTTGCAAGAATTTGATCTGCATATAGTAGATAGGAAAGGTGCTGATAATCCTGTTGCTGATAATTTGTCTAGATTGGAAAATATTGCTTATGATCCTGTTCCTGTTAATGATAGTTTTCCAAATGAACAATTGGCTGTAATAAAGGTGAACTCGCGAGATAGCCCTTGGTATGCTGATTATGCTAACTTTATTGTTTCCAAGTACTTGCCTCCAACCTTTTCAGCTCAGCAAAGGAGGAAATTCTTTTATGACTTGAGGCATTATTTTTGGGATGACCCACACTTATATAAATAAGGAGTGGATGGTATTCTGTGAAGATGTGTTCCCGAATATAAGCAACAAGAGATATTGAGTAAATGTCATGGGAGTGCTTATGGAGGACATCACGCCGGAGATAGAACCGCGCAAAAGGTTTTACAATCAGGTTTTTATTGGCCAACTCTCTTCAAAGATGCAAGGAAGTTTATTTTATCTTGTGATGAATGTCAAAGGGTTGGTAATATCTCCAGACGCAATGAAATGCCTATGAATTATACTATTGTTATTGAACCGTTTGATTGTTGGGGGTTTGACTTCATGGGACCTTTTCCCTCTTCAGAAGGTAACACTCATATACTTGTTGCTATTGATTATGTTACTAAATGGGTAGAAGCCATACCTACAAAAAGTGCTGATGGTGAGACCTCTTTAAGAATGCTTTTAGACATTATTTTTCCTAGATTTGGAGTTCCTAGATATATTATGACGGATGGAGGTTCTCATTTTATTCATGGTGGTTTTAGAAAAACTCTTGCTAAATATGGTATTAATCATAGAATTGCTTCCGCTTATCATCCTCAAACTAGTGGGCAAGTAGAACTATCAAATAGAGAAATTAAATCTATCTTGCAAAAGACTGTTAATAAAACTAGAAAGAATTGGGCTAGTAAATTGAAGGAAGCACTATGGGCTTATAGAACTGCTTATAAAAACCCCATGGGAATGTCACCTTATAAAATGGTTTATGGAAAAGCTTGTCATTTACCTTTAGAATTAGAGCACAAAGCTTATTGGGCTGTTAGAGAACTAAACAAAGATCCTAAACTAGCCGGTGATAAGAGGTTGTTGCAATTAAGTTCTCTAGATGAATGGAGAAGTGAAGCTTATGAAAATGCTAAACTCTTTAAAGAGAAAGTTAAGAAATGGCATGATAGAAGGATTATCAAAAGAGAGTTTAATATTGGGGATAAAGTCTTATTGTATCGGTCTCGTCTCAGATTCTTTGCAGGGAAATTACTCTCGAAATGGGAAGGACCATATGTTGTTGAGGAGGTGTATCGTTCAGGAGCAATTAAAATCAGTTCCCTCCAAGGCAATGCCATGCAAGTGGTGAATGGACAAAGACTCAAGCATTATATCTCAGGTGATTCTTATAATGTAGATGTTGATGTTATTCGAGTGGAAACACCAGAGGCTTTCATCAAAGGTCAAATTGACAGTCCGCCAGAACTCGACTTTGAATAGGTAACAGTACAGGTAATAAAAAGTTCGCGATTTGCTTTCCGAACAATGTTTTTGCTGTTTTTGGAAAATATGAAAAATTACGAGATCGAAACGGAGTGGAGGAGACGCACGAGGGCGTGCCCCCATAGGCCGGCGCGGCCAGGCCTTGGCCCGCGCCGCCCTATGAGCTGGGCGCCTCGTCGCCCCTTTCCGACTCTGGTTCGACCTGGTACTTTCCGTTTGTCATAAAAATTCCTGCTATATAATCCCCCGGACCTCTGGAGGTCCGTATATCGTTTTCTCGTCGCGTTTTGTTTCTAGCTGTTTTCTGCCAGGATTTGTTCTTGATCTAGAAGCATCATGGTCTCCAACAACAAAGACAAGGAGCCTATGGAGGAAGATATTCAAGATCCCGGGGGGAAAGAGGTGGACGAGAGCATCAAGGAAGAAGATGAAGAAGAAGTGGAGGAAGACTCGCGCGCATACCCGCGTGCTACCATTGCAAGCATCGAGGTGGTGGAGAACCCTTTTAATGCAAAGAAGAGCGCAAGAATTCGCACCGGAGGAAGACTTCCACGTCACTACCTAGCTCCAAAGACATCTTCTCCAGGCACTTATCACCCCTTCCGCAATCTAATTTACAATAATCAAATTGAAAGGACTCCCAAGGCATCATTGCCTAGCAATTGGGATATAGATCGTTCTAACACTGCAGGAAGGATGAAGCCTGAAACTGAAGAGTGGGGAAATAACTCCAAGAGTTGGGACTCGCCGTCGGACATACTTCTTAACCGCATCGAGCATAATTCGGAGATGATCCGCAACCTCATGTACAAGGTTGATGAGCTTCAGGAGCTTGTTGAGAAGCTTGTCAGGAATTCATCACCACCATCGCCAAAGGAGTAAATCATCATCGGTATTGGCATCCCCTTGGTTTGTTCCAAGCTTGGGGGAGTGCCGCGGTATCACATCATCACTACCTTTTACTTTTTATTATCAAGTAGTGTCATATCATGAGTAGGGAAGTTATCATATAAGATGGGTTGCAGTGTGGAAGTATCTCTCCTTTAGTTTGTCTATGTATCCCTTGGGGTGAGTTATTGTTATGAAATATTAATGAGAAGTCTTATCATTTACATATTGCACACCTTATTTTAGTTTGCAATTTCTATTATATGATTGATCTTGATTTTAGTATTGGTACCACTTTGGGAGCATTGAGTAAATCTGTTTGGTTTTGGCAAACTTAGCATTGGTCAATAGCAAGAACACCTTGAGGTTTAAGTAGAAAAGAGAAATACATATAGTTGTTTCATTGTCTTCCTTTCTTGTTAGCTCATAGCTTATTATTCTGAAGTTAAAATTGTTTGTGCTTGCAAGAAAGATGCATGATTGCTTCTATCACATGTATATTCGTTTGTTTCCCTCAACTCTTATGCTTGCTAATTAACCTTGCTAGCCAAAGACCTGTACTGAGAGGGAATGCTTCTCGTGCGTCCAAACCTGAACCCAAACCTATGCCATTTGTGTCCACCATATCTACCTACTGCATGGTATTTCCTGCCACTCCAAGTAAATACTTCATGTGCTACCTTTAAACAATTCAAAATTTATCATCCCTTATTTGTGTCAATGTTTTATAGCTCATGAGGAAGTATGTGGTGTTTTATCTTTCAATCTTGTTGGGCAACTTTCACCAATGGACTAGTGGCTTCATCCACTTATCCAATAACTTTGCGAAAAGAGCTGGCAATGGGGTTCCCAGTCCCAAGTTAATTAACTTTTGTAATTTTACATATAGACACTCCTCCATGGTATGTGATTGTTGGACGGCACCCGAGGATTCGGTTAGCCATGGCTTGAGAAAGCAAAGGAGGGGAGGAGTGTCATCTAAATAAAACTAAAATAAAAAGACACTCCTTCACGGTATGAGATTGCTGGCAGGCACCCGAGGATTCGGTTAGCCATGGTTTGTGAAAGCAAAGGTTGGAAGGAGTGTCAACCAAAAATAAAACTTTATGGGAGCCGCTCTTTGAGAGTTTGTCTGGCAAGGGGGTTAGAGTACCCACTACCAGTCGTTGACAACAACAAACACCTCTCAAAACTTTACTTTTATGCTCTTTATATGATTTCAAAACTTGAAAAGCTCTAGCACATGATTTAATCTCTGCTTCCCTCAGCGAAGGGCCTATCTTTTAGTTTATGTTGAGTCAGTAAACCTATTCCCCTCCATCTTAAGCAAGCATTTGAGTTGTTGTGATCAAACCATTATATTGTGATTTACTTCATCATGTCTTTTATTCTTTCTTGTTTAGTACAAGTTTTATCTAAATGAATATAGCTTTGGAAGTTATCAATGATCATTATGATTGAGTATGCAAAATGAGCCATATAAACTTTAACATGAGAGCGCTGCTCAATAGATAAGTATAATCTGTTAACTGTTCTCTGACCAAGAACAAAGTTTGCCATCACCAATTATGATTCCTTATGCACCTTTATTTGTGATTACCTTATACTTATTTCAAGTTGAATTATATGAGGAAGTTGTTCACTAGAATGCCTTGTGTGAATTAATATGATGCTTCTTGTCCGTATTTTATTTATCGACTCTTCACTCCATAAACATGTGGTCTTGTTTACTGAGTTCAGTTTCGCTTGGGAAGAAGCGAAGTCTAAGCTTGGGGGGAGTTGATACGTCCAATTTGCATCACTATTTTATATCATAATTTGCTGTTATTCATTGATATATTTCATATTTAGAGATGATACTTATGTTATTTCATCTATTTTGCATGTTTCATGATTATTTGGGGATCGCGCACCGGAGCCAGGATTCTGCTGGAAAAAGCGCTGTCAGAATGCAATATTTCGGAAGATCAACAGTTGACGGAAATTATATGGAAAATCCTATTTTTCCAGAGGACGAAGGGAGCCAGGAGGGGGAGCCGAGGGGACCCGAGGTGGGCCCATCTCATAGGCCGGCGCGGCCCAAGGCCTGGCCGCGCCGCCCTGTGAGGAGGGGGCCCATAGCCCTCTCTCGCCTCCTTTTCTTCGCGTACGCCTTCGTCCCGAAAACCTAAGCTCCAGAGGATAGTCGCGAGGAGCCACAGCCGCCTCTGCGGGGCGGAGAACACCAGAGAGAAAAGAGCTCTCCGGCGGGCAGGAATCCGCCGGGGAAATTCCCTCCCGGAGGGGGAAATCGACGCCATCGTCACCGTCATCGAGCTGGACATCATCTCCATCACCATCGTCATCATCTCCATCATCATCACCGCCATCTCCACCGCTGCACCTCATCACCGCTGTAACAATTCGGGTTGGATCTTGATTGTTTGATAGGGGAAACTCTCCCGGTGTTGATTTCTACTTGTTATTGATGCTATTGAGTGAAACCATTGAACCAAGGTTTATGTTCAGATTGTTATTCATCATCATATCACCTCTGATCATGTTCCATATGATGTCTCGTGAGTAGTTCGTTTAGTTCTTGAGGACATGGGTGAAGTCTAAATGTTAGTAGTGAAGTATGGTTGAGTAATATTCAATGTTATGATATTTAAGTTGTGGTGTTATTCTTCTAGTGGTGTCGTGTGAATGTCGACTACATGACACTTCACCTTTATGGGCCTAGGGGAATGCATCTTGTACTCGTTTGCCAATTGCGGGGTTGCCGGAGTGACAGAAACCTGAGCCCCCGTTGGTATATCGATGCAGGAGGGATAGCAGGATCTCAGAGTTTAAGGCTGTGGTTAGATTTATCTTAATTACTTTCTTGTAGTTGCGGATGCTTGCAAGGGGTATAATCACAAGTATGTATTAGTCCTAGGAAGGGCGGTACATTAGCATAGGTTCACCCACACAACACTTATCAAAACAATGAAGATTAATTAGCCGTATGTAGCGAAAGCACTAGACTAAATCCCCGTGTGTCCTCAAGAACGTTTGGTCATTATAAGTAAACAAACCGGCTTGTCCTTTGTGCTAAAAAGGATTGGGCCACTCGCTACAATTATTACTCTCGCACTTTACTTACTCGTACTTTATTCATCTGTTACATCAAAACCCCCTGAATACTTGTCTGTGAGCATTTACAGTGAATCCTTCATCGAAACTGCTTGTCAACACCTTCTGCTCCTCGTTGGGATCGACATTCTTACTTATCGAAGATACTACGATACACCCCCTATACTTGTGGGTCATCATTCTACTCGTGCAACCATCTATGCATAGACACGGCTCTGATACCACTGTAGGGATTCGTAGCATAGAAAACAAAAAATTTCCTACCGCGAGAACGCAATCAAAGCCAAGATGCAATCTAGAAGATGGGAGCAACGAGGGGATGAACGAGACTAACCCTTGAAGATTTCCAAAGCCTACGAGAGGAGGCTCTCGTTGCTGCGGTAGACGATCACTTGCCGCTTTCAAAAGCGCGTAGAAGATCTTGACGGTGCCACAATCGGGCAGCACCTCCGTACTCGGTCACACGTACGGTGTTGATGACGACGTCCTTCTCCCCGTTCCAGCGGGCAGCGGAAGTAGTAGATCCTCCTCGGAATCCCGGCAGCACGACGGCGTGGTGGCGGTGGTAGTGGAGAACTCCGGCAGGGCTTCGCCTATGCGCTGCGGGAGTATTATGTGGAGGAGGAGAGGCTAGGGTTTGGGGAGAGGGGGTGGCTAGGGCGCCGGCCATGGGCAGCCCTAGGTGGTGCGGCCAAGAGTGGCTGCCCCCTCCCTCTTCTCCTCATTATATAGGTGGAAATCCCCAAGAGTTGTAGTCCAAGTCTTCGAATAAGACCCCAACAACAAAACCTCCCATAGGTGGGAAACCTACTCAAGGAGGGAGTCCTACCCAAGGTGGGACTCCCACCTTTCCTTTGGGTGGGGTGGCCGGCCACCTATGGTGGAGTCCACCTGGGACTCCACCCTTTAGGGTTTGGCTGGCCATGCAAGGTGGAGTCCCTCCGGGACTCCACTTTCCATGGTGATTTCTTCCGGACTTTTCTAGAACTTTCTAGAACCTGCCATAAATGCACCGGATCATTTCCAAACTTGGAATATGACTTCCTATATATGAATCTTATTCTCCGGACCATTCCGGACCTCCTCGTGATGTCCTGGATCCCATCCGAGACTCCGAACAAAACTTCGAACTCCATTCCTTATTCCATATCTACTTAAACGACATCAAACCTTAAGTGTGTCACCCTACGGTTCGCGAACTTGTAGACATGGTTGAGACCTCTCTCTGACCAATAACCAATAGCGGGATCTGGAGATCCATAATGGCTCCCACATATTCAACGATGACTTAGTGATCGAATGAACCATTCACATACGATACCAATTCCCTTTGTCACGCGATATTTTACTTGTCCGAGGTTTGATCATCGGTATCTCTATACCTTGTTCAACCTCGTCTCCTGACAAGTACTCTTTACTCGTACCGTGGTATGTGGTCTCTTATGAACCATTCATATGCTTGCAAGCTATTTAGACGACATTCCACCGAGAGGGCCCAGAGTATATCTATCCGTCATCGGGATGGACAAATTCCACTGTTGATCCATATGCCTCAACTCATACTTTTCGGATACTTAATCCCACCTTTATAACCACCCATTTACGCAGTGGCGTTTGATGTAATCAAAGTACCTTTCCGGTATAAGTGATTTACATGATCTCATGGTCGAAAGGACTAGGTAACTATGTATCGAAAAGCTTATAGCAAATAACTTAATGACGTGATCTTATGCTACGCTTAATTGGGTGTGTCCATTACATCATTCACATAATGACATAACCTTGTTATTAATAACATCCAATGTTCATGATCATGAAACTATGATCATCTATTAATCAACAAGCTAGTTATACAAGAGCCTTACTAGGGACTCCTTGTTGTTCACATAACACACATGTATCAATGTTTCGGTTAATACAATTATAGCATGGTATGTAAACATTATCATAAACACAAAGATATATTATAATAACCATTTTATTATTGCCTCTTGGGCATATCTCCAACAAAAAACACATGAGTGATTTTAGGTCACGAATAATATGTACATAATCAGATGTCCTCTGCTCTAAAGTGTTACGAGCATATACCAGAATTATTCATCTGATGATCATTGGACAACAATAAGAATATCCGTGAGTGTTTTGTCAAAGCCGAGGATATAAATATATAGTTTTATATGGGGTAATGACAAACAAATCGTTGTAAGGTGTTACACCAATATTAGTTTTGTCACATATAAAAATAAATTTCAATCTCAATTAGGCTAAGTGTTCATTAAAAGGTAGCACAATGGGCTAGAAGAAGTCTATGCTATGTTTAGATGAGTTCTAAATATTGTGACGAATTCTACAAATGAAGGCAGAGTATGTCATTGTTTTGACAATGACCGATGGTGTTTTGAGTCGAGGAGTTCTTTGAGAACTTGGTGTAGTTCCGGTAGTGTCAGAACTTTGAAGCCATATTGTGTGTGATAATATTAGTGATATATTTCAGACCGCGGAATTAAGGTTCCACTAGAAGACTAAACATATACGATTAATGCCGACTCATTTGGAAAATGGGTGATGCGTGGAGATGCAAATGAATTGCAAAATACATACGGTTATGAGCGTGTCAGATTCATTGACTGATATCGCTTCCATGAGCTAACATGATAAGCACCAGAAGGCCACGGTGTTAAATCTTTACAAATGTAAACTAGATTATTGACTCTAGTGCCAGTGGGAGACTATTGGAGATATGCCCAAGAGGCAATAATAAAAGTATTTATTGTTATATCTTAGTGTTGATGATAAGTGTTTACATCCCATGGTATAATTGTGTTAACTGGAAACATTAATACATGTGTGTTGTGTAAACAACCAGAGTCCATAGTAAGCCTCTTGTTAAACTAGCTTGTTGATTAATAGATGATCATGGTTTCCCGATCATGAACATTGGATGTTATTAATAACAAGATCATGTCATTAGGTGAATGATGTGATGGACACACACCCATAATAAGCATAGCATAAGATCAAGTCATTAAGTTCAACTTGCTATAAGCTTTCGATACATAGTAACCTAGTCCTTCGACCATGAGATCATATAAATCACTTACACCAGATGGGTACTTTGATTACATCAAACGCCACTGCGTAAATGGGTGGTTATAAAGATGGGATTAAGTATTCGGAAAGTATGAGTTGAGGCATATGGATCAAGAGTGGGATTTGTCCATCCTGATGACGAATAGATATGCTCTGGACCCTCTCGGTGGTCACAAGAAATGATATACCACGGTATATGACGAGGCGGTTCCTCGGCAATGCCCACCATGAGGGGCTTGGGTTTTAGAGAAAGGTGACGACGGAAGTTCCGGGAGCGAGGCGATACACGACGTACCCAGGTTCACGTCCCCACGGTGGAGGATCGCTACGTCCTGCTAGCAATCCACTATATGAATATATGGGTACAGGGGGCCGCCATAGGCGGAGTTGTTGAATCTAGTCTAGTTCTAATCTGTGGGTTGTGATGTCTAGGCGTGTCGCTCTATGTTTTATGTTTCCTGAATATGCTCATCTAAGGGGTGCCCCTGCCTGGCTTTATATATCAGCCAAGCTAGGGTTTACAAGAGTCCTAGTAGGATTCGTATTGGAGTCTTCTTTCCTTGTAGTCCAAGTTGAGGCGCGCGCAGGTCCAGCTTGTCGAGTCCTTGTGCTGGTCCAGCTTTATAATCTGCACCGGGTATGACAATGTCGAGTACCCGAAGGGTTATGCCCACGTCAGTAGCCCCCGAGTGTCTGGCCGAAGTGAAGCTTCGGGCAGGGACTAAAGTTTGTCTTCGCCGAATGTCTTGATCATCTGTTGAATCTTGTGCTTGATATAGAGTCGAAGTTGCTTTTGGTCGGGTGCGCGAAGCGCTCCCGATGGGAGTAGCCCCCGAGTCTATGGGCGGGTGCTTGCAGCCACGCATAGACTCAAGTTGTACTACTCGAAGATCTTGATTGTTGATGCCGATGTCTTCAACTTTATTCTTCTTTGTTGGCGAGGTTGCCATATTTTTTATCGGGTGCGCGACTAGCGCTCCCGATGGGAGTAGCCCCCGAGCCTGTAGATAAATATGAAATGGTTATGTAAAGGGTGTAAAAAATACCAAGTCAAACACCGTAGACTTTTTCAAGTTCCGAGAACTTGATGCCGATGACTCTGATGATGCCATAGATAGAGGAGTTGATGATTCAGATGATATCCCAGAGGAGCCGATGATTGAGATGATAGCCCTGAGGAGACGATGATTGAGATGATGGCCCAGAGGAGCCGATGATTCGGATGATGGCCCAAAGGAGCCGATGATTCGGATGATGGCCCAGAGGAGCCGATGATTCGGATGATGGCCCAAAGGAGCCGATGATTTGGATGATATCCTGGAGGAGCCGATAATTTTATCGGGTGCGCGTCCAGCGCTCCCGATGGAAGTAGCCCCCAAGTCTGGGCACTGATGCTTGCAACCGTGAGTAGACTCAAGTCGAACAACTCGATGTTTATAGTTTTCTTCAGGTGCCGTTGACACATTGTTGTATATTTCAAGAGGCAATCCTCAATGCACCTTTGAGCATCATTGATGCCATTGTTCGTAAATTTTTCGGTAGGTACATATATATGCACTTTTACCGTGTCAATGCCGTTGGCAAATTTTGAAGGAGCAAATCTTAATTGCCCGTTTAAGCGTATGTGAATTCGTTGGTCAGCAAATTGTTTGAGTGATCAGCTCGTGTTGCAGGTCTTGCTAAACCCGTTGTATGTGCAACTTTGCTTTCAACCGATGTATATTCTGACAGCAGCTCCCGAATATATCGGTAGCACTAGCTCTGCCGATGACTCCGTCGCTCTTTGATACTTCCATAAGTAAAGTACCGAACGTGGGTCGTTTTCATACGTGTTTCATGATCCTTGCTATCTTCGGCACTCTGCGAGGCATCTATAGCAAAGGAAAAGAACAAAGGTCTCCGTTGTTTCATGATCCTCGCTATCTGCGGCACTCTTTGAGGCATCTATTGCGAAGGAAAAGAGCAAGGTCCCCGTTGCTTCATGATCCCTGCTATTTGCGGCACTCTTTGAGGCATCTATAGCAAAGGAAAAGAGCAAGGTCTCCATTGATTTTGCATCATAGCACTCGTAATTTCAGAGGCTTTTTCATTATCCTTGCTATCTACGGCACTCTTTGAGGCATCTATAGCAAAGGAAAAGAGCAATGGTCTTCGTTGTTTCATGATCCTTGCTATTTGCGGCACTCTTTGAGGCATCTATAGCAAAGGAAAAGAGCAAGGTCCCCGTTGCTTCATGATCCTTGCTATTTGCGGCACTCTTTGAGGCATCTATAGCAAAGGAAAAGAGCAAGGTTCCCGTAATAATCTTCAGGGGACCGTGAGCACAGTCAAATCTTCAAGGGACTGTGAGCACATTCGAATCTTCAAGGGACCGCGAGCACAGTCGAATCTTCAAGGGACCGTGAGCACAGTCGAATCTTCAAGGGACTGCGAGCACAGTCAAATCTTCAAGGCACTCGTATTTTCAGAGGCTTTTAGATGGCAATTTCAGGTATAATGAGTCTTCAAATCTTGCTTGAATTCATGCGAACCAGCAAAATAGTCGGAGATCTTCATGTCTTCTTAAATTCCAATGCTCCCGATGGGAGTAAACGCAATAGTTTGAAAATACTCCAAGAGCTCCCGAGTAATTCTAGCGCTCCCAAAAAGAGCACATCGGGTCAATATAATACGATATTCATTGAATATTCCAGATGATGAATCCACCGACCCGAGAGTGCATCGGGAGAAAATATATCCAGAGTTGAAGAAGATAAATCCAGTAACCCGGCTGCGGCGAGGCCAATAAGGAAGCAGGTTGCATTGCGGGCGCAGTCGAAGTAATCATCCGTCCAGAAATAGTCCATGCGGCAGGCGCAGCCGAAATAATTCCGCGGACAGAGATAATCCATGCGGCAGGCGCAACCGAAATAATTCCGCCATCCAAGAGAGTCCACGCGGCGCCTAGCTGACGTGGCCGATGAAGAGGATGCGGTTGACATAGCCGATCCGCTGCGGGTGAGCACCCGAATGTATCGGGTCCATAATGTCGGGTCCGCGGCAGGCGATCCCCCGAATAAGAAGAGTGCGTGATGGTGGGCGCGGTCAGCCGAGCAGGGCAGTCGACGGGCGAGCTCCCGAATATATCAAGTCTGTGATGCAACGAGCGAGCCCCGAGCATGGCGACTATGCGCGGTGAAGCAGTCGAAGCTTGTTCCGATCTGCAGTCATATTACAGCGCAAAAAAAACTGTGCACAAATAATAGTACTAGCCAAAAAATCTTTGGCTAAATTAAATTTTGCATGCAGTAATTAATTGAAATTATATCACCTGATATTTTTATATCGGATGGCGAGTTTATGATGGCGAGGTTGAGCCGTGTTTGGTCGAAAGAAGTCGACGATCCGGTCGGTTTAACGGAGTTGTCCGTACATTATCCGAGAGAACTCCGCCCTGAGAAGTTACGATACTTCAGGTGTCCCTCGACGATTTCCGGGCGGACGGTCGTGTGTATCCTTGATCATTGTTCTTCGTACTTAATTGTGCTCCTTTCATGCAATGCTTTTTCTTCCTGGAGACTATATCACGTGCGCTTTTTTTCTTGGATAATGATCCATGTGAAGTAGACTAATTCAAAAACTGTTTCCTTTTCTTTGAACTTGGCCACGCGAATAGCAGATAGCCACGTCGCCAGTTGATGTTGGCCGATCGTAACTTCCATGATGCTTCTTTTCTCTCAAAATTTTCTCTATTACTCGTTGCTGGCTGGAATCCCTCCATGACTTGATGGCGTTAATCTCGTTTTCCCGTAGTGCTAGTGGATGGTCAAATCAAATCCACGTTTGGCATACTCGCATAGATTGCAAAGGAGATTTCCCGATTAATTTGCCCTGAATCCGTATCTGACAGCTGTGGTTGTTTTATTAGTCTCCTCCTGAAGTCCATGGCTACTACGTTTTGATCCAGTCTTCCCATAATTGGTATTAATACGCCGGAACACGCGTACGTCAAAGATGAAGAGCACGACAGAAATAGTTTTTCGCCACGCGCCTGATGTCCATCCGCGCGCTTGACAGATGAAAAAATCTGGCCGACTGATAGATGAAGTAGTCGAGTTTGAACTCCACGATCTTCCATAAGATACGATCTGAACGTTTGTTAATGATGATGATGAATCCCGCCCGGATGACGAAATCCAGCGTCGCGTTTTCCACAGACGGCACCAATTGATGAGGCGGTTCCTCGGCAATGCCCACCATGAGGGGCTTCGGTTTTAGAGAAAGGCGACGACGGAAGTTCCGGGAGCGAGGCGGTACACGACGTATCCAGGTTCACGTCCCCACGGTGGAGGATCGCTACGTCCTGCTAGCAATCCACTATATGAATATATGGGTACAGGGGGCCGCCATAGGCGGAGTTGTTGAATCTAGTCTAGTTCTAATCTGTGGGTTGTGATGTCTAGGCGTGTCGCTCTATGTTTTATGTTTCTGAATATGCCCATCTAAGGGGTGCCCCTGCCTGGCTTTATATATCAGCCAAGCTAGGGTTTACAAGAGTCCTAGTAGGATTCGTATTCGAGTCTTCTTTCCTTGTAGTCCAAGTTGAGGCGCGCGCAGGTCCAGCTTGTCGAGTCCTTGTGCTGGTCCAGCTTTATAATCTGCACCGGGTATGGCAATGTCGAGTACCCGAAGGGTTATGCCCACGTCAGTATGAGTAAAGAGTACTTGTCGGTAGCGAGGTTGAACTAGGTATAGAGATACCGATGATCAAACCACATATAAGTAAAGTATTGCGTCACAAAGGGAATCGGTATCGTATGTTAATGGTTCATTCGATCAGTAAGTTATCGTTGAATATGTGGGAGCCATTGTGGACCTCCAGGTCCCAATATTGGTTATCGATCGGAGAGGAGTCTCGATCATGTCTGCATAGTTCACAAACCGTAGGGTGACACATTTAAGGTTCGATGTCGTATAGTAGATTTGGAATATGATATGGAGACTGAATGTTTTTCGGAGTCTCGGATGGGATCCAGGACATCACGAGGATGGTCCGGAGAATAAGATTCGTATAAGGAAAGTCATTTTTCGGGGTTCGGAAATGTTCGGGAATTTTCTGGTGGAAGACCGGAGGAGGGTTTCTAAAAGGTTCCGGAGGGGCCACTGGTGGGCCCACGACCCCGGGAGGGGCCACATGAGCCGAGGGGGTGCATCCCAGCCCTAATGGGCCAGGCGCACCATGCCTCAAGGCCCAGGTCGGCCGAAAACCTCTAAGGTTTGGGGAAACTCTAAAAGGGGAAGACTTGGGGGGTAAGTTTCCCCCTCCCCCTTGGCCGCCGGCCCTAGATGAGTTGGGGGGCACCTTGGCCGACCCTTGAACCTATATAAAGAGGGGAGAGGGCAAGGGGTCGTACACACCCTTCCGAAAACCCTAGCCACCCCCTCTATCCCTCCTCCTACCTCCTGCGTAGGCTTGGCGAAGCCCTGCAAGAATTTCTCCTCCACCACCACCACCACGCCGTTGTGCTGCTGCGATTCCGAGGAGATCTACCACCTCCGCTTCCCGCTGGAGCGGGGAGAGGAAGCACATCATCAACACCGTACGTGTGACCGAGTACGGAAGTGCTGTCGGATTACAGTACTGGAAGAATCGTCTACATCAACCACGAGATCCGATCTCATTAAGGCTTTGGATCTACGAGGGTTAGTTTCTCATCTATCTCGTTGCTCCGATCTCATAGATTAGATCTTGGCTTTTCCATAGATTGGATCTTGGATTTATTCGTCTTTGCGATAGAATTTTTTGTTTTCCATGCATCGAACCCATCAGACATCTCGTCATTTCAATTGGTACCAGAGCAAGGTCTCTCCTTGTTTTAGGCTTCACCGCCTTGAGAGTTTGATCCAGATTCTTGTGATGATAGAGCTGGCGTCTCCTTGGCAACCACCTGTAGAGGAGAAACAGGAGGAACAACACGCAAATAGATGCCGAAGAGGGATTGTGTGATGGAAGGAGAAGTAGTTCTTCACGGAGGCGTCGACCTGCATTGGGATTAAGTGAAGCAAACGGGAAAATATTCTCATCAAAAACAACATCTCGAGAATATAGACACGGGCAGTGCTCACATCAATACATTTAACTCCTTTATGGCGAGGACTATAACCAAGAAAAACACAATGTTTGAAACGGAAAGACAGTTCGTGTTTGTTATAGGGACGAAGGTTGGGCCAACAAGCACAACCAAAAACACGTAAAGACTCATAGTTGGGTTTGACTTGGAGGAGTTTTTCTCTGGGAGTCTCATGATTGAGGACTACTACTCTATACTTAATACGTATAGATACAACATCTCTAATAGATGGGCCTCAGAATACCGTTGTCAACATCGAATGCTTCATTCTTGAAGAATAGGATGCCTTGTAAACCATCGACCTCGACATCACATAGTTGAAGGGCATCAGCATCTCAAGATCCTAACGTTGATGTCGTCCACATGACCAAGGTGGCCACCGCCCCAATTTCCGAACTCATGTGTCGTCGCTAGATCAAAACCATTGTCGCCATTCCACGTCGCCCATACGGCGAGTTTGCCACGCAATCAACGGTTGACTCTAGTATGGATATATCGAGATACTGCTACGAGTAAGACTTCGCCTGCATGTGATGTGATCAAGGCCACACCTCCCTTGCATATGATCCATGAGGACCGCGGGGACGAAGATTGGCGGCGAGATCTCCTCGCCGTGGGTACGCCGCGCTCACACCGAGATTGGTGGCAGCGATGGCTATGGTATCTCCCTGCGAGTGAAAAAAGAGGTAATCTGCAGTACGGAGTAGTACTTTGATCGCTCATTTTTCTTACTCCCTCCGATTCATATTGGTTGACTCTAGTATGGATATCTAGATATATTTTAGTTCTAGATACGTCCATATTAATGACAAGTAATATAAATCGGAGAGATCCGATTAGCAAAAGGTTTTGAGTTTTTATCGTGGTTTCATTTTCATCTGCCTCTGCGTCTGTGATACGTCCAAAACGTATCTACTTTCCCGAACACTTTTGCTATTGTTTTGCCTCTAATTTGTGTATTTTGGATACAACTAACATGGACTAACACTGTTTTCAGCAGAATTGCTCTGGTGTCTCGTTTTTGTGCAAAAACTCAACTTTCAGGAAAATCCTCGAAATTAATGTCAAAGGGCCTATTTTCCCAAAAGAATCACGGAGCCAGAAGGGCAGGCCAGGGGGAGGCCCACGGCCTCCAGGTCATAGGCCGGCGCGGCCTAGGAGGGGGCGCGCCGCCTTATGGTGGCGACGCCTCGTGCAGCCCCAGGTGCCCCCCTCTGGACTACTTAAGGGTTTCGACCTAAAAACGCACGGGGGTTAGACGAAATCGCCAGAAGACATCCAGAACACCGCCGCCATCGCGAAACTCCGTCTCGGGACCAGAAACTCCGTTCTGGCACTCCGCCGGGACGGGGAATTGGAGGAGATCATCACCATCATCACCACCGACGCCTCTCCATCGACCAGCCATGCTTCCCCCATCCATGTGTGAGTAATTCCCCCGCTGTAGGCTGAAGGGGATGGTAGGGATTGGATGAGATTGGTCATGTAATAGCATAAGATTGTTAGGGCATAGTGCCTAGTATCCGTAATTGGTACTTTTATGATATTGTTGCAACTTGTTATGCTTAATGCTTGTCACTAGGGCCTGAGTGCCATGATCTCAGATCTGAACATGTTATTGTTTCATGATGATATTCATTGTTTTATGATCTTACCTGCAAGTTGTATACACATGTTGCTGTCCGGAACCCGAGGCCCCAAAGTGACAGAAATTGGGACAACCGGAGGGGAAGGCGGTGATATGAGGATCACATGTGTTCACGGAGTGTTAATGCTTTGCTCCGGTGCTCTATTAAAAGGAGTACCTTAATTTCCAGTAGATTCCCTAGAGGCCCGGCTGCCACCGGCTGGTAGGACAAAAGATGTTGCGCAAGTTTCTCATTGCGAGCACGTACGACTAAATATGGAACACATGCCTATGGATTGATTAGTACTTGGATACCGTTTTATTATTATCTGCAAATGCCCTATCTCGATTGTTACATGAGTTTCTCTCATCCACTCAACGCCCGTTCATCCATCCCTGTGCCTACAGTATTTTAATCCTGCTGTTTACTATAATCACTACTGCTGTCTTTGTTACTCTGCTGCTAATATTTCACTACTGCTACTGCTATAAAACTGTTACTACTGATAAACTCTTGCGAGCAAGTCTGTTTCCAGGTGCAGCTGAATTGACAACTCCGCTGTTAAGGCTTACAAATATTCTTTGGCTCCCCTTGTGTCGAATCAATAAATTGGGTTTTACTTCCCTCGAAGACTGTTGCGATCCCCTATACTTGTGGGTCATCAAGACTATTTTCAGGCGCCGTTGCCGGGGAGCATAGCTTTATTTGCAAGTTCACTTGGATTGATATTGTTCGCTGCAAATTCTCTATCATGGGTAAACCTCGCGATACTAAAGTCGCCATATTACCATCCACTACAAGAAAAGGTACAACTCTGAGTACCTCTGCCGCTCTTGATTCACCATCTGTCATAAGTAAACTTGTTTCACCACCACAAGCTTCAAATGCTGGTACTTCTGCTGAATCTGAAAATTCCTCTTATAATTTTGATGATGCTTCTGCTGTGCTTGATAATGATAGTTCATTAGGATTTTTTCTAGATGCTACGATTGCTAGGTCTAGACAAATTGAAAGTACTGAAATTCCTAATGAAAATGCTGCTACACCTGTCAATTCACCTGAGTCTGTTGAATACTCTAGTGATGATCTTGATGAAGATTATGTAGAACTTGATGATGATTTCATTAAAAGGCTTCTTGCACAACATACTGTTAGATATAAATTGTCTACTGATCCTAAATTTGCCACATCTCCTATAAACATTAAGGATAAGGATTATGATTTTTCTCTTGATTTATCTCATATATCTATTATTGAGAAAACACCTTTTTGTGGTACTGAAAAAGAAAGTGTTGTAGAACACATGAATGAGCTTTCAACTCTGAGTAGCTTGTTTTCTGATGATATTAAGAAGCGTACTTATTTCGTTGCTAAAAATTTTCCTTTCTCATTAAAGGATGATGCTAAAACTTGGTATAATAGTTTGCCTCCTGAATCTATTGATAGTCCAAAAGATTTGCTTGATGTTTTCTTTCGGAAATACTTTCCTGCTAGTGCTCAACATATTGCTTTGCAGAGAATTTATAATTTTGACCAGAAAGATGGAGAGAAATTGCCTGAGGCTTGGGCAAGATTTTGCTCTCTTATCAGAGCTCGGCCTGGACATGATTTGGAAAAGCATGATTTACTTGATATATTTTATAGTGGACTAACCATTGAGTCTAGGGCATACCTGGATAGTTGTGCTATTTGTGTTTTCAGGAAAAGAACTCCAGACGACGCTGAAGAATTATTGGCCAGAATAGGCCGGAATCATGATGATTGGACTACACCTGAACCAACCCCGACACCAATATTGAAGAAGAGGGGTATGATTAAATTAAATGATGAAGATATGAGGGAAGCCAAGAAATCTCTTAAGGAGAAAGGTATTAAATCTGAAGATGTGAAGAATTTACCTCCCATAGAAGATTTATGTAAGATAACTCCCCCTTATCCATGATTGAGGTACATTCTCTTCAACGCTTTAGTAGGGAAGATATTCCGTACTCAAAACCTCCTGCACAATGCTTAGATGAGTTTGATAATTATATTGTTAAGCAAGATAATTTTAATATGAGAGTAGAGAATCATTTAATGGAAAATTCTCGAGCTATTAGTGAATTGCATGGTATTGTGGAGAGAACCTCCAATGATGTTAAGATGCTTGTTAAACATTTTCATATGGTTCAAACTCAAATTGATCAACTCACTAAAGTGCAAAATGACTTGTTGAAAAATAGTTCTAAAGAAAAACATGCTTATGAAGTAACAACTAGAGGTGGTGTTTCTACTCAGGATCCTCTATATCCTGAGGGGCATCCCAAAAGAGTTGAACAAGATTCGCAACGAACTGAAACTAGTGCTCCTTCGAAGAAAAAGAAGAAGAAACATAAAACTGTTGTAGAATCCTCTGAACCTGTTAATGATCCTAATAGTATTTCTATTTCTGATGCTAAAACTGAAAGTGGTAATGAACATGATAAAGATAATGATAAGAATGATGCTTCTGATAAAGAAGAGGTTGAAGATGAACCTGAAAAGCATGCTAAAAATAAAAAGTATACTAAAGAACATTTTATTGCTAAGAAACATGGTAATGAAAGAGAACCTTGGGTTCAAAAGCAAATGCCTTTTCCTGCTAAGAAACTAAAATCAAAGGAAGAAGAACACTATAATAAATTTTGTGATTGGATGAAACCTTTGTTCCTGCAAATCCATTTTACTGATGCTATTAAATTACCTCCTTATTCAAAGTATATGAAAGACATTGTCTCTAACAAAAGGAAAATTCCTAATTAGGAGATTTCCACTATGCTTTCTAATTACTCTTTTAATGGCAAGGTTCCAAAGAAGCTGGGCGACCTAGGTATACCGACTATTCCTTGTTCCATCAAGAATAATTATGTTAGAACTGCTCTATGTGATTTGGGAGCAGGTGTTAGTGTTATGCCTTTTTCTCTTTATAAGAGACTTTATTTAGATAAGTTGATACCAACTGATATATCTTTGCAAATGGCTGATAAATCTACTGCTATTCCTGTTGGTATATGTGAGGATGTTCCTGTTCAAGTTACTCAAAACTGCTTAATATTAACTGATTTTATTGTGTTGGAAATGCCTGAAGATGATAATATGTCTATTATTCTTGGGAGACCTTTTTCTTAACACTGCAGGGGCTGCTATTGATTGCAATAAAGGAAAAGTTACTTTCAATGTCGATGACAAGGAACATACTGTTTATTTTCCCAAGAGGATTGATAAAGTATGTGGAGTTAATACAATTTCTAATTTGAGATCTATGAAAGTGGGAGATATTGATTGTCCAATATATGAGCCTAAAGAAGAATATCAAACTCTTGTGATTGGGTCCATATCAATACAATATAAGGTAACATGATTGATTTGAGGTTTATTTCTTCTTATGACATGTAAAAATTATTTGGTGGCAAGACTTGATCAACCTTGTTAACAAGTATATTTTATATGCATAGAAGAGCTAAACAATATTTCTTTCCTTCTCCACTTGCTGTAGCACTACTTGTTTTGCAAGATGCTTAGTTGTTTAGGAGTTTGAAAATCTTTTTCTGCCCTGTAATAATAATTTTGACACCCAGAAATGTGCATTTTTCAAAGTTCTCAAAAATTTACAAAAATTATATTGTTGGTCTTATTTTTCGAAGAGCTACCTGGGAGCACCAGGGGCTGACCAGTGGGGCACCCTGGGGCTGGACCCCATGGGCCGGCGCGGCCAGCAAGGGGGGGGCGCCACCCTGTGGTGTGGGCCCCTCCTTGCCCCACTAACTCATCTCTTCCTCCCATCTCACTCTCTCTCCCGAAAAAATGCGTACTCACTTTCTCTCACTCGCGTTTGTGCTCAAGAGCTCAAGATTTCTCGATCTCTTTGCTCAGCCCAGATTTCTGTCTGAAATTTGGCACATTTGCTCTCCGGTATGTAACTCCTCCGATTATCCAAATAGAATTTTGTTTGGTTGAGTATATCTTGAATATTTTGCTGATGTAGGTAACATGTTAAGTGAGCTTGCATGCTTGTTCTAAAGTTGTAAAAATTAGGTTTGATGCATGTTTAGTACTCTACCAAGTTCCTATAGTAGTTTCCCTCAATTATATGTCTCCAAATCAACTTTTATAATGTTTGTTGAAAAATTTCAGAAAAGGAAGATGGATAATTATAACTTTGGAGAAGTGTTCGAAAGAGAGACGACAAGCACGGGGAGGCCCTCAAGGGCATCCACTCGGATTAGACGATCCTATAATGAGGATGTCATCGCACCGAACTTCGAAATTGAAGAGGATAATGGACTCCCTAATGCTTCATCTTTTCCATGCTATAACTTTTTGAGTAATGCAGGGTTGCTTGATGATTTCTTGCTCCTTATCAATAATATGGGCTTAACCACCTATATGGAAGATGAGAGGGATCAATACTACATGCTAACTAAAATATGTGTTGAGAGCTTTCAGTTCAACAACAAACACTACCAACCATCAGTTACATTCAGGATTTATGACAACCCTATTACTATGAATTTGAAGGATTTTTGTACTGCATTGGATATTGCCCCTGTAGGTACAGTGAAGAAAATTGAGAAGAGTCCCAAATCTTTGGCGGAGCTCTATCAAGAAGTCACCAATGATGACAGTCGCACCATTCAGCGCAGCAAGATAAAAAACATTCAACTCCCTGCCATTAGATATTTCGCTTACTATCTTGCTACTAGCATTCTTGGTAGGGAGAACACTAGCAACATTTCTAGTTATCATCTTGCTTTCTTAGTTGCTGCACTTACTGGAAAAACACCATATCATCTTGGTGCTCTTGTTGCCCATCGTTTGTCCGCTAAGGGGCCTGTTTTTGGAGGAATTGTTGCCTCACGTATTTTGGCATATCTAGATCTTCCTCTTGACCCTACTGATGTGAAATTAACTCCTATAAGGCTTGATATTGCTGCTATGAAGAGTCACCAATTTGTTACAACTGACTCTAGTTTAGATAATATTGTCTATAGAATGTTGTTTATTGATGGGGATGAGAGGGAAATCCCTTTGCCGCAGCCCGATCTGTTCAGTGTTCACAGGAAACCGTGGTCACGCTCTAAGGAGGAGGTGGATGAGTAGCTGAGGATACACAGCTTCCACCAGCAGCATGACTCCGAGGACGCCGAGCCCTCTTACGAGTACACCGTCACGTATCCTGGTGCGTCTTCCAGGACATACCCGGAACAGGATCCATCTTCGTCGTACTACGGAGGTGCCACTTCATGGGCACCATGGGATTGATCTCCACTTAGGCCAAAAGCCTAAGCTTGGGGGGAGGTATACCGGCATCACTCATTCATTGCATATTATAATTTCTGGATACTTGTACATACTTTTTTAGCTTCTTAAAGTGGTTTTCTAATAAGAGGAAGATGATATTTGGGGAAGTGTTGATTGAAAACAGATTCTGGACTGATACCAAAAAAATTCTCAAAAACAGCCAGAACGTTATTTTGCGAAGCCAATTTTTGTGCATGTTCCCCAGGTTATTATCTAACTTTAATTAGTTGAACACTTTTCGAGCTGGGCAGTGGAAGAATTTCTTAAAAATCGATTACTGTACTGCTGTCAAGTTTGACGAATTTCTACTGCTTTGTGTTTATGTGACTCTTTTAGTTTTCATTTTCTTGTTTTTGCTTTGTTTCTCTCCTAAAACACAAAAAGTCCAAAAATATTTCTGTTATTTCTCTTTACCATTAGCTTATTTTAGTTTCTTGCTCTTATTTTGCTTTATTTGCTATCGTTGGTTTGCTATAAGAAAATCCAAAAAGATTTTGCTTTATTTGCTTGTTTCCTTTTGTTCTTGTTTCCAATTCGAAAATACCAAAAATATTTGTTGTTCTTCTCTAGTTTTGTAAAGTTCATTATGGAGTTCAGTGGTCTTCGGTGGTTGGAGCTTGGTTTTCATTCCATATTATTCAAGCTACACAAGTGAAAGGCAATAATGACGATCTACGGCAATCCGACTGTGGTGAGAGGCTGGTATGAACTCTATTTGTTTTCATTTTTGTACATATACTCATCCATGTGAGCATGCTTAGTTGGTTCATGTGAGGTATATGTCATTTAATGAAGTCTAGTAGTTCATGATCTCTCATGATTAGCTCCAATCTATTAATATGAGTAGCATGTCATAAATATTTGCTTGCATTGTTTTATTCATAGATAGATATGACATTGTGGTATCCTCCTCTGAAGAATTCACTTGAATCAACTTGGCACATGCTCACGCATGCATATGACTGAACAAAAGTCAATTAAGTCTCGATGATTTACTTTGCCTCAGAGTTCTTGTATCACTTTTATGCCTCTGTTAATTTATTTTGTCGCAAGCATGATTATGACAGTTACTGCTCTCTTGATTGTCGCTTCCCAGTCTATTGCTAGCCTTCACTTGTACTGAGCGGGAACGCTGCTCGTGCTTCCAAACCCCTGAAAACCAAGTTATTCCAAAGTGTCCACCATAAATACCTATGCATGGCATTTCAAACCATTCCAAGTAAATTCTCATGTGCTACCTTTAAACCTTCAAAATGCTTCTCAATTTGTGTTAATGTTTTATAGCTCATGAGGAAGTATGTGGTGTTTATCTTTCAATCTTGTCATTTACTCCTGACAGACTTTCACCAATGGACTAGTGGCACATCCGCTTATCCAATAATTTTGCAAAAAGAGCTGGCAACGGGGTTCCCAGCCCCAATTAATTAACTTTCATCAATAATTCTCTTCACATGCTTTGCCCTGATTTATCAGTAAGCAACTTAATTTGCAAATAGACACTCCTCCATGGTATGAGAATGTTGGAAGGCACCCGAGGATTCGATTAGCCATGGCTTGTGTACGCAAAGGTTGGGGGGAGTGTCATCCATAATGAAACTAAAATACATGTGTAAACTAAAGAGAAGAGGGATGATCTACCTTGCTGGTAGAGATAACATCCTTCATGGGAGCCGCTCTTGGAAGTCTGGTTGACAAGGTAGTTAGAGTACCCACTATCATTCGTTGACAACAACAAACACCTCTCAAAATAATTTTACTCCTGTTTTAAAAAAAATGAAAAGCTCTAGCACATGTTAATCCCTGCTTCCCTCTCCGAAGGGTTAATCTTTTACTTTTACATTGAGTCTCCATCCTTTCTTTGAGCACTTTCTTGAGAGCACAACTGTCATTCTTAGTATAATATGCTTGTCCCAAAATGTGATTAATTGTGGTGTAACTTTGATGCTTTTATCTTTGATAATCTCTACTTCCAGTCTTCCCATAAACCTCAAAGGTGCCCGAGCATTTATGTTTTGTTGTACAAATACGGGCAAGCGAGATACCACTTTATCATATCCTTTTATGAACATTGCAATCCTGCTGATAGACATGATTCATGATGCTTATTATTAATTTGTTGGTACCTTTTCCATGATTGACATAGCTATTAGATGACTTTATTTGCATGTATCTTATTATGAATTGCCTAAGTACTTGTCCATATCATGAGAATATTTACATCATATGAACAAATGTGTTCGTGAAAGTTCTTTTATCGCACTCAAATGTTAACTGAATTGCTTGAGGACAAGCAATAAGCTAAGCTTGGGGGGAGTTGATACGTCCAAAACGTATCTACTTTCCCGAACACTTTTGCTATTGTTTTGCCTCTAATTTGTGTATTTTGGATACAACTAACACGGACTAACGCTGTTTTCAGCAGAATTGCTCTGGTGTCTCGTTTTTGTGCAGAAACTCAACTTTCAGGAAAATCCCCGGAATTAATGTCAAAGGGCCTATTTTCCCAGAAGAATCACGGAGCCAGAAGGGCAGGCCAGGGGGAGGCCCACGGCCTCCAGGCCATAGGCCGGCGCGGCCTAGGAGGGGGGCGCGCCACCTTACGGTGGCGACGCCTCGTGCAGCCCCAGGTGCCCCCCTCTGGACTACTTAAGGGTTTCGACCTAAAAACGCACGGGGGTTAGACAAAATCGCCAGAAGACATCCAGAACACCGCCGCCATCGCGAAACTCCGTCTCGGGACCAGAAACTCCGTTCTCGCACTCCGCCGGGACGGGGAATTGGAGGAGATCATCGCCATCATCACCACCGACGCCTCTCCATCGACCATCCATGTGTGAGTAATTCCCCCGCTGTAGGCTGAAGTGGATGGTAGGATGAGATTGGTCATGTAATAGCATAAGATTGTTAGGGCATAGTGCCTAGTATCCGTAATTGGTACTTTTATGATATTGTTGCAACTTGTTATGCTTAATGCTTGTCACTAGGGCCCGAGTGCCATGATCTCAGATCTGAACATGTTATTGTTTCATGATGATATTCATTGTTTTATGATCTTACCTGCAAGTTGTATACACATGTTGCTGTCCGGAACCCGAGGCCCCAAAGTGACAGAAATTGGGACAACCGGAGGGGAAGGCGGTGATATGAGGATCACATGTGTTCACGGAGTGTTAATGTTTTGCTCCGGTGCTCTATTAAAAGGAGTACCTTAATTTCCAGTAGATTCCCTAGAGGCCCGGCTGCCACCAGCTGGTAGGACAAAAGATGTTGTGCAAGTTTCTCATTGCGAGCACGTACGACTAAACATGGAACACATGCCTATGGATTGATTAGTACTTGGATACCGTTTTATTATTATCTGCAAATGCCCTATCTCGATTGTTACATGAGTTTCTCTCATCCATGCAACGCCCGTTCATCCATCCCTGTGCCTATAGTATTTTAATCCTGCTGTTTACTATAATCACTACAGCTGTCTTTGTTACTCTGCTGCTGATATTTCACTACTGCTACTGCTATAAAACTGTTACTACTGATAAACTCTTGCGAGCAAGTCTGTTTCCAGGTGCAGCTGAATTGACAACTCCGCTGTTAAGGCTTACAAATATTCTTTGGCTCCCCTTGTGTCGATCAATAAATTGGGTTTTACTTCCCTCGAAGACTGTTGCGATCCCCTATACTTGCGGGTCATCAGTCTGCCAAGACACAAACAAAAGCGACACATCCTAGTTAGAAGTAGGAAAATACATGTCGTCATGGGCCTCCTGGCGTTCCGTCCCGTCATCACGACCAGCAGCTTTTCCCAAGCTCACCCGAAGGGTCGATTCCAGTACCCCGCGCGCCGAATAGGCGTCAGCGATTCACCGGCCACACAAGCGCACAAATCATGGGCAACAGTGCAGCCGTGAGTGGGTTCGCTTTAGGCTGGGCCGCCGGAGGGGATCAACCGCGCAAGTACCCTTGTTCCCTATATATCTAGCTGATCAGTTGCACTCCGCCACAGATTCAGAGCTCGCCGCTGGTTTGGGTGGCCCTCGCGGCGGATCTATGGCCAGCTAGGGCCTGGGTCTCCGAGGAGGAGAATGTCGCTCTAACCATTCCGTTCCTCCCAATGGAAGTCCGGAGCGCATTGGATGGCATGAAGGCCAACTCGGCCCCTGGTCTTGATGGGCTCCCGGTTGTCTTCTTCCAGAAATTCTGGGAGAAAATACAGGGGACTATCATGCCCATGTTTCAAGAGTTCTACATTGGAACTCTGGATATGGGGCGCCTAAACTACGGTGTTATTACCCTGATCCCCAAGGTAGTGGGGGCCATGGATATACGCCAGTTCAGGCCAATTACCGTCATCAACGTGATCCAACGGTTATTCTCCAAGGTGTGCGCGGTCAGGTTGCCTCCGGTTATGGAGAGGATTACGCACCAAAACCAGTTTGCCTTCCTCAAGGGCCGTCACATCCACAATGGAATTCTAGCGCTTCATGAGATTGTACATGAGGTTAGGAGTCGACACCAGAGGGGTGTCTTCTTAAAACTAGACTTTTAAAAGGCGTACGACCGCTTGGACTGGTCCTTCCTCCGACAGGTCCTTCAGAGGAGGGGCGTTGATGATCGGATGATTGGGTGGATTATACTGGCAGCACGGCCATTAACATTAATGGGGAAGTGGGTCCCTATTTTAGGCCGGCGTGTGGAGTGCGATAGGGCGACCCCCTGTCCCCTATCCTCTTCAACGCTGCGGTTGACTCCCTGGCCGAGATCCTGGAGAGGGCTAGGATCTCGGGCCATATTACTGGAGTGGTCGAACAACTGATCCCTGGTGGATGGGTGTCCCACCTACAGTATGCGGACGATACCATGATTATGCTCGAGGGTTCTGACCTAGATATCCAGAACACCAAGTTCCTACTTGATACGTCCATTTTGCATCACTATTTTATATCATAATTTACTGTTATTCATTGATATATTTCATATTTAGAGATGATACTTATGTTATTTCATCTATTTTGCATGTTTCATGATTATTGGAGGATCATTCACCGGAGTCAGGATTCTGCTGGAAAAAGCACCGTCAGAATGCAATATTTCTGGAGATCAACAATTGACGGAAATTACACCGAAGATCTTATTTTTCCAGAAGAATGAGCCAGCCAAAAGGAGGAGCCGAGGAGGGCCGCCATGGGCCCCCATAGGCCGGCGCGGGCCCTGGCCTGGCCGCGCCGCCTTGTGGGGAGGGGGCCCACAGCCCCTTCGGCCGCCTCTCCTTCGCGCACTTCTTCGCCCCGAAAACCTAAGCTCCGGGGGATAATCGCGAAGAGACACAGCCGCCTCTGCGGGGCGGAAAACACCAGAGAGAAAAGAGCTCTCCGGCAGGCTGAAATCCGCCGGGGAAATTCCCTCCCGGAGGGGGAAATCGACGCCATCGTCACCGTCATCGAGCTGGACTTCATTGGGATCATCATCACCATCATCTCCGCCATCGTCACCGCCATCTCCACCGCTGCACCTCGTCACCGCTGTAACATCTAGGGTTGAATCTTGATTGTTTGATAGGGGAAACTCTCCCGGTATTGATTACTCCTTGTTATTGATGCTATTGAGTGAAACCATTGAACCAAGGTTTATGTTCAGATTGTTATTCATCATCATATCACCTCTGATCATGTTCCATATGATGTCTCGTGAGTAGTTCGTTTAGTTCTTGAGGACATGTGTGAAGTCTAAATGTTAGTAGTGAACTATGTTGAGTAATATTCAATGTTATGATATTTAAGTTGTGGTGTTATTCTTCTAGTGGTGTCATGTGAACGTCGACTACATGATACTTCACCTTTATGGGCCTAGGGGAATACATCTTTTATTCGTTTGCTAATTGTGGGGTTGCCGGAGTGACAGCAACCTGAACCCTAGTTGGTATATCGATGCAGGAGGGATAGCAGGATCTCAGAGTTTAAGGCTGTGGTTAGATTTATCTTAATTACTTTCTTGTATTTGCGGATGCTTGCAAGGGGTATAATCACAAGTATGTATTAGTCCTAGGAAGGGCGATGCATTAGCATAGGTTCACCCACACAACACTTATCAAAACAATGAAGATTAATCAGCTATATGAAGCGAAAGCACTAGACTAAATTCCCGTGTGTCCTCAAGAACATTTGGTCTTTATAAGTAAACAAACCGGCTTGTCCTTTGTGCTAAAAAGGATTGGGCCACTTGCTGCAACTATTACTCTCGCATTTTATTTACTTGTACTTTATTTATCTGCTATATCAAAACTCCCTGAATACTTGTCTGTGAGCATTTACAGTGAATCCCTCATCGAAACTGCTTGTCAACACCTTCTGCTCCTCGTTGGGTTCGACACTCTTATTTATCGAAAGTACTACGATACACCCCCTATACTTGTGGGTCATCAAGACTATTTTCTGGCGCCGTTGCCGGGGAGTGAAGCGCTATTGGTAAGTGGAATTGGTAAGGGAAACCTTTACTGTACGTGCTGATTTTATTTCTGCCGTCGCTATAATTCATTATGGAGAGGTCTTCTCTTGAATTCCTATTTGGAAAATCTACTACTACTGCAAAGGTAGTGGATGAGGCGCCAGGTGAGAAAGAGGTTCCATACAAAATACCTATGAAAATTATTGAACGTGTTGTGGATAACCGCTATGAAGGGGATGGAACAGTCCATCCTGGAGTTCATTTACTGTTTTTACATGAATTATGCGGGTTATTCAAGTGTGCAGGTATTGCTATGGATGAAGTTAGGAAGAAACTATTCTCTATATCGCTGTCTGGTAAAGCGGCGCATTGGTATAAATTGCTGAAGAATGGTGATTCTCTTGATTGGAAGGATATTGTGCCTCTATTTTATTCTAAATTCTATCCTCCAAGTGAAATTCACAAAGACCGAAACCGCATATATAATTTCTCATGATGGAGAGAGTATTGCCCAAGCATGGGGGAGATTGAAGTCTTTAATGCTCAAATGCCCCATTCATGAGCTTCCTGGTAATATCATCATTGATAATTTTTATGCAATACTTTCTTTTCAAGATAAAACCTTGCTGGATACTACTTGTTCTGGATCATTTACACGCAACAAAGAAGAGTTTAAAAGGGACCTTCTTGATCGGATCCAAGAGAATACTGAAGGATGGGAGAACGACAAAGGTAGAGAGTCAGGTATAAATTATGATTATGAATGCATTGAAAATTTTATGGATACTGATAAATTTCATAATATGAGTGCTACTTATGGTCTTGACTCTCAAGTTGTTGCAAATTTTTATAAAGCTTTTGCCTCGCATTTTGAATTGCCTAGGAAGAATTTTGATAAGTATCATGAACCGTACAAAGATAAAACTGATTCATCTATAAATAAATGTGCTGTAATTGAAACTGTTGATCATATCCTTCCAGAAGCTTATATTGAAAAAACTCCTTTCCCTGTTAAAACGAAGGAGTATTCTGTTATAACTAGTGCGGTTAATAAAAGTGCAAAGAAACCTATAGAACCTGAAGAACAAATAAAGGTTGAACCTGCCATTGCAATAGTTAAGGATCTTGTGACTAAAAATGTAGAAGATGGTCATATTATTTTCTGTGAAGATGCTTCTAATAATGTTTCGCATCCTAATAAGTCTAGGAAAGCCAGTGTTCCTATGCTCTCTGTTAGAATTGGTGATCATTGTTATTATGGTTTATGCGACATTGGTGCAAGTATTAGTGCCATACCTTATGAACTTTATACGGAGATCATGCATGAAATTGGTTCTTGTGAACTTGAAGATATTGATGTGGTTATTCGGCTAGCTAATAGAGAAACTATCTCTCCTATTGGTATTGTTCGAGATGTGGAAGTTCTATGTGGTAAGATTAAATATCCTGCTGACTTTTTGGTACTTGGTTCTGCTGCTAGTAAGTCTTGTCCTATTATTTTTGGTAGACCTTTTCTAAATACTTGTGGAGCTGTTATAGATTGCAAGAAGGAAAAAATTGTGACTAAATTTGCTGGGGAATCTTATGAGTTTAATTTCTCTAAATTTGCCAAAACTCCTTATAAAGCTGATTTGCCTAATAATGATTTTAGAGTTGAACAGTGTGCGTCTATTGCTCTTGCTCCTAATAATCCTTTGCAGCAACATTTGGAGGATAGTGAGAGTGAAGTCTTTAGGGAAGAAAGGAATGAGCTTGATGAAATTTTCCTTCATCAACCTATTCTTAAACATGACTTGCCGGTTGAAGATCTAGGTACAATACGACCACCAAAGGAAGATCCTGTTTTCGATTTGACACCATTACCTGATAATCTTAAGTATGCTCATATTGATGATAAGAAAATATATCCTGTTATTATTAGTTCTAAGCTTTCAGAATTTGAGGAAGAAAGGTTATTGGAAATATTGAAGAAACACCGAGGAGCTATTGGCTACACTCTTGATGACTTGAAGGGGATTTCCCCCTCTATTTGCCAACATGCTATCAGCATGGAAGATGATGCAAAGCCTGTTGTTGAACATCAGCGTCGTCTAATTCCTAAGATGAAGGATGTGGTAAGGAATGAGGTATTGAAACTTCTTGAAGCTGGTATTATATATCCAATTGTTGATAGTAGATGGGTTAGTCATGCGCATTGTGTTCCTAAGAAAGGAGGAATGACTGTTGTGCCTAATGATAATGATGAGCTCATCCCTCAAAGAGTAGTTGTAGGGTATAGAATGTGCATTGATTATCGAAAAGTTAATAAGGTTACTAAGAAAGATCATTACCCTTTACCCTTTATTGATCAAATGTTAGAAAGGTTGTCTAAAAACACTCATTTTTGCTTTCTTGATGGTTATTCTGGGTTCTCACAAATTGCTGTTAAAACTAAAGATCAAGAGAAAACCACTTTCACTTGTCCCTATGGAACTTATGCTTATAGGCGTATGCCTTTTGGTTTATGTAATGCTCCTGCTACTTTTCAAAGATGCATGTCTACTATTTTTCATGGCTTTTGTGAGAATATTGTAGAGGTATTCATGGATGATTTTTCTGTCTATGGGAATTCTTTTGATAATTGCTTGCGAAACCTTGATAAAGTTTTGCAGAGATGTGAAGAAACTAACCTTATTCTTAATTGGGAGAAATGCCACTTTATGGTCAATGAAGGAATTGTATTGGGACACAAAATTTCCGAGAGAGGTATTGAAGTTGATAGAGCTAAAGTTGAAGCAATTGAGAAGATGCCCTATCATAGGGACGTTAAAGGTATTCGTAGTGTTCTTGGTCATGCTGGATTTTATAGGAGATTTATTAAAGATTTCTCCAAGATTTCAAAGCCTCTTACTAATCTTCTTCAAAAAGATGTACCTTTTGTTTTTGATGATGATTGTAAGGAAGCTTTTGAAACTCTAAAGAAAGCCTTAACAACTGCTCCTGTAGTTGAACCTCCTGATTGGAATTTACCTTTTGAAATTATGTGTGATGCTAGTGATTTTGCTGTAGGTGTTGTTCTTGGACAGCGAGTAGATAAAAAATTAAATGTTATTCATTATGCTAGTAAAACTCTTGATGCTGCTCAAAGAAATTATGCTACAACTGAAAAAGAATTATTAGCTGTAGTGTTTGCTTGTGATAAGTTTAGATCCTATATTGTTGATTCAAAAGTCACAATTCATACTGATCATGCTGCAATTAGGTACCTTATGGAAAAGAAAGATGCTAAGCCTAGGCTTATTAGATGGGTACTTCTTTTGCAAGAATTTGATTTGCGTATTATAGATAGGAAAGGTGCTGATAATCCTGTTGCTGATAATTTGTCTAGATTGGAAAATATTGCTTATGATCCTGTTCCTGTTAATGATAGTTTTCCAAATGAATAATTGGCCGTAATAAAGGTGAGCTCGCGAGATAGTCCTTGGTATGCTGATTATTCTAACTTTATTGTTTCCAAGTACTTGCCTCCAACCTTTTCAGCTCAGCAAAGGAGGAAATTCTTTTATGACTTGAGACATTATTTTTGGGATGACCCACACTTATATAAAGAAGGAGTGGATGGTATTATGCGAAGATGTGTTCTCGAATATGAACAACAAGAGATATTAAGTAAGTGTCATGGTAGCGCTTATGGAGGACATCACGCCAGAGATAGAACCGCGCAAAAAGTTCTACAATCAGGTTTCTATTGGCCAACCCTCTTCAAAGATGCAAGGAAGTTTATTTTATCTTGTGATGAATGTCAAAGGGTTGGTAATATCTCCAGACGCAATGAAATGCCTATGAATTATACTCTTGTTATTGAACCATTTGATTGTTGGGAATTTGACTTCATGGGTCCTTTCCCTTCTTCAGAAGGTAACACTCATATACTTGTCGTTGTTGATTATGTTACTAAATGGGTGGAAGCTATACCCACAAAAAGTGATGATGGTGAGACTTCTTTAAAAATGCTTTTAGATATTATTTTTCCTAGGTTTGGAGTACCTAGATATATTATGACTGATGGGGGTTCTCATTTTATTCATGGTGGTTTTAGAAAAACTCTTGCTAAGTATGGTATTAATCATAGGATTGCTTCCGCTTATCATCCTCAAACTAGTGGGCAAGTAGAATTATCAAATAGAGAAATTAAATCTATCTTGGGAAAGACTGTTAATAAATCTAGAAAGAACTGGGCTAGTAAATTGAAGGAAGCACTATGGGCTTATAGAACTGCTTATAAAAATCCCATGGGTATGTCACCTTATAAAATGGTTTATGGGAAAGCTTGTCATTTACCTTTAGAACTAGAGCACAAAGCTTATTGGGCTGTAAGAGAACTAAATAAAGATCCTAAACTTGCCGGTAAGAAAAGATTGCTACAATTGAGTTCTCTAGATGAATGGAGAAGTGAAGCTTATGAAAATGCTAAACTCTTTAAAGAGAAAGTTAAGAAATGGCATGATAGAAGAATTATCAAAAGAGAATTTAATATTGGAGATAAAGTCCTATTGTATCGGTCTCGTCTCAGATTTTTTGTAGGGAAATTACTCCCAAAATGGGAAGGACCATATGTCATTGTGGAGGTGTATCGTTCAGGGGCAATTAAAATTAGTTCTCTGCAAGGAGATGCCACACAAGTGGAGAATGGACAAAGACTGAAGCATTATATCTCTGGTGATTCTTATAATGAAGATGTTGATGTTATTCAAGTGGTAACTCCGGAAGCTTTCATCAAAGGCCAAATTGACAGTTCTGCAGAGTTCGACTTTGAATAGGTAACAGTACTGGTAATAAAAATTCCGCGTTTAACTTTCCGAACAATGTTTTTGCTATTTTCGGAAAATATGAAAAATTACGAGATCGAAACGGAGTGGAGAAGGCGCACGAGGGAGTGCCCCCATAGGCCGACGCGGGCCCCAGCCTGGCCACGCCGCCCTATGAGGACGGCCCCTCGGTGTCCCTCTCCGACTCTGGTTCGACCTGGTACTTTCCTTTTGTCGTGGAAATTTTTGCTATATAATCTCCCGGACCCCTGGAGGTCCGTATATCGTTTTCTCGTCGTGTTTTGTTTCGAGCTGTTTTCTGCCAGGATCTGTTTTTGATCTAGAAGCACCATGGTCTCCAACAACAAGGACAAGAAGCCTTTGGAGGAAGATATTCAAGACCCCGATTTGAAGAAGGAAGTCGAGAGCGAGGATGAAGGAGAAGTGGAGGAAGTTCCTCGAGTGTACCCGCGCGCCACCGTTGCAAGCATCGGAGTGGTGGCAAATCCGTTCAACACCAGGAAAAGCGCACGGATTAGCACCGGAGGAGGAGTCCCACGTCACTACCTAGCTCCAAGGTCATCTCCTCCAGGCACCTACCACCCCTTCCACATTCTAATTCATAATAGTCAAACTGAAAGGGTTCCCAAGGCAGTATTGCCTAGCAATTGGGATATAGATCGTTCTAACACTGCAGGAAGGATGAAGCCTAAAGCTGAAGAGTGGGGAAACAACTCTAAGAGTTGGGACTCACCGTCTGACATACTTCTTAATCGCGTCGAGCAAAACTCGGAGCTGATCCGCAACCTCAATTACGAGATTGATGAGCTAAAGGAGCTGGTTAAGAAGCTTATCAAGGATTCACTATCACCACCGAAGGAGTAATTCATCATCGGTATTGGCATCCCCTTGGTTTGTTCCAAGCTTGGGGGAGTGCCGCGGTATCACATCATCACTATCTTTTACCTTTTTACCATCAAGTAGTGTCATATCATGAGTAGGGAAGTTATCGTATAAGATGTGTTGCAGTATGGAAGTATCTCTCTTTTAGTTAGTTATCTATGTATCCATTGGTGTGAGTTATCGTTATGGAATATTAATGAGAAGTTTTATCATTTACATATTGCACATCTTATTTTAGTTTGCAATCTCTATTATGTGATTGATCTTGTTGTTAGTATTGGTATCACTTTGGGAGCATTGAGTAAATCTATTTGGTTTTGGCAAACTGAGCATTGGTCAATAGTAACAACACTTTGAGTTTAAGTAGAAAAGAGAAAATACATGTAGATATGTTGTTTCATTATCTTTCTTTCTTGTTAGCTATGAGCTTAGTATTCTGAAGTTAAAATTGTTTGTGCTTACAAGGAAGATGCATGATTGGTTCTATCACATGTATATTTGTTTGTTTCCCTCAACTCTTATGCTTGCTAATCAACCTTGCTAGCCAAATACCTGTACTGAGAGGGAATGCTTCTCGTGCATCCAAACTCTTAAACCAAACCTATGCCATCAGTGTCCACCATGACTACCTATTATGTGGTATTTTGCGCCATTCCAAGTAAATACTTCATGTGCTACCTTTAAACAATTCAAAAGTTATCATCCCTTATTTGTGTCAATGTTTTATAGCTCATGAGGAAGTATGTGGTGTTTCTTCTTTCAATCTTGTTGGGCAGCTTTCACTAATGGACTAGTGGCTTCATCCACTTATCCTATAATTTTGCAAAAAGAGCTGGCAACGTGGTTCCCAGCCCCAATTAATTAACTCTCATTAATAATCCTCTTCACATGTTTTGCTCTGATTCATCAGTAAGCAACTTAATTTTGCAATAGACACTCCTCCATGGTATGTGAAATGTTGGAAGGCACTCGAGGATTCGGTTAGCCATGGCTTGAAAAAAGGTTGGGAGGAGTGTCATCCTTAAATAAACTAAAGTACATGTGTAAACAAAAGAGAAGAGGGATGATCTACCTTGCTGGTAGAGATAACGTCCTTCATGGGAGCTGCTCTTTGGAAGTATGTTTGGCAAGGGGGTTAGAGTGCCCACTACCATTCGTTGACAACAACAAACACCTCTCAAAACTTTACTTTTATGCTCTCTATACGATTTCAAAACTTGAAAAGCTCTAGCACATGATTTAATCCCTGCTTTCCTCTGCGAAGGGCCTATCTTTTACTTTCATGTTGAGTCAATAAACCTATTTCCCTCCATCTTAAGCAAACAATTGAGTTGTTGTGATCCAACCATCTATATTGTGATTTATTTAATCATGCCTTTTATTCTTCCTTGTTCAGTACAAGTTTTATCTGAATGAATATAGCTTTGAAGGTTATCAATTATTATGAGGAGATTATTATGATTGAGTATGCAAGTTTTGCTATAAGCTTTAATATAGGAGCGCTGCTCGATAAATAAGTACAATCTGTTAACTGTTCTTTGACCAAGAACGAAGTTTGCCATCACCAATTATGATTTCCTATGCACCTTTATTTGTGATTTCCTTTTACTTGTTTCAAGTTGAATTATATGAGGAAGTTGTTCACTAGAATGTCTTGTGTGAATTAATATGATGCTTCTTGTCCGTATTTTGTTTATCGACTCTTCACTCCATAAACATGTGGTCTTGTTTACTGAGTTCAGTTTCGCTTGGGGACAAGCGAAGTCTAAGCTTGGGGGGAGTTGATACGTCCATTTTGCATCACTATTTTATATCATAATTTACTGTTATTCATTGATATATTTCATATTTAGAGATGATACTTATGTTATTTCATCTATTTTGCATGTTTCATGATTATTGGAGGATCATTCACCGGAGTCAGGATTCTGCTGGAAAAAGCAACGTCAGAATGCAATATTTCTGGAGATCAACAATTGACGGAAATTACACCGAAGATCTTATTTTTCCAGAAGAATGAGCCAGCCAAAAGGAGGAGCCGAGGAGGGCCGCCATGGGCCCCCCCCATAGGCCGGCGCGGGCCCTGGCCTGGCCGCGCCGCCTTGTGGGGAGGGGGCCCACAACCCCCTTCGGCAGCCTCTCCTTCGCGTACTTCTTTGCCCCGAAAACCTAAGCTCCGGGGGATAATCGCGAAGAGACACAGCCGCCTCTGCGGGGCGGAAAACACCAGAGAGAAAAGAGCTCTCCGGCAGGCTGAACTCCGCCGGGGAAATTCCCTCCCGGAGGGGGAAATCGACGCCATCGTAACCGTCATCGAGCTGGACTTCATTGGGATCATCATCACCATCATCTCCGCCATCGTCACCGCCATCTCCACCGCTGCACCTCGTCACCGCTGTAACATCTAGGGTTGAATCTTGATTGTTTGATAGGGGAAACTCTCTCGGTATTGATTACTCCTTGTTATTGATGCTATTGAGTGAAACCATTGAACCAAGGTTTATGTTCAGATTGTTATTCATCATCATATCACCTCTGATCATGTTCCATATGATGTCTCGTGAGTAGTTCGTTTAGTTCTTGAGGACATGGGTGAAGTCTAAATGTTAGTAGTGAACTATGTTGAGTAATATTCAATGTTATGATATTTAAGTTGTGGTGTTATTCTTCTAGTGGTGTCATGTGAACGTCGACTACATGATACTTCACCTTTATGGGCCTAGGGGAATACATCTTTTATTCGTTTGCTAATTGTGGGGTTGCCGGAGTGACAGCAACCTGAACCCCCGTTGGTATATCGATGCAGGAGGGATAGCAGGATCTCAGAGTTTAAGACTGTGGTTAGATTTATCTTAATTACTTTCTTGTATTTGCGGATGCTTGCAAGGGGTATAATCACAAGTATGTATTAGTCCTAGGAAGGGCGATGCATTAGCATAGGTTCACCCACACAACACTTATCAAAACAATGAAGATTAATCAGCTATATGAAGCGAAAGCACTAGACTAAATTCCCGTGTGTCCTCAAGAACGTTTGGTCATTATAAGTAAACAAACCGGCTTTTCCTTTGTGCTAAAAAGGATTGGGCCACTTGCTGCAACTATTACTCTCGCATTTTATTTACTTGTACTTTATTTATCTGCTATATCAAAACCCCCTGAATACTTGTCTGTGAGCATTTACAGTGAATCCCTCATCGAAACTGCTTGTCAACACCTTCTGCTCCTCGTTGGGTTCGACACTCTTATTTATCGAAAGTACTACGATACACCCCCTATACTTGTGGGTCATCACTACTCCTCTGTTTTGAGGCCATGTCGTGCCTCAAAATTAACTTTGACAAAAGTGAGGTAGTGGTCTTGGGGTACCCTCCAGAAACCCAGCAGCGGATCGCTGACAACCTCAACTGCAGGTTGTCATCTTTCCCTGTGAACTACCTGGGAGTACCTGTTAGGGATTCTAGGATCCTTATTAGAGACCTCGCCCCCTTGGTGGGGCGAGTCAGAGTGAAGGCTGAACCATGGTGCGGGAGGTTCACCTCCAAGGGTAGCAAGACGGTTCTCATTGATTCGTGCCTGTCTAGTCTTCCCATGTACATCATGGGCCTGTACATCCTTCCTGAAGGGGTACATGCTTCCTTTGACAAAGAGCTCTCACGCTTCTTTTGGCAAGACAGAATAGGCCGTCAAAAATATCACATGGTCAAATGGGCCGATGTGTGCGCCCCCAAGGATCTTGGGGGCATAGGGATTATCTCCTCTCACCACATGAATGTGGCACTCATGCTGAAATGGGTTTGGAGGACTTATCTGACGATGGGGGACTGTGGCTTAAGCTGATTAAGGCCAAATACCTACGGGGCCGGCCACTCCTTGCTTGCGACCGCCGGGAGGAATCTCAATTTTGGAGAGCCCTCCAGGACATTAAGCATGAGATCAGAGTGGGACTATCCCTCTCCATAGGCGATGGTAGAGGGACCATGTTCTGGCTCGACCCATGGCTTGGTGACCGCCCCATTTGTCATGACTTCCCGGACCTCTTCGCCATTTGCGCAGACCCCCCCATTCTTGTTGCCGACGCTGCCCAGGGGGGCTGGGATATCCACTTTCGTCGCGGTCTAACCCAGGGAGAGGCCCTGAGTCTGGCCTTGTTGCGGAACCTCCTCCCGGATGCTATGCCGGGAGGATTAGACTCGCCTTCGTGGCGCTTAACGCCCTCCGGCTCGTTCTCCGTGCGGACAGCCTATCGGGCTATGTTTAGGGGACCCCCGCTCACCTGGATGGCCCCTCTTTTCAAAGCGCCCATCCCGCTTAAGACGAAGATTTTCTTATGGCAGTTGCTTAGAGATCGCCTCCCCTCCGGGGTGGAGGTGCCGAAGAGGCACGGGCCGGGCAACGGGCTTTGTCCATTGTGTGCGATCCCGGAGACGACGACACACATCATGTTCTCTTGCCCCGCGTCCCGTTTCCTTTGGAGCTTCCTCTAGGAGGCGCTGGGGCATGAGTGACAGGCCTCAGCCCTCGGAGAGTTCACTGAGGCTCATGCGAACAACACCGGTAGGAGGAGGCGCCTCTTCTGGTTATTGTCCGCGACATTGACATGGACTCTGTGGACTGTGCGCAATAAGATGGTCATTGAGCGTATCTTACCTCGACGCGCTTCTGACTCTGTCTACTCTTTCTTGGCTTTGTTGCAGCAGTGGTACCCGCTATGTGGCAGCGGGACAGAGAGCGTCTGGACGACATGTTGGAGGATCTTCTTGCGGCAGCCCGTCACATTTCTACGTCGTCCAGCTTATGAGTGGCCCTCTTCTGTGAGGTGTTGTATCGTTTTTCTCGTTCGTGTGGGCATGTTGTGCTGTTGCCTCAGTAGACTGTTGGTGTGTGGTGTGTGCTCGTTGTGTTGTATCTGAATTCTGTATAGATGTGGTTGCTTTATTTATAAAGCGGGGCGAAAGGCTATTCAGAGGAAAGAGCTCGCCACTGGCCCGCGGCACGCACGCGTCGGTAGCTACGTACAACAGGTGATCTATCCATCGATGATCGATCCTTGATGTCTTCCCTTCCTCCCTCCTCCCTCTCCCGTCCCAGCTGTGAAATCATGGCCGCAGTCTGGCGCTTGTCGGCCGGGGGCGCGTCCACCGCCACCGGAGCTAGCACAGCTGAAGTGGTCGCACTGTGCGCGCGGGGTGGCATGCATGCGCGGCGAGCTTTGTGCTTGCCGCCGCTCGCTCGAGCACGGGTTCAGGAGATAAAACCCCGTGGTCCCCGGTGACCTTGATCTCCACCCCACTAGCTATATATATAGCTAGTTTCCGCCTGGAACATGGAGCATCGTGTCGTACGCGCTGCCTCGCCCGTGCCACGTCGATGCTGACTTGGCGTCACAGTAGCGTGCGATGCGATCATGCGAGGCTGTCCCTCTCCGTCGTGTCACTGGCGGTGGAGTGGTCCGATAACACGCTGTCCGGCCCTCTCGGCCGCGCCGTGCCCGCGGTGGGGTGGTCCGCTCCGCACTCCACGTACGACGTACCCCAGAGAGTGCGATCCGGCGGCCATCCGGGAACATGTCCTCTTCCCTTCTCATCTTCCAGGCGAGCAGAGGTAAAGCATGTTTGTCCTGGCCCCGAAAGCCCCAGACTGCGACGTGTGCTTGATAGGGGCCGAATCCCCCAAGGCTCACCTTGTTTAACCTTTCACCATCAGAAATCTCAACTAGAATGTAGAGCTATCGTGCACAGTATATATGCTTACACCGTGTGAGATGCAGAGATAGAATGCGAATGTGTGCAGGTAAACTCGAAATATGATGGTTTTGCAGCATCCTAGCTACTACCTCAGCCTATACACGATCGCCTGACTCTGAGACTTAGACTGAGGCTAATCGGATAAGCAAGCAGTCAGAGTTAGCCCCGTCCGTAGCTCCTCTCTGCCGACAGTGCCGGATACTGACCAGTGACTCTGGGCTGCAGCGATTCCAGTCTGAACCGATAAGGTTGTCATTGCTTGCGTGTCTGTGTCTCCTGAATTACTGGTCCGCAGCTAGTTTTGTCATTTTGATAGCCTCTCTTATCAGATGTTAAAATGCCACAGTTACATGCCCCATGTTTCGGCAACTTTTTCCTGGAAGCTAGCTTACATTTTTGTTTTTGAAATGGAGGCAAAAACCTTGACTTATTCATTAATTAAGAAGAAGATGTCGTGTTTTTTTTTTGGAGAAAACCAGGTAAAAATCTACAACAATCGAGCCAAGCCCACACCAACAACACACCCACATAGACCACAAAGCGACACTAACAAGCACTCAAATACGACACTCGAACGCCGCACCAAAAAGATAGACCACGACATTGAGAGACACCCGTCAATCAACTGCGGATCGAGGATAGGAAACAGCTAAGGTGGCGAGGAAGTCGCAAACCTCTCTGGCGACAACAGCTCCAGCAACAGTTGGCAACAGCCCAAACTTAGCGACCCCATCACCAACAAGAACCACTATCTACCGGACTCAAGCGAGGGAGAGACTGCAACGTCAATAGCAGCACACTTCTCATGTGCCTGACACGGTGGAGAAGCCGCATCTATGACTCCTGCGAATCAGGCCTCACTTCCTCAACGGGAGGAGGCGTAAGCACACCACCACACAATTCCAAAAGTCCTGGCATGATCTACATGACCGGAGCCTTGATCGCTGAACACACTGTAGCACGAGGAGAGAAACAACCATGAAAACCCTCTCTACTCGTGCCCACTTTGCACCCACCCTATTGTTCTAGCACAACTAGCGCTTGATTGTGGAAGCTCAGTTCAGAATCAACACAAACAAAATAAACTAATCCTTCTCAGACAGTGGCCCACGCCGAGAGAATATCACACTGATCTAAGCATAACAGACATATATCCATCGTTCCTACCAAGAACGATCTGCTAAGTCAAGCATTAGGTCTTAACCTCCCTCCCATCCGCTCCTCCTTGTCACTCAAACACATGCATGCACGCACCGACGCACGTACCTTTCATGCCGCATGCGAAACAGCCGAGCCATGAAAATCCAAGATGACGGGAGAGACCACACCGACCCGATAAACTCACTATCAGATAGTGTCCAAACATGAAATCATGTTGGTACCAGATGTACAGCCCGCACCAGAGCATAGATAGTGACGCAAGATCGAGATCGTACGCTGAACTTGTAAAACAGCCAGATGAGCATGGTGTGAACATTGAAACGGAACTAGGCTGGCACTCAGAGGCGTACATTGCATTACATTAACCTAGCCCTGCTGACAAGTACCCTTTTCTGGTTGAGATGGGTGCTGCATCTGTGATGACTCCATTTCATGTGCATGCATGCCTCAATCATTCAGGCGAGCGAGCTGCTCCACACGGGTGTTTCCATCCTATGTTCCTTTAATTTCTCATGTAGTACCTTCAATTTCCTTCTGTCCTTTCATTTTCCTGTCCAGATGAGACCTCTGATTAATTAATCTCATAATGATGTGTTCACTTGCTTGAGTACAGTGCAAAGAAGTGGTGGCACGCACTTTTATAGGTAGCGATTTCAAACTATCTCTGTCTGAAGAAGACAGGGACACCAGACACCAGACATTCCATGGCTTGAGATCTTCCCAAACCTCCAAACAAATGCGCCCAATCAGTGTGCGTGCATCTGAGCTAAGTAAGCAGACACCTTATGCGTTTGGTTAGGGTAAAGCAATGCCACGAGCCCATGATGACGTCGCTTTTCCTGCAGGAACTTTGACTGTCTGCCTTGATACCACTTGGTCAGGAATTCGGGATGGGCTGGGCTCTCTTCACAATAGCCAAGCTTAGGATGTGTTTGGATTGTGGGCATAAAAAGGTGGCTATGGGTACCCCCAACCACGTGGTTGGGGTTAACCATTTTTTCTGTTTGGTTGAGTTGGTTAGGAAAGTGGTTAACCACAACCATGTTTGTGTTTGGTTTCGGGGGTGAAAGATGGTTGTAGTGATATGATCACCTCTTTGTTATGATTGTGAGAATACCTCATAATACAAGCTTTGCTACATAGATCAATCCAAGTTTGGCATGGCTATATGAATTTTGACATCACATCACATTATAATATAGAGTAGTAGTTTAGACATAAAATTGAATGGTCCACATCAACAACGTCATCGCCGCACGCCCTGCCGCCCCCCTACTGCACGCCCTGCAGCTCGCCCGCCGCCGCGTGTGCACTGCCGCACTTGCTGCAGCTCATGCCCTGCCGCTCCTCCCCGCGCGTGCCCTGCAGCTCGCCCACCGCCGCGCGTGCCTTGCTTTCCGCCACCGCGAGGAAGACGACAGAGACAAAGAGGAGCAGTAGATATGGTAGGGTGTGGGATTACCTTGCCTAGGACGAGACCGACCGCCGGTGTTCCTCAATTTTTTTCTCGCACGATGGAAGTGAGACTGGATCTGCCGCCGCCGCCTGGGAGCTTTGTGGTTTCTGGAGAAAATAAGGAGGGAAATAGATAAGCTTTTGTGGGGTTTCGCGGGTGTTTTTCTCTTTAGGGGGACGGTGACCGACAGAAATCCTCCCGCGGGTGATTCTAGCTCGCCCACGAGTGGTTGGCCTCAACCAGCACTTTTCTGGTGGTTGGCCTCAACCAGCTTTTGGGACAAATTTGGCTACCCTCAACCACCCCACACTTCTAACCAAACATGTGCTAACCACTTAAAAGATAATTACCCATAGCCACTTGAGGGATAGCCACCCATCCAAACACATCCTTAGTTGATCGAGCAGCAAGCTCGTCAGGCTGAGAGTTCCGAATGTACTTGCAGAATATTTCAGGGAGTTCGTTTTACATTCTTCGAGAGTTACGGAAGGGAATATGACTGCGTTGGACTGGGTGATTGGTACGAGCTGTAACGTTCTGCTATTTCAAAATGCCATAGTCACTCTTCTCACTGTTCCCATCAAGAAATATAGAAAAGTAAGGGAGACTGCACTTTGCTGCAGATTCCGGTTTCAACAATTCCAATGCGAGACAGCATACGTCCATCCACCGCCGAGTCCTAGATCTCACGGAAAGCTAAAGAATATTTCAGTGTACTATCTTGATACAATATTCATACTATTCAGTATTTCAAGCACTTCTCATGTACATACGATTGCAAACGTATTTATAATTTTTAATTTCTGATTTCTAATTTCTGATACTCTATGTTTATTTTATATCAATTTATATATGTTTTGCTCACACTTCTTTGCATTTTTATACATTTTCCGGCACTAACCTATTAACAAGATGACACAGTGTCATGTTTTGTTTTGTATTCAGAAAAGTTGTACAAAAAATATTCTCGGAATTAGACGAAACAAAAGTTGAAGTTAATATTTTAACGTAACGAAGACATAGTCCAGAGGGGGGGACGAGGAGGTGCCACAGGGCGGCCAGACCACCCCATCGCGCGGCCTGAGTGTGGCCCGCGCCAAGGGGTGGCATGGGCCACCCTGGCCTCCACCGACCTCGCCCTTCCACCTATTTATTCACGATCTCGGAAAAACCTTAACACCCGAACCTCCATCCACGAAAAGTTCCGTCGCGGTCGCCATCGCCGACCCTAGCTTAGGAGGGTTCTGAAACTCTTCCCGGCACCCTACCGGAGGGGGAGATCATCGCTGGAGCCATCTACATCGCCATGCCCGCCTCCAAAGTGATGCGTTAGTAGTTCATCCCTGGACTACGGGTCCATAGCATTAGCTAGAGTTGTCTTGTCCAATTTGTGCCTCATGTTTAGATCTTGTGAGCTGCCCTACACTTTCAAGATCATTGATACGTCCAATTTGCATCACTATTTTATATCATAATTTACTGTTATTCATTGATATATTTCATATTTAGAGGTGATTCTTATGTCATTCTATCTATTTTTGCATGTTTGATGATTATTGGAGAATTAACCACCGGAGCCAGGATTCTGCTGGAAAAAGGACCGTCAAGACACCATATTTCTGAAGAACAACAATTCGTAGAGAATATAAAGAAAACCCTATTTTGCCAGATGACGGAGGAAGCCAGAAGGGAAGGCCGAGATGGGCCTTGAGGGGGCCAGGCCACCCCTAGGCGCGAGCCAGCCTCAGGCCGCGCCTAGGCATGGTCTGGGCGCCCTGGCCCACTTCTGACGACGCCCCCTCGTGTATTTCAACCCCTCGGGAAACCTACGATCGGGGGAGCGACCAGAAAAATATTCCACCGCCGCAACGGGGCGGAGAACCAGAGAGAGAGAAAATCTCTCCGGCAAGCTGAAATCTGCCGGGGAAATTCCTTCCCGGAGAGGGGAGATCATCGCCATCGTCACCATCATAGAGCTGGACTTCATCTGGATCATCATCACCATCATCTCCACCACCAGCACCATCATCACCACCGTCTCCACGCCGTCCCGCTGTAACATCTTGGGCTTGATACTTGTCTAGTTCATAGGGGAAACTTTCTCGGTGTTGATTACTCCTTGTAGTTGATGCTATTAAGTTAAATCATTGAATTAAGGTTTATGTCTAGATTTTTATTCATCATTATATCATCTCTGATTATAATCCATATGATGTCTCGTGAGTAGTTCGTTTAGTCATGCTGTTAGTAGTGGAACTATGTTGAGTAATATGCAATGATTTTATATTTAAGTTGTGGTGTTATTCTTCTAGTGGTATCATGTGAGCGTCGACTATATGATACTTCACCTTTATGTGCCTAGGGGAATGCATCATGTATTTGGCTACTTATTGTGGGGTTGCGAGAGCGACAGAAACCCAAACCCCCATTAGGAAACTGGTGCACGAGGGTGTGTAGGATCTCAGAGTTTAAGGTTGTGGTTAGATTTATCTTAATTACTTTCTTGTAGTTGCGGATGCTTGCAAGAAGTATAATCACAAGTATGTATTAGTCCAAGTATGGGGTAGTGCATTAGCATAGATTCACCCACATAACACTTACCAAACCATTGAAGATTATTCACATATGTGAAGCGAAAGCACTTGATGAAATTCCCGTGTGTCCTTAGGAACGTTTGGTCATCATAAGTAAAACAACCGGCTTGTCCTTTGCTATAAAAATGATTTGGCCACTCACTGCAATTATACTACTGCATTTTATTTACTCGTACTTTATTTATCTGCAATACCAAATACCCCTGTAAACCTGTTTGCTAGTGTTTACAGTGAATCCTCGATCAAAACTGCTCGTCAACACCTTCTACTCCTCGTTGTGTTCGACACTCTTATTTATCGAAAGTACTACGATACAGCCCTATACTTGTGGGTCATCAAGAATATTTTCTGGCGCCGTTGCCGGGGAGTGAAACACTATTGAAGAGTGGAATTGGTAAATGTAACTTTTACTGTAAGTGCCATTTTTATTTATGTCTTCTACTGCTTTATTTCACTATGGAGGCGTCTCCGTTTGACTCTTTATTTGGAATTACTGCTACCACTGTTACGATAGTAGATGATCCACCGCATGCTCAATTGGATCCATTTAAAATACCTATGAAAATTGTTGAACGTATTATGAATAACTGCTATTTTGGAGATGGAACTGTCCATCCGGGTGATCATTTAGTATTTGTACATGAATTATGCGAGTTGGTCAAGTGTGCAGGTATCTCAATGGACCAACTTAAGAGGAAATTATTCTCTTTATCACTTAAGTGAAGAGCTACGGAATGGTATAAGATGCTGAAGAATGGTCAATCTATTGGATGGGAGGGAATTGTACCTCTCTTTTATTCTAAATATTATCTTCCAAGTGAGATTTATAAAGATCGGAATCAAATATATAATTTCTAGCCTCAAGATGGAGAGAGTATTGCCCACGCGTGGGGGAGATTGAAGTCACTAATGCTCAAATGTCCCATTCATGAGCTCCCAGTAATATTGTTATTAATAACTTCTATGCAAGGCTTTCTCTTCATGATAAGGATTTATTGGATGCTTCTTGCTCCGGATCATTTACACGTATGAAAGAAGAAGCTAAATGGTATCTTCTCAACCGCATTCAGGAATATACTGAAAGATGTGAGAATGATAAATGAAGAAAGTCAGGTATTAATTATGATTATGAATGCATTGAATCATTTATGCAAACTGATGACTTTCGTAATACTAGTGATGTTTATGGTCTTGATTCCCAAATTCTTGCAAAAAAATTAAGGCTTTTGCCTCTTATCTTGATGTTCCCAAAAAGAAGTGGAACAAGTACCATGCACCTTATAAAGATATTAGGGATTTCTATTTTCGTGCCCCTGCTTCGTTAGTTGTACTCAGTTTTCCCCAGCTCGTTAGTTTTTCCTCAGTTTTCCCCTCCCTCTAGTTTGAAACCCCTCGAAGACGCGGGTTGCCGTCAGGTCAGAGGCCTTACCGTTACCGTGAGGTCAGTTCCTCGCTGACCGTCTCGTGCTGACGGGTGGATCCATCTACCGCTGACGCGTGGGCCGTTTTATTTCCTGATTGTATACGCGGTGCTGCCAATGACAAATGGGGCCGCTCTATGGGGCTGCCGCAGCCAATGACCAGTGGGTCGTCTATTTATTTATAGAAAATTATATATTGCCGCTCTGTGGGGCCTCCGCAGCCAATGACCGCTGTGGTCGTCTATTTTATTTAGAGAATATAATATAGAGCCGCTCTGTAGGGGTCGCCTCAGCCCATTTTCGCAGCTTAATCTAAAGTGACTCTTATGCTAAACATTGTGTATCCCGACGTTGACCTAGCAGTGGCGGCGAGCATAGCCGTTCTGACCATGCCGATATCGGCATCGGCATCGGCATCGTTTGGAGGATGTGGTGCTCGAATAATAGTGGAAATGCGATATTATTTTTTACATGCATAATATATAGAAAATAGCTAGATCTCTAAATCGATGCATATGAAGCTACATATATATTCTTGGTCATAATCCCCTTAATTATCTAAAGGGGATGGATGCATGGCTTCACGTCGTCGTCGCTTTCATCGTCGATATCTTCGTCGTCGAGTAGTAGTACCACCCGCACATTGTTCCGTCGAACACCTTCACTGTGAGCACATCATCGCCTTCATATTTGAAGTGTACGAACCAGCCGAAATCCACACCGTGCGCGATGGCGAATTTCTCCCAGCCCTTGTCGAGGTACATCCGGCCTTGTCCGTCAAATAGGACCTCCACGGTCCAGAGATGAGGACCATGATCAGCTGCTCGCAGATACACCTTAGCTGGCTCCTTGCCGTCAAGATAGTCCGCAAATTTTTTGGGAGTTCTGCAAAGAGATCGAGCGCCGATCGTTTGAAATTAGGGAACCCTTGAAATTAAAGGTTTTTTAGAACATGCCCATAATTAATCACATGCATCATATATGTGGGAACGCGTACGTACCTTCTTGACCAAAGGGTCTTCATAGACGACGATGAAGAACTCCTCTATGATCAATGGCAGTGTTGACGGTGGTGGTGGCAATGATGATGATCCACTTCCCCTTCCCCTTCCCCTTCCCCTTCCGGTCCGCGTCCGAGACGTGGAAGCCATGGCAATGGATAAAGTGTATGTGAACGAAAAGAAGAGAGAGGCAGAACCTATTGACACAAGGGATGGCCGTGTGGGTGTTTATAAGGGAGAGATGACCGTTGTAGGGTTTACACAATAAAATAAGGAGGAGATGACCGTTGTGGGGGTTTATACACAATAAATTAAGGAGGAGTCGACCGTTGTGGGGGTATAGTTTATCATTTTACCGTGAAAAGTAATGCCTAAAAGGAAAGTAATGGCTACAAGAAATCGGTGATGGTTTATCGTTTTTTGCGTGAAAAGTAATGGGTACAAGAAATGGGTGATGGTGTATCATTTTTTGCGTGAAAAGTAATGGCTACACGAAATGGGTGATGGTGTATCATTTTTGTGCGTGAAAAGTAATGGCTACAACAAATCGGTGATGGTTTATCATTTTTGTGCGTGAAAAGTAATGGCTACAACAAAATCGGTGATGGTTTATCATTTTTGCGTGAAAAGTAATGGGTACACGAAATGGGTGATGGTGTATCATTTTTGTGCGTGAAAAGTAATGGCTACAAGAAATCGGTGATGGTTTATCGTTTTTGCGTGAAAAGTAATGGGTACAAGAAATGGGTGATGGTGTATCATTTTTTGCGTGAAAAGTAATGGCTACACGAAATGGGTGATGGTGTATCATTTTTGTGCGTGAAAAGTAATGGCTACAACAAATCGGTGATGGTTTATCATTTTTGTGCGTGAAAAGTAATGGCTACAACAAAATCGGTGATGGTTTATCATTTTTTGCGTGAAAAGTAATGGGTACACGAAATGGGTGATGGTGTATCATTTTTGTGCGTGAAAAGTAATGGCTACAACAAATCGGTGATGGTTTATAATTTTTGCGTGAAAAGTAATGCCTAAAAAGAGTTTATAATTTAGCTCGTGAAAAATAATGCAGAAAACCAAACTTTGCGTGAAGCTAACCGACGACGAGAGAGAGAGAGGGTGGTGGCCCCGACCAGAGAGAGAGATAGGGGTTATCCTGCCCGTTAGATCATACGATCAACGGTCGTCGGGCACGATCCGCGTGACATGGGCTAGACCAATCGGGGCAATGTTGGGCGTACGTGAGAGTTTGTGAAGGGAGAGGGCAAAACCGAGTAGTATCAAGAAACCAAGGGCAAGTGAGTAGTAAACAGACTAAGGGATTCAAATATGAGATTTAAAAAATGGAAAATGCGTGTTTTGTACAATGAAACCCATCTTGGCCTACCTCAAACTATTTGCAATACAAATCTACATGAGTGTGAAAATTATGGTCTCATTCGGACAAAGTATGTTTTGGGGAAAGCTGTTTTGGGTATGGCTTATTATGGAAAACCATGCACCTTCATAGCTACTAGGTGATTTGAGAAGTGGCAATTTGTGGTGAAACTTGATTTATCTACGATTTATCTATGATTTGAGAAGTGGAAATTTGTGGTAAAGACTCCATGAGTAAGTGCCACTCCTTTTCGGAATTTTTGCACATTAAATAACTCATTTAACTAGTTAATCCCATTTGTTGACTCTCTCGTTGACCAGCCACTTGAGGGTAAAGCGAGTATATTGCACTAGCCGGTATTAGCACTCAAGGTGAAAACGAGCATACAAAAAATGCTAGTATATGACTCGAGGGTATACATGAGTATATCTAAATTTCCAGGGTTAGACTCGAGGACGCGTGTTGCGGTGCGAAGTGGAAGACGTGCCATTGTTGACGCGTGTCGCGGTGCGTACGTGGAAGACGTGCCATTGTTGACGCGGGTAGCATTTAGGACGCGTAAGCCCCTCTCTCCCTCCCTCTCGCACACGATACGTCTCATTATCGCTCACGCACGAAACCACCCCTTCACGTCCCATCAACTTCTCCAAAAACCCCAACCGCCGTACGAGCCCTCCCCTGCCGGCGATGGAGAAGAAGAATGCGCCGGCGGCCATCGCCCCGAGCCCGTCGCCTCCGAGCCCGTCACCTCCGAGCCCGTCGCCTCCGAGCCCGTCGCCGCCGAGCCCGTCGCCGCCGAGCCCGTCGCCGCCGAGCCCGTCGCCTCCGAGGGCGGCGCATCCGAGGGCGGCGCATCCAAGCGCGGCGCCTCCGTGAACTGGGCCGGTCTCACGGCTGATGGACCACTTCACAAGATCGGCGAATGCTTATTGGCGAAAGAGGAGTACGTGGACAGCTACTCTGCTATGAGGCAAGTCAGCAGAAATTGGCGCTCGGGTTTACTCGATCCCGACGATGCACACCGCACGAATGGATCATGCTACACCACGCCCTTCCACGCGCCGCTGAGTTCACCTTCCTCCATCTCGGCACATCCCGCTACGTCACCATAGATCTATCTGCAGTTCGTGCAAGGTTCAAATTCCTCGGCTTTTCCCGTGGCGTCACCATAGATCTTATTTTCAATCTTAGTGCTGAATGTTATCTTTTCAATATATTTTAGATTCTACTTCGTCGGCTTTTCCCGTCGCGTCATCGTGCTTGCCCAGAAGAACCCGCCGCACAAGATACGGCTGCTGAACCCACTCACAAAGAAATCGAACACGATGTTTGAGGCGCAGATGCCATCTGTTTTTCTGAAATCGATCATTGTTATCAAATCCCCGACTATGGTCTTCGTTGCCACACATTACCCGACGGAAATTGGTTGTGTCGATGAGAGCACTCCAACTAAGGATATAAATGAAGATGGTGATTGGGGAGAATGAAGATTTTCGATCAAGAACCATGTTTTCCGTTGCATTACCCCGTTCAATGGTGAACTTGTATGCAGTAGCTTCGGACAATTTTGAGATCGGAAGAATAGTGTGCACCAATATACGATTGCAGCAGCCGCGAGCACCGTCAAGATGGAGACACTAATTTCATTTCCGAACTTGGACGTCGAAGTTCTACCTTGTGAAGTCGGATGGTGATCTGCTGCTTGTGTTGTTGGTCGGCGCGGCTTTGGCGGGCAAACCATTGGTGTACCGTGTGGACACTCGAGCCGCTCTCTCCATCCGGTCACTAACATTGGCGTAATGCCTTCTTCGTGAATTTTATCCGGTGTATCTCCGTCGACACCCGAGTGTACCCGACACTTCAACCTCGGCAGCATCTACTACACGGATTTGGGTTATATCGAGCGTACTCTCATGATACAAATGCCTGGGATGAGTGGCCACTACGTGTGGATAGAATAGGACTCTACGGTTTGAGAAATGAACACAGGCCATACCGTTTGGAGGATGTATTGGCCTCACACTGCAGACGGAAGGAGTTCAATGAATATTTCCTTGGGGAATTGCACGAATGGAGCGACGGAGAAATATATGAGGAGGAATGAAGAACAAATTCATTCATCCTAATCTTCTTGTTGTCCATACATTGCGTGCGTGATCTTGTATATTTTTGCAGCTTAGTTTGTCGTGAACATTAACAATGTTATTGGCTGCTTTTGGCTGCTGTATGCAGTTTACCTATGTATTATACTTAGTTTTCTGATTATGCTGCTGTGAATTTATCATATAATAGCTTCTAGATTTGCTACTAGATTTGCTGCCATATTGGGCAAAAAACGAGGGCCAAAAGGCATAAATAACCCCAGAGATTTGCTACTAGATTTGCTGCCATATTGAAGAAAGACAGAAATAGAAGCTTCTCTAGATTTGATACTAATTTGGTGAAAAAGACAGAGAGAGAAAGAGGGGAAAAGGTGCTTTTAAAAATGCCAATTTGGGCCGAGAGAGACAAAACCCAGCTCCTGCTCACGTGCAACCAAACGCTTCTCGTCCTGTCCCACGCGGTCCCTTTCTACCAGCCCCACGCGACGCGGCCCCACACGACGCGGCCCCACAGACGACGCAGCGCAACACGTCAGCACAGAACGTCCAAATAAACGGATTCCTTCCGTCTGAGCTCCTTCTGCGGGTCTTCAGACAAAGGCTAGGGTAAAACTGAGGAAAAACTAAGGGGCTGGGGAAAACTAAGCACAACTAAGGAACCGAGGGCACGAAAATAGAAATCCCAAGATATTAATTGTGTTCCTGCTAGAAATATTGAAGTTTGTACTGCTGATCGTGTTTTGCCTGAACCTTATATTGAGAAAGTACCTTTCCCTGCCAAGATGAACATTCTATTGTAACTACTGTGGTTAATAAAACTAAAAAGAAAGCTATAGAACCTGATGAACAAATAACTATTGAACCTGCGGTAGCAATAGTAAAGGACTTGGTTACTGAAAATGTAGAAGATGGACAAATTATTTTTTGTGAAGATGCTTCTAATATTGTTTCACATCCTAGTAAATCCAAGAAAACTAGTGTTCTTGTGCTTTCTGTTAGAATAGGTGATCATTGCTATTATGGTATATGTGATATTGGTGCAAGTTCTAGTGTTATTCCTTATGAGCTTTATAGAGAAATTATGCATGAAATTGGTTCTTGTGAACTTGAAGAAATTGATGTGGTTATTCAGCTTGCTAATAGAGAGACCATCTCTTCGATTGGTATTGTTAGAGATGTAGAAGTTTTATATGGTAAGATTAAATATCCTGCTGATTTTCTAGTACTTGGTTCAGCTGCTAGTAAGACTTGTCCTATAATTTTTGGTAGAACTTTCTTGAATACTTGTGGTGCTATTATAGATTGCAAGAAAGAGAAAATTCTTACTAAATTTGATGTAGAGTCTTATAAGTTTAATTTTTCTAAGTTTGCTAAAGCTCCTTATAAAACTGAATTTCCTAATGAGGATTTATACTTGAACAACTTGCTTCTATTGCTGGTGCTCCTAACAATGCTTTACAGCAATATATGGAGGATCACGGAAGTGAGGTCTTTATGGAGGAAAGAAATGAAATTGATGAGATTTTTTCTATCAACCAGAGATTCTTAAGCACGATTTACATGTTGAAGACTTGGGTACCACATTACCGCCCAAGGAGGATCATGTTTTCGATTTAAAACCTTTACCTCATGATCTTAAATATGCTTATATTGATGATAAGAAAATATATCCTGTTATTATTAGTTCTAAACTTTCAGGATAGGAAGAGGAAAGATTATTGGGAGTTTTGAAGAAACACCGAGGAGCTATGGGATATACACTTGATGATTTGAAGGGGATTTCTCCTACTATATGTCAACATGCTATTAACATGGAACCGGATGCCAAGCTAGTTGTTGAACATCAACACCGTTTGATTCCGAAGATGAAGGATGTGGTAAGAAATGAGGAATTGAAACTCCTTGATGCTGGTATTATTTATCCTGTTGCTGGTAGTAGATGGGTTAGTCCTATGCATTGTGTCCCTAAGAAAGGAGGAATTACTGGTGTGCCTGATGAGGATAATGAACTTATTCCTCAAAGAGTAGTAGTTGGTTATAGGATGTGCATTGATTTTAGAAAAGTCAACAAAGTTACTAAGAATGATAATTATCCTTTACCTTTTGTTGATCAAATGTTAGAAAGATTGTCTAAGAAAACTCATTTTTTTTTCTTGATAGTTATTCTGGGTTTTCTCAAATTGCTGTTAAAAAGCAAGATCAAGAGAAAACCACTTTTACTTGTCCTTATGGAACTTATGCTTACAGGAGTATGCCTTTTGGATTGTGTAATGCTCCTGCTACATTTCAAAGATGCATGTCTGCTATCTTTCATTGTTTTTGTGAAGAAATTGTGGAAGTATTCATGGATGATTTCTCCATCTATGGGACTTCTTTTGATAACTGTTTGCACAACCTTGATAAAGTTTTGCAGAGATGTGAAGAAACTAATCTTGTTCTTAATTGGGAGAAATACCACTTTATGGTAAATGAAGGAATTGTTCTTGGACATAAAATTTCTGAAAGAGGTATTGAAGTCGACAGAGCCAAAGTGGAAGCAATTGAGAAAATGCCCTATCCCAGGGATGTTAAAGGTATTCGAAGTATTCTTGGTCATGCTGGTTTCTATAGGAGGTTTATTAAAGATTTCTCTAAAATTTCAAAGCCTCTTACTAATCTTCTCCAAAAGGATGTACCTTTTGTTTTTGATGATGACCGTAAGAAAGCTTTTGAAACTCTAAAGAAGGCTTTAACTACTGCTCCCATTGTTCAACCACCTGATGGGAATTTACCCTTTGAAATTATGTGTGCTGCTAGTGATTTTGCAGTAGGTGCTGTTCTTGGACAGTGAGTAGATAAGAAGTTGAATGTTATTCATTATGCTAGTAAGACTCTTGATGCTGCTCAAAAGAATTATGCTACTACTAAAAAAAATCTAGCTGTAGTCTTTGCTTGTGATAAGTTTAGACCTTATATTGTTGATTCGAAAGTTACTATTCATACTGATCATGCTTCTATTAGGTACCTTATGGAAAATAAAGATGCTAAGCCTATGCTTATTAGAAGGGTGTTGCTTTTACAAGAGTTTGATTTGCATATTGTAGATAGGAAGGGCGCTGAAAATCATGTTGTTGATAATTTGTCTAAATTGGAAAACATTTCTTATGATCCTATTCCTTTTAATGATAGTTTTTCAAATGAACAATTGGCTACAATAAAAGTAACCTCGCATGAGAGTCCTTGGTATGCTGATTATGCTAACTTTATTTTTTCCAAGTATTTGACTCCAACATTTATAGCTCAGCAAAGAAGGAAATTCTTTTATGATTTGAGGCATTATTTTTGGGATGACCCACACTTATATAAAGAAGGAGTGGATGGTATTATGTGAAGATGTGTTCCAGAATATGAACAACAGGAGATATTGAGAAAATGTCATGGTAATGCTTATGGAGGGCATCATGCTGGAGATAGAACTGCACAAAAGGTTCTACAATCAGGTTTTTATTGGCCTACTCTTTTTAAGGATGCAAGAAAGTTTATTTTTTCTTGTGATGAATGCCAAAGAGTTGATAATATTTCTAGACGCAATTAAATGCCTATGAGTTAATCTCTTGTTATTGAACCATTTGACTGCTGGGGATTTGACTTTATGGGTCCTTTTCCTCGTTCAGAAGGTTATACTCATATACTTGTTACTGTTGATTATGTTACTAAATGGGTAGAAGCTATACCTACAAAGAGTGCTGATGGTGAAACCTCATTAAAAATTCTTAAGGATGTTATTTTCCCTAGATTTAGTGTGCCTAGATATCTTATGACTGATGGAGGTTCTCATTTTATTCCTAGTGGTTTTAGAAAGACCCTTGCTAGATATGATGTTAATCATATAATTGCTTCATCCTATCATCCTCAAACAAGTGGGTAAGTAGAATTATCAAATAGAGAGATTAAATCTATCTTGCAAAAGACTGTTAATAAATCTAGGAAGAATTGGGCTAGTAAGTTAAATGATGCTTTATGGGCTTATAGAACTGCTTATAAAAATCCTATGGGTATGTCTCCTTACAAAATGGTTTATGGAAAAAATTGTCACTTGCCTTTAGAATTAGAACACAAAGTGTATTGGGCAGTGAAAGAACTTAATAGAGACTTTAAACTAGCTGGTAAGAAAATGTTGCTTGACTTGAGTTCTCAAGATGAATGGAGGAATGAAGCTTATGAAAATGCTAAACTCTTTAAAGAGAAGGTTAAAAAGTGGCATGATAAGAGAATTCTAAAGAGAGAATTCCATGTCGGTGATAAAGTTCTATTGTATAGGTCTCGTCTCAGATTTTTTGCAGGAAAATTACTCTCAAAATGGGAAGGACCCTTTATTATTGAAGAAGTGTATCGTTCCGGTGCGATAAAAAAGTGCTTCATTGAAGGATAACACTACACAAGTGGTAAATGGGCAAAGACTCAAGCATTATATTTATGGAGGTTCTTATAATGAAGATATTGATATTATCCAAGTGGTGACTTTGGAAGAATTCATTAAGGAGCAAATCCAGAAATCTGCAGAGTCCATTTTCGAATAGGTAATAGTTTTAGTAAGAAAAAGTTCTCGTTAAACCTTCCAGGTTATGTTTTTGTTGTTTTTGCTAAATATGAAAAATTACGAGACGGAAACGGGTACGAGAAGGTGCCCAGGGGCACCAAACCACCCCTAGGCGCGGGACAGCTCCAGACCGCGCCTAGGCATGGTCTGGGCGCCCTGGAGTCCTTTTCCGACCTGGTTTTGCCTTGTTCCCTTCCTTTTGTTATGAAACTTTTTGCTATATAATCCCACGAATCCCCCGAGGTCTGTATATTGTGTTCTCGTCGTGTTTTCAAATCGATCTGTTTCAGGCAGGGTTTGTTCTAGGTTTTAGAGGCACCATGGTCTCCACCAACAACAACAAGGGCAAGGGGCTGCCGGAAGATGATTTTCGAAACACCAAGCCAGAGGAGGAGGTCAAGAGTGAAGCTGAAAAGGAAGAAGAAGTCCGAAGCTCACCTCCTCGCACCATCATTGCAAGCATCGGAGTGGTGGAAGACCCTCTCAAGTTCAAGAGAGGAGCATGGATACGTACTGGAGGAGGAGTTCCATGTCACATCCTAACAGAGAGGATGTCATATCTAGATCGTTCTAACCATGCAGGGAAAGGAAACTCCGAGTCTGAGGAAGGATGGGGGAATAATTCCTAGAGCTGGGACTCACAGTCTGACCGATTTTCATGAATAGTATTGATCATAACACGGAGTTGATTCATATTCTCACCTACAAGATTGATGATTTGAAGGAACTGGTTGATAAGCTTATTAAGGATGCACTACCACCGAAGGAGTAATTTTTCATCGGCATTGGCATCCCCTTGGCTTGTTCCAAGCTTGGGGGAGTGTCGCGGTATCACAATATTCTCTTTTACCTATTTACTTTTCAGTAGAGTCATATCATGAGTAACGAAGTTATCATATAGGATAGTTTGCAGTGTGGACGTATCTCTCCTTTAGTTGATTATCTATGTATCCCTTGGTGTGATTTGCCGTTATGGAATATTAATGAGAAGTTTTTATCATTTAATTTCTACACATCTTATTTTAGTTTGTAATTTATGTCATATGATTAATCTTATTGGTAAGTATTGGTATCACTTTGGGAGCATTAAATAATTCTAGTTGGTGTTGGCAAACTTATCATTGGTTAGTAGCAACAATACTTTGAGGCTTAAGTAGTAAAGAGAGAAATACATGTAGATACATTATTCCATTATATTTCTTTCTTGTTGGCTCATAAGCTTAGTATTCTCAAGATTGAATCGTTTGTACTTTCAAGGAAGATTGTATGATTGCTTTCTATCACATGTATATTTGTTTGTTTCGCTCAACTCTTATGCTTGCTACCAAACCTTGCTAGCCATAGACATGTACTGAGAGGGAATGCTTCTCGTGCATCCAAACCTTGAACCAAAAACTTATGCCATTTGTGTCCACCATATCTACCTATATGTGGTATTTCATCGCCACTCCAAAGTGAATTGCTTGTGTGCTAACTTTAAACCTTCAAACATTACTACTTGTTTTGTGTTTTGTTCTTAGCTCATGAGGAAGTATTGAATGGTTTATTATCTTTTCATGACTTCAGTCCGTGACTAGCATGAATAATGTGCTAAGTCCTTAGTATTGCAAAAAGAGCAAGGCGATGGGTGCCCATCCCAAATAAAATATAAAATAAACAAATAAATAAATAATGCTCCGCACATTATGTACTGGAGAGATCCTAAATAATGGTGTGCAATAGAGAACTACATGGGAGCCGCTCTTGAGGTAACCGTATGAAAAGATGATAGATTGTTTGATGCCATTCGTTGACATAGACATGCATACCTCTCAAATATATATTTTCAACACTCCTATTGCATTTAAAACAAAAAGCTCTAGCACATGCGTAATCTTGCTTCCCTCTGCGCAGGGCCTTTATTTTACTTTTATGTTGAGTCAGTAAACCTATTTACTTCTACCTTAAGCAAGCATTTGAGTTGTTGTGATCGAACCATTTATATATGTTGATCCATTCAATCCTCTCTTTTATTCTTCCTTGTGTAGCACAATGCTTTTATCTGAATGAATATAACCCTGAAAGATATCTATGATTGTAAAGATATTGTAATGATTGAGCATGTGGATTCTGCAATAAGCTCTAATACAAAGACTGTGCTCGAAAGATAAGTACAATCTGTTAATTGTTCTTTGACCAAGAACTAAAGTTTACCATCACCAATTATGATTTCCTCTATGCACTTCTATTTAGTGACTCCTTACTCATTACAAGTAGGATTATATAAGAAGAAGTTGTTTTATATAATGACTTGTGTATTGGTAAGTATGATGCTTCTTGTCCATATTTTGTTTATCGACACTTCACTCCATAAACCCGTGGTCTGGTTTACTAAGTTCAGTTTCACTTGGGGACAAGCGAGGTCTAAGCTTGGGGGAGTTGATACGTCCAATTTGCATCACTATTTTATATCATAATTTACTGTTATTCATTGATATATTTCATATTTAGAGGTGATACTTATGTCATTCTATCTATTTTTTGCATGTTTGATGATTATTTGAGAATTAACCACCGGAGCCAGGATTCTACTGGAAAAAGAACCGTCAAGACACCATATTTCTGAAGAACAACAATTCCCAGAAAATATACAAAATATCCTATTTTGCCAGACGACGGAGGACGCCAGAAGGGGAGGCCGAGATGGTCCTTGAGGGGGCCAGACCAACCCTAGGTGCGGGCCAGCCTCGGGTCGCGCCTAGGTATGGTTTGGGCGCCCTGGCCCACTTCTGTTGATGCGCCCTCGCGTATTTCAACCCCTCGAGAAACCTAAGATCGGGGGAGCGGCCAGAGAAATATTCTGCTGCCGCTACGGGGCGGAGAACCAGAGAGAGAAAAGCTCTCCGACAGGCTGAAATCTGCCAAGGAAATTCCTTCCCGGAGAGGGGAGATCATCGCTATCGTCACCGTTATCGAGCTGGACTTCATCAGGATCATCATCACCATCATCTCCACCACAAGCACCATCATCACCGCCGTCTCCATGCCATCCTGCTGTAATATCTTGGGCTTGATACTTGTCTAGCTAGTTCATAGGGGAAACTTTCCCGGTGTTGATTACTCCTTGTAGTTGATGCTATTGAGTTAAACCATTGAATTAAGGTTTATGTTCAAATTTTTATTCATCATTATATCATCTCTGATTATAATCCATATGATGTCTCATGAGTAGTTTGTTTAGTTCTTGAGGACATGGGAGAAGTCATGCTGTTAGTAGTGGAACTATGTTGAGTAATATGCAATGATTTGATATTTAAGTTGTGGTGTTATTATTCTAGTGGTATCAAGTGAACGTCGACTACATGATACTTCACCTTTATGGGCCTAGGGGAATGCATCGTGTATTTGGCTACTAATTGTGGGGTTGCGGGAGCGACAGAAACCCAAACCCCCGTTAGGAAACCGATGCACGAGGGAGTGTAGGATCTTAGAGTTTAAGGCTATGGTTAGATTGATCTTAATTACTTTCTTGTAGTTGCGGATGCTTGCAAGAGGTATAATCACAAGTATGTATTAGTCCAAGTATGGGGTAGTGTATTAGCATAGATTCACCCACACAACACTTACCAAACCCTTGAAGATTATTCAACTATGTGAATCAAAAGCACTTTACGAAATTCCCGTGTGTCCTCAGGAACGTTTGGTCATCATAAGTAAAATAGCCGGCTTGTCCTTTGCTATAAAAAGGATTGAGCCACTGATACGTCTCCGACGTATCGATAATTTCTTATGTTCCATGCCACATTATTGATGTTATCTACATGTTTTATGCACACTTTATGTCATATTCATGCATTTTCTGAAACTAACCTATTAACAAGATGCTGAAGTGCCAGTTGCTGTTTTCTGCTGTTTTTGGTTTCAGAAATCCTAGTAACGAAATATTCTCGGAATTGGACGAAATCAATGCCCAGGGGCCTATTTTTCCACGAAGCTTCCAGAAGTCTGAAGACGAGACGAAGAGCGGCCACGGGGTGGCCAAACCCTAGGGCGGCGCGACCCCACCCCTGGCCGCGCCGGCCTATGGTGTGGGCCCCCCGTGCCGCCTCTTGACTTGCCCTTCCGCCTACTTAAAGCCTCCGTGACGAAACCCCCAGTACCGAGAGCCACGATACGGAAAACCTTACTGAGACACCGCCGCCGCCGATCCCATCTCGGGGGATCCAGGAGATCGCCTCCGGCACCCTGCCGGAGAGGGGATTCATCTCCCGGAGAACTCTACACCGCCATGGTCGCCTCCGGAGTGATGTGTGAGTAGTCTACCCCTGGACTATGGGTCCATAGCTGTAGCTAGATGGTTGTCTTCTCCCCATTGTGCTATCATTGTCGGATCTTGTGAGCTGCCTAACATGATCAAGATCATCTATCTGTAATTCTATATGTTGCGTTTGTTGGGATCCGATGAATAGAGAATACTTGTTATGTTGATTATCAAAGTTATATCTATGTGTTGTTTATGATCTTGCATGCTCTCCGTTATTAGTAGATGCTTTGGCCAAGTTGATGCTAGTAACTCCAAGAGGGAGTATTTATGCTCGATAGTGGGTTCATGCCTCCGTGAATCTGGAGGAGTGACAAGAACCACTAAGGTTATGGATGTGCTGTTGCCACTAGGGATAAAACATTGGTGCTATGTTCAAGGATGTAGTCACTAGTTACATTACGCGCAATACTTAATGCAATTGTCTGTTGTTAGCAACTTAATACTGGAGGGGGTTCGGATGATAACCTGAAGGTGGACTTTTTAGGCATAGATGCAGTTGGATGGCGGTCTATGTACTTTGTCGTAATGCCCAATTAAATCTCACTATACTCATCATGATATGTATGTGCATGGTCATGCCCTCTTTATTTGTCAATTGCCCAACTGTAATTTGTTCACCCAACATGCTGTTTGTCTTATGGGAGAGACACCTCTAGTGAACTGTGGACCCCGGTCCAATTCTCTTTACTGAAATACAATCTACTGCAATACTTGTTCTACTGTTTTCTGCAAACAATCATCTTCCACGCAATACGGTTAATCCTTTGTTACAGCAAGCCGGTGAGATTGACAACCTCACTGTTTCGTTGGGGCAAAGTACTTTGGTTGTGTTGTGCAGGTTCCACGTTGGCGCCGGAATCCCTGGTGTTGCGCCGCACTACATCCCGCCGCCATCAACCTTCAACGTGCTTCTTGGCTCCTCCTGGTTCGATAAACCTTGGTTTCTTTCTGAGGGAAAACTTGCTGCTGTGCGCATCATACCTTCCTCTTGGGGTTCCCAACGAACGTGTGAATTACACGCCATCAAGCATATTTTCTGCGCCGTTGCTTGGGAGATCAAGACACGCTGCAAGGGGAGTCTCCACTTCTCAATCTCTTTACTTTGTTTTTGTCTTGCTTAGTTTTATTTACTACTTTGTTTGCTGCACTAAATCAAAATACAAAAAAATTAGTTGCTAGTTTTACTTTATTTGCTATCTTGTTTGCTATATCAAAAACACAAAAAAATTAGTTTACTTACATTTACTTTATCTAGTTTGCTTTATTTACTGTTGCTAAAATGGCCAACGCTGAAAATACTAATTTGTGTGACTTCACAACCACAAATAACAATGATTTCTTATGCACACCTATTGCTCCACCTGCTACTACAGCAGAATTCTTTGAAATTAAACCTGCTTTACTGAATCTTGTTATGCGAGAGCAATTTTCTGGTGTTAGTTCTGATGATGCTGCTGCCCATCTTAATAATTTTGTTGAACTATGTGAAATGCAAAAATATAAAGATATAGATGGTGATATTATTAAGCTAAAATTGTTCCCTTTCTCATTAAGAGGAAGAGCTAAAGATTGGTTGCTATCTCTGCCTAAGAATAGTATTGATTCATGGACTAAATGCAAGGATGCTTTTATTGGTAGATATTATCCCCCTGCTAAAATTATATCTTTGAGGAGTAGTATAATGAATTTTAAACAATTAGATACTGAATATGTTGCTCAAGCTTGGGAAAGAATGAAATCTCTGGTTAAAAATTGCCCAACCCATGGACTGACTACTTGGATGATCATCCAAACCTTCTATGCAGGACTAAATTTTTCTTCACGGAATTTATTGGATTCAGCTGCTGGAGGTACCTTTATGTCCATCACTCTTGGTGAAGCAACAAAGCTTCTTGATAATATGATGATCAACTACTCTGAATGGCACACGGAAAGAGCTCCACAAGGTAAGAAGGTAAATTCTGTCGAAGAAACCTCTTCCTTGAGTGATAAGATTGATGCTATTATGTCTATGCTTGTGAATGATAGGACTAATATTGATCCTAATAATGTTCCATTAGCTTCATTGGTTGCACAAGAAGAACATGTTGATGTGAACTTCATTAAAAATAATAATTTCAACAACAATGCTTACCGGAACAATTCTAGTAACAACTATAGGCCATATCCTTATAATAATGGCAACGGCTATGGTAATTCTTATGGGAATTCTTACAATAATAATAGGAACACACCCCCTGGACTTGAAGCCATGCTTAAAGAATTTATTAGTACACAAACTGCTTTTAACAAATCTGTTGAAGAAAAGCTTGGGAAAATTGATATACTTGCTTCTAAAGTCGATAGTCTTGCTGCTGATGTTGATCTTTTGAAATCAAAAGTTTTGCCTAATGAGAATCATCATAATAAGATTGTTACTACAGCAAATGCCATTCAAGTTAGAATTAATGAGAATATAAGATTAATGGCTGAACTGCGTGCTAGGTGGGATAGAGAAGAAAATGAAAAACTAGCTAAAGAGAAGAATGTAGCTAAAGTTTGGACTATTACCACCACTAGTAATGTTAATGCTACACATGTTGCTGCACCTCCTACTAATACTAATAAAAGAATTGGTGTTAGCAATGTTTCCACTTCTAATGCAAAGCGAGAACTGCCTGAAATCGCTAAAGCTGCTTGAAACTACTGTGATAAAGCTGCTGAAATTTTTTCCAACATTGGGGATGATGATCCCATTGCTTTAGATTATAATGGTTTGAATTTTGATGATTGCCACATCTCTGAAGTTATAAAGTTCTTACAAAAACTTGCTAAAAGTCCTAATGCTAGTGCTATAAATTTGGCTTTCACGCATCATATTACAAATGCTCTCATAAAAGCTAGAGAAGAGAAACTAGAGCGCGAAGCCTCTATTCCTAAAAAGCTAGAGGATGGTTGGGAGCCCATCATTAAGATGAAGGTTAAAGATTTTGATTGTAATGCTTTATGTGATCTTGGTGCAAGTATTTCTGTTATGCCTAAGAAAATTTATGATATGCTTGACTTGCCACATTTGAAAAATTGTTATTTGGATGTTAATCTTGCTGATCATTCTACAAAGAAACCTTTGGGGAAAGTTGATAATGTTCGCATTACCGTTAACAATAACCTTGTTCCCGTTGATTTTGTTGTCTTGAATATTGAATGCAATGCATCTTGTCCCATTATATTGGGAAGACCTTTTCTTCGAACTGTTGGTGCTATCATTGATATGAAGGAAGGTAATATAAAATATCAATTTCCTCTCAAGAAAGGTATGGAACACTTCCCTAGAAAGAGAATGAAGTTACCTTTTGATTCTATTATGAGAACAAATTATGATGTTGACACTTCATCTCTCGATAATACTTGATACACACTTTCTGCGCCTAGCTGAAAGGCATTAAAGAAAAGCGCTTATGGGAGACAACCCATGTTTTTACCTACAGTACTTTGTTTTTATTTTGTGTCTTGGAAGTTGTTTACTACTGTAGCAACCTCTCCTTATCTTAGTTTTGTGTTTTGTTGTGCCAAGTTAAGCCGTTGATAGAAAAGTAAGTACTAGATTTGGATTACTGTGCAGTTCCAGATTTCTTTGCTGTCACGAATCTGGGTCTACCTCCCTGTAGGTAGCTCAGAAAATTAAGCCAATTTACGTGCATGATCCTCAGATATGTACGCAACTTTCATTCAATTTGAGCATTTTCATTTGAGCAAGTCTGGTGCCATTTTAAAATTCGTCAATACGAACTGTTCTGTTTTGATAGATTCTGCCTTTTATTTCGCATTGCCTCTTTTGCTATGTTGGATGAATTTCTTTGATCCATTAATGTCCAGTAGCATTATGCAATGTCCAGAAGTGTTAAGAATGATTGTGTCACCTCTGAATATGTCAATTTATATTGTGCACTAACCCTCTAATGAGTTGTTTCGAGTTTGGTGTGGAGGAAGTTTTCAAGGATCAAGAGAGGAGTATGATGCAACATGATCAAGGAGAGTGAAAGCTCTAAGCTTGGGGATGCCCCGGTGGTTCACCCCTGCATATATTAAGAAGACTCAAGCGTCTAAGCTTGGGGATGCCCAAGGCATCCCCTTCTTCATCGACAACATTATCAGGTTCCTCCCCTGAAACTATATTTTTATTCCATCACATCTTATGTGCTTTTTCTTGGAGCGTCGGTTTGTTTTTGTTTTTATTTTGTTTGAATAAAATGGATCCTAGCATTCACTTTATGGGAGAGAGACACGCTCCGCTGTAGCATATGGACAAGTATGTCCTTGGTTTCTACTCATAGTATTCATGGCGAAGTTTCTTCTTCGTTAAATTGTTATATGGTTGGAATTGGAAAATGATACATGTAGTAATTGCTATAAATGTCTTGGGTAATGTGATACTTGGCAATTGTTGTGCTCATGTTTAAGCTCTTGCATCATATGCTTTGCACTCATTAATAAAGAAATACATAGAGCATGCTAAAATTTGGTTTGCATATTTGGTTTCTCTAAGGTCTAGATAATTTCTAGTATTGAGTTTGAACAACAAGGAAGACGGTGTAGAGTCTTATAATGTTTTCAATATGTCTTTTATGTGAGTTTTGCTGCACCGGTTCATCCTTGTGTTTGTTCCAAATAAACCTTGCTAGCCTAAACCTTGTATCGAGAGGGAATACTTCTCATGCATCCAAAATACTTGAGCCAACCACTATGCCATTTGTGTCCACCATACCTACCTACTACATGGTATTTTCCGCCATTCCAAAGTAAATTGCTTGAGTGCTACCTTTAAAATTCCATCATTCACCTTTGCAATATATAGCTCATGGGACAAATAGCTTAAAAACTATTGTGGTATTGAATATGTAATTATGCACTTTATCTCTTATTAAGTTGCTTGTTGTGCGATAACCATGTTCACTGGGGACGCCATCAACTATTCATTGTTGAATTTCATGTGAGTTGCTATGCATGTCCGTCTTGTTTGAAGTAAGAGTGATCTACCACCTTATGGTTAAGCATGCATATTGTTAGAGAAGAACATTGGGCCGCTAACTAAAGCCATGATCCATGGTGGAAGTTTCAGTTTTGGACAAATATCCTCAATCTCAAATGAGAAAATTATTAATTGTTGTTACATGCTTATGCATAAAAGAGGAGTCCATTATCTGTTGTCTATGTTGTCCCGGTATGGATGTCTAAGTTGAAGAATAATCAATAGCGAGAAATCCAATGCGAGCTTTCTCCTTAGACCTTTGTACAGGCGGCATAGAGGTACCCCTTTGTGACACTTGGTAAAAACATGTGCATTGTGATGATCCGGTAGTCCAAGCTAATTAGGACAAGGTGCGGGCACTATTAGTACACTATGCATGAGGCTTGCAACTTGTAAGATATAATTTACATGATACATATGCTTTATTACTACCGTTGACAAAATTGTTTCATGTTTTCAAAATCAAAGCTCTAGCACAAATATAGCAATCGATGCTTTTCCTCTATGGAGGACCATTCTTTTACTTTCAATGTTGAGTCAGTTCACCTATTTCTCTCCACCTCAAGAAGCAAACACTTGTGTGAACTGTGCATTGATTCCTACATACTTGCTTATTGCACTTATTATATTACTCTATGTTGACAATATCCATGAGATATACATGTTACAAGTTGAAAGCAACCGCTGAAACTTAATCTTCTTTTGTGTTGCTTCAATGCTTTTACTTTGAATTATTGCTTTATGAGTTAACTCTTATGCAAGACTAATTGATGCTTGTCTTGAAGTGCTATTCATGAAAAGTCTTTGCTTTATGATTCACTTGTTTACTCATGTCATATACATTGTTTTGATCGCTGCATTCACTACATATGCTTTACAAATAGTATGATCAAGATTATGATGGCATGTCACTCCAGAAATTATCTCGTATTTATCGTTTTACTCGCTCGGGACGAGCAGAACTAAGCTTGGGGATGCTGATACGTCTCAGACGTATCGATAATTTCTTATGTTCCATGCCACATTATTGATGTTATCTACATGTTTTATGCACACTTTATGTCATATTCGTGCATTTTACGGAACTAACCTATTAACAAGATGCCGAAGTGCCGATTCTTTGTTTTCTGCTGAGTTTGGTTTCAGAAATCCTAGTAACGAAATAGTCTCGGAATTGGACGAAATCAACGCCCAGGGGCCTATTTTTCCACGAAGCTTCCAGAAGTCCGAAGACGAGACGAAGAGGGGCCACGGGGTGGCCAAACCCTAGGGCGGCGCGGCCCCACCCCTGGCCGCGCCGGCCTATGGTGTGGCCCCCCCGTGCCGCCTCTTGACTTGCCCTTCCGCCTACTTAAAGCCTCCGTGACGAAACCCCCAGTACCGAGAGCCACGATACGGAAAACCTTACTGAGACGCCGCCGCCGCCGATCCCATCTCGGGGGATCCAGGAGATCGCCTCCGGCACCCTGCCGGAGAGGGGATTCATCTCTCGGAGGACTCTACACCGCCATGGTCACCTCCGGAGTGATGTGTGAGTAGTCTACCCCTGGACTATGGGTCCATAGCTGTAGCTAGATGGTTGTCTTCTCCCCATTGTGCTATCATTGTCGGATCTTGTGAGCTGCCTAACATGATCAAGATCATCTATCTGTAATTCTATATGTTGCGTTTGTTGGGATCCGATGAATAGAGAATACTTGTTATGTTGATTATCAAAGTTATATCTATGTGTTGTTTATGATCTTGCATGCTCTCCGTTATTAGTAGATGCTTTGGCCAAGTTGATGCTAGTAACTCCAAGAGGGAGTATTTATGCTCGATAGTGGGTTCATGCCTCCGTGAATCTGGAGGAGTGACAAGAACCACTAAGGTTATGGATGTGCTGTTGCCACTAGGGATAAAACATTGGTGCTATGTTCAAGGATGTAGTCACTAGTTACATTACGCGCAATACTTAATGCAATTGTCTGTTGTTAGCAACTTAATACTGGAGGGGGTTCGGATGATAACCTGAAGGTGGACTTTTTAGGCATAGATGCAGTTGGATGGCGGTCTATGTACTTTGTCGTAATGCCCAATTAAATCTCACTATACTCATCATGATATGTATGTGCATGGTCATGCCCTCTTTATTTGTCAATTGCCCAACTGTAATTTGTTCACCCAACATGCTGTTTGTCTTATGGGAGAGACACCTCTAGTGAACTGTGGACCCCGGTCCAATTCTCTTTACTGAAATACAATCTACTGCAATACTTGTTCTACTGTTTTCTGCAAACAATCATCTTCCACACAATACGGTTAATCCTTTGTTACAGCAAGCCGGTGAGATTGACAACCTCACTGTTTCGTTGGGGCAAAGTACTTTGGTTGTGTTGTGCAGGTTCCACGTTGGCGCCGGAATCCCTGGTGTTGCGCCGCACTACATCCCGCCGCCATCAACCTTCAACGTGCTTCTTGGCTCCTCCTGGTTCGATAAACCTTGGTTTCTTTCTGAGGGAAAACTTGCTGCTGTGCGCATCATACCTTCCTCTTGGGGTTCCCAACGAACGTGTGAATTACACGCCATCAGCCACTCGTTGCAATTATTACTACTTCATTCTATTCACTCGTACTTTATTTATCTGCAGTACCAAATATCTCTGCAAACCTGTTTGCTAGTGTTTACAGTGAATCATCGATTACAACTGCTCATCAACACCTTCTGCTCCTTGTTGGGTTCGACACTCTTATTTATCGAAAGTATTACGATACACCCCCTATATTTGTGGGTCATCAATCATCCTTATGTAATGCTACATGTTGGGTTTGCTGGGATCTGATGAATATTGAATACTATGTTGAGATCGATTATATATTATTTTCACATGTTGTTTGTGATCTTGCATACTCTCCGTTGCTAGTAGATACTCTGGCCAAGTAGATGCTTGTGACTCCATGAGGGGGTATTTATGCTCGATAGTAGGTTCATGCCTCTAGTTTCCTGGAAGAGTGACAATAACTTCTCAGATTGTTGATGTGTTGTTGCTACTAGGGATAAAACAACAATGTTTTATCCAAGGGTAATTCTATTGTTTACTTTACACACATTGCTTAATGCGATAATCTGTTGCTTGCAACTTAATACTGGAAGGGGTTCGGACGATAACCGGAAGGTGGATTATTAGTCATAGACACAGTTGGATTACGGTCTATGTATTACTCCCTCCGTTCCTTTCTATAGTGCCTGTTGTATTTTGGCACGGAAATTAGCGCAAGCTATTTTTTGACACAAAACCCCCTACCGATCTTAGAGATAAAATAGGAAACTGAAATCAGACCTCAGAAAATAATCCTGTTTCCATAACCGATCGCGTCATGTACTCCCTCTCTCCTCCTATTCTTTCCATAATGAGATTGGTTTCCATATTTTCTGACGGGAACAGATTGGTTTCCAGATTTTCTGGCCGGGACAGATCCGTTTCCAGATTTTCTGGACGGGAACAGATCGGTGGAAGGGGTTCTTTGCAAGAAAACATAGTTTTACTCTTATATTCTGAAACAAAAGCGAAAAAACAATAGGCATTATAGAAAGGAACGGAGGGAGTATGTTGTAATGCCCAAACGAATCTCATAGTAATCTTATCATGTATGGTCGGTATTCTGTCAATTGCTCAATTGTAATTTGTTCACCCAGCATGTTATTTATCTTTATGGAGAGACACCTCTAGTGCTTTCCTTTACATTGATAAATTCATCTACTGCAATCTTGTTTTGTTTACTTTCTGCAAGCACTATTCTCTTTAATTACTGCAGACATCTATTTCCACTCGATACGTTTAATCCTTTGTGTTCACCAAAACCGGTGAGATTCACAACCTCACTGTAAGTTGGGGCAAAGTATTTTGGTTATGTTGTGTACAGGTTCCACGTTGTTGCCGATGCCGGTAGGGTGCCCTGCCAATAGTCAGCTAGCAACACCTTCAGAAGTCACGCCTTTCTCCTACTGGTCGATTAAACCTTGGTTTCTTACTGAGGGAAAACTTGCTGATGTGCTCATCATACCTTCCTCTTGGGGTTCCCCAACAACGTGAAGTCTGCGTTACGATAAGTAACAAGGGATTAACTTGTCAATGCCTATGAGTTGTAGACTAGGGTTTCACCGAAAGTAGAGGGCAAGTAGATCTCGAAGGTTTCAGCCGAAAAGGTGCTCGACTGCTAAAAACTAGGATTGTGTTGACAATGAAATCAACCCCTTTCTCTGTCCCTCGACTCCCCCTTATATAGGAGGTGGAGCCTAGGGTTTCGTGCCATACAAGGTACAAATATCGGCAGACTCTCTGAGTTCGTCCCGTGTAGTTATATATCTCTTTATTCCTAATCTATCTCTATTTTCTATATCGATGCTTCAATGGGCTTCCGGCCTTCATATTCTTCGGATCATGGGCCTTCAGGATGAAGGAGATATGCCCTAGAGGCAATAATAAAGTGGTTATTATTTATATCTTTATGTTTATGATAAATGTTTATATATCATGCTATAATTGTATTAACCGAAACATTAGTACATGTGTGATATGTAGACAACAAGAAGTCCCTAGTATGCCTCTTAAACTAGCTTGTTGATTAATGGATGATTAGTTTCATAATCATGAACATTGGATGTTATTAATAACAAGGTTATATCATTATATGAATGATGTTATGGACACACCCAATTAAGCGTAGCATAAGATCACGTCATTAAGTTATTTGCTATAAGCTTTTGATACATAGTTACCTAGTCCTTATGACCATGAGATCATGTAAATCACTTATACCGGAAAGGTACTTTGATTACACCAAACGCCGCTGCGTAAATGGGTGGCTATAAAGGTGGGATTAAGTATCCGGAAAGTATGAGTTGAGGCATATGGATCAACAGTGGGATTTGTCCATCCCGATGACGGATAGATATACTCTGGGCCCTCTCGGTGGAATGTCGTCTAATGTCTTGCAAGCATATGAATAAGTTCATAAGAGACCACATACCACGGTACGAGTAAAGAGTACTTGTCAGGAGACAAGGTTGAACAAGGTATAGAGTGATACCGAAGATCAAACCTCGGACAAGTAAAATATCGCATGACAAAGGGAATTGGTATTGTATGTGAATGGTTCATTCGATCACTAAAGTCATCGTTGAATATGTGGGAGCCATTATGGATCTCCAGATCCCGCTATTGGTTATTGGTCGGAGTGAGTACTCAACCATGTCCGCATAGTTCACGAACCGTAGGGTGACACACTTAAAGTTGGATGTAGAAATGGTAGTACTTGAATATGGAATGGAGTTCGAATATTTGTTCGGAGTCCCGGATGAGATCCCGGACATCACGAGGAGTTCCGGAATGGTCCGGAGAATAAGATTCATATATAGGAAGTCATATTCCAAGTTTGGAAATGATCTGGTGCATTTATGGCAGGTTCTAGAAGGTTCTAGAAAAGTCCGGAAGAAATCACCATGGAAAGTAGAGTCCCGGAGGGACTCCACCTTGCATGACCAGCCAACCCTAAAGGGGAGGAGTCCAAGGTGGACTCCCCTAGGGTGGCCGGCCAACCCACCTCAAGGAAAGGTGGGAGTCCCACCTTGGGTAGGACTCCCTCCTTGAGTAGGTTTCCCACATATGGGAGGTTTTAGTGTTGGGGTCTTATTCGAAGACTTGGACTAGAACTCTTGGTGCTTCCACCTATATAATGAGGGGCATAGGAGAGGGGGGCTGATCACTTCAAGCTTCAGCCTTGGCCGCACCCCTTAGAGGGCCGGCGCCCAACCCCCCTCTCTCCCCAAACCCTAGCGGTCTCTCTCCTCCACCTCATCCCGCACGCTTAAGCGAAGCTCCGCCGGATTTCTCCACCACCACCGACACCACGCCGTCGTGCTGTCGGATTCAAGAGGAGCTACTACTTCCGCTGCCCGCTGGAACGGGGAGGTGGACGTCGTCTTCATCAACAACCGAACGTGTGACCGAGTACGGAGGTGCTGCCCGTTCGTGGCGCCGGAAGCGACCGTGATCAAGATCTTCTACGCGCTTTTGCAAGCGGCAAGTGAACGTCTACCGCAGCAACAAGAGCCTCATCTTGTAGGCTTTGGAATCTCTTCAAGGGTGAGACTCGATACCCCCTCGTTGCTACCGTCTTCTAGATTGCATCTTGGCTTGGATTGCGTGTTCGCGGTAGGAATTTTTTTTTGTTTTCTATGCAACGTTATCCTACAGTGGTATCAGAGCCGTGTCTATGCATAGATGGTTGCACGAGTAGAACACAATGGTTTTGTGGCGTTGATGCTCTTGTTATCTTTAGATTGAGTACTTTGCATCTTTGTGGCATAGTGGGATGAAGCGGCTCGGGCTAAGTTTACATGACCGCGTTCATGAGATTTGCTCCACGCTCGACATGCAACTTGTATTGCATAAGTGGCTTTGCGGGTGTCTGTCTCTCCTACTATAGTGAAGATTCAATTTACTCTTCTATTGACAACACTAGTATCACCGTTGTGGTTCATGTTCGTAGGTAGATTAGATCTCTCTCGAAAACCCTAAACCACGTAAAATATGCAAACCAAATTAGAGACGTCTAACTTGTTTTTGCAGGGTTTGGTGATGTGATATGGCCATAATGTGATGATGAATATGTATGAGATGATCATTATTGTATTGTGGCAACCGGCAGGAGCCTTATGGTTGTCTTTAAATTTCATGTTGAGTAGTATTTCAAAGTAGTTGTAATAGTTACTACATGAGGTGAACAACCATGAAGACGGCGCCATTGACCTTGACGCTACGCCGACGATGATGGAGATCATGTACGTTGATGATGGAGATCATGTCCGTGCTTTGGAGATGAAGATCGAAGGCGCAAAGAATAAAGGGCCATATCATATCACATATGAATTGCATGTGATGTTAATCCTTTATGCATCTTATTTTGCTTAGATCGCAACGGTAGCATTATAAGTTGATCCCTCACATTAATATCAAGATAATAAAGTGTTCTCCCCTCGTATGCACCGTTGCCAAGGTTCGTCGTTTCAAAGCATCTCGTGATGATCGGATGTGATAGACTCAACGTTCATATACAACGGGTGTAAGCCATGTTGCACACGCGGAATACTTGGGTTTGCTTGACGAGCCTAGCATGTACAGACATGGCCTCGGGACAACGGAAACCGAAAGGTTGAACACGAGTCATATGGATGATATGATCAACATGTTGATGTTCACTATTGAAGCTACATCATCTCACGTGATGATCGGTTTTGGTGTAGTGGATTTGGATCGTGTACCACTTAACAACTATGAGGGATGTTGTATTAAGTGGGAGTTCATTAGTAATCAGATTAAAACATGATCTAATTATCATAAACATAGTCTGAGTAGTATTTTGAATTAATTTTGTAGTATTGGCATCCGTTTTTCTACCATGCGCTAATCTTGAAATTGAGATAGAAATACTGTTAAATCTGACAAGAAACTTTACGGATTGGTAACGTATTGTTAAAGAATCAAGAATTGATTAAGTCCTATTGCAAACTTTTAGTAACCTCACATTGTTGATTCAAAGAGCTATGGTTTCAATTAGTACCTAAATTTATCTTGTCTCCGTGAAACTTGAAGTTCAAATCTGTTTGAAAAGTAAGGAGCTGAAAATTTAGTTTTCAGAAATTATCAAGGTATGAGATATATGTGATATCTAAGACCTTATTGCAAGATGATAGAATATAAATTTGGTGAGACTACATAAACTCATAAGTTTTATGGGAATGTATAAAGGTTGAAGACGCCAGGCGTCACAATCCTCCAACTATTGGGGCACTAATAATATTCACATATCCATGAAGTTATCATCCTTAGTATGCACCGTTGCTAAGACTCGTCGTTTCGAAGCATCACGTGATGATCGGGTGTGATAGATTCTACGTGTGCATACAACGGGTGCAAGCCAGATTTGCACATGCGAATACTAAGGTTAAACTTTATGAGCCTAGCATGTACAGACATGGTCTCAAAAAGTTGTCATGAATTGATGGATAAAATTATGAGTGAAATTGTTCATCATAGTTACTAGTAAGTGAAATCTAGAACACTTGTCATATGATGATCAACTTCAAAGTAAGAACCTCAAGGTTATTGGTATTTGACCAACAAACCTAGAAGTTATTGATGTTGAAATGTTTTTCTGAATAATGAGGAAAGCTAAAAGAGAAACTGCAAAAGATATTCTGGCAAAAAGATAAGAAAAGACTAGAAAGTCTAGCTCAGGTGTATATAAATGATATACATGTTATGGTTGTATTCCTAGTTAAGTCATACAACGAAATTCTTGGGTATTAGTACTATAATTGGTTGGTATGAAGTGTCATACAAAACAACGCAATACAAGAATACAATGGCCTAAGTGACTGACAAGGAATATGATAAGAATGCACGCCTCGAACAAAATAAAGTGTTATTATGTTCGTCATTAGCATTCTATCTAGCCCTTAGAATTTATAATAAAGAACTTAATAATTGTTATTTTGCTCTGGTCAAATGAAAACAATGAGTTGTTTAAATTATGACATTACTCCATGTACAATGGATAAGTTATTATAAAATCTTAATGGTGAAACACACATACATAACACTGACGCTAAAAATGCCATAAGGCAAATGATTTGAATTCCACTTATTTGTGGAACCGCCATTTAGGTCATGTTAGAAAGGAACGCATGAAGGAACTCTATGCAAATGGATTTTTGGAGTCATTTGATTTTTGAATCATTTGGCGCTTGCAAATCTTTTCTAAAGAGAATGATTAAAATACCGTTCATAGGCCAAAAGTTGAAACGGGCAACTAACTTAGTGGAAAAATACATGATGATGTATGTGGTTCACTGGGCATAGTTGTGTGCGGGAGATTCTTCTACTTCATGAAAACTTTCAACAATGAATTGAGTATATATATGTGGATATATTCAATAAGGAAGAAGTTCGAAACATTTGAATGGATTCAAATAAATTTCAGCATGAAGTGGAAATCATCGTAATAGAAAAGTCAAATATCTATGATTGGATCATGGTGGAAATATTTGAATTACGAGTTTTAGCGAACATCTAAGAGAGTTATGAAATTGTTCTACAACTCACATTTCTTGGAGTATCATAATGATGATATAGTATCCAAGATATGTATCCAAACCTTGTTGGATTAATGATGAGATAAAAATATTATGACGCCATTATATTTTTGTGGATTATGCTTTAGTGACTACCGCTTTTACACTAAATAGAGCATCATCATGATCCGTTGAAATGACACCATACGAGTTATGGCATAGGTAAGAAACCTGATAGTCTTTTCTTAAATTTTGGTGTGCATAACATAAGTAAATAAGTTTACAACCAAAATCGGATGAATGTCTTTGTTGGTTATCCCAGAGATTTGATTGGGAATTCTTCCCACGAGACAAAGACAAAAGTGTTTGTCAATGTTTCTTATTTCCGAGAAATTGTTTCTAGTGAAGTATTTGAGTGGGAGGACAATATAATTTGATAAGGTTTATGAACCTGAGCATAATGATCAGAGTAGTGCAGCATCGGAATTGGTTTCGGAAGCGGCCACAATGATCATGGCTCCCATGACTACAAAGTGTTTTAGTCATGGAGATCGAAGTACATATTGAACCTTGTAGGTATGGTTTACTTTGTGATCAAATAAATGATTTGTGGACAAAGGATTGATTTTGAACAATGATAAACCAACTACAAACAAGGAAGTTATGATGGGCCCTGACTCCGTTAAAATGGCTATACGCCATGAAATCCAAGATAGATGAATACTTTTTGAAAGTAAATAGATCTATAAAATTGATGGACTTGGATGAAATATCCTTGAAGAAGCTTGACTTGTCGAAAAGTTGTTTATGACAAAGTTCGAAGAGTTGACTACGACAAGATTAGATCTTCCGTAGCAATGCTTAAAGTCTATATGGATTATTCTAGTAAACACTACATATTTCCTTTATGAGATATGTTAGTAGGATGGCAAAATACATTACTTATCAGAAGTGTGTATTAAAGGTGTATACAAGATACAACCAAGAGTTTTGCTGGTCCGTGGAATACTAGATAGGTATACGACTTCAAATTGGATGAAGTAAGTATCACGGAGTTGGAATCTTCACCAGATGAAATAGTCAAAGAGTTTTTGATTTCATCAGAGACGATGAAGAGGCTTGCATTTGCAAGAAATTAAGTGGGAGCGCTAAGACACATTTATTACACTTTATGTAGGTGACATATAGTTGGTTATAAATGATGTAATTATATACTTGATTAAAAGGTTTCATTGAGAAATTAATTTCAATGAAAGGATATGGACTGAAACATATCTAGTGTCAAGATCTATGAAGATAGATTGAAACACAAAATAAGTTTAAGTCAAAGTACATAGAATGGATATTGAAATAGTTCAATATAGAAATATTAAGAAAATTTTCTTGTCATGTGAAGTTTTAACAAGACTTGAGTGTATCTGATACTCAATGAGTAAAAACACATGAGTGATTATGGATCACGAATAATATGTACACAATCAGATGTCCTGTGCGCTAAAATGTTATGAGCATATACCAGAATGATTCATGAGATGATCATTGGACGACAGTAAGAGTATCCTTGAGTACTTTAGAAGAACAAAGGATATATATATAGTTTTGTATGGAGAAATGACAAACAAATCGCTGTAATGTGATTACACCAATATTTGTTTTTGTCACATATAAAAATAGAATTTCAATCTCAAATTAGACTAAGTGTTGTTTTAAAGGTAGCACAATGAGCTAGAAGTTGTCTATGTTAGATTTAGAAGAGTTCTAAATATTGTGACGGATTCTACAAACGAAGGCAGAGTATGTCATTGTTTTGACAAATGACTGAGGATGTTGAGTCAAGAAGTTCTTTGAGAACTTGGTGTAGTTCCGATAGTGTCAGAACTTTGAAGCTATATTGTATGTGACAATATTAGTGACATATTTCAGACCGCGGAATTAAGGTTCCACCAGAAGATCAAACATATTTAATGCCAACTCATTTGGAAATGAGTGATGCGTTGAGACGCAAATGAATTACAAAATACATACGTTTCTGAGCGTGTCAGATCCGTTGACTAAAACCTCTCCCGTGAGCAAAACATGATAAAGCACCAGAAGGCCAAGGTGTTATATCTTTACAAATGTAAACTAGATTATTGACTCTAGTGCAAGTGGGAGACTGAAGGAGATATGCCCTAGAGGCAATAATAAAGTGGTTATTATTTATATCTTTATGTTTATGATAAATGTTTATATATCATGCTATAATTGTATTAACCGAAACATTAGTACATGTGTGATATGTAGACAACAAGAAGTCCCTAGTATGCCTCTTAAACTAGCTTGTTGATTAATGGATGATTAGTTTCATAATCATGAACATTGGATGTTATTAATAACAAGGTTATATCATTATATGAATGATGTTATGGACACACCCAATTAAGCGTAGCATAAGATCACGTCATTAAGTTATTTTCTATAAGCTTTTGATACATAGTTACCTAGTCCTTATGACCATGAGATCATGTAAATCACTTATACCGGAAAGGTACTTTGATTACACCAAACGCCGCTGCGTAAATGGGTGGTTATAAAGGTGGGATTAAGTATCCGGAAAGTATGAGTTGAGGCATATGGATCAACAGTGGGATTTGTCCATCCCGATGATGGATAGATATACTATGGGCCCTCTCGGTGGAATGTCGTCTAATGTCTTGCAAGCATATGAATAAGTTCATAAGAGACCACATACCACGGTACGAGTAAAGAGTACTTGTCAGGAGACGAGGTTGAACAAGGTATAGAGTGATACCGAAGATCAAACCTCGGACAAGTAAAATATCGCGTGACAAAGGGAATTGGTATTGTATGTGAATGGTTCATTCGATCACTAAAGTCATCGTTGAATATGTGGGAGCCATTATGGATCTCCAGATCCCGCTATTGGTTATTGGTCGGAGTGAGTACTCAACCATGTCCGCATAGTTCACGAACCGTAGGGTGACACACTTAAAGTTGGATGTTGAAATGGTAGTACTTGAATATGGAATGGAGTTCGAATATTTGTTCGGAGTCCCGGATGAGATCCCGGACATCACGAGGAGTTCCGGAATGGTCCGGAGAATAAGATTCATATATAGGAAGTCATATTCCAAGTTTGGAAATGATCCGGTGCATTTATGGCAGGTTCTAGAAGGTTCTAGAAAAGTCCGGAAGAAATCACCATGGAAAGTAGAGTCCCGGAGGGACTCCACCTTGCATGACCAGCCAACCCTAAAGGGGAGGAGTCCAAGGTGGACTCCCCTAGGGTGGCCGGCCAACCCACCTCAAGGAAAGGTGGGAGTCCCACCTTGGGTAGGACTCCCTCCTTGAGTAGGTTTCCCACATATGGGAGGTTTTAGTGTTGGGGTCTTATTCGAAGACTTGGACTAGAACTCTTGGTGCTTCCACCTATATAATGAGGGGCATAGGAGAGGGGGGCTGATCACTTCAAGCTTCAGCCTTGGCCGCACCCCTTAGAGGGCCGGCGCCCAACCCCCCTCTCTCCCCAAACCCTACACTAGTAGGAAAACCCTTATGGGCAGAGCTTAGTTCTGTGGCGCACCACTGAAAATGCGCCACAGAATGTTATTTTGTGGCGCACCACGCTGGGTGCGCCACATAAATAGCTTAATTTTGTGGCGCACTGCTGAACGTTGCGCCACAGAAATTGTATGGGGCCCACATCCTGCCACCACCAATTATTAGTGTAGGTATTTCTGTGGCGCACATGTCATGCAGCGCCACAGAAATAACTCTTTCTGTGGCGCACGTGCTTCTGTGCGCCACAGAAGTAATTGATTCTGTGGCGCACTTGCTCTGGTGCGCCACAGAATTAAGGTAACTTATATCATCTCGCCCGTGCCCTCCCCGCCTGTTCACCTCTCCCCTCTCCCCTCTCCACTCTCCTCCGATCCGCCGCGCGCCACCATGGTCGTCGCCATCGCCGTCGCCGCCGCCTTCCTCCGCGAGGGCCGGATGCCGCCACGGTCCTCCCATCCCCACCACCTGCAGCACAAGCTGCCGCTACGGCGAGGGGGGGCCACCGCGAGGAGGGGCCGCCGTCGCGTGAAGGTGGATGAGCCACCGCGTCCTCCTCCTCCTCCACCGCTGCCGTCGTCGTCAACCTCCTCCTCCACCCCTGTCGTCGGTGAACTCTCTCCCCTCCCCTCCCTCTTCCTCTCCCGCGCGAGCACAAAGTGCTCGACGAAATGCTCGTGCTTCTAGGTTGTGCTGATGATGCTCTGGATGCATTGCTATTGCTCTGGATGCATTGATGTTGTTGCTCTGGATGCATTGCTGCTAGTTTCTTTGATTCATTGATGCTGCTCATGTGCAGTATCTGAATAAATTACTTTGTTGCCTGCATATGGATAGTTTCATTTGGAGTGACATGCTATATTGGCTCGATATATATCTGCTCCAAAGGTTCCATTTGGAGCCTGGATTGCTAGTGGTTAGTTTATTGTTATGCTGCTAATAAAAAGGTGCTAGTGGTTAGTATATTGTTGCCTGCATATGGATATTGTTGTTTGTGGAGGTTTACTGCCACTTGTTATTGATGAACCATGTGATGGTAATGATTCAATTTAATTCAATGATGTTAATTTGATTTCCATCCTTTGTTGGAAATAAATCCATGTCTGAACCTGTACAAGGTAATGAAGACTTGCTCACTTGGTATTGCTTGCCAGTTGGACATTTGGTTGGTTTTGATGCTACTGGTTCATTTAAATGCATGAAATGCTACTATGGTATGCTACTGTGGTATCCTTGTGAAGAAAATGATGGATTCTTGTGAGCTTATGGTATGCTACTATGCTACTGTGGTATCCTTGTGAAGATTTACTTGATGGATTCTTGTGAGCTTATGGTATACTACTATGCTTATAATGCTCTGATTAGTGGGGATGCTTACTGGATCATGTGCATATAGTTCATATAGTTCCCTAAAAAGAAAGAATGCTCCCTGGCCAGATGCTTGATGTCTTGGCTCAGCCAATGATGCAAAGGCTGAGGCAAAAACTTGGATAAGAACAGATACTAAAATGTGTGATTTAAATGGAATGCTTATGATGGTATACTAAAATAGAGATATTCACATTAGGGAATCATGTAAATGAATGCCACTGTGGTATCCTTTTCTTGTTGGCTTTGATGAAAATAGAGATATCCACAGTAGGGGATCATGTAAATGAATGCCACTGTGGTATCCTTTGAAGAAAAAGGACTGTTTCTGATGGTTTTAAAAGGCTAGGTGGTGCTAGGTGATTAAGTTGGCTACCAAGACTTGTCTCATCTGGTTAGCTGGGATATGCTATGTATTGTTGCTTGTTTAGGCATATCTATCACTTACTGGATTTACTGGTTCTTGATTGGCCTCTCTTTTGCCAGCATCACTTGGTCTATACCAAGTGATGAATAATCCCTTTGGAGCATCTGCTCCATGCATGCTATGTGTGTTTGAGCATCTTGACTTATGTCACCATGGTTGCTGGTTTGGTGGTGTTTTTGTACTTTTCGATGATTAGATGGTTGGTTGATCACTCGTACACTCCGGGGTGTCGCTAGTGAGCCTGGTGTGATGGCACAAATATCAATCTCTTGTGCATCCTACCTGGCCTCACTAACGCCATCCCGGGATGTTCATATTTGTTTCGACCAACAAAGTATGAGGCATTCCATTTAGTTCATACTAGCTACTTCTTAATTGCATTGGCCTTTCTTCCATTCTAGTGCCGATGATTAAATTGTTTGGTCACTTGTACACTCACGGGGTGGGGCCATCGAGCCTGGTGCGATGGCACAAATATCAATCTCTTGTGCATCCTACCTGGCCTCGCTGACCCCATCCCTGAATGTTAATATTTCTTTCGACCAACAAAGTATGAGGCATATGATATCTAGTTGAGATACCACTTGGCTCTTTCTTCCATTTTAGTGCCGATGATTAGAATGTTTGGTCACCTATACGCCGCAATATACTTTGTAGACGGGCCCCCCTTTCCCCGGCCGCCGTTCGTTGAACGAGACCTTGACGAGACAACAACGCCGACATGTCTCTTCGGCGCAGAACCACGCCAGTCCCAGCCATCTCCCTTGTGGCCGTGTCTAATGGGCTCTGCGCTTTTCTCCATGGCCGGACCACAATTGGACTCACCGGGGAAATACTGATAATCGCCATCACTACTATCGTCAGAGTCCACAGGTGTAGAGTACTTTGCAGCAGATGCCGCTTTTCTTCTCTTGCCGTCCAGTGAACGAGTTCTTGATGCAAAGACCGTGCCGGCCTCTGGGCAGGCCGGCACGGTCTTTGCATCAAAGACTCGTTCAGCATCGCACGGCGAGGAAGAAAAGTGGCATCTGCCAGAACTGCTATGCTCCTGTGGAGTCTGGCGATAGTGTTGATGGCGATTATCATTATTCCCCCGGTGAGTCCAATCGTGGTCCGGCCATGCAGAAGAGCGCAGGAGACTCGGCCACAAGGGAGGCGGCTGGGACTGCCGTGGTTCTGCACCGGAGAGGCAGATCAGCGTTGTTGTGTCGTTAAGGACCCGTTCACGGAACGACGGCCGGGGAAAGGGGGCCCTTCTGCAAAGTATACTGCGGGTGTATCTGCAACTATGGTTTCTGACCATAGTATTTGTGTTGACCAATAATGTATGAGGCACTTATTCCATTTTGTCATTCCATTTTCTTTGAGATTTTCAAAATGCCGATGATTAAAATGTTTGGTCCCCGTACACTTGGGGGTGGCGTAAGTGAGCCTGGTAAGATAGCACAAATATCAATCTCTTGTGCATCGGACTTGGTCTCACTTACGCCATCCCTAAATGTTAATATTTGTGTTGACCAACAATGTATGAGACATTTATTCCATTTCTCTTGTGCATCGGACTTGTTGGTCTCACTTTCTTCCATTTTCATCATAGTACGAACTGGATATGAAGACCCCGATGCAAGCGAGCCTGGTGGGTAGAGATGAGGGAGCAAAGGAGGAACTGGATGAAGACTACTTTGTATCTCGAAATTGTGAAATTTGTATGAATTAAGAGTTGTATGTAAAACATTTGACACTTAATTGCCACTATATATGTATCTCGATCGGGCTCTAAGTAATGTGATGATGATGTCTATGTTATATCTGTGCAATGTACATGATATTTATATTATATCTGAATGTTGCTGTATATAACCTGTATCTCTGTATATTGCTGTGTATAAACTGCATGTGTATAGCAGGCAGCACAAAATCGAGTATAATACAAGCAATTTCTGTGGCGCACTGAAAACCAATTCTGTGGCGCACGCTTTTCTGTGGCGCACCTAGGAACACGTGCGCACAGAAACCTTAATTCTGTGGCGCATGGGAAGGTGCGCCACAGAAACCTTATTTTTGTGGCGACGTTTCTGTGGCGCACCTCCCATGCGCCACAGAATCCATTTTTGGTGCGCCACTGATGAGGCTTTTCCTACTAGTGCTAGCGGTCTCTCTCCTCCACCTCATCCCGCACGCTTAAGCGAAGCTCCGCCGGATTTCTCCACCACCACCGACACCACACCGGCGTGCTGTCGGATTCAAGAGGAGCTACTACTTCCGCTGCCCGCTGGAACGGGGAGGTGGACGTCGTCTTCATCAACAACCGAACGTGTGACCGAGTACGGAGGTGCTGCCCGTTCGTGGCGCCGGAAGCGATCGTGATCAAGATCTTCTACGCGCTTTTGCAAGCGGCAAGTGAACGTCTACCGCAGCAACAAGAGCCTCATCTTGTAGGCTTTGGAATCTCTTCAAGGGTGAGACTCGATACCCCCTCATTGCTACCGTCTTCTAGATTGCATCTTGGCTTGGATTGCGTGTTCGCGGTAGGAATTTTGTTTTTGTTTTCTATGCAACGTTATCCTACACAGGAAACCCCGGGTAGCTTCTTCGGTAGACCCATTCGGGATGCCTATGTCAGTAGCCCCCGAGATTTTACTTGAGTCGTAGAATCGATTAAAATCTCCGTCGTATAACTAATCCATAAATTCTTCGAGTCATTTCAACAATTCTCAAGACATATATATTTTGTACAGGGATAATGGTAAATGGGGCTGATTCATCTGACGGATCAGGTACCAGTTAACTGCTCTCATGGCAAACCCGCAAAAACCTACTTCAAGGTCAAGTCCCTGGACATGACCCCGGAATACTGGCGTAAGTCGACATGTGCCGCTTCAGGACTTACCCATGAATCGAATTCCAGTCGTATTTATAAGTTCCAAAGCGCGTCCGCTAGGACTTTTTTCTTCGCCTCTGTTGACACAGAAAATAGTAGCAGAGCGCATTCGGGTGCCATGCTACGCCACACAGGACAGAACCTGGGGACTTACCTTCGTAAAGTATTACGGCATCCAGAGGTTTTACCGCGGCGGCCGCGCTCTAGGAATATATTGTCGAGTACCTTTATCGGCTGCTGGAATAGCCAATTTTTCCGAGTTACTAATGATCATATCTTGTTCTCCCGATGGGTGTACATGAAGAGTTATATGTAACTCGTGGATGTACGATGATAATTGTTCACCTTATATTTTGTCTTGTCACTCATTTCCTCTACATATTTTATCGGGTGCGCGACCAGCGCTCCCGATGGGAGTAGCCCCCGAGGCTATAGTTGAGTATTTATACTTGGTTGTAGGATCAACTTGCATTGTTCCTGCACCCTATGTTTTGAATTCATAACTTCTGCTTCTCCTTAATTTATCAGGTGCGCGACCAGCGCTCCCGATGGGAGTAGCCCCCGAGGCTACAGTCGAGTATTTGTACTTGGCTGTAGGCTCAACTTTCATTACCTTTGAACAACTCTATGTTTCTGTCCTCCATATTATCCTCTTATCAGAAGTATGAATAACACTTCTGATAAGAGTAGCCCCCGAGCATTTGAACAAATACTTGTATTTGATCATAGGCTCCCGAAGTTATTTTGTTTGGACAATCGACATTTTCATGTCGCTATTTTTTTAAAGAAGCCAGTCAAAATTTCCTTATGGCGACGTCAGCGCTGACGATGGCCACGACCTTTGTATTGGAAAGGCGCGAGTTCTGTCACTTCACTGATATGTGGGTCTGAAATCCTGCGCCATCGACAAGTCGCACAAGTGGGGGATACATGTGTTGGAGATATGCCCGAGAGACAATAATAAATTGGTTATTGTTATATCCTAGTGTTCATGATATATGTTTACACTCCATGCTATAATTGTATTAACATGAAACATTAATACATGTGTGTTGTGTAAACAACCGGAGTCCCTAGTAAGCCTCTTGTATAACTAGCTTGTTGATTAATAGATGATCATGGTTTCGTGATCATGAACATTGGATGTTATTAATAACAAGGTTATGTCATTAGATGAATGATATAATGGACACACACCCATATAAGTGTAGCATAAGATCAAGTCATTAAATTTCAACTTGCTATAAGCTTTCGATACATAGTTACCTAGTCCTTCGACCATGAGATCATGTAAATCACTTATACCGGAAGGGTACTTTGATTACATCAAACGCCACTGCTTAAATGGGTGGTTATAAAGATGGGATTAAGTATTCGGAAAGTGTGAGTTGAGGCATATGGATCAAGAGTAGGATTTGTCCATCCCGATGACGGATAGATATACTCTGAGCCCTCTCGGTGGAATGTCGTCTGATTAGCTTGCAAGCATGTGACTAGGTCACAAGAGATGACATACCACGGTACGAGTAAAGAGTACTTGTCGGTAACAAGGTTGAAATAGGTATGGATATACAGATGATCGAACCTCGGACAAGTAAAGTAAAGTATCGCGTGACAAAGGGAATCAGTATCGTATGTAAATGGTTCAAATGATCACTGAGTTATCGTTGAATATGTGGGAGCTATTATGGATCTCCAGGTCCCGTTATTAGTTATTGATCGGAGAGGAGTCTCGATCATGTCCACATAGTTCTCGAACCGTAGGGTGACACACTTAAGGTTTGATGTCGTTTTAAGTAGATATGGAATATGGAATGGAGTTCGAATGTTGTTCGGAGTCTCGGATGGGATCCAAGACATCACGAGGAGTTCCGGAATGGTCCGGAGAATAAGATTCATATATAGTAAGTCACTTTCCAAGTTTGGAAATGATCTGGTGCATTTATGGAAGGTGCTAGAATGTTCTAGAACCTTCCGAAAGAAATCACCATGGAAGGTGGAGTCCCGGATGGACTCCACCAACCCTAACCAGCCAACCAAGAGGGAAGGTGGAGTCCATGGTGGACTCCACCACCTTGGCCGGCCAAGGAAGAAGGAAAGGGGGGAGTCCCACTCCCCCTAGGTTTCACCCTTTGGTAAGTTTTGGAGTTGGACTCTTATTCGAATCTTTGGGCTAACCCTTGGGGTTCCACCTATATAATGAGGGAGAGAGGGAGGGGGCCGGCCACCACACCAGCCGCACCACCCAAGGGCATCAAGGCCGGCGCCCCAAGTGCCCCTCTCCCCAAACCCTAGCCACCTCCCTCCTCCCGATTCTCCCGCGGTGCTTAGGCGAAGCCCTGCCGGAGATCTCCACCACCACCGACACCACGCCGTCGTGCTGTCGAGATTCCGAGGAGGATCTACTACATCCGCTGCCCGCTGGAACGGGGAGAAGGACATCGTCATCAACACCGAACGTGTGACCGAGTACGGAGGTGCTGCTCGATTGTGGCACCATCAAGATCTTCTACGCGCTTTTGAAAGCGGCAAGTGATCGACTGCATCAACAACGAGAGCTAATCTCGTAGGCTTTGGAATCTTCGAGGGTTAGTCTCATGATCTTCATCTCGTTGCTACCATCTACTAGATTAGATCTTGGCTTGTTATTCGTTCTTGCGGTAGGAATTTTTTGTTTTTTATGCTACGAATCCCATCAGTGGTATTAGAGCCGTGTCTATGCATAGATTGGTTGCACGAGTAGAACACAATGGTTTTGTGGGCGTTGATGCTTTTGTTGTCTTTTGTTATGTGTACTTTGCATCTTGCGGGATGGTGGGATGAAGCGGCCCGGGCTAACTTCACATGACCGCGTTCATGAGACTTGCTCCACGCTCGACATGCAACTTGTATTGCATAAGTGGCTTTGTGGGTGTCTGTCTCTCTCACCATAGTTAAGATTCAATTTACTATTTCAATTGACAACACTAGTATCATCGTTGTGGTTCATGTTCGTAGGTAGATTAGATCTTACTCGAAAACCCTAAACCACATAAAATATGCAAACCAAATTAGAGGCGTCTAACTTGTTTTTGCAGGGTTTGGTGATGTGATATGGCCATGATGTGATGATGAATATGTATGAGATGATAATTATTGTATTGTGGCAACCGGCACGAGCCTTATGGTTGTCTTTATATTTCATGCACTATTCTAAAAATCGTCAGAGATGCCGATTTATCGTGAATCAGGTGGTAACCGATAAGATTTTGGCATATCGGCCAGTTTATCGCTCCACCGATATTTCGGCCGATTTTCTGTATGAGAGCCGATATTTCGCCCAATTTTAACTCTCAAGGCCGATATTTCAGCTGATTGTTAGTGAAATTTCAATGACATTTAGTATGGCAGTCGATATTTTCATCCTATGGTTTTGTAGAATTGTGCATTAGCGCAAATTTTCCATTATTATTGATTCAAATGCAAGGAATCAAGTTAATACTTATGTGAAATGCTGAAATATTATTTTTTTGCATAGCATATTATAGAAATTTAGTGTCGAAAATTAGGATTTACAAAAAAAATAAGCCGATAAATGGCTGACCGATAAAATCGATTAATCGGCCGATAAGCGATTAATCTTCATTTTAAGGCCGACTGATAAGTTAAGATTAATGATTTCTTCAACATTGATTTCATGTAGTAGTATTATTTCAAATAGTTGTAATAGTTGCTACATGTGGTGAACAACCATGAAGATGGAGCCATGGACCTTGACGCTACCCCAACGATGATGGAGATCATGCCCGTTGATGATGGGGATCATGTCCGTGCTTTGGAGATGAAGATCAAGGGCGCAAATATTAAAGGGCCATATCATATCACATTATGAATTGCATGTGATGTTAATCATCTATGCATCTTATCTTGCTTAGATCGTGACGGTAGCATTATAAGATGATCCCTCACATTAATATCAAGATAATAAAGTGTTCTCCCCTCGTATGCACCATTGCTACAGTTCGTCGTTTTGAAGCATCTCGTGATGATCGGGTGTGATAGATTCTATGTTCACATACAACGGGTGTAAGCCAGGTTGCACACGCGGAAATACTTGGGTTTGCTTGACGAGCCTAGCATGCACAGACATGGCCTCGGAACACAGGAAACCGAAAGGTTGAACACGAGTCATATGGATGATATGATCAACATTTTGATGTTCACCATTGAAGCTACATCATCTCACGTGATGATCGGTTTTGGTGTAGTGGATATGGATCGTGTGCCACTAAACAACTATGAGGGATGTTGTATTAAGTGGGAGTTCATTAGTAATTAGATTAAAACATGAACTAATTATCATGAACATAGTCTGAATAGTATTTTGAATTAAATTTGTAGAATTGGCATCCGTTATCTACCATGCGCTAGTCTTGTAATTGAGATAGAAATACTGTTAAGTCTGACAAGAAACTGTACGGACTGGTACCGTATTATTAAAGAATCAAGAAATGATTAAGTCCTATTGCAAACTTTTAGTAAACCTCACATTGCTGATTCAAAGAGCAATGGTTTCAATTAGTACCTAAAATCATCTTGTCTCCGTGAAACTTGAAGTTCAAATCTGTTTGAAAAGTAAGGAGCTGGATTTTTTCCAGAAATAAGCAAGGTATGAGATATATATGATATCTAATACCTTATTGCAAGATGATAGAATATAATCTAGTGAGACTACATAAACTCATAAGTTTTATAGGAATGTACGAAGGTTGAGGACGACGCTAGGCGTCCCGATCCTCCAACTAGTTGGGCACTAACGATATTCGCATATCCATGAAGTTATCGTCCTTAGTATGCACCGTTGCTAAGACTCGTCATTTCGAAGCATCACGTGATGATCGGGTGTTATAGATTCTACGTGTGCATACAACGGGTGCAAGCCAGATTTGCACATGCGAATACTGAGGTTAAACTTTACGAGCCTAACATGTACAGACATGGTCTCAGAAAGTCGCCATGATTTGATGGATAAAAATTATGAGTGAAATTGTTCATCACATTAAAAGGTTACTAATAGTGAAATCCGGAACACTTGTTATATGATGATCAACTTCAAAGTAAGAACCTCAAGGTTATTGGTATTTGACCAACAAACCTAGAAGTTATTGATGTTGAAGTGTTTTTATGAGAATGAGGAAAGCTAAAAGAGAAACTACAAAAGATTTTTGGCAGAAAGAAAGAAAAGACTAGAAAGTCTAGCTCAGGTGTATATAGATGATATACATGTTATGAATGTATTCCTAGTTGGTCACACAATGAAATTCTTGGGTATTTGTACCATATTAGTTGGTATGAAGTGTCATACAAAACAACGCAATACAAGAATACAATGGCCTAAGTGACTGACAAGGAATATGATAGGAATGCATGTCTGGAACAAAAATAAAGTGTTATTATATTCGTCGTTGGCATTCTATCTAGCCCTTCAGATTTATAATAAAGAACTTCATAATTGTTGTTTTGTTCTGGACAAATAAAAACAATGAGTTGTTCAAAGTTATGATCGTACTCCATGTACGATGGATAAGTTATTATAAAACTTAATGGTGAAACACACATGCATAACACTGACGCTAAAATGCCATAAGGCAAATGATTTGAATTCCACTTATTTGTGGAACCGCCATTTAGGTCATGTTAGAAAGGAACGCATGAAGAAACTCCATGCATATGTATTTTTGGAGTCATTTGATTTTTGAATCGTTTGGCGCTTGCAAATCTCTTCTAAAGAGAATGACTGAAATACCGTTCATAGGCCAAGAGTTGAACGGGCAACTAACTTAGTGGAAACATACATGATGATGTATGTGGTTCACTAGGCATAGTTGTATGCGGGAGATTCTTCTACTTCATGAAAACTTCCAACAATGAATTGAGTATATATATGTGGATATATTTATTCGATAAGGAAGAAGTTTGAAACATTTGAATGGATTCAAATAAATTTTAGCATGAAGTGGAAATCGTCGTAATAGAAAAGTCAAATATCTATGATTGGATCATAGTGGAAATATTTGAATTACGAGTTTTAGCGAACATCTAAGAGAGATATGAAATTGTTCTACAACTCACGTTTCTTGGAGTATCATAGTGATGATGTAATATCCGAGAGATGTATCCAAACCTTGTTGGATTAATGATGAGATAAAATAAAATGACGCCATTATATTTTTGTGGATTATGCTTTAGAGACTACCGCTTTTACACTGAATAGAGCATCATCATGATCCGTTGAAATGACACGATGCGAGATATGGCATGGGTATAAACCCTAATAGTCCTTTCTTAAATTTTGGTATAAGTAAATGAGTTTACAACCAAAACCGGATGAATGTCTTTGTTGTTGTCCCAGAAAACAAAGTGTTTGTTAATGTTACTTGCTTATTTCGACGAAATTGCTTTCTAGCGAAGTATTTGAGTGGGAGGACAATAGAACCTGATAAGGTTTATGAACCTGAGCATAATGATCAGAGTAGCGTAGCATCGGAAATGGTTTCGGAAGCAGCCATGACGATCATGGCTCCCATGACTACAAAGTGTTTTAGCCATGGAGATCGAAGTACCTATTGAACCTTGTAGGTATGGTTTACTTTGTGATCAAATAAATGATTTGCGGACAAAGGATAGATTTTGAACAATGATTAACCAACTACATACAAATAAGTTATGATGGGCCTTGACTCCGTTAAAATGGCTATGCGCCATGAAATCCAAGATAGGTGAATACTTTTTGAAAGTAAATGGATCTATAAAATCGATAGACTTGGATGAAATATCCTTGAAGAAGCTCGACTTGTCGAAAAGTTGTTTACGACAAAGTTCAAAGAGTTGAATACGATAAGATTAGATCTTCCATAGCGATGCTTATAGTCTATGTGGATTATTCTAGTAATCGCTACATATTTCTCTTATGAGATATGATAGTAGGATGGCATAAATACATTTCTTAGCAGAAGTGTATATGAAGGATGTATACTAGATACAAACCAATGAGTTTTGCTAGTCCGTGAAATAATAGATAAGTATACAAACTTCATTGGATGAAGTAAGTATCACGGAGTTGGAATCTTCACCGGATGAAAGAATCAAAGAGTTTTGATTTCATCGGAAACGATGAAGATGCTTACATTTGCAAGAAATTAAGTGGGAGCGCTGAGACATAGTTATAATATTATATGTGGATGACATATCATTGATTATAAATGATATAATTATATACTTGATGTGTTTAAAAGGTTTCATTGAGAATTAACTTCGATGAAAGGATATGGACTGAAACATATTTAGTGTCAAGATCTATGAAGATAGATTGAAACACATAATAAGTTTAAGTTAAAGTACGTAGAATGAATATTGAAGTAGTTCAATATAAAAATATTAAAGAAGGTGTTCTTTTCCATGTGAAGGTTTAACAAGACTTGAGTGTATTTGACACTCGATGAGTAAAAACACATGAGTGATTTTAGATCACGAATAATACGTAAAAAATCAGATATCCTGTGCTCTAAAGTGTTACGAGCATATACCAGAATGATTCATGTAATGATCATTGGACAATAGTAAGAATATCCCTGAGTACTTTAGAAGAACCAAGGATATATATATAGTTTTGTATGGGGTAATGACAAACAAATCGCTGTAAGGTGTTGCACCGATATTAGTTTGGTCACATATAAAAATAAACTTTCAATCTCAATTAGGCTAAGTGCTGTTTAAAAGGTAGCACAATGAGCTAGAAGAAGTCTATGCTAGATTTAGATGAGTTCTAAATATTGTGACGGATTCTACAAGCGAAGGCAGAGTATGTCATTGTTTTGACAATGACTGAGGATGTTTAAGTCAAGGAGTTCTTTAAGAACTTGGTGTAGTTCCGATAGTGTCAGAACTTTGAAGCTATATTGTGTGTGACAATATTAGTGACATATTTCAGACCGCGGAATTAAGGGTTCCACTAGAAGACTGAACATATATGATTAATGCCGACTTATTTGGAAATGAGTGATGCGTGGAGACGCAAATGAATTGCGAAATACATACGTTTCTGAGTGTGTCAGATTCGTTGACTGAAACCTCTCCCGTGAGCAAAACATGATAAGCACCAGAAGGCCAAGGTGTTATATCTTTACAAATGTAAACTAGATTATTGACTCTAGTGCAAGTGGGAGACTGTTGGAGATATGACCGAGAGACAATAATAAATTGGTTATTGTTATATCTTAGTGTTCATGACATATGTTTACACTCCATGCTATAAGTGTATTAACCGGAAACATTAATACATGTGTGTTGTGTAAACAACCGGAGTCCCTAGTAAGCATCTTGTATAACTAGCTTGTTGATTAATAGATGATCATGGTTTCGTGATCATGAACATTGGATGTTATTAATAACAAGGTTATGTCATTAGATGAATGATGTAATGGACACACACCCATATAAGTGTAGCATAAGATCAAGTCATTAAAGTTCAACTTGCTATAAGCTTTCGATACATAGTTACCTAGTCCTTCGACCATGAGATCATGTAAATCACTTATACCGGAAGGGTAATTTGATTACTGTTGGGGGGATGGCCCCCGGTAGGCCAAAGGCATGGCGAAGTTGCCATGATTCTTTCTTAAAGATACCGGATTGTAGATCAATCCAGATGGTTTCTGAGATTGGCAAGAGCCAAGTTAAAACCTGCCGGTATCCCGGGAGGGGTATGCCGGAACTTGGGGAACAAGAGAGGTACCGGAGCACCGGTATGATTTTCACTGTAGCCTGTCGGCACTCTGGTCAAAGATTCTCTCCGAGGCTAGAGAACAAAGATGAGCTAAGCAAAGTAGCTTTAAACGAAGCCCTGACGCCAAAGTAGAAGATGACGTAAAAGGCTTCCGGAGGACGTCATCGCTACCTAATTAAAGACATGCCGGCCAAAGAAGCTTTGTAAAGTAGTTTGTCCAGTCAAAGATACCATAGGGGTTCCTTCCCTTGTAAGCAACCCTCTCCCCTATATAAGGAGAGGGGGCACACCCCATCGCGGGCAGATACGCAGGAGACACGAGATAGGAGACGAGAGGCCCCAATAGGCAGAAACCCTAGCAGATAGAGCATGTACTGTTCATCTTCAACCTCTGGCCAAGGCCAAGTTCATCAATAGAGATACCGGAATCCATCCAAGATTCATCCCTCTGTTAACCAAACCCTCTTCCGAATCCTCTAGCGTCCATTCGGCCCCAACTTAAGCCATCCTATGGCATCTGTCTGTTCACCACGACGACAGTTGGCGCCCATCGTGGGGCAGGCAGCAGCGCTTGCTGGAGTTCATATTCGGGTGGGCCTCCTCACCATCTCCGGCGAGCGTGTGGTCAGTGGCCTCGTCTACCGCCTCGGCTCGCTGGACTTCATCAATGACAACGCTGGCTGCTTCTCCAACGGCGGTAAGTTCCCCAAGAACGGCCGCATCATCGAGTTCGGCAGCAACCGCGTCTACCTCGGCACCATCCCTGCGCGCCAGTGCCTCTCGCCGGTGCTGGTAGCGCCGGACCCGCCAAGATCTACAGTTCGCAATGGCCACGCCGCCGGCAGCGTCGAGGTGCTGGTGGTTGGCGCGGCTGACGCCAGCAAAGAAGCTGCGGCGGAAGGCGCTGGACAAACGAAGTCCACGCGCACGGCCAAACCACCGACCGAGCGCGACCAAGGGGTTACGGGTACATCTGCAGCGCCACCGGAGACTCCTCTCCAAGCGGCGATGAACGTGCTGGCGACGCCCATCGCACAGAACATCGACCCGGCAGCGGCTCAGGTGGAGCTGGAGGCGCAGCGGCAAAAGTTGCTCTCCGGGGGCGCGGACATCATCCGGGCGTAGCGCGAGCTGAACCTAACCCTACATGAGTATAACGCTGCCCATGGCTTTGCTTCTGTAAGCGCTCAACCTACTAGAGTACCGGAAAACCGGCTTAGAGCTCGCAACCTAGATCAGGATCTGCGTAAGGAGATTCTTGCCGGAAAAAGTACCTCTGCATCTCTGAGCATCGTAGAGAAACCTAAGTACAACAGCCCGGATAAAACCATAAAAGCTGCTAGGGCTGCTGTAGAGCTGTGTGACTCGCTTACCGGAGATGCCTTAGCCAAACAACAAGATCGTGTTAGGGAGTTGCTTGACATGATCAAGGAACAAAATGCTGAGCTTGCTAGAGTAAACAAAGCTGCGGCGTCAAAATCTGTGCGTTCGGCAAAAAACGCTGGAAGCAAGTCCCATGGGCAGGCATCGTCCCCCCATCCGGACAGGAGAAAAGAAAAAGAAGTGAATGCGCAGCAGATGACTGTGTACGATCCGGTACTTGCCGGAAAGCAACAAGCCGGGCAACACGAAGCCGGTAGAAAAAGCCAAGGGGCAGATCGAGGCTACGCCGGAAGATGCTATGCCGGAAACAATCATGCCGGTAAAGGTGAAACCGGGCAAAATTATCGAGCTGCAAGGGCAGCGTACGTTGAAGATGAAATGCCACCACCAAGGTACCGGCAGGCAAGAGCCGTGGTGCCGGAACGTTACGATGAAGCTGATTCAGCAACTGAAAGAGTCGCAGCCTACCGGAACCCATTGGGGGAACGCGTAGGAGAAAGATGCCTACCAGACCGGGATGCGAGGCACCGGCTGGACAGGGTGTATTTATCTGAAATGATCGAGGAAGAAGGTCCTCCGGACCCAAAATGCTTTGGCCCACGAATCATGAGAGAGGAACCACCGGTTCGCAACTTCCAGTTACCCCGTGACACAAAAACATATGATGGCACCACTAAGCCGGAAGACTGGCTTGCGGACTACGTGACCGCAGTTTATGTTGCTGGTGGCGGAGGAACCGTAACAGGTAGAGGAAACCAGCGCTGGGCCGTGAGAATCGTACCATCTTTCCTGGTAGGACCGGCACGCATCTGGCTTAACAACTTGCCAACAGGAAGCATAAATGGATGGTTGGACTTTGAGGAAGCATTTGTGAGTAACTTCAGCAGTACCTACCGAAGGCCAAACAGACCGCAGCAGCTCGCCCTGTGCGTGCAGCGCCCCAATGAAACAGACCGGGATTACCTGACCCGGTGGAACTCCACAAGGAACTCCTGTGAAGGGGTGATCGAGGCACAGGCCATTGCTTTTTTTCTGCAATGGGTGCCAGAGAGGTTCGTCGTTGTGGCAAAAGCTGCAGCGAAACATGCCGGTAACTCTGGCAGAGATGATATGTGTGGCAGATAGCTACGCATTGGGAGACCCAATGCAACCGGTAGTACAAGCTGATCCGGCGCAAACAAGCCAACCGCGCCAAGATCAATACCGGGATAACCGGCACAACAAAAGAAGGGAAGATTTTCCGGATCGGAGGTATAGTCCGCAGCAGGTAGCCACGGTACAAGATAACTCCGGCGCCAGCGGAAGCCAGAGGCAAAAAACTGGATCGCAGCCATGGGCGGGTCCTAAAAAACAATGGGTTGAAAAGAAGCCGTGGGCAGAGAAAAAGAATTGGCAAGAAAATGCAAGATACACCATGGAATCAGCAATGGAACAACCATGCCAGTGGCACACTCCGAATCCGGCGAAGCCGGCAAACCATTTGACAAAATATTGTTCCTGGACCAAATACTTGATGTTGAATGGTGCGGTAAAAGATGCGCAAGCCCAAGGCTGTACTACGTTGCTACCACCATCGCAAGACCTCTTGCGGCAACAACTACCACCGCCACCACCGCTCACTGGAGCAAAAGCTTTACCGGTACAGCCTCAGCCAAACCGGCAGCAGCACCAGCAAGTTCATCAGGTGGGAGATGGCAATGGCCAACCACCACCGCCGGCACCCTTGGGCCAGAACGTTTACCAGGACCCGCACTTGTGCTGCGTTGTGTTCGTTACTGAGCCAACCGACAGGCAGAGCATGCATCTTTGTTCCATGGAAGTGAACGCAGTGATGCCGGCAGTTCCAAAGTACATGATGTGGTCAGATCAGGAAATTACCTGGTCATTCAAGGATCACCCTAAGATTATGCCAAACCCAGGTGGCTACGCTCTTGTCATGGACCCAATCATGCATGGGCCAATGACTCGAGTCAAGTTCAGCAAAGTGCTGATAGACAATGGAAGCAGCATAAATATCATGTATCAGCACACAATGCATACGCTGGGAATAACAGAAACATGCTACAGCCAACTCACACAACGTTCCACGGAATTGTTCCGGGCCTGTCCTGCTCGCCCATGGGAAAAGTCCGGGTGGATGTGTCATTCGGAGGATGTGACAATTGCCGGGTCGAAAACCTTTTGTTCGAAGTGGTGGACCTAGACAGTCCCTACCACGCACTGCTAGGGAGACCGGCATTGGCAGCGTTCATGGCCACAACTCATACGGCGTATCTCAAGATGAAGATGCCGACACCCCGTGGACCCTTAACTGTGGTAGGAAACTACAAAGTCTCACTGGAACCGCTTCCGCCAGATCAAACCTGGCAGAATCGCTGGTGATCGCAGAGGAAAAAAGAAGGATGCAAACTGCGGTTGCGTTGGCTCAGTCCTCATAGTTGAGCTTAGCGGCAATGAGTGGCAACTTGGGAACACCGGCGTTCAAGCCAACAAAGGAGACAAAGGATATCGTGTTGGACCCTGCATACCCTGAGCGTACCGTCCACGTCGGTGCTGGCCTGGGTGAAGCATAGGAAAGCGCGCTCATCAACTTCCTCCGTGAGAATCGGAATATTTTTGCTTGGTCTACTGATGACTTAGTTGGTGTTCCGAGGGAGTTGGCTGAGCACTCTCTGAATGTCCGGAAGGATGCAAAGCCGGTAAGGCAGCCCTTACACCGATTCGCTGAAGACAGGAGAAAAATCATTGGAGAAGAAGTGACAAAGTTGCTGGTTGCCGGTTTCATCGTGGAAGTACTGCATACCGAGTGGCTAGCCAATCCGGTGCTGGTCGAGAAGAAAAAAGAAGAGGAACCCAAAGCTCCAAAGGTGTAGCGCATGTGCATCGACTACACCAACCTGAACAAGGCTTGCCCGAAAGATCCTTTCCCTTTACCCCGGATCGATCAAGTGATTGATTCTACTGCTGGCTGTGAGCTGTTGTCTTTCCTGGATGCTTATTCCGGTTTCCACCAGATTCCCCTGAAAAAGGAAGATCAAATAAAAACTGCGTTCATTACCCCGCACGGGGCTTATTGCTATGTCACTATGCCTTTCGGTTTGCGCAACGCTGGTGCAACGTACCAGCGCTGTATGCAAAAATGCTTGTTTGATCAAATCGGTAAAAATGTGCAAGTCTATGTCGACGATGTCGTGATAAAAACTAAGGTAAAAGAGACCTTGATCGATGATCTGAGGCAAACATTTGATAACTTAAGAAGGTTCCGGATGAAACTCAATCCGGCAAAATGCACCTTCGGTGTCCCTTCCGGCAAATTGCTTGGTTTTCTCGTATTAAGCCGGGGTATTGAGGTTAATCCGGTAAAAATCTGGGCAATCGAAAGAATGACTATACCGCAAGATCTCAAGGATGTGCAAAAGTTTACCGGAAGCTTGGCATCGCTAAGCCGATTCATAAGCAGGTTGGGAGAAAAAGCTCTGCCACTCTATGCTTTGATGAAAAAATCCGATACCTTCGTCTGGACCCCTCAGGCAGACGCATCATTTAAAGAGCTAAAAACAATGCTAGCTACTGCGCTGGTGTTGGCTTCGCCTTTGGAAAGGGAACCCATGCTGTTGTACATAGCGGCAACCAACCGGGTCGTGAGTGTCGTGGTTGTAGCAGAAAGAGAAGAGGAAGGAAAAACCATGCAAAGGCCGGTATACTACCTGAGCGAGGTGCTCTCCCTCTCAAAACAAAACTACCCTCACTTCCAGAAAATGACCTATGGCGTGTTCATGGCCGCCACGAAGCTTAAGCATTACTTTGAGGAGCACCCGATGAAGGTGGTAAGTGAGGCACCCATTTCAGACATCATGTGCAACGAAGATGCTAGTGGCAGGATTGCAAAATGGGAAATTCAGCTGTCACCCTACGTGCCGGTATACGAAAGAAGAGATGCCATAAAGTCACAAGCTTTGGCTGATTTCCTGGTCGATTGGGCGGAAATGCAATACAAGCCACCGGAACAAAAAATAGAGTACTGGAAGATGCACTTTGATGGATCCAAACTGAAAGAGGGTCTGGGTGCCAGTGTGGTACTCACCTCACCTAAGGGATATCACCTCCGGTATGTCTTGCAAGTACATTTCAGGGCATCGAACAATGTCGCTGAGTATGAGGCTCTGATCCATGGACTCAAGGTCGCAAAAGAAATCGGTGCACACCGGATCATTTGCTACGGTGACTCAGATCTGGTGGTGCAGCAATGTTCCGGAGATTGGGACGCAAAAGATGCCAACATGGCCTCATACCGGTTTCATGTGCAAAAGATTGCCGGATTCTTTGAGGGGTGCGAGTTTCATCATGTACCTCGGGCGGAAAACAAAGCCGCAGATGCTTTATCCAAGCTGGGCTCGTCCAGGCAGGAAATTCCTCCCGGAATAGCTTTGGCTCACTTAAGAGTACCGTCAATCAAACCAAGTCCGGAGTCAGAATCAATCTTTGTACCGGAGTCACACGTGGTGCCGATGGACATTGACGAAGGAAACCCGGGGACTGCTCCGGTAAACCCGGGGACTGCGGTGTCCATACCGGAAGAAGCAATGCTAGTGGATAATATGGAGATAGACGTACCGGTGTTTCTGGTTCGAGAAGCACCATCTTGGGTTGAACCTATTAAGGAATTCCTGATCAACGGCACCTTGCCGGTTGACGAAAATGAATCAAGAAGGATCCAGCAGAGGTCCAAAGCATATACCATCATCAATGGTGAGGTGTACAAGAGAAGTGTTACCGGTGTCCTCCAAAGATGTGTGGAACCGGAAGAGGGAAAAGAGATGCTTGTGGAGATTCCCCAAGGGGAATGTGGGCATCACGCTTCGTCAAGGGCGCTGGTGGCAAAAGTGTTCCGGCATGGGTTCTACTCGCCCACTGCTCTGGAAAATGCTGAGGATTTGGTACGGAAATGCAACGGGTGCCAGAGGTACGCCAAGCAAAACCATACCCCAACATCCGGTCTAAAAACTATACTGTTAACTTGGCCATTCGCTGTTTGGTGCCTTGACATGGTTGGCCCATTCAAAACTACAAGGGGAAGCATGACCCACATCTTGGTAATGCTGGATAAATTCACCAAGTGGCTGGAGATAAAACCTATCGCAAAGTGTGATGGGCATACGGCAGTGAAATTCCTAAAGGATGTTATCTTGCGGTATGGATACCCGGATAGCATCATTACTGACAATGGCTCAAACTTTGCCCAAGGAGAATGCAAGCGATTCTGTGAGGATAGCAACATCCGGTTGGATTTGTGCTCAGTGGCGCACCCGCAAGGCAATGGTCAAGTGGAAAGAACAAATGCGCTGGTGCTTTCCGGCATAAAACCAAGGCTCATTGAACCACTCGAAAAGACACCGGGATGCTGGCTCGACGAGCTACCATCAGTGCTGTGGAGCATAAGAACGACTCCGAACCGGTCTACCGGATACACTCCATTCTTCATGGTTTATGGGGCAGAGGCCGTGATACCGACTGACATCATCCATGATTCACCAAGGGTTCAGCTCTATACCGAAGAAGAGGTAAAACAGGCCTGAGAAAACGATGTGGACTTGCTAGAAGAAGCAAGAGAACTGGCTTTGGCAAGAACAGCCATATACCAGCAGAACCTCAGACGCTATCATAGCCGGAAGGTTAACCCGAGAGTGTTCCGGGAAGGAGATCTGGTGTTACGCCTAGTGCAGCGCACTGAGGGATGCCACAAACTCTCACCTCTGTGGGAAGGGCCATTCATTGTGAGCAAGGCTCTGCACAATGATGCCTACTACTTGATCGATGCACAGGAATTGAAGGAAGGAACGGCGGACATATCCGGAGATGAGACCAAGCGTCCGTGCAATATAGCTTTGCTGCGTCCTTACTATTCCTGAAGAACTGTTGTAAGGGGTTCCTTTTTGTACCTTATTTGCTATCAATAAAAGATGCCGGCACCTCGAATGAATCTCGGGGACTGCCTCTACCAGAATTGCATGTAATCTGTTTATTTTTTCAGTATACCGGTTACTTGTTGGACATTTTCTTTTTTCGGTATTGTAGCGTGCTAAACCTACCGGAGTCTTTGACTTTGCTGCTGTCCGAAACCCTGCTTCATGGCAAGCAAGATAAACCGAAAGGAACTAAGCACGTGAAACACGAAAAGAGGGAATGAGAACAAACAATCTAGAAAAAGTTTAACTAACCCCGGCTATACCAGTTTTTTGTGAAAAATTTCGAGTTATTTCTAAGTTCAAGAAAGTGTTCGCTTGGCAAAAGAACTTTGTGACTCATACGCCAAAACACCCAGAGAGGTAGGCAGAGCCAAAGCAAAAGAACAAAGTGTGCATCAGATTGGATGCAGAAACAATTCCGGAATCTTCCCAGAGCAAGATAAAAGCAAACAATAAGCAAAGTGCTAAGGTAGCATACGAACTCAACTTAACAAGTTACCGGTATACCATGTAAGGTACCAGCATAATAAAGAGTGGTACAACCAAAAGGACTGCCAAGTATTATATTACATCAAAGACCCCGGCGTACCGGGGTAGAATTTAACCGACATTTTTTTGAGACAACAGGTATGACAAACATATAGCAAGGATTTTCAGGCATTAGGAGGCTGGGGGCCAGCTGCAGGGGCTTCCGGAGCTTGCTCTGGAGGGGCGTCACCCTCCTCAGCATCCTCCTCCTCGTCCTCGCCGACATCCTCCTCATCCTCAGATAGGTCGTCTGCTAAGTCAGCAGGAGGAGGGATGAAGGTGCTGGTAGAAACCGACTGGGCGATCCGGTAGGCACGGTCCTTGCGCTTGGCGGTCTTGGCGGGATCAGTGTCCGTGGGCTCATCTAGGCGTAGGCTGTGGAGAGCGTCGAGGTCCAGATCCTCGTACCAGGAGCAGGCAACGCGGAGCGCTGTGTCAGCCCCGGCGCGGGCGGATGAGCGCCGCCAATCACTGAACCTCTTGCCGGCGTCCTTGAGGCAGTTGGAGAGGAGCGTCAGGTTTGCCGGTTGCGCTTCCCCAGGCCACAGGACCTTGAAGAGCTGCATGGCGACATCCGGCAGATCAACCAGATGCCGGTCCACACACCACATATGGGAGATCCGGGCCGCCAGCGCGACGAGATGGTCGTAGGCATCCCAGGGCGCATCGGAGTTGCTCAAAGCTTGCTCGGCCCTGTGCTCCATCACTTTCGCTTGTGCGTGCGGCAGGGACTCCGGGAAAAGGTCTGCAAGGAGAGAAGAAAAAGAAAAAAAAGGAACCGGCGTAAGGATACGCTGCCGGAAGAAATAAGCTTATAAGCGAAGAGGGAAAGAAGAAGGGGGCTTACTGAGGGCCAGCTGGTCGGCTTGCATGACCAACCGGTCGTACTCAGCCTGATCCGTGGTAAGGGCAGTGATCCAGGCTTCCGCTTCCTTCCGCGCCCGGGTCTCCTCCTCCAGCCCCATCCGCAGCTGTGCGCTCGAATCAGTGAAGTCCTTGAGCGACTCATCCAGCTTGGCTTCCGCGGCAGCCTGGGCCTCCTTGAGCTCCCGCGCGTGCCAGAGTTCAGCCTCCACAAGCCTCTCCTTCAGCTCAGCGGAGACCTTCTCCTGAGCGTCCAGGGCCTTGCGATGCTCAAGGGCAAGCCGCTCCTGTTCAGCTGTAACCCGGAAGAACAAAGGATTGGCAAAAAGAAACCGGTAGGTTCAAAAAAGGAAAAAATTAATGAGCAAAGAGATTGTACCTTTGAGCGTGGAGAGCTGGGCGGAGAGTTCCGCGGAGGCGGCTTCCGGAAGGGCAGCTACACAAAGAACTTATGGATATGCATCACGAAAAGTAACCGGTACGAAAAGATGCCGGAGAATGAAAACTCACCTTGGCACTTGCTGTGGTCCTCGGAAAGGGACCGGTGCTCCCACAGAAGCTCCTCGAAGAGCTGCCTCCGGTTCTCCAGCGTGCCCTGTTCAAGGAGAAAGGTTCCGGTAATGTTTTGCCGGCAGTCCAAAACTTTGCGCTAAGAACTGCGCTCTCAACCCGAAACTCGCGGACTGGTTATCCCGGATTTTTGTGTTTCTAAGGAAGTTTCGCGCTAAGTACTACATACTCAACCCGAAACTCGGGGACTGGGAGGATATATACATAAAGATGGAAGATTTAAAACCGGCATTGTTGAAAGAGGAAAAAGTTAGAAGTGAAACGTACCGCAACGTTGCCGCTAACGTCATGCCACGCAAGGTCGAATTCCTTGACGGCACGTCTTAGCCGGCTTAGGTGCTGGGCTGAGCTCCGCGGGCCGGAAGGATCGGCAACCGGTTGCTTCTCCTTGCTCAAGCCGCGAGTGGCCAGCGATAGATCCGCCAGGTTCCACTTTTCCGCGTACGCCCGCAGCGGGCCCAGGTTGACCTCGCCGCGGGTGAGCTCGGTGATCCGGCCCATCTGGGCTGAAGCCTTCTCACCGACTGTGACTGCGGCACGGCCGGCATGGAGGACCAGCGATTGTGATCCGGAGGGCGGCGCGGTCGCCGCTGTCACCACCACAGCAAGTTGCTGGGCGGTAAGAGGAGCGGCTCCCGGATGAGCTGGCTCCGGAGCCGTAGACTTGCCGGCAGAAGCTGTCGGAGAAGGAGTGGGCGCGTTCTTTGTTGGCGCAGGAGCTTCTGGCGCGTCCTTTGCCGAGGGAGAGCTTGCCGGCGCGGAAGTTTCCGGCGTGGTCTTGGAGGGGGAGGCAGTAGCCTTCTTCTTCTTCTTGGGAGAGGGAGGAACAGGAAGTTCGGCCCGCTCCGCTTCTTCGTTTCCGGCGCCGATGTTGCTGGCACCGGTGTCTTCTGTTTCAGGAGGGAAAAGAAATCCGCCTCCGCACGGTGATATGAAGGTTCAGGGGGTGCGCGCCCCGCACTTGTGGTGCCCCCCAAAGGGGAGGCGGAAGATTTTCCGGTACCGGATGGTACCGGTCTTGCTTGAGGAGTGGAGGTCCTGGCGGCATCCTCAGAGGTTTCCCGTGGGATGCCGGGAGCGCTCCGGGTGAGGCTCAGAGCAGGCCTGAAAAAGAGAGAGAATGAAACTTAGAAAAAGCAATGAGAGAAAATCAAGAGCAAAAGATAAAATAAGTAAGACCGGAAGCTTACCCGCCGGTTACCGGCATCTGGTTGCGGTAGCGCTTGGTGGTGTAGGCGGGCTTGCCGCGACCATCTTTCTTGGAGCGTTTAGCAGGCGGAGCTTCGCTGGGGCTGGCCTCAGGGGCCGGAGTTTTATTCTTGTGCCCCCCAGAGGCCAAGTTGTCCAGGAACTCCTGGCCAACTTCAGCTTGCAGAGGGGTCGCATGCTCAACGACCTGAGGAGTATCACCGGCTGAAGGAGGAACTACAGAAAAACAACCTTATAAGGAAAAAAGAGATGGACAACATACCTCGAGAGTAACAACCTCGTCGTCACTTCCGGAAGGGTGAACCGGAGGAGTTGAGAAGTTACCGGGGCGCTTTACGTAGGTGGGGCCCTGTGGTGACCCGGCATACCACTGCATGGTGTAGTATGCAAGTCTGACATAACACCAATGAAACACCGTTCCACTAGTATTATATCGCTCAGAGTGGTACAACAGAAACATATGCGGGTCCAAGGTATGTCTATAGAATTACAACAATGACTCTGTTACATAAGATCATCACAGCCTCCTACTTTACAATGAGGTAAAACTGCAAATAAACTCCAGAAGAGCGACTCGTAGTCTAGTCTTATCACGAACTCTATTTGTAGAGTATTTAACTAACTCTAGAGGCTGTGAATAGATTTTAGCTAAATAGGAGCTAGGTTTAGGAAACTAGTTCCTTTCTATTGCTAAGCTAGGTTTGATCCTTGTTGGAGGTAGTGTTTGACTCCTTCCGTCAAAGTTCCTGTCCCTTGAAGTATTTGTTGATCCCTCGGTCTTCGAGTTGCACTGTAGATCCTCCTTCGATGCCTCCATATCTAAGCAGGGGATTTAAGAGTGGGATGAGTACGAGCGTACTCAACAAGTTCATTATAGGAAAGAGGTGTCTAATGCACTAGCTACAGCATTAGACCAGAAAGTCTAATACCAATGCAGGTTTTCATAATCATTTCTTCAAAAGGTTGCTTTTATTCAGAAGAACTATGTCCGTCAGCCTTCACCGGTTTACTAGAACTTCATGGAGCTCCTTTCCGGCCGCGTTCGCAGTTCCATATCCCGGAACAGGGAGTGACAGGTCATGGTTCTTTACACTCTGCAGAGGTGTGTTGCTTTACCCATAAGAGATCTTAACCTTGGTGCCAACCGGGCGCGCAACCCGTCCACACTGCCTATGGTGTGAGGCCCGGTATAAGGTCTAGCCAATCATGTTCCTCCGCTACCTCGAACACCCACCCTTTGTTGCATGCGCCGACCCTGGGTCCACGTCGGTCCCATTATTCCCGTAATTTCAGGGTGGACCCCGACCACGACAACATGATCTGGGCTCTTACCATACACTCCTACGCCGGTGGCTGCAACCCATCATAGACCGCAATACCGTGGGGAATTAGAATGGGATCCCCACCCTACCACTTGCACTTCGCACGACAAGTGTCTACGGACTATGCCGTGGGGACTTAAGGCTTCCCCAGCCTACCGCTTGCCGCCGACAGATACAAGTGTCTACGGTAAAGCGCATCCGTTGATGAACGAGAGGTGGAAACACTTTTGACTACTCTGTCCCACTCCAGATCTTATGGTTAACACGGGTATTACGGCACAAGAATCACTGGCGACATTTGTTGTTTAATCCTAGATGGATATAAACCCTTGCAATGGAACCTCCACCATATCAACACAATCCATGGTTCCATTGCCCACCACATAGTCATATTCATAGTTATGAAAGTAGTGGTTTTGATTTTTATGCAATAGTGATAACCATAATACTTTGCAAGTAATTTGATAGAAATACTCAAATGACATGAGCAAGTGATGAACTTGCCTTTCTTGACTGCAAGATTATGCAGACAAGGTCTTCGATGCGTAATAACTCCAAATTCTGAAATAGCATCATCGTCCGGTAAGGACGCTGTTTAAAAGATTGGCAAGAATGCAATAATGCATAAGTATGAGATGCAATCGCTCTAAGCGTGTCCTAACCCCGATGATTTAGGATTAGTGAGTGGTAATGATTGGTTTAAGGTGTGTTGCACTTTTAGAGTGATTCACATACAAGGTTCTTATTCAGGTGTGATTACTGGTATTATAAACAGGTAGATAATAAGGCATAGTAATCAATTGAGCACACAAAGAATGATTATTGGCATAATGTTAACAAGTAAAGAACAGTGGTCTTTTTTAGTACTATATGGCATGGTTAATGATTGCTTATCATATACTTCAAAAGAATAACTTTTGAAGAACATACTTCTTAAGTAATAAGAAGTATATCAATTAGGGTTGAGGTTGTCTAGGTGTTGCTATTTGATTTACTAAGTAAGGAATGATTGGCTCCTAAATAGGATAGTTCATAATTATGAAGTATTTGTAGTGTTCATGGACTTGGTTATGTAATGATAAATATTGAGCCTATATGCTATTGTTTTTCACCACAATGGTTTGATGCTAAGCATGGTTAATTAAAATTGATATCTCTAAGGATAGGAGCTATGGTTTGCATTTGTTTGCCCTTATTTGATCATTTAGTTCTGAATAGGATGAACACATGTGATACCCCTATATTAGTGATAGGTCTTCTACATTTTATGTGTCCAAGACAAGTATTTAGTTGCTACTATGGTTCCCTGATTTGTAATAAGGTACCATGATCACATGCTCTAACCTAGGGTTTAGGTTAGGAGTAATTTAGGGTTCACATGTAATCGTTGAATTAGGGTTCCTAGTTGAATTAGGGTTTTGGGTTTCACATGAAATGATATGGTTGTAATATCATTCCATATGGAATTAGGGTTTGCTATCTACCATATAGTTCTATGATTAATAACTTCAATTTAAAGTTGAAGTTATTAATAACTTGGGAATAAAAATAATATTGAATTTGGCATTTTATTCATTTTAAACAATTAATAATTAGGTAATTATTAATTAGGGTTTAAATCTTTGTAATAAAGATTTAACAAATACTAAATAAAGAAAATAAGGTTTCATGTTTTTCTTTATTTATTTATTGGTTTTTATTTAATTTGGATAGTTTTCCTAATTTCTGAATTTTAATTGTATTAAGAATTAAAATAAAAAGCTTAAATAACAAGTATTAAATAATTGAATTTTTATTAAAAATAAAAATTTCATTTTATATTTTTATTGGATAGAGTTTACTTTTCTAAGAATTTTAATATCTCATTTATATTTTTCTGACTTAAATTGGATTTTCTAAATTTATTTGAAGTTGCAGTATTTTACTGGAATTAAATTTTAAACTGAAAATACTAACTGTACCGGTTTAATCTACCCATATGGTCATCGACCTGGGGCTGCTGCCAGGTCAGCTGCCACGGCGGCCTGACCCAGTCAACACCACGGTGGGGTCTCTGACCACGTCATCTCGCCGGTCAAACGCCGCCGGTCGGGTCAGCGAACGACGGCGACGACGTTTTAGGCCACGGGAGGATGGCCAACTAGTTCCGTTAGACGCACCTTGCCGCGCTGAGGATGATGGTAGACTCGCCGCCAAGAAATGGTCACCGGAGGAACTCCGGCGAACCGTACTGCGGCGGCGCTCACCGGCAATCTTGCTAGATGAGGCTACGGTCTACTAAACGACGTGATTTAAGGGCCTAAAGATGCGTGAGGTTCACCTGAAGCCGATGAACTGCTCGACGAGGCCCGGGATGGTCGGAGATGATGGCAAGGTTGAGGTTTCCGGCGAACCCGAGCGGAAGGGAATTGGTTGATTCCGGCGATTGAAGCTTTCCCTTCCCGATTCCTTGATACGGGATGATCTACTCGACTTGGCAGAGCTCCTCGTCCACTCCACGGACTCCGGGGTGGTCCCAAACGGTGGCTTCTTGCTCAACTCCGGCGACAGAACACGGTGGTTTGCGGGATATAGAGAGGGTTAGAGAGGGGTTGGGATGGTGCCTAGGGTTTCTAGGTTCACCGTTGGTCCGATGGCACCCTTTATAGCTCCCGGCGAGGTCGATTTCGACGGCGAGCATCGGCGACATGTGGCCAGGATACGGAGGTGGTTTGAGTGAGGGTTTCGGTGCCCGAATCTTAACGGTCCGACTGGCTGCGGACTCCACGGCCATGTGCTATGGCTTCGGAACGAGGCGTGCGTCCGGCCTGTACTTATCGGCGTCGAGGACGTGGCTTCATCGTGCTGTCGTCCATGCGGAGGAGGAGAGGTTGAAGACGACGCCTCCTCCCGTGAGGTTAAGTGAAGGGGTAAGTGGGTTGGACTGCTTCTGGGTGATTGGGCTGGCGCGTGGGCTGGCGCCGATGGGCCGTTGTTGGACTCCTCGGGCTGTGCTGGTGGGCTACACGGCCGTAATCGGTAAGCCTTCTCCTCTTCTTTTTTTTATTTATTTAATTTTCTGTTTTCAATTCTGGTTTTATAATTCTGTTTTGAATTCATATTTGAATTCCATAATGCTTTCAGGTGTTTGATAATTTTGCTTTCATGAGGACTAATAAAAAGATTATTGTCTTACTGCATTGTTTTTGCATAAACATAATTATATGTGAGCCTTGTTGCAACTTTTAATTAGACAAGAATTTAAGTATTCATTTTAATTTCCTTTTCTATTTGAAATACCACTCCCTTTTGGAATGGTTAGAGTTAATAATTATACTCCAAGTATTTTAGAAAGTATCATTAGGATTTGACTTCCATTTGGGAAATTGGTCACTTGCACTTGATTTTATGTGAGCTCAAATGTATTAGGGTTTTATAGTTTCTATCATAACCTCCCTTATTAAGGTTAATACTATCATTATTTTTGAAAGTATCTAAATAGGTATTGTTTCCATCATGGTTTATCTGGTTACAAAGATATTTGGTTGATCACTACTCATATGGTTTAATTATAGGACTTAGCATTAGGTGGCTCTTATGTGTTATAATTGAAACATTAGATTTAATTAATGAACCATTAGGGTTCAAATGCTATTTACCTAATGACACATGAGTTGGATCTCAAATATGGTTTAGGGTTTTTAATTATGATTACTTAAGTGATACACAAACTAGGGTTGAGATTTACTTCTAGGTTGTAGAGGTGAGATGACACCATATTTCATGTGCTAGGGTTTATTCTTCCCTAACCATGATAAGGTGGTTGTTTACTTAACATTTTATGTTCTCCTCTAGTTACTATGATATTGAGAATTAGTTTTATCTTCTACCAATTGGCTTCTATTGTTACCTCAATTTATCATTTAAGTAACTGCATTGGTTATAGTTCTTTTTATAGTTAACTTTGGTCATATGGATATATGGTTTCTCACCATATAAAGTATAGGGTCTTACTCTAAGGTTTTCTTATGTTTCTTAAATGAAGAATAGGTGGAATGTAGATATGGTAGAATTCTACTTATGATCACCAATTGAATCACAAGTTAGGGTTGGAATATAAGCCTAGGGTTGCCTACTAGTTACCTCCCTATGATTTCATGTGGTGAATGAGATCTACTTATCCTATGAGGGTTTATTCTCCATACCTCAAGTTCTTAGGGTTTATGATCATCACTTAATTAATAATGATCAAGGTTTGGCTTCCTAAGGTATCTCTCTTTGAATGGGTTTCTCACTCCCAAGATCAAGTGTTATCTTGTTCAATTAAATATTTACTTTATTTTATAGTTTCTTGAGTGGGCATGGTTATGGTTGTCTCAATTATCTTGAGTATAACACCATAGGTTGAGCTTTCTCATTTAGGAATAGTTATTCTAGGGTGTTTGGTGTACTCATTATACTTCCTTAGATATCTAAGCTCAGGTTCCACTTGTCTAGCTTAATTGGGTTAGTCTCTTCCTCACCTTATCAATTCATGGGTATGGTATTATTCCATGTGATAATAGGTTGTTTCACCACTCCAAGATGAGATGGTTATTCTCCTAATACTTTAGTTCAAAGGTTGTCCTTTATTCTTAAATAGGTGAATCTTGGGTTAGGATGAATGGTCTCACTCATTTAGGAAGGACTTTAATTCTAACTTAAGGTTAGGCTCCATAGAGGTTGATGTGATTATCCATATCTATGTTTAACATAAATGGTTTCTCTCTCTAGGAAATATCTTGGATAAGATCCTAGGGTTCCTCTTATAGATGATGATTTGAATACTTGGATGTATATCCAAGGTTTAACTCAAGGTTTGTTATTGCTTCTCTAATAATTATAATAGAACTCTCACCTCTCTAGGTTTGATGTAAAACTATTTGGAATAGAGAAGAATATATATTTCTTAAGTTGAATCTCCTTATCTTGTTTCCAGGAATAAAGTAGAGTGAATACCATGAGGTTCATGGTAGGATCTTGGATTTGTTTAAGACATGGAAAAGATAAGTGAAGGATAGTTTCTCCAATTATTGTTACTTGATTTCCAATTAAATGGATGTTCATATGTTATGGCAAGGAATTCCATATTATGATCTTTTATAAGATCAAGCAATTGATCATTGAGTAAAGTGTTGTTGTGTTGATTATTAGTTCCATTTGATCTAACCCCATAGATCAAATCATCTTTACCCAAATCAAGGTTTTAACAAAGTCACATTGAGGTTTGTAGCGCTTGACTTGATGAGCTACTTCAATTCCACCAATGTCAAGTGAAACTTCAGTTACAGTGACTGTTTTACTTTAAAGCGCGAAAATTCCCCAGATTTTCTATGCATGAATGCAATGCACACATCTGTTTCCTCTATTTTTGTAACCCCATTACCTGGGATATTACAGTCTCTACCCCTTAAACTAAACTTCGTCCTCGAAGTTTGATCTCTCTCACGTTTCCGAGGTGTAGATCTGACTTGTATAGACTATGACTTTTCTCGAACTCCGTATTGTTCTCACTAGATATAATTGAATATATCCCTTGTCCAGATTCTTCCTGGAATCCATTAGTGTTTGACATCAAACAACTATTACTTCCTTTACTTCCCTGATTTTATCCAATATTATAAGATTGTTTTCCTTTCTCATTGAATATTCAATGATTGGGACTTCTTCTTGTCCTATCAGTCTTAATTGAGGACTAATTGGATAACATTCTCCTATTTGATAAAATAGGTCTTTGTTTTCCCTTACTACCAAAATTGCAATTATAGTACTTGGGGAGGTACTTACTATGGAATTGGTCATGATGGTTTATTCCTCTAAGAATGGATTAGACTCATTTAGTCCATCCAATCATGGTTTATAGTTGATACCTATAACTATTTTGGGTTATTTAGGTTCCATGAAAGGAATCATTCTTTTAGTCTATGATTCTGGTATGGTTAATTTCCTTCGGTCTTTGGCCTTCTTGAGCTGTATTTGATATATGGTATTTTCTTCGTCCAACTTCTTTATGCTTAACTTACTTGAGCTTTCGTACTTCTGAGTAAGTACTACTCACTTTCTCAAGTTATAGTCCGCTTCTTACTTCCTCGAGGTATGAACCTCGGCTTCTGGTCTGACATCCTTCTGAAAGTAATGTCCAACAATCTTATGAAAATAAGATAGAATTTCCTCTCGGTTCAGACCTTCTTCTTCTATTTTGCTCCAAATATTGAGTTATTGTACATCCATCTCAATTTTTACTCTACCCCTTAGAGTTTTCTTATGGTCTTCAGCTCCTTTTCTTCCAACCATTGGTCTTATGGTTAGAATTTTGGTCTGGGTCTAGCTTATGGTTTGTACTTCTTCTAAGGTCTCGCGAAGAATGTTTGTGGTGTATCCACACAATTGTGGACATCCAATGTGAATCCTTCGACCAAAAGATTATAGGTCATTGTTATTTGGCTAACAAAATTTTTTATTTGTTCCCAAACTTTTGTTACAACTAATTAAATCGTGTACTATTTGTAATACCAACTAATACCAGCTGTGGTTATTATACCAACTGTGGCTGTTTGATATATCTAAAAATGGATTCTATTATAGGTTCTGATCAACTGGACGAGACATCCTCTACTTTATCTCGCAGTATTGATTCTATACCAATTGGGGTCTTCTGATATCAATTATGGTCTTCTTATATCTGCTATGGTTTCATAGGTCATCTTCCTTTCTTCAGGGTTTATTGTTGCAAGAAAACCACTAGCTGACATTATGAATATAGTATCCTAAGTGATTTCCCATGCATTCCCTCTTCTGTGTTGACTATGGATCTGCTTCAGCTTCACCATAATCACAAGATTTCTCACCTTCATGCTTCTTTCGTACTAAAGTACTCCTCTTGTTGAGGTAAAGCATGAGTTTTGATTGGTACTATTTTCAGAGTATTGTGGTTACTTCCCACAATTTTACTTCCTTCTTTTGATGAACCTTCATCTTGTCTTTAGAATCTTCAGAATTCGTCACTTCCTCACACAAATACTATTACCCTCTAGATCTATTGCATCAAGTAAGAACTTGATATTGCAACATGCATTTGCATATCAAAGTCTAACCTCATGTATGGATCTAGTCAAACAATGAAAATCCAATAAAATCCAAGAAGATTCAGCTTTGTGCATATAATACACACCATCATAAGCCTGAATATAATATTTGAGTAAGACATCTCTAGACATCAGGCTGAGATGTGTAGTATATAACACCACATAATATAGGTTTATATTGTAATACTTAGCACAAATATTTGGGATTCTACTTTTTGTCTCAACATTTACCTTAATTGCACATTTGCAATGAGATAAACTTGAAACAAAGTGGTTTGGGATGGTTAAGGTTAACCTAATTTTCTCTGGAAGTACTACTTAACTTCCATTTTGTTGAGGACTATCTCACATGATGTCTAGATTCTAACATTGCTACAGTAAACACATTATTATGGAAATATAGCTCCTATACTTCCAAGTGTTTCTATTATAAGACTATGGTCATGATGTGCTTGGCACACTTCCCATATTTTTGGAACACGGTTCTTGCACTATTGTCTGGCTTCTTATTGCACTCCTCTTGATTAATTATGAGATTCTAGTCCATCACATAATGATTCTCAGGTGAATCATATATGATTTCTATCTCTACCATATAAGTAGGCACATTTTATTCCTATCTCTCTTCCTTACCTCCCATGATTGACTCATCATGGTATCTACTACTCATATCACTTGTTTGTATCACTTACTATCAATTGTTTCACATGTCTAGATAATTTTAATTACTCATTACTTAACTTGGTCTACATCTTCTATTAGGATTTCTTAATTATCTTCATAATTCTACTTAATCAGAACTTGAGTTGGTACACATCTTCCAATAGGATATCTTCCTTATGGTTGTATCCTTTCTTTGGACTACCATGTATTGTATACCAACTGTGATCTACTCATATATTGTTTTAGGGACTTAATGTTGTCCTACATGTTGGGGATTAACTAACTAACTCCACTTAAGAAAAATAGGTAAGGAATGCTGACTCAAGTGTGTCAGGATTATTCTCAAGTGAATACCCATCTCAAGTCATAAAAATATTTGGTTCACCTAAGACAACTTCCTATAGACACTACCAATCCTATAGGTCTCCTTTAAAGGGTTTTAATCCTAAGGTCAAAGCATTTGCTCTGATACCAACTGTGGTGACCCGGCATACCACTGCATGGTGTAGTATGCAAGTCTGACATAACACCAATGAAACACCGTTCCACTAGTATTATATCGCTCAGAGTGGTACAACAGAAACATATGCGGGTCCAAGGTATGTCTATAGAATTACAACAATGACTCTGTTACATAAGATCATCACAGCCTCCTACTTTACAATGAGGTAAAACTGCAAATAAACTCCAGAAGAGCGACTCGTAGTCTAGTCTTATCACGAACTCTATTTGTAGAGTATTTAACTAACTCTAGAGGCTGTGAATAGATTTTAGCTAAATAGGAGCTAGGTTTAGGAAACTAGTTCCTTTCTATTGCTAAGCTAGGTTTGATCCTTGTTGGAGGTAGTGTTTGACTCTTCTGTCAGGTTCCTGTCCCTTGAAGTATTTGTTGATCCCTCGGTCTTCGAGTTGCACTGTAGATCCTCCTTCGATGCCTCCATATCTAAGCAGGGGATTTAAGAGTGGGATGAGTACGAGCGTACTCAACAAGTTCATTATAGGAAAGAGGTGTCTAATGCACTAGCTACAGCATTAGACCAGAAAGTCTAATACCAATGCAGGTTTTCATAATCATTTCTTCAAAAGGTTGCTTTTATTCAGAAGAACTATGTCCGTCAGCCTTCACCGGTTTACTAGAACTTCATGGAGCTCCTTTCCGGCCGCGTTCGCAGTTCCATATCCCGGAACAGGGAGTGACAGGTCACGGTTCTTTACACTCTGCAGAGGTGTGTTGCTTTACCCATAAGAGATCTTAACCTTGGTGCCAACCGGGCGCGCAACCCGTCCACACTGCCTATGGTGTGAGGCCCGGTATAAGGTCTAGCCAATCATGTTCCTCCGCTACCTCGAACACCCACCCTTTGTTGCATGCGCCGACCCTGGGTCCACGTCGGTCCCATTATTCCCGTAATTTCAGGGTGGACCCCGACCACGACAACAGTGCTGGGCTCTTACCATACACTCCTACGCCGGTGGCTGCAACCCATCATAGACCGCAATACCGTGGGGAATTAGAATGGGATCCCCACCCTACCACTTGCACTTCGCACGACAAGTGTCTACGGACTATGCCGTGGGGACTTAAGGCTTCCCCAGCCTACCGCTTGCCGCCGACAGATACAAGTGTCTACGGTAAAGCGCATCCGTTGATGAACGAGAGGTGGAAACACTTTTGACTACTCTGTCCCACTCCAGATCTTATGGTTAACACGGGTATTACGGCACAAGAATCACTGGCGACATTTGTTGTTTAATCCTAGATGGATATAAACCCTTGCAATGGAACCTCCACCATATCAACACAATCCATGGTTCCATTGCCCACCACATAGTCATATTCATAGTTATGAAAGTAGTGGTTTTGATTTTTATGCAATAGTGATAACCATAATACTTTGCAAGTAATTTGATAGAAATACTCAAATGACATGAGCAAGTGATGAACTTGCCTTTCTTGACTGCAAGATTATGCAGACAAGGTCTTCGATGCGTAATAACTCCAAATTCTGAAATAGCATCATCGTCCGGTAAGGACGATGTTTAAAAGATTGGCAAGAATGCAATAATGCATAAGTATGAGATGCAATCGCTCTAAGCGTGTCCTAACCCCGATGATTTAGGATTAGTGAGTGGTAATGATTGGTTTAAGGTGTGTTGCACTTTTAGAGTGATTCACATACAAGGTTCTTATTCAGGTGTGATTACTGGTATTATAAACAGGTAGATAATAAGGCATAGTAATCAATTGAGCACACAAAGAATGATTATTGGCATAATGTTAACAAGTAAAGAACAGTGGTCAGTTTTAGTACTATATGGCATGGTTAATGATTGCTTATCATATACTTCAAAAGAATAACTTTTGAAGAACATACTTCTTAAGTAATAAGAAGTATATCAATTAGGGTTGAGGTTGTCTAGGTGTTGCTATTTGATTTACTAAGTAAGGAATGATTGGCTCCTAAATAGGATAGTTCATAATTATGAAGTATTTGTAGTGTTCAGTGGACTTGGTTATGTAATGATAAATATTGAGCCTATATGCTATTGGTTTTCACCACAATGGTGTGATGCTAAGCATGGTTAATTAAAATTGATATCTCTAAGGATAGGAGCTAGGGTTTGCATTTGGTTGCCCTTATTTGATCATTTAGGTCTGAAGAGGATGAACACATGGGATACCCCTATATTAGTGATAGGTCTTCTACATTTTATGTGTCCAAGACAAGTATTTAGTTGCTACTATGGTTCCCTGATTTGTAATAAGGTACCATGATCACATGCTCTAACCTAGGGTTTAGGTTAGGAGTAATTTAGGGTTCACATGTAATCGTTGAATTAGGGTTCCTAGTTGAATTAGGGTTTTGGGTTTCACATGAAATGATATGGTTGTAATATCATTCCATATGGAATTAGGGTTTGCTATCTACCATATAGTTCTATGATTAATAACTTCAATTTAAAGTTGAAGTTATTAATAACTTGGGAATAAAAATAATATTGAATTTGGCATTTTATTCATTTTAAACAATTAATAATTAGGTAATTATTAATTAGGGTTTAAATCTTTGTAATAAAGATTTAACAAATACTAAATAAAGAAAATAAGGTTTCATGTTTTTCTTTATTTATTTATTGGTTTTTATTTAATTTGGATAGTTTTCCTAATTTCTGAATTTTAATTGTATTAAGAATTAAAATAAAAAGCTTAAATAACAAGTATTAAATAATTGAATTTTTATTAAAAATAAAAATTTCATTTTATATTTTTATTGGATAGAGTTTACTTTTCTAAGAATTTTAATATCTCATTTATATTTTTCTGACTTAAATTGGATTTTCTAAATTTATTTGAAGTTGCAGTATTTTACTGGAATTAAATTTTAAACTGAAAATACTAACTGTACCGGTTTAATCTACCCATATGGTCACTGACCGGTGGGGCTGCTGCCAGGTCAGCTGCCACGGCGGCCTGACCCAGTCAACACCACGGTGGGGTCTCTGACCACGTCATCTCGCCGGTCAAACGCCGCCGGTCGGGTCAGCGAACGACGGCGACGACGTTTTAGGCCACGGGAGGATGGCCAACTAGTTCCGTTAGACGCACCTTGCCGCGCTGAGGATGATGGTAGACTCGCCGCCAAGAAATGGTCACCGGAGGAACTCCGGCGAACCGTACTGCGGCGGCGCTCACCGGCAATCTTGCTAGATGAGGCTACGGTCTACTAAACGACGTGATTTAAGGGCCTAAAGATGCGTGAGGTTCACCTGAAGCCGATGAACTGCTCGACGAGGCCCGGGATGGTCGGAGATGATGGCAAGGTTGAGGTTTCCGGCGAACCCGAGCGGAAGGGAATTGGTTGATTCCGGCGATTGAAGCTTTCCCTTCCCGATTCCTTGATACGGGATGATCTACTCGACTTGGCAGAGCTCCTCGTCCACTCCACGGACTCCGGGGTGGTCCCAAACGGTGGCTTCTTGCTCAACTCCGGCGACAGAACACGGTGGTTTGCGGGATATAGAGAGGGTTAGAGAGGGGTTGGGATGGTGCCTAGGGTTTCTAGGTTCACCGTTGGTCCGATGGCACCCTTTATAGCTCCCGGCGAGGTCGATTTCGACGGCGAGCATCGGCGACATGTGGCCAGGATACGGAGGTGGTTTGAGTGAGGGTTTCGGTGCCCGAATCTTAACGGTCCGATTGGCTGCGGACTCCACGGCCATGTGCTATGGCTTCGGAACGAGGCGTGCGTCCGGCCTGTACTTATCGGCGTCGAGGACGTGGCTTCATCGTGCTGTCGTCCATGCGGAGGAGGAGAGGTTGAAGACGACGCCTCCTCCCGTGAGGTTAAGTGAAGGGGTAAGTGGGTTGGACTGCTTCTGGGTGATTGGGCTGGCGCGTGGGCTGGCGCTGATGGGCTGCTGTTGGACTCCTCTGGGCTGTGCTGGTGGGCTACACGGCCAGGTAATCTGGTAAGCCTTCTCCTCTTCTTTTTTTTATTTATTTAATTTTCTGTTTTCAATTCTGGTTTTATAATTCTGTTTTGAATTCATATTTGAATTCCATAATGCTTTCAGGTGTTTGATAATTTTGCTTTCATGAGGACTAATAAAAAGATTATTGTCTTACTGCATTGTTTTTGCATAAACATAATTATATGTGAGCCTTGTTGCAACTTTTAATTAGACAAGAATTTAAGTATTCATTTTAATTTCCTTTTCTATTTGAAATACCACTCCCTTTTGGAATGGTTAGAGTTAATAATTATACTCCAAGTATTTTAGAAAGTATCATTAGGATTTGACTTCCATTTGGGAAATTGGTCACTTGCACTTGATTTTATGTGAGCTCAAATGTATTAGGGTTTTATAGTTTCTATCATAACCTCCCTTATTAAGGTTAATACTATCATTATTTTTGAAAGTATCTAAATAGGTATTGTTTCCATCATGGTTTATCTGGTTACAAAGATATTTGGTTGATCACTACTCATATGGTTTAATTATAGGACTTAGCATTAGGTGGCTCTTATGTGTTATAATTGAAACATTAGATTTAATTAATGAACCATTAGGGTTCAAATGCTATTTACCTAATGACACATGAGTTGGATCTCAAATATGGTTTAGGGTTTTTAATTATGATTACTTAAGTGATACACAAACTAGGGTTGAGATTTACTTCTAGGTTGTAGAGGTGAGATGACACCATATTTCATGTGCTAGGGTTTATTCTTCCCTAACCATGATAAGGTGGTTGATTACTTAACATTTTATGTTCTCCTCTAGTTACTATGATATTGAGAATTAGTTTTATCTTCTACCAATTGGCTTCTATTGTTACCTCAATTTATCATTTAAGTAACTGTATTGGTTATAGTTCTTTTTATAGTTAACTTTGGTCATATGGATATATGGTTTCTCACCATATAAAGTATAGGGTCTTACTCTAAGGTTTTCTTATGTTTCTTAAATGAAGAATAGGTGGAATGTAGATATGGTAGAATTCTACTTATGATCACCAATTGAATCACAAGTTAGGGTTGGAATATAAGCCTAGGGTTGCCTACTAGTTACCTCCCTATGATTTCATGTGGTGAATGAGATCTACTTATCCTATGAGGGTTTATTCTCCATACCTCAAGTTCTTAGGGTTTATGATCATCACTTAATTAATAATGATCAAGGTTTGGCTTCCTAAGGTATCTCTCTTTGAATGGGTTTCTCACTCCCAAGATCAAGTGTTATCTTGTTCAATTAAATATTTACTTTATTTTATAGTTTCTTGAGTGGGCATGGTTATGGTTGTCTCAATTATCTTGAGTATAACACCATAGGTTGAGCTTTCTCATTTAGGAATAGTTATTCTAGGGTGTTTGGTGTACTCATTATACTTCCTTAGATATCTAAGCTCAGGTTCCACTTGTCTAGCTTAATTGGGTTAGTCTCTTCCTCACCTTATCAATTCATGGGTATGGTATTATTCCATGTGATAATAGGTTGTTTCACCACTCCAAGATGAGATGGTTATTCTCCTAATACTTTAGTTCAAAGGTTGTCCTTTATTCTTAAATAGGTGAATCTTGGGTTAGGATGAATGGTCTCACTCATTTAGGAAGGACTTTAATTCTAACTTAAGGTTAGGCTCCATAGAGGTTGATGTGATTATCCATATCTATGTTTAACATAAATGGTTTCTCTCTCTAGGAAATATCTTGGATAAGATCCTAGGGTTCCTCTTATAGATGATGATTTGAATACTTGGATGTATATCCAAGGTTTAACTCAAGGTTTGTTATTGCTTCTCTAATAATTATAATAGAACTCTCACCTCTCTAGGTTTGATGTAAAACTATTTGGAATAGAGAAGAATATATATTTCTTAAGTTGAATCTCCTTATCTTGTTTCCAGGAATAAAGTAGAGTGAATACCATGAGGTTCATGGTAGGATCTTGGATTTGTTTAAGACATGGAAAAGATAAGTGAAGGATAGTTTCTCCAATTATTGTTACTTGATTTCCAATTAAATGGATGTTCATATGTTATGGCAAGGAATTCCATATTATGATCTTTTATAAGATCAAGCAATTGATCATTGAGTAAAGTGTTGTTGTGTTGATTATTAGTTCCATTTGATCTAACCCCATAGATCAAATCATCTTTACCCAAATCAAGGTTTTAACAAAGTCACATTGAGGTTTGTAGCGCTTGACTTGATGAGCTACTTCAATTCCACCAATGTCAAGTGAAACTTCGATTCATAAAGGACTGCTTTTACTTTAAAGCGCGAAAATTCCCCAGATTTTCTATGCATGAATGCAATGCACACATCTGTTTCCTCTATTTTTGTAACCCCATTACCTGGGATATTACAGGCCCATCTCGTGCCTCTTTGTGTAGGGGTCGGGCTCGCTGTCGTCGCGGAAACGCTGGTTGGGCGCGTAGCTAGCCGGCACCTCCCTCTGGCTCCGGCGGAAGTTCTGCAGCAACTAAGATCAAGTCAACAAAAAGCTCGCAAATACCGGTAAGAGGTTTTCCGGAAACCCCAAGATCTTACTTCAGATGGAGGAGGGTTGCTGCGGCTGTAAGAGATCATCCCGTATTTCCCGCTGGGGCTCAGCGGGTTCTGGCAAATTTGCTTGGCCTTAAGGACCAAGTCATCAGCGCTCAGCGTATGAGTGGTAATTCTTGTCGGGTCCCTTAGGCCCGACATTTGGCAAATCTTGTGGCCGCGGCGCTAAAGCGGCAGCACCCGGCGAGAAAGGAAGGTCCTCACAATATCCTCGGCGCAGAGGTTGGTCTCCTCTTGGCTCTTCTCAACATATTGAGCCAACCGCTGGGACTCTCTATCATCCCGGGGGTTGTGGAGCCAGTTTGTCATAGAGGGGGGCTAGGGATGTATTCCGGAAGATTGATGAAATCATCCGGGCCACCGTTCCGGACATAGAAAAAAGACTTTTGCAAAGTCCGGACAGATTCCAGACCGGCAAGCTTGAAGAAGTTGCTCCCTTGACGGGGCGATAGGATGCAACCCCCGCACCGGACGAAGGGTTTGGGGTACGGAAGCTTTTTATCCTGGAGAGAATTCTTCCGGAGATAGTAAAAGAAGGAGAAGTTATTTACGGAAGGAGTGATACAGCAGTATCCCTCCATGAAAGTGGCGAAGGAAGAAAGGTAAAAGACAACGTTGCCGGGAAGGTGGTGAGGCTGAAGTTTGTAGAAGTCGAGGAACCGCCAGAAGCAGTCCGACGCCGGAAGGCCTAGGCCGCGCGCAAAATGGGCGGCGAAGACCACGTGCTCACCCGGTTGAGGATCGGGCTGGCGCTCCTGGCCGGGAATGCGGCACCAAACCTCTTCCGGTATCCTCCAGGAGCGATAGAGCCAATCGATCTCCGCTTGAGTCATGTCAGAGCCCCTCCAGGCCCCGCGTGTGTAGGAGTCCAAATCTATGCTGGCGCCCTGGCTCGAGCTGCCGGCTTCTCCCTGGTTATCGGTATGATGATTGGAGCTGCCGGAGTCGTTTTCCATCTGAGCCATGGCGGCTGTGAGCCCGTCGGAAGCTTGGGACACCGGAGTCTCCCCTCCAGAAGAGATGGTGGGACTCTCGCTTTGGTGGCTGCTACCGGGGGTTTCCGATACGTAATCCTCGGAAGACATTTTCCGGTTAAAGTCTAAGTTCTACCTAGAAACGGTTTCCCCCGGATCTATCCCCTCGCGAAGCTCTACGAGTAAGAGAAAAAACAAAAGAAAGGGGAAGGTAAATAAACTACCGACCCAAGAGCAGCGTGACTAAAGGAAAGAAGAGATTCGAGATTCGTCTGCGAGACTGACCTGAGAACGGCGGCGGAGGGCGAAGAGGACGACGGCCGTCAGAGTAGGGCGAGCTTGCAGGAGTGGCGAGCGGAAATAAGGGAGAAGAGGGAGTGCCGAGAGGCGCTCGGAACAGGAGAGGCGCAGTCCTTCGGCGAATCTCAGCGAGGCAAGGCCCTACGGAGCTCCTTCGGCGTTTCGTCGAAGAAAAGGGCTTCGACGATGAGCGGCGGTGGAGAGGAGCGCAACGGGCAGAAGCTCTGGGTGCGCGAGAACTTGGCGAATGCGAAGAAGAAGAAGAGGGAGAACCACCGTGCCCTTAAATAGGGAGAGAGGTTCGTGGGCCAGCAACCGCTGGGCCGCGGCGCTTCACCTCGTGGGCCGCCACATGGCACAGGAATACACGCGAGAAACCAAGATGCCATAGGAAGGCCACACGGATCCGGAACGGCGGTGGAGATTCGGTGTGGCACATTAAATGCGGGCACAGAAGCCGAAGGGAAGTGACCCCTGGCACTGGCGCGTCAGAGACAGTGTGCATGTCTCTGACAGGCACTGTACCCGAGATGTTCTCGACTTCACCGAGGAAGTTCAATAGCTAAGCAACTGGAAAAAGATACCGGAGGTTCGGTTGAAATGTTGTGAGGGTTTAAGTCCGGCAGGTGAGCCGGAAGAGTTTAAATGGAAGCCGGAAGGATTAATCCGGCACGTTGGTTTGGGAACCTGGCATGGTCCGTCAGACAGAGCCTGCCGGACTATACCAGCTTCGGGGACTAATGTCGGGGGGATGGCCCCCGGTAGGCCAAAGGAATGGCGAAGTTGCCATGATTCTTTCTTAAAGATACTGGATTTTAGATCAATCCGGATGGTTTCAGAGATTGGCAAGAGCCAAGTTAAAACCTGCCGGTATCCCGGGAGGGGTATGCCGGAACTTGGGGAACAAGAGAGGTACCGGAGCACCGGTATGATTTTCACTGTAGCCTGTCAGCACTCTGGTCAAAGATTCTTTCCGAAGCTAGAGGACAAAGATGAGCTAAGCAAAGTAGCTTTAAACGAAGCCATGACGCCAAAGTAGAAGATGACGTAAAAGGCTTCCGGAGGACATCATCGCTCCCTGATTAAAGACATACCGGCGTCATCTGAGGCCAAAGAAGCTTTGTAAAGTAGTTTGTCCAGTCAAAGATACCATAGGGGTTCCTTCCCTTGTAAGCCACCCTCTCCCCTATATAAGGAGAGGGGCACACCCCATCGCGGGCAGATACGCAGGAGACACGAGATAGGAGATGAGAGACCCCAATAGGCAGAAACCCTAGCAAATAGAGCTTGTACTGTTCATCTTCAACCTCTGGCCAAGGCCAAGTTCATCAATAAAGATACCGGAATCCATCCAAGATTCATCCCTCTGTTAACCAAACTCTCTCCCGAATCCTCTAGCGTCCATTCGTCCCCAACTTAAGCCATCCTATGGCATCTGTCTATTCACCATGATGACAATTACATCAAACGCCACTACGTAAATGGGTGGTTATAAAGATGGGATTAAGTATTCGGAAAGTGTGAGTTGAGGCATATCGATCAAGAGTGGGATTTGTCCATCCCGATGATGGATAGATATACTCTGGGCCCTCTCGGTGGAATGTCGTCTGATTAGCTTGCTAGAATGTGACTAGGTCAGAAGAGATGACATACCACGGTACGAGTAAATAGTACTTGTCGGTAACGAGGTTGAACTAGGTATGGAGATACCGATGATCGAACCTCGGACAAGTAAAGTATCGCGTGACAAAGGGAATCGGTATCGTATGTAAATGGTTCAAATGATCACTGAGTTATCGTTGAATATGTGGGAGCTATTATGGATCTCCAGGTCCCGCTATTAGTTATTGATCGGAGAGGAGTCTCGATCATGTCCACATAGTTCTCGAACCGTAGGGTGACACACTTAAGGTTTGATGTCGTTTTAAGTAGATATGGAATATGGAATGGAGTTCGAATGTTGTTCGAAGTCTCGGATGGGATCCAGGACATCACGAGGAGTTCCGAAATGGTCCGGAGAATAAGATTCATATATAGGAAGTCACTTTCCAAGTTTGTAAATGATCCGGTGCATTTATGGAAGGCGCTAGAATGTTCTAGAACCTTCCGAAAGAAATCACCATGGAAGGTGGAGTCCCGGATGGACTCCACCAACCCTAACCAGCCAACCAAGCACTACTAGAAAACAGCTTATTAGTGGCGCACTGGTTTTGGCTATCAGTGGCGCACCTCTAGTGCGCCACTAATATCACGCCACTACTAACTTTTAGCAGTGGCGCACTTCTAATGCGCCAATGTTAATATAAATACCAATAGCGCACCACCTGGTGCGCCACTGTTACCTTATAGGTGGGATGCTACTATGCCGATAGGGTGCGCCACTACTACTGGTTACTTTAAAAGAGGCAACGTGGCCTAGTGGCATGCGGTCCTGGATACTTTAAAAAAGGTAACATGCGGTGGCAGGCAGGTTGATGGGCGTTGACCAGTCTAATTGCACTTTTATTATCAATCAGAGGTATTACAGGACCCAAATAAAAAATACAATCAAAATCACTAAACTTTGCAACTAGAACCCTAAAAAGAAAGAAAAAATGCAATCCAATCCTTCTCATCTCCTCCGCCGGACATCACGCATGACTCGACGGCAGCGACCGTGGTGAGCGCGGCGGTGTCGAGGATGGAGGACTGCTGGTCGTGGAGCTTGTCCGGCGTCGAGCTCGGCGGGGAAGAGCACCAGGTCGGCTCGGCCAGGGAAGCACCAGGCGCGAGGCGGGGGGGTAGGACTAGGGCGGCTCGGCGGGGGAAGATGCGTTCGACGCCGCCGAGCTGTGCAGGCCGCTACTCCAGAGGCGGTCGCTGGTGGATGTGCTATGGCGGCCTCGACAGGGACAGGGCCCGTGCAGCCCCTGCGCCCTCGATCATCTTCTCGCGGAGGAGCGAGCCGCCGCGGCCCTTGACAAGGTTGAGGTCCGGGTCGACCTCGTCGGCGCCGTCGATGGAGAGGTGGATCTCGGCGGCGTCGGCGAGCGCGAGCATCGGGATCCCGGCGCGCGCCGCGTGCGCCTCTGTCTTGAGCGAGGTGGGCACCCCGGCTCCCTCCCCACCTTCCCCCAAAATGGAGAGGCCGCAGCCAGCAGTGGCGGCCGCGGAGGACGGCATCGCTCTGCTCCCGCGCCTCTGCCGACGACCCCGCCGCCCGAGCGCAAGCAGCAGCAGGCACCGGCTGAGAGCAACCTGGAGATGGAGAGGAGGGCCGGCGGGAGCTTGAGCTGGAGCGACCGGGCAGCGGCACTGCCAGACGCGGAGCAACGAGGCGACGAGCCAAAGGGGAGATGCGGTGGGTGGCTTAGGGAAGAAGTGGTGGGTGGGTTTGGTGGGAGAGAGAAAGTGGATCTGGGGAGGGTTGTGCGGTGGGTTAGGGTCGGCCGGTTGGTTGTGGTGGGGACACGCGCGGGTGTGCGGTGGCAGGCAGGTTGGTGGGCGGTATGTGCGGTGGCGCACCACATCGCAGACATCTACTGCGCTATTGATACTCGCAGCACAGTGGCGCACCAAATATAGGTGCACCATTGCTATTCTAATAGCAATGGCGCACCTATATTTGGTGCGCCACTGCTAACTCTAGACCAATTTATAAGTTAGTTTCACAATTTGTAGTGGCGCATGACTAAACTAGTGCGCCATTGGTAATTTACTACTAGTGGAACACCACTTTTTGGTGCGCCACTGCTATATAGGAGTGGAGCACCTGTGTAGTGGTGCGCTACTACTAGCAATCTTACGGCTAGGCCTTTTCCTAGTAGTGAAGAGGGAATGTGGAGTCCATGGTGGACTCCACCACCTTGGCCGGCCAAGGAAGAAGGAAAGGGGGGAGTGGGAGGGGGCCGGCCACCACACCAGCCGCACCACCCAAGGGCATCAAGGCCGACGCCCCAAGTGCCCCCTCTCCCCAAACCCTAGCTACCTCCCTCCTCCCGATTCTCCCGCGGTGCTTAGGCGAAGCCCTGCCGGAGATCTCCACCACCACCGACACCACGCCGTCGAGCTGTCGAGATTCCGAGGAGGATCTACTACATCTGCTCCCCGTTGGAACGGGGAGAAGGACGTCGTCATCAACACCGAACGTGTGACCGAGTACGGAGGTGCTGCCCGATTGTGGCACCGTCAAGATCTTCTACGCGCTTTTGAAAGCGGCAAGTGATCGACTACATCAACAACGAGATCTAATCTCGTAGGGTTTGGAATCTTCGAGGGTTAGTCTCATGATCTTCATCTCGTTGCTACCATCTATTAGATTAGATCTTGGCTTGTTATTCGTTCTTGCGGTAGGAAATTTTTTTTTTGTATGCTACGAATCCCATCAACATGTCCTCCGCAATTTCCGGCACGCGCGCCGTAACGCCTGTCCAGTAACTTCGCACTGAAAAGACTGTTGTACCCTTGTTAACACGCGTAGGGCATAAGATCTATTTCCCTTTCATCCAACGGTGCGACGAATCGGTGCCTCGCTATAAAGCTGCCCCTTCGTCCTCATTCTCCCCCTTCGTTGCGTTGTTCATCTCTCTCCTCTCTCCAGTTTCGCCATTGCCATCCCCAAGCTCTTCACGCTCGTGCTTCCAATCACCCTACTTCTCCACCAAAGCCCGTTTCCATGCCGCCGCGCACGAAGCTGATCAAGCACACAACTCCCGAGACCAACACGTCGATGGAGAAGGTGGAGATCTCTGGATGGGAGAGATCCAAAATCTCCAACCAGGATCAGAAGACCCTCAAGAAGCTTGGCCTGGCAGAAGCAGGACTCGCTGATCTTCCCTGGGGACGAAAGCTTCCCGTGCCCTCCGATTGGATACCGGGTAACTTTCATCGACCACCTCATTCGTGGCCTTTCCACCCCCATCCACGAGTTCCTTCGTGGACTTCTTTTTGTTTACGGGATTCAGCTGCATCAGCTGACTCCTAACTCCATCCTCCACATCTCGATTTTTATCACCTTGTGCGAGTGCTTCCTCGGGACCCATCCTCATTGCGGCCTGTGGAAGCACATTTTCTATCTCCGGCGCAACAACTCCCGCAACATCGTCTACAATGTGGGCGGCGTTTGCATCTGCGTCAGACCCGACGTTGACTACTTCGACGTCAAATTCCCCAACTCCATCCAAGGGTGGCACAAGAGGTGGTTGTACATCCTGGAAGAGTATGTCAACTCCCAGGAGTACGGCATTGCTCCATTTGACGGTACAGCAGAAATACTCAGGCGCCGATCCTGGGACGCCGAGGTTACTGCCGAAGAAAAGACGGCCACGGAGGCTCTGATGAAGCGCATCCATCAACTTCAGAACACCCACGGAGAAGACCTGTCGGGTGTTCAAATCACTGCTGATTTCCTTAGGATCAGGGTGCAGCCTCTGCAGGCTCGCAAAAACCCCTTTGGATGTATGCTGGCGAAAAAGACGTTGATCGCTTGTCCAAATATCTTTCTGTGAAGGACATGGAGAGGCTCATTCGACGCTTTTCCTCATTAAGCAAGAAACATGAGGTTCCAACCTCTTGTCGCGTGGAACCATACAGTGGCAGCCACGCTCTTCCCGAAGGAAGTAGCTTTTTCTTCGAGTTGTGCTGCTATTTTTCGACTGCTACCTCGTTTTCTTTGTATATTTACCTTGGTCTTGCTTTTTCATCCTACAGAACCACCAAGTTCTATATTCTCTTCCTCCCCTTCCTGAAGGTGGAGAGGTGGATGAGCGAGCCATTGTCACTGACGACTCACAAGAATCCTCTCGTCCTGAGAGTGAAGTCGCAGGTCTCACAAGTCCACGGCCTCCTCCAAAAAAGAAACTGAATCAGACCCTTCTGAATCTGGCCGCTCCATCTCTCCTCCTCTCGCCGTTTCTCCAAGGAACAAGAGGAAAAGGGATGAAGTCGAAAACTCCGGCACCTCCAAGCCCACTGAATCAGCTTCCAAAGAAACATCACCCGAAGCAGAGGGTGCCTTTAACCCTTACGACAATGCTGGCTCCATTAGCTCGTAAGTTTCTTTGTTGTTATTTTTTGTCCAACTCTTTTTTGTTCGGCATGCTCATTTTTCTGTGTTAACAGTGGCGAGGAGGAAGAAGAAGAACCCGTGGTTCATGGTACGGCTCCAATGAGTACGTCGAACACCGTGGTTCTTTCTGAAGAACGCCATGCTGCAGAGGAATCTTCACCTCCCCCTCAACAAAACGTGGAAATATCGAATCCTATAGCCAGCCCCCGAGCCCCCTCACCGAATAGAGCAAGGACTGGGCTGGCAAGAGCCATGCGATTGTTGCGGGGAGATCCTCAACTCCTTCTCTAGACGATGTCAGTCTTCTTCTTCTTGATTCGCTGTTTTGTTTTGCCAATCTATCTTTCTTTTTTCCACCGGTGTCTTTTATCGTTTGTCGAGTTTGTCCTTTTTTGAACTTGTTTCCTGATGTTCTCTCTTTACAGCCTATGATGAAGCATCTCATCACACTTGGGACCCAATTTATTGGGTTCCGTGACCCATTTTTCTCGGCAAACCTGTTTTGTATTCTAACAATCGGATTTTTGCCTTTTGACCTTCCTTTCAGAGGCCCTCGACCGAGCCGAGAAACGCACTGATGCACTGGCTGTTAAGCTTGAGCAAAGAGAAAAGGCTCGCGAGAAAGCTGAACAAGATGCTGCTGCTATTGGAGATCTTCGCCAAAGGCTCCACAATGCTGAAAGTGCTCTGAGCGACAAGGTTTCTCAGCAATTCGCGCATGAGAATGCCATCATAGATCGTTTGGAGACCCAAAACTGGCGATTCGTTAGTAAGTGTTTTCCTTCACCTGCCTTTGTTTTTATCTTTACTTACTTCTCTGAATATTGATGAACTTCTGCTTCGCTCCAGAAGGAAGGATGGGTCAGGATTTTCCCTTGCACGAGGGTGCCGAGGATCGTCTTCTCGACACTCTTTCAATCCTCGAGCTGCACGGCGATCTAGCGTGCACTAATATTTCTGACTCTCGTGCCGCCTTTAAGCGACTATTTCCTCACTTCTTTCCTAAGAAGACACAACCCGAGATTTTCTCTGAGCTTGTGCAACGCTTTCGAGGTGAAGAGGATCCTGCCTTGGTTTATCGGTAGGAAAACTTGAAGGTTGGAGTCGAGGGAACCATTGCCCTAGCTGCCGACAGCCGCAAAGATGTCGACTGGGCGAAGGCTAGCGACCCCAAGGGGATGAACAAGAAAAAATGGTAGACTTTGGTGAAGGTTGCGAAACCTCACTCGAAGAAAATTATCGCTATCTTGGGGCGCAAACCTGCTGCATCTACTAGTACTGCCAAGCCAGAGGTCAAGTAGACCAACATATCCCTTTGTCTTTTCTTTTTTCCTTTTGTAGTTGCCGCTATCCTTATGATTTGCGACTATCTTTATCGACTCGCTAGGAGTCAGCTTTTGTAAGGGACCCCGATTATGTAAATATCTCCACTATTAATGAAAAAAGATGATCCTTGCTGAATGATTGATGTCGACATTTCTTTCTTCCAGTTCGTATTTGATAACTATTCTGAGGCCGCTGGACCATCCCCTGCTTCACCTGCCGCGTCTCACTCTAAACGGATACCTGGCGATGTTTTCGTGGACGATTCTTCGTGTGCTGACTCAGTTCAACAAGAACTAACTGAACTTCGACAACAACTTCAAGCCATGAAAAAACAAGCCATCACTATTATGGATCAGTCCCGCAAATCCTCCGAGCGCGAGAACGCTGCTCTTCGACGGGCTCAGGAGGCTTTGGAACTAAAGGAAACTGCGGTAGCTGAGGCTCGCAAGCTGCTGCCCGTGAAAATTATATGCTCGACCTGATGAGTGACGCGAGTCAAGATATGGCGGGTATGTTGCACCGCAATTTTTGTTTTTCTCAACAGTGCTCGTGTGCCCTGTCATATCTTGTTTTTCTTGACTGGTTCTAGGTTCCTTTATTGATGCTGCTGTTGAAGATCAACGTGTTAACTCTCGAGTCGAGATCCTTCTCCGGCTTGCAAGGCAAAATGGTAGTGATTTCTGGGCCAACGAAGATCGCACCCGACGAATTGTTCAGTTCCAGGATCGAGCTGGTCAGGTCCGGGAATTTCTTGATTTTTGCACTAGCACTTTAGCTATGGTGTATAGCGCTATGTTTCCTCGGAATCCTCGGCCTGCCACTCTTCCTGATTTGATGAAGAAATTCAGGAGCGTTCATCAGATTCACGACTTTGTGAAAGCTCAGCTAATGGCTGGTGCCAGGTTTGCTTTGATTTGGTTGAATTTTTTTCACTCGAAACGTGATCTGGATAGAGTTGTCGACGTCTGCTCTTCCAAGTTAAAGCAAAGGAGAAAAAACATCGACAAACTCAACGATGCAGCAACACCCATTGCCGAAAAGATGACTGATGAGCTTCTGAGGGTACATGCTGCTTTCTTCCACGAATATCATTACGCAGATGCCTTGGATACTCCTGCTAAAGGTGAAAAAGTGACCATAGATAGCTTTCTGTAGATACTCATCTTCTCCTTGTGCTCGATTCTGAGCCAAAGTATGGAGTTTGTATATGGCGAGTCATATGTATTGTAAAAAATTATTGCGAGACTCATGTATAGTCAAAGCATGTTTGTATGTTTTTGTTTCTTCGAGCCCCCGAGTGCTTCGGTGGTCGTATCTATGTTTATTATCCGCGAGGTTGTTAAACCAAAGCAAATGGTTTCGAACTATATTTTGTGAGAGCCGAGTATGTATTGTTTAATTCTTCGGGTTTGAGCCCCCTAGCCTGGCGAGGAAAAAAATATATATCACCAATATTTTTACTATATTGCAGCATCGCGAGCCCGCCTCATTAAAAACCTTTCAGCCCCACTCGGTGCATTGAAAGGAAAAGAGTGCGTCTAAAAACTCGCGAACTTTTCAGTACATTGTGTGCTTACATATTTGACACTATTTTGGCTCCTACGCATAGAAACGTCGGAGCTACGCCACGTTCCATGGGTTTGATTCTTCCTTCCCTATCTTCTTGCCCTTCGATCTGTATGCTCCTCCTGGGATCACTTCGGTGACGATGTATGGTCCTATCCAAGGATACTCGAATTTTTTATGGCTATCATGGGTAAGCCGAAGAACCAAGTCGCCAACTTGAAAGGATCTCGGCCGCAAGCGTCGACTATGGTAATTTTTCAGGTTCTGTTGGTACGTGGTGACTCTCGACAGCACCTCGTCCCTGGCTTCGTCGAGTGCATTAACATCACCCTCTAGCACCTTCCGTGAGGTCTTTTCATCATACTCTGCGACTCTTGGAGAATTATGCTCTATTTCTATCGGGAGCACCGCCTCAGCTCCATGGACCAAGAAGAACGGAGTTTCTTGTATTGTTGTGTTGGGTGTTGTCTGTATGCTCCATAGCACGCTAGGAAAGTCATCAATCCAGGTATGCCGAGATTTCTCTAATGGTGTTAGCAGGCGCTTCTTGATCCCATTGCAGATTATGCCGTTCACTTTTTTGACTTGGCCATTGGTTTGCGGGTGTGCCACCGATGCAAAATGTAGTTTGATGCCTACCTCCGCACAGTATGCCTTGAATTCTTTGGAGGTAAAATTGATGTCGTTGTCTGTAACTATGCTGTTGGGGACGCCGAATCAAAAAAGTATGCCCTTGATGAAGCTCACCACCGATGTTGCATCTGCCAAACTTACTGGTACTGCTTCGATCCACTTGGTGAACTTGTCGACAGCTACTAGCAAATACACGTGTCCCCCTGGCCAGGACTTGTGTAGTTTCCTCACCATATCGAGCCCCCACTGTGCGAAGGGCCTGGCCAATGGTATTGGCATCAGCTCTGCTGCCGGAGAATGGGGTTTTGCCACAAATCTTTGGCACGCATTACAGGTGCGTACTATGTCTTTTGCGTCTTCTATTGCTATTAGCCAATAAAAAACATCCCCTGGAAACTTTGGCTGCAATTGCTCGACTGCTTGCGTGGTAGCCACATATTCCCTCGTGTACATCCTTTAGTATAATTGTTCCTTCCTCGGGTGTGACGCACCTTTGCAATACTCCTGATATTTGATTCGTTTGTATAACTCTCCCTTAACCACGGTGAAGGCTTTAGATCGTCGGATGACTCGCCTTGCCTCGACCGGATCTTCGGATATTTCTTTCCTCATGATGTATTCCAAGTAAACCTGCATCCAATGGACTTGTATCATCATGACTTTTGCGGGTTCCTCTTCATCTTCCGATGTATCTGCTTCTGGCTCCGCTGGAGCCACCGAGTCTTTTTTGGGTTTTTCCTTTTTTCTTCGGCTGCTTCGATATTTTCTTTGCCTTGGTGGATCTCTCACTTATCTCCTCCCAGAATACTCCAGGTGGTATTGGTAAGCATTGTGACCCGATGTTTGCCAAAACGTCGGCTTCATCATTGCTGAGTTTGCTGATATGGTTTACTTCGTAGCCATCAAAGAGTTTCTCGAGTTCATTGTACGCCTCCTTGTATGGTATCAAGCTATCGTTGACTGCGTCGCACTTGTTCATCACCTGCTGTGCTACCAGTTGAGAGTCGCCGAAGATTTTGAGGTGGGTGGCACCGCATGCTTTTGTCATCTTCATCCCGTGTATAAGTGCTTCATATTCCGCCTCATTACTGGATGCGTTAGGAAACGTCATCTACAATATGTATTTCATTTTGTCGCCTTGAGGTGACACAAGTATCACGCCTGCCCCAGATCCTTCTAATCTTTTGGACCCGTCGAAATTCATATGCCAGGTACTCGATAGATCCGGAGGTCCCGCATTTTGCAGCTCCATCCACTCTGCGACGAAGTCTGGCAGAATCTGCGACTTTATTGCTCTTCTTTTTTCGTAAGTGATATCCCGAGGGGAAAGAGCTCTATTCCCCAAAGGGAGACATGTCTTGTAGCGTCTGGATTGTTTATGATATTGGAGAGAGGCGCCTCATTAACCACTACTATCAGATGTGCCGAAAAATAGTGTCGTAGTTTTCTTGCTGTCGCAAACACTCCATATGTTAGTTTCTGATACTGCGGATATAGCTGCTTTGACGGCAATAAAACTTTGCTGATGAAGTATACCGACCATTGAACTCCATGGATTTTTCCTTCTTTTCTCGCTCCACCACGAGGACTGTGCTGACCACCTGAGGTGTGGCCGCAATATATAGAAGGAGAGGTTCTTTATCCTTTGGAGCCACCAGTATTGGGGGTGTCGAGATTGTATGTTTGAGATGATCGAAAGCTCTGTCTACTTCTTCGTTCCACTCAAACTTTTCCCCTTTCTTGATTAGCGCGTATAAAGGCAACACCTTTTCTCCCAACCTGGCGACAAATCTGCTCAAAGCTGCGACTCGCCCAGTTAACTGATGTATTTCTTTAAGCTTCGTTGGTTTCCTCATCATTACGATGGCCTGAATTTTTTCTGGATTGGCCTCTATCCCTCTTGCTGACACCAATTACCCGAGGAGTTCTCCCGTGGGAACACCAAAGGAACATTTTGTCGGGTTCAGCTTGAGGCAAAACTTGTCGAGGTTGTCGAAGGTTTCCTTGAGGTCATCGATCAGGGATGATCCTTGCTTTTTTGCTATGACTATATCATCGACGTATACTTGTACGTTTTTGCCAATCTGGGTGGCAAGACACTTCTGCATCATTCGCTGATAAGTGGCTCCCGCGTTTTTCAACCCGAAGGGCATTGTTCAGTAGCAGAACACGCCGTAAGGGGTTATAAAAGCTGTTTTTTTTACTTCATCTTCCTCTTTTAAGCGGATCTGATTGTAACCAGAATACGCGTCCAGGAAGGAAAGACGTTTACAACCCGCCATGGAGTCGATAATTTGATCGATCCTCGGGAGTGGAAAGTGATCTTTTGGACAATGTTTATTCAGACACGTGAAGTCGACGCACATGCGAAGGACATCAGTGTTTTTCTTCGGGACCAGCATTGGATTGGCGACCCATGTGGCCTCGGTGTGTAGCTCCTTGATGAAGTTTCCTTCTCTAAGGCGATTAATCTCGGATAGCATGGCTTTGCGGTTGGCTCAGAAAAATGCCGCAAAGGTTGTCGAATCGGTTTGGCTCGTGGATCCAAATTTAAGGGGTGCTCAGCAAGTTCCCTGGGTACTCCTGGCATGTCAGCTGGACATCATGCGAAGATTTCCCAGTGCTCACGGAGGAACTCGATGAGCGCGCTTTCCTATGTGCTATCCATGTTTATTGCGATGGTTGTCGTCTTCTTGGGATCTTTCGGGTGGATCTGTACTTCCTTAGAGTTCTTGGAGGTGTCGAAGGTTTGCTCCTTGAGTGGCCTTCCTCCGTCAGGTAGCACATCATAACCAGTAGTTAACCTTGACGCTGCGTACTCCGCCTCCATCCCGAAAGTTTCTGACATATTGTGGATGTCCTTGTCGCATTTATCTGCCAAAGCAAAGCATCCCTTTACCATGATTGGGCCCTTAGGTCCAGGAATTCTCCATAACAGATATGTATAATGCGGCACCGCCATGAATCTAGCATAAGCGGGTCACCCCAGTAAAGCATGATAGTGTGACGGAAAATCTATGACTTCAAACTCCAGCTTCTCTCTTTTGTAATTCTCTCGAGTTCCGAACTGAACATCGAGATTGATCCTTCCCAGTGGATAGTTTGGCTTCTCAGGTGTAATGCCTTGAAAGCGTGTGTCTCTTGGTGTTAAGTTTGACAGAGATATATTCATCTTCCTCAATGTGTCTGCGAACATGAGGTTCAAACTGCTCCCTCCATCTATGATTATGCGCGAAACGTCGAATCCTGCGATCACAGCTGGCAAAATCATGGCTGATTCCCCTGGCCGTGTAACTTGGGGTGGATGGTCCGCTTGGGTGAACCCGATGTCATGTCCCGACCAATTCAAATACTCGATCGTTGGTGGAGGCATCTGATACGTCTCCGACGTATCGATAATTTCTTATGTTCCATGCCACATTATTGATGTTATCTACATGTTTTATGCACACTTTATGTCATATTCGTGCATTTTCTGGAACTAACCTATTAACAAGATGCCGAAGTGCCAGTTGCTGTTTTCTGCTGTTTTTGGTTTCAGAAATCCTAGTAAGGAAATATTCTCGGAATTGGACGAAATCAAAGCCCAGGGGCCTATTTTCTCACGAAGCTTCCAGAAGTCCGAAGGAGAGACGAAGAGGGGCCACGGAGGGGCCACACCCTAGGGCGGCGCGGCCCCCCTTGGCCGCGCGGCCCTGTGGTGTGGGGCCCCCGTGCCGCCTCTTGACCTGCCCTTCCGCCTATAAAAAGTCTCCGTGACGAAACCCCCAGTACCGAGAGCCACGATACGGAAAACCTTCCAGAGACGCCGCCGCCGCCGATCCCATCTCGGGGGATCCAGGAGATCGCCTCCGACACCCTGCCGGAGAGGGGAATCATCTCCCGGAGGACTCTACGCCGCCATGGTCGCCTCCGGTGTGATGTGTGAGTAGTCTACCCCTAGACTATGGGTCCATAGCAGTAGCTAGATGGTTGTCTTCTCCCCATTGTGCTATGATTGTCGGATCTTGTGAGCTGCCTAACATGATCAAGATCATCTATCTGTAATTCTATATGTTGCGTTTGTTGGGATCCAATGAATAGAGAATACTTGTTATGTTGATTATCGAAGTTATATCTATGTGTTGTTTATGATCTTGCATGCTCTCCGTTATTAGTAGATGCTCTGGCCAAGTTGATGCTAGTAACTCCAAGAGGGAGTATTTATGCTCGATAGTGGGTTCATGTCTCCGTGAATCTGGAGGAGTGACAAGAACCACTAAGATTACGGATGTGCTGTTGCCACTAGGGATAAAACATTAGTGCTATGTTCAAGGATGTAGTCACTAGTTACATTACGCGCAATACTTAATGCAATTGTCTGTTGTTAGCAACTTAATACTGGAGGGGGTTCGGATGATAACCTGAAGGTGGACTTTTTAGGCATAGATGCAGTTGGATGACGGTCTATGTACTTTGTCGTAATGCCCAATTAAATCTCACTATACTCATCATGATATGTATGTGCATGGTCATGCTCTCTTTATTTGTCAATTGCCCAACTGTAATTTGTTCACCCAACATGCTGTTCGTCTTATGGGAGAGACACCTCTAGTGAACTGTGGACCCCGGTCCAATTCTCTTTACTGAAATACAATCTACTGCAATACTTGTTCTACTGTTTTCTGCAAACAATCATCTTCCACACAATACGGTTAACTCTTTGTTACAGCAAGCCGGTGAGATTGACAACCTCACTGTTTCGTTGGGGCAAAGTACTTTGGTTGTGTTGTGCAGGTTCCACGTTGGCGCCGGAATCACTGGTGTTGCGCCGCACTACATCTCGCCGCCATCAACCTTCAACGTGCTTCTTGACTCCTACTGGTCCGATTAAACCTTGGTTTCTTACTGAGGGAAACTTGCCGCTGTGCGCATCACACCTTCCTCTTGGGGTTCCCAACGGACGTGCCAACCACACGCATCAAGCAAATTTCTCGGCGCTGCTGTCGGGAGATCAAGACACGCTGCAAGGGGAGTCTCCACTTCTCAATCTCTTTACTTTGTTTTTGTCTTGCTTAGTTTTATTTACTACTTTGTTTGCTGCACTAAATCAAAATACAAAAAAATTAGTTGCTAGTTTTACTTTATTTGCTATCTTGTTTGCTATATCAAAAACACAAAAAAATTAGTTACTTGTTTTACTTTACTTAATATCATGCATGTTTTTATTTCACTAGTTAAGCATAATGGAAAACCACAAAAATATGAGAGATCTTTATGAACTTTATCTTGAATTAGGACATGATGTGTTTGAAGAGAGAATTTAAAAAACCCGTGGAACTTTATATGCATGCTAATGGGAATGTTATTACTATGGATGCTTTGAACACCATTGTTGCTAATGCTATGGAAAATTCTAAGCTTGGGGAAGCTGGCTCTGATGAGCATGATCTTTTTAGTCCCCCAAGCATTGAGGAGAAAATTTTCTTTTATGATTACAATATGCCTCCTATATATGATGATAGCTACTTTGTTGAATTTGCTCCCACTACAACTAATAAAATTGATTATGCTTATGTGGAGAGTAATGATACTTTTATGCATGTGAATAAGAATGCCTTATGTGATACTTATATTGTTGAGTTTGTTCATGATGCCTCTGAAAATTATTATGAGAGAGGAAAATATGGTTGTAGAAATTTTCATGTTACTAAAATGCCTCTCTATGTGCTGAAATTTTTGAAGCTACACTTGTTTTATCTTCCTGATCTTGTCATTTTGCTCTTCATGAATTTATTTGTGTACAAGGTTCCTTTTCATAGGAAGCATGTTAGACTTAAATGTGTTTTGGATTTGCTTCTTGATGCTCTCTTTTGCTTCAAATACTATTTCTTGCGAGTGCATCATTAAAACTGCTGAGCCCATCTTAATGGCTATAAAGAAAGAACTTCTTGGGAGATAACCCATGTGTTATTTTACTACAGTACTTTGTTTTTATTTTGTGTCTTGGAAGTTGTTTACTACTGTACCAACCTCTCCTTATCTTAGTTTTGTGTTTTGTTGTGCCAAGTTAAGCCGTTGATAGAAAAGTAAGTACTAGATTTGGATTACTGCACAGTTCCAGATTTCTTTGCTGTCACGAATCTGGGTCCACCTCCCTGTAGGTAGCTCAGAAAATTAAGCCAATTTACGTGCATGATCCTCAGATATGTACGCAACTTTCATTCAATTTGAGCATTTTCATTTGAGCAAGTCTGGTGCCATTTTAAAATTCGTCAATACGAACTGTTCTGTTTTGACAGATTCTGCCTTTTATTTCGCATTGCCTCTTTCGCTATGTTGGATGAATTTCTTTGATCCATTAATGTCCAGTAGCATTATGCAATGTCCAGAAGTGTTAAGAATGATTGTGTCACCTCTGAATATGTCAATTTATATTGTGCACTAACCCTCTAATGAGTTGTTTCGAGTTTGGTGTGGAGGAAGTTTTCAAGGATCAAGAGAGGAGTATGATGCAACATGATCAAGGAGAGTGAAAGCTCTAAGCTTGGGGATGCACCCGGTGGTTCACCCCTGCATATTCTAAGAAGACTCAAGCGTCTAAGCTTGGGGATGCCCAAGGCATCCCCTTCTTCATCGACAACATTATCAGGTTCCTCCCCTGAAACTATATTTTTATTCCATCACATCTTATGTGCTTTTTCTTGGAGCGTCGGTTTGTTTTTGTTTTTTGTTTTATTTGAATAAAATGGATCCTAGCATTCACTTTATGGGAGAGAGACACGCTCCGCTGTAGCATATGGACAAGTATGTCCTTGGTTTCTACTCATAGTATTCATGGCGAAGTTTCTCCTTCGTTAAATTGTTATATGGTTGGAATTGCAAAATGATACATGTAGTAATTGCTATAAATGTCTTGGGTAATGTGATACTTGGCAATTGTTGTGCTCATGATTAAGCTCTTGCATCATATGCTTTGCACCCATTAATGAAGAAATGCATAGAGCATGCTAAAATTTGGTTTGCATATTTGGTTTCTCTAAGGTCTAGATAATTTCTAGTATTGAGTTTGAACAACAAGGAAGACGGTGTAGAGTCTTATAATGTTTTCAATATGTCTTTTATGTGAGTTTTGCTGCACCGGTTCGTCCTTGTGTTTGTTTCAAATAAGCCTTGCTAGCCTAAACCTTGTATCGAGAGGGAATACTTCTCATGCATCCAAATACTTGAGCCAACCACTATGCCATTTGTGTCCACCATACCTACCTACTACATGGTATTTTCCGCCATTCCAAAGTAAATTGCTTGAGTGCTACCTTTAAAATTCCATCATTCACCTTTGCAATATATAGCTCATGGGACAAATAGCTTAAAAACTATTGTGGTATTGAATATGTAATTATGCACTTTATCTCTTATTAAGTTGCTTGTTGTGCGATAACCATGTTCACTGGGGACGCCATCAACTTTTCATTGTTGAATTTCATGTGAGTTGCTATGCATGTCCGTCTTGTCTGAAGTAAGAGAGATCTACCACCATATGGTTAAGCATGCATATGATAGAGAAGAACATTGGGCCGCTAACTAAAGCCATGATCCATGGTGGAAGTTTCAGTTTTGGACAACAATCCTCAAATCTCAAATGAGAAAATTATTAATTGTTGGTATATGCTTATGCATAAAAGAGGAGTCCATTATCTGTTGTCTATGTTGTCCCGGTATGGATGTCTAAGTTGAAGAATAATCAATAGCGAGAAATCCAATGCGAGCTTTCTCCTTAGACCTTTGTACAAAGCGTATAGAGGTACCCTTTGTGACACTTGGTAAAAACAATGCATTGTGATGATCCGGTAGTCCAAGCTAATTAGGACAAGGTGCGGGCACTATTAGTACACTATGCATGAGGCTTGCAACTTATAAGATATAATTTACATGATGCATATGCTTTATTACTACCGTTGACAAAATTGTTTCATGTTTTCAAAATCAAAGCTCTAGCACAAATATAGCAATCGATGCTTTTCCTCTATGGAGGACCATTCTTTTACTTTCAATGTTGAGTCAGTTCACCTATCTCTCTCCACCTCAAGAAGCAAACACTTGTGTGAACTGTGCATTGATTCCTACATATTTGCTTATTGCACTTATTATATTACTCTATGTTGACAATATCCATGAGATATACATGTTACAAGTTGAAAGCAACCGCTGAAACTTAATCTTCTTTTGTGTTGCTTCAATGCCTTTACTTTGAATTATTGCTTTATGAGTTAACTCTTATGCAAGACTTATTGATGCTTGTCTTGAAGTGCTATTCATGAAAAGTCTTTGATATATGATTCACTTGTTTACTCATGTCATATACATTGTTTCGATCGCTGCATTCACTACATATGCTTTACAAATAGTATGATCAAGATTATGATGGCATGTCACTCCAGAAATTATCTGTGTTATCGTTTTACCTGCTCGGGACGAGCAGAACTAAGCTTGGGGATGCTGATACGTCTCCGACGTATCGATAATTTCTTATGTTCCATGCCACATTATTGATGTTATCTACATGTTTTATGCACACTTTATGTCATATTCGTGCATTTTCTGGAACTAACCTATTAACAAGATGCCGAAGTGCCAGTTGCTGTTTTCTGCTGTTTTTGGTTTCAGAAATCCTAGTAAGGAAATATTCTCGGAATTGGACGAAATCAAAGCCCAGGGGCCTATTTTCTCACGAAGCTTCCAGAAGTCCGAAGGAGAGGCCGCGCCGCCCTGTGGTGTGGGGCCCCCGTGCCGCCTCTTGACCTGCCCTTCCGCCTATAAAAAGTCTCCGTGACGAAACCCCCAGTACCGAGAGCCACGATACGGAAAACCTTCCAGAGACGCCGCCGCCGCCGATCCCATCTCGGGGGATCCAGGAGATCGCCTCCGGCACCCTGCCGGAGAGGGGAATCATCTCCCGGAGGACTCTACGCCGCCATGGTCGCCTCCGGTGTGATGTGTGAGTAGTCTACCCCTGGACTATGGGTCCATAGCAATAGCTAGATGGTTGTCTTCTCCCCATTGTGCTATCATTGTCGGATCTTGTGAGCTGCCTAACATGATCAAGATCATCTATCTGTAATTCTATATGTTGCGTTTGTTGGGATCCGATGAATAGAGAATACTTGTTATGTTGATTATCGAAGTTATATCTATGTGTTGTTTATGATCTTGCATGCTCTCCGTTATTAGTAGATGCTCTGGCCAAGTTGATGCTAGTAACTCCAAGAGGGAGTATTTATGCTCGATAGTGGGTTCATGTCTCCGTGAATCTGGAGGAGTGACAAGAACCACTAAGATTACGGATGTGCTGTTGCCACTAGGGATAAAACATTAGTGCTATGTTCAAGGATGTAGTCACTAGTTACATTACGCGCAATACTTAATGCAATTGTCTGTTGTTAGCAACTTAATACTGGAGGGGGTTCGGATGATAACCTGAAGGTGGACTTTTTAGGCATAGATGCAGTTGGATGACGGTCTATGTACTTTGTCGTAATGCCCAATTAAATCTCACTATACTCATCATGATATGTATGTGCATGGTCATGCTCTCTTTATTTGTCAATTGCCCAACTGTAATTTGTTCACCCAACATGCTGTTCGTCTTATGGGAGAGACACCTCTAGTGAACTGTGGACCCCGGTCCAATTCTCTTTACTGAAATACAATCTACTGCAATACTTGTTCTACTGTTTTCTGCAAACAATCATCTTCCACACAATACGGTTAACTCTTTGTTACAGCAAGCCGGTGAGATTGACAACCTCACTGTTTCGTTGGGGCAAAGTACTTTGGTTGTGTTGTGCAGGTTCCACGTTGGCGCCGGAATCACTGGTGTTGCGCCGCACTACATCTCGCCGCCATCAACCTTCAACGTGCTTCTTGACTCCTACTGGTCCGATTAAACCTTGGTTTCTTACTGAGGGAAACTTGCCGCTGTGCGCATCACACCTTCCTCTTGGGGTTCCCAACGGACGTGCCAACCACACGCATCAGCATCTTCTCTGCCATGTAAACTTGTCGCGAAATCACCTTTTGGGCCCTATTCGAGGGCCTGCCTTTCTGAATCATCGCCACCGCTCCATTTGTATCAATGTAAGGACCGTTTGACTGGGTTTGCCGCCAATTGCAACTGATGTCGATTTTTATCAATAATTGCGGGTGGAGGTGGAAGGTGAATCTCACTCCTTGGCCCCTGCGGGTGCCCCCTGCTTGTTGCCTGTCCATTGGCATGTCCCGCGTATCTGTGCAAAGCTTGGAAAGTTCGTCAATCCTTCTGAAGATGACCCGACTGTCTTTTCCCCTCATTGTCGAGATAAAAATGCATCTGACACAGCATGTTCAGAAGATCTTCGGGTGATATATTGTATGGCCTCTGGAACCTCGGCCTATTATTTTGCCTACTAGAGCTTGGTGCATCCCTATGATCATTGCGCTACTCGCTGCCTCTTTGGTACTCCTCCCGATGATTTCCTCCACTACTTCCTCGGAAGCCAGCCGCCACTTGGCCGGGACCGTCGTAGTCTGAGTACCGGCGAGAATATCGTCGCCTATTTTGATTATTACTTTTGTTGCGATCCTCCTCAGGTGATCTATGCCGTTTATTTTGCACATCATCTTCTCCATCTGCCCAGCGTTTTGCTATATCCATAAGTTCGGCGATTGTTCTTGGGTTGGATCTGCCCAAGTCCTCGATGAAGTCTTTCCTTTGAATTCCCGCAACAAATGCATCTATTGCTCTTTCGTCGGATACATTTTCCGCCAATTTTTTTATGATGTTCCAACACTGGATGTATGTCCTCATTGGTTCACCATACTTTTGCTTGCAGTCCCTTAGCTGCTCTATGGATGCGGGCTTCTTGCACGTGGAACATAAATTCTTTACGAATAATTCTTCAAAAAATTTCCAGCTGTCGATGGATCCTATTGGTAACTTCTTTATCCATGATCTTGCGGTTCCACTGAGATGGACTTGGACGCTCTGCATAGCTGTTGCTCTTGTTCCACCCAATAACTTTACTGTTTCCAAATAGTCGATTAACCAGTCCTCGGGATCTAGCTAACCATCGAACTTTTTATAGCTATCTGGCAACTTGAAACCAGAGGGGACCCGCGTTCTGCGAACTCGTCGAGTAAAACGGGGGAGTCCGCACATATCTTCTTCTTCGATTTATGGCGAGTGTCACCTGGATCTATTTTCACGTGCCCTGCCAACTCGAGCTTGTGTCTCTATATCTCTTGCCTCCTCCGCTCATGGAGGGTCTCGTGCCACCGTGGCTGGTCGAGGACTATTTCACCTTGGGGCACCTGCAGGTTGTGGTGTGCTTGAGCTCGCGAATGCTATTCCTATGACTCCAACTCCTGCCATGACCATCTGATATGGTGCTTCGCTCGGGTCTCCCGCAGGTGGCCTTGATGCTAGTATATAGGCTTGAGTCGTCATGCATCCAGCTTCCAGTGTTTTGGGGATGATATTCCCTCTTGTATCTATCGACATGAAGGACATGTCAAGGTTCTGGATCAAGTGCTCCCGTTCATGCTCAGGTATATGCGTCAGACGAGATCTTCCTCTTGCACGTGATGCTCTGTGGGTATCTCCCGAAGTTCCTGATTGTCGGCTTAACTCAGCTCTTCGCGCGCTTCACGCAGAGGCTGCATCTTTTCATTTTTCAATTTCAATTCTCTGTTTTTCGAGTTCTCGTCCAGTACGAGAAAGTTTATACTGATACGCTTGCAGCTCTTCTACTGTGGTTGCGGTGGTCATCGGCTTTGTGTCGTTCATAGCTCTTGATGCTCTGTCCCAAGCTGCTTGTGGAAGTTGCAACTTCTGGCGAGGTGTGGTCCTGACGTATTTATTTCCCAATCCTCGAGTGAGATCAGCGGGATCGATGTATGGATTTCCCAAATCATCGAAAGCCTCTGATGCTTCATCGTCCTGGCGACTCGATTCTCCAATTGCACAGACTTGATGATATATTGTAGCTTTGTTTCCCTCAGGGTTGGTGACACTGTCGTATAGATCGGCGAAGACCCCCCGAACAGAAGTAGATTTATCGATGAAGTCGAAGTTGTCGATGCTCTCCGAGTCGCTGCTTAGATCTGAGTCTGCATACAACCCGAAGGACATGTTGCCGAGGATGTCAGTGAGTTGTCTGCTTGAACCGGGCTTGATGAAGCTTGGCGGCGAGATCTCTTCGTCGCCTGACTCGAACGATGATGATGATTCCGAGAAATCGGAATCGACCGCTGACGGACCCGAAGAATTCGGTACCGCGAGACGATGTGATCTCTCTTTCCCGACACGGAAGTGGAAACTCCCGAACGTCAACTCCATTGGCTCCTCCAGATACGCAAATGCATCCACATGGGCGGGAGGGTGAGGAACAAAATCAACGAGACCAGTTTTGATCTGTTTACCTCCGTCCATCTCGTTGCTTTCTACCGATGAAGTTGACGATGTTGTCGAAGATGTTGACGATGCCATCGAGATCAGCTCCTTGTCGCCTCCAATTCCTACAGACGGCGCCAATTGACAAGGGATTAACTTGTTAATGCCTACGAGTTGTAGACTAGGGTTTCGTGGAAAGTAGAGGACAAGTAGATCTCGAAGGTTTCAGCCGAAAAGGTGCTCGACTGCTAAAAACTAGGGTTGTGTTGACAATGAAATCGGTCCCTTTCTCTGTCCCTCGAATCCCCCTTATATAGGAGGTGGAGCCGAGGGTTTCATGTTGTACAAGTTACAAATATCGGGAGACTCTCTGAGTTCGTCCCGTGTAGTTACATATCTCTTTATTCCTAATCTATCTCTATTTTCCATATTGACGCTTCAATGGGCTTCCGGGCTTCATATTCTTCGGATCATGGGCCTTCAGGAAACCCCGGGTAGCTTCTTCGGCAGGCCCATTCGGGATGCCTATGTCAATAAGCACCATCAAAACTGTTTTCTGGCGCCGTTGCCGGGGAGAAAGAGGATTTCTGCAAGGGGAGTCTCTCATCTCCAATCTCTTTACTTTGTTATAGTTTTTCTTAGTTTATTTTACTTAGTATTGTTTGCTTTATTATATCAAAATCACAAAAATTTAGTTTCTTTTATAGTTATTATTTTGTTTTTAGTTCATCATGTTAATCCCTAAGTACGATCTGAAGGACCTATCAGTAGGTAGTGGTTCTATAATTGGGAGAGATAACATTGAGGAATTCTTTAATCATGTTAGTAAGCATAAAGACATTGAGGAAGAATCCCGGGTAGAACTTGCTCCTAATTATGAAACTGCTGCAGCTTATTTAGTTCAAATGTTGGAGACTAGATTTGTTAGCCTTAAAGCCATAATGCAGCAAATGTTTCTTGAACTTCATGAAGTTGAGGATGATGAAAAGAGAGATTTTATCCTAGACACCTTACTTAAGGAATTTAAAGATGTTGTTATAGAAGTGATACGTCTCCGACGTTTCGATAATTTCTTATGTTCCATGCCACATTATTGATGATATCTACATGTTTTATACACATTATATGTCGTATTTATGCATTTTCCGGCACTAACCTATTAACAAGATGTCGAAGAGCCAGTTGTTGTTTTCTGCTGTTTTTGGTTTCAGAAATCGTAGTAAGGAAATATTCTCGGAATTGGACGAAGTCAACGCCCAGGGGCCTATTTTTACACGAAGCTTCCAGAAGACCGAGGGGGAAAGGAAGTGGGGCCACGAGGCGCCGCCACACTAGGGCGGCGCGGCCCAGGCCTTGGCCACGCGGCCCTAGCGTGTGGGGCCCTCGTGTGGCCCCCTGCGTTGCCCTTCCACCTACTTAAAGCCTCCGTCGTGAAACCCCCAGTACCGAGAGCCACGATACGAAAAACCTTACTGAGACGCCGCCGCCGCCAATCCCATCTCGGGGGATTCAGGAGATCGCCTCCGGCACCCTGTCGGAGAGGGGAATCATCTCCCGGAGGACTCTTCACCGCCATGATCGCCTCCGGAGTGATGAGTGAGTAGTTCACCCCTGGACTATGGGTCCATAGCAGTAGCTAGATGGTCGTCTTCTCCTTATGTGCTTCATTGTTGGATCTTGTGAGCTGCCTAACATGATCAAGATCATCTATCTGTAATTCTATATGTTGTGTTTGTCGGGATCCGATGGATAGAGAATACTATGTTATGGTGATTATCAATCTATTACCTATGTGTTGTTTATGATCTTGCATGCTCTCCGTTATTAGTAGAGGCTCTGGCCAAGTTTTTGCTCTTAACTCCAAGAGGGAGTATTTATGCTCGATAGTGGGTTCATGCCTCCATTAAATCTGGGACAGTGACAAAAAGTTCTAAGGTTGTGGATGTGCTGTTGCCACTAGGGATAAAACATTGATGCTATGTCCAAGGATGTAGTTATTGATTACATTACGCACCATACTTAATGCAATTGTCTGTTGTTTGCAACTTAATACTGGAAGGGGTTCGGATGATAACCTGAAGGTGGACTTTTTAGGCATAGATGCATGCTGGATAGCGGTCTATGTACTTTGTCGTAATGCCCAATTAAATCTCACTATATTTATCATATCATGTATGTGCATTGTCATGCCCTCTCTATTTGTCAATTGCCCGACTGTAATTTGTTCACCCAACATGCTATTTATCTTATGGGAGAGACACCTCTAGTGAACTGTGGACCCCGGTCCTATTCTTTACATCGCATACAATCTACTGCAATACTTGTTCTTTACTGTTTTCTGCAAACAATCATCTTCCACACAATACGGTTAATCCTTTGTTACAGCAAGCCGGTGAGATTGACAACCTCACTGTTTCGTTGGGGCAAAGTACTTTGGTTGTGTTGTGCAGGTTCCACGTTGGCGCCGGAATCCCTGGTGTTGCGCCACACTACATCCCGCCGCCATCAACCTTCAACGTGCTTCTTGGCTCCTCCTGGTTCGATAAACCTTGGTTTCTTTCTGAGGGAAAACTTGCTACTGTCTGCATCACACCTTCCTCTTGGGGTTCCCAACGGACGTGTGTTAATTGCACGCATAGCTCTTTTTACGCGCTCGCTGTCGGGGAGATCAAGACACGCTGCAAGGGGAGTCTCCACAATCCAATCTCTTTACTTTGTTTTTGTCTTGCTTTATTTTATTTACTACTTTGTTTGCTGCACTTAAACAAAACACAAAAAAATTAGTTGCTAGCTTTACTTTATTTACTATCTTGCTCTCTATATCAAAAACACAAAAAAATTAGTTACTTGCATTTACTTTATCTAGTTTGCTTTATTTACTACTGCTAAAATGGGTACTCCTGAAAATACTAAGTTGTGTGACTTCACAACCACAAATAATAATGATTTCTTATGCACACCCATTGCTCCACCTGCTACTACAGCAGAATTGTTTGAAATTAAACCTGCTTTACTGAATCTTGTTATGAGAGAGCAATTTTCTGGTGTTAGTTCTGATGATGCTGCTGCCCATATTAATAATTTTGTTGAATTATGTGAAATGCAAAAGTATAAGGATGTAGATGGTGATATTATAAAATTGAAATTGTTTCCTTTCTCATTAAGAGGAAGAGCTAAAGATTGGTTGCTATCTGTGCCTAAGAATAGTATTGATTCATGGACTAAATGTAAGGATGCTTTTATTGGTAGATATTATCCTCCCGCTAAAATTATATCTTTGAGAAGTAGCATAATGAATTTTAAACAATTAGATAATGAACATGTTGCTCAAGCATGGGAGAGAATGAAATCTTTGGTAAAGAATTGCCCAACCCATGGACTGACTACTTGGATGATCATCCAAATCTTTTATGCAGGACTGAACTTTTCTTCGCGGAACCTATTGGATTCAGCTGCTGGAGGTACCTTTATGTCCATCACTCTTGGTGAAGCAACAAAGCTTCCTGATAATATGATGATTAATTACTCTGAATGGCACACGGAAAGAGCTCCACATGGTAAGAAGGTAAATTCTGTCGAAGAAACCTCTTCCTTGAGTGATAAGATTGATGCTATTATGTCTATGCTTGTGAATGGTAGGACTAATGTTGATCCTAATAATGTTCCGTTAGCTTCATTGGTTGCTCAAAAAGAACATGTTGATGTAAATTTCATTAAAAATAACAATTACAATAATTCTAGGCCATATCCTGCTAATGGTAACTCTTATGGTAGATATGTTTCACCTAATGAACAAAAGATGTTGGAAATTGAAAGATCCACCAAGAGCTTTATGCAATCACAATATGAGCAAAACAAATTGTTTACTAAAACTATGAATGAACAATCTACCTTGTTGAAGAGTATAGGAAATCAACTTGAAAATCTGAATATGGAGATTTCTGGGTTGCAAACTAAACTTGCAAATGCTGAAAACCGAATCTCATACATGTCTGCGTCACAATCTTCTTTAATTAATAAAATGGCTGCTAAACCTGATGATATTGAAAATAAAATTGTTACTACATAAAATGCCATCCAAGTTAGAATTAATGAGAATATAAGATTGATGGCTGAATTGCATGCTAGGTGGGAAAGAGAAGAAAATGAAAAACTAGCTAAAGAGAATAATGTAGCTAAAGTTTGGACTATTACCACCACTAGTAATGATAATGATTCACATGTTGCTACACCTCCTACTATCAATGGTAAAATAATTGGTGTTGGCAATGTTTCTACTCCTAGTGCAAAGCGTACAAAACTGCCTGAAATTGCTAAAACTGCTGAAACTGCTTGTGATAAAACTGCTGAATTTTTTTCCAACATTGGGGGTGATGATCCCATTGCTGTAGATCATAATGGTTTGGATTTTGATGATTGCCACATCTCTGAAGTTATAAAGTTCTTACAAAAACTTGCTAAGAGTCCCAACGCTAGTGCTATAAATTTGGCCTTTACAAAACATATTACAAATGCTCTCATCAAAGCTAGAGAAGAGAAACTAAAACTTGAAACTTGTATTCCTAGGAAGTTAGAAGATGGTTGGGAGCCCATCATTAAGATAAGGGTCAATGATTTTGATTGTAATGCTTTATGTGATCTTGGTGCAAGTATTTCTGTTATACCTAAGAAAGTCTATGATATGCTTGACTTGCCACCATTGAAAAATTGTTATTTGGATGTTAATCTCACTGATAATGCTAAAAAGAAACCTTTGGGGAGGATTGATATTGTTCGCATTACCGTTAACAATAACCTTGTCCCCGTTGATTTTGTTGTCTTGGATATTGAATGCAATGCATCTTGCCCCATTATATTGGGAAGACCTTTTCTTCGAACTGTTGGAGCTATCATTGATATGAAGGAAGGTAACATTAAATATCAATTTCCTCTCAAGAAAGGTATGGAACACTTCCCTAGAAAGATAATGAAGTTACCTTTTGATTCTATTATTAGAACAAATTATGATGTCGATGCTTCATCTCTTGATAACACTTGATACACACTTTCTGCGCCTAGCTGAAAGGCGTTAAAGAAAATCGCTTATGGGAGACAACCCATATTTTTACTACAGTACTTTTATTTTATATTTGAGTCTTGGAAGTTGTTTACTACTGTAGCAACCTCTCCTTATCTTAGTTTTGTGCATTGTTGTGCCAAGTAAAGTCGTTGATAGTAAGGTTCATACTAGATTTGGATTACTGCGCAGAAACAGATTTCTTTGCTGTCACGAATCTGGGCCTAATTCGCTGTAGGTAACTCAGAAAATTATGCCAATTTACGTGAGTGATCCTCAGATATGTACGCAACTTTCATTCAATTTGGGCACTTTCATCTGAGCAAGTCTGGTGCCACTTTAAAATTCGTCTTTACGAACTGTTCTGTTTTGACAGATTCTGCCTTTTATTTCGCATTGCCTCTTTTGCTATGTTGGATGAATTTCTTTGTTCCATTAATGTCCAGTAGCTTTGTGCAATGTCCAGAAGTGTTAAGAATGATTATGTCACCTCTGAACATGTAAATTTTTATCGTGCACTAACCCTCTAATGAGTTGTTTCGAGTTTGGTGTGGAGGAAGTTTTCAAGGATCAAGAGAGGGAAATGATGCAATATGATCAAGGAGAGTGAAAGCTCTAAGCTTGGGGATGCCCCGGTGGTTCGCCCCTGCATATTTTAAGAAGACTCAAGCGTCTAAGCTTGGGGATGCCCAAGGCATCCCCTTCTTCATCGACAACATTATCAGGTTCCTCCCCTGAAACTATATTTTTATTCCATCACATCTTATGTGCTTTGCTTGGAGCGTCGGTTTGTTTTTGTTTTTGTTTGAATAAAATGGATCCTAGCATTCATTGTATGGGAGAGAGACACGCTCCGCTGTTGCATATGGACAAATATGTCCTTAGGCTTTACTCATAGTATTCATGGTGAAGGTTGAATCTTCTTCGTTAAATTGTTATATGGTTGGAATCGGGAAATGCTACATGTAGTAATTCTAAAATGTCTTGAATAATTTGATACTTGGCAATTGTTGTGCTCATGTTTAAGCTCTTGCATCATATACTTTGCACCCATTAATGAAGAAATACATAGAGCTTGCTAAAATTTGGTTTGCATATTTGGTCTCTCTAAAGTCTAGATAATTTCTAGTATTGAGTTTTGAACAACAAGGAAGACGGTGTAAAGTCTTATAATGTTTAAAATATGTCTTTTATGTGAGTTTTGCTGCACCAGTTCATCCTTGTGTTTGTTTCAAATAAACCTTGCTAGCCTAAACCTTGTATCGAGAGGGAATACTTCTCATGCATCCAAAATCCTTGAGCCAACCACTATGCCATTTGTGTCCACCATACCTACCTACTACATGGTATTTCTCCGCCATTCCAAAGTAAATTGCTTGAGTGCTACCTTTAAATTTCCATCATTCGCCTTTGCAATATATAGCTCATGGGACAAAATAGCCTTAAAAACTATTGTGGTATTGAATATGTACTTATGCACTTTATCTCTTATTAAGTTGCTTGTTGTGTGATAACCATGTTCCTGGGGACGCCATCAACTCTTTGTTGAATATCATGTGAGTTGCTATGCATGTTCGTCTTGTCTGAAGTAAGGGCGGTTTTCACAACCAAATGGTTTGAGTATGCATACTGTTAGAGAAGAACATTGGGCCGCTAACTAAAGCCATGAATCATGGTGGAAGTTTCAGTTTGGACATAAAACCTCAATCTCTTATGAGAATATTAACTGTTGTTGAATGCTTAAGCATTAAAAGAGGAGTCCATTATCTGTTGTCTATGTTGTCCCGGTATGGGTGTCTAAGTTGAAGAATGATCAAAAGCGAGAAATCCAATGCGAACTTTCTCCTTAGACCCTTGTACATGCGGCATAGAGGTACCCCTTTGTGACACTTGGTTGAAACATATGTTATGCAATGATGATCAGTGTTAACCCAAGCTAATTAGGACAAGGTGCGGGCACTATTAGTACACTATGCATGAGGCTTGCAACTTGTAAGATATAATTTACATGATACATATGCTTTATTACTACCGTTGACAAAATTGTTTCATGTTTTCAAAACCAAAGCTCTAGCACAAATATAGCAATCGATGCTTTCCTCTTTGAAGGACCTTTCTTTTACTTTTATGTTGAGTCAGTTCACCTATCTCTCTCCACCTCAAGAAGCAAACACTTGTGTGAATTGTGCATTGATTCCTACATACTTGCATATTGCACTTGTTATATTACTTTACATTGACAATATCCATGAGATATACATGTTATAAGTTGAAAGCAACCGCTGTAACTTAATCTTCCTTTGTGTTGCTTCAATGCCTTTACTTTGATTTATTGCTTTATGAGTTAACTCTTATGCAAGACTTATTGATGCTTGTCTTGAAGTACTATTCATGAAAAGTCTTTGCTTTATGATTCATTTGTTTACTCATGTCATTACCATTGTTTTTGATCACTGCATTCATTACATATGCTTACAATAGTATGATCAAGGTTATGATGGCATGTCACTCCAGAAATTATCTTTGTTATCGTTTACCTGCTCGGGACGAGCAGGAACTAAGCTTGGGGATGCTGATACGTCTCCGACGTATCGTTAATTTCTTATGTTCCATGCCACATTATTGATGATATCTACATGTTTTATACACATTATATGTCGTATTTATGCATTTTTCGGCACTAACCTATTAACAAGATGCCGAAGAGCCAGTTGCTGTTTTCTGCTGTTTTTGGTTTCAGAAATCCTAGTAAGGAAATATTCTCGGAATTGGACAAAATCAACGCCCAGGGGCCTATTTTTACACGAAGCTTCCAGAAGACCGAGGGGGAAAGGAAGTGGGGCCACGAGGCGCCGCCACACTAGGGCGGCGCGGCGCAGGCCTTGGCCGCGCGGCCCTAGCGTGTGGGGCCCTCGTGTGGCCCCCTGCGTTGCCCTTCCGCCTACTTAAAGCCTCCGTCGCGAAACCCCCAGTACCAAGAGCCACGATATGGAAAACCTTACTGAGACGCCGCCGCCGCCAATCCCATCTCGGGGGATTCAGGAGATCGCCTCCGGCACCCTGCCGGAGAGGGGAATCATCTCCCGGAGGACTCTTCACCGCCATGATCGCCTCCGGAGTGATGAGTGAGTAGTTCACCCCTGGACTATGGGTCCATAGCAGTAGCTAGATGGTCGTCTTCTCCTTATGTGCTTCATTGTTGGATCTTGTGAGCTGCCTAACATGATCAAGATCATCTATCTGTAATTCTATATGTTGTGTTTGTCGGGATCCGATGGATAGAGAATACTATGTTATGGTGATTATCAATCTATTACCTATGTGTTGTTTATGATCTTGCATGCTCTCCGTTATTAGTAGAGGCTCTGGCCAAGTTTTTGCTCTTAACTCCAAGAGGGAGTATTTATGCTCGATAGTGGGTTCATGCCTCCATTAAATCTGGGACAGTGACAGAAAGTTCTAAGGTTGTGGATGTGCTGTTGCCACTAGGGATAAAACATTGATGCTATGTCCAAGGATGTAGTTATTGATTACATTACGCACCATACTTAATGCAATTGTCTGTTGTTTGCAACTTAATACTGGAAGGGGTTCGGATGATAACCTGAAGGTGGACTTTTTAGGCATAGATGCATGCTGGATAGCGGTCTATGTACTTTGTCGTAATGCCCAATTAAATCTCACTATATTTATCATATCATGTATGTGCATTGTCATGCCCTCTCTATTTGTCAATTGCCCGACTGTAATTTGTTCACCCAACATGCTATTTATCTTATGGGAGAGACACCTCTAGTGAACTGTGGACCCCGGTCCTATTCTTTACATCGCATACAATCTACTGCAATACTTGTTCTTTACTGTTTTCTGTAAACAATCATCTTCCATACAATACGGTTAATCCTTTGTTACAGCAAGCCGGTGAGATTGACAAGCTCACTGTTTCGTTGGGGCAAAGTACTTTGGTTGTGTTGTGCAGGTTCCACGTTGGCGCCGGAATCCCTGGTGTTGCGCCGTGATACGTCTCTGACGTATCGATAATTTCTTGTGTTCCATGCCACATTATTGATGATATCTACATGTTTTATGCACACTTTATGTCATATTCGTGCATTTTCTGGAACTAACCTATTAACAAGATGCCAAAGTGCCAGTTGCTGTTTTCTGCTGTTTTTGGTTTCAGAAATCCTAGTAACGAAATATCTCGAAATTGGACGAAATCAACGCCCAGGGTCCTATTTTGCCACGAAGCTTCCAGAAGACCGAAGAGGAGACGAAGTGGGGCCACGAGGTGGCCAGACTACAGGGCGGCGCGGCCCAAGCCCTGGCCGCGCCGGCCTGTAGTGTGGGCCCCTCGTGCCGCCTCTTGACCTGCCCTTCCGCCTACTTAAAGCCTCCATCGCGAAACCCCCAGTACCGAGAGCCATGATACGGAAAACCTTACTGAGACGCCGCCGCCGCCAATCCCATCTCGGGGGATTCTGGAGATCTCCTCCGGCACCCTGCCGGAGAGGGGATTCATCTCCCGGAGGACTCTACGCCGCCATGGTCGCCTCCGGAGTGATGAGTGAGTAGTTCACCCCTGGACTATGGGTCCATAGCAGTAGCTAGATGGTTGTCTTCTCCTCATTGTACTTCATTGTTGGTTCTTGTGAGCTGCCTAACATGATCAAGATCATCTATCTGTAATACTATATGTTGTGTTTGTCGGGATCCGATGGATAGAGAATACTATGTTATGTTAATTATCAAGTTATTACCTATGTGTTGTTTATGATCTTGCATGCTCTCCGTTATTAGTAGAGGCTCTGGCCAAGTTGATGCTAGTAACTCCAAGAGGGAGTATTTATGCTCGATAGTGGGTTCATGTCTCCGTGAATCTGGGGAAGTGACAGAAATCTCTAAGATTATGGATGTGATGTTGCCACTAGGGATAAAACATTGATGCTATGTCTAAGGATGTAGTTATTGATTACATTACGCGCAATACTTAATGCAATTGTCTGTTGTTTTCAACTTAATACTGGAGGGGGTTCGGATGATAACCTGAAGGTGGACTTTTTAGGCATAGATGCATGCTGGATAGCGGTCTATGTACTTTGTCGTAATGCCCAATTAAATCTCACTATATTTATCATGACATGTATGTGCATTGTTATGCTCTCTCTATTTGTCAATTGCCCGACTGTAATTTGTTCACCCAACATGCTATTTATCTTATGGGAGAGACACCTCTAGTGAACTGTGGACCCCGGTCCAATTCTCTTTACTGAAATACAATCTACTGCAATACTTGTTTTACTGTTTTCTGCAAACAATCATCTTCCACACAATACGGTTAATCCTTTGTTACAGCAAGCCGGTGAGATTGACAACCTCACTGTTTCGTTGGGGCAAAGTACTTGGTTTGTGTTGTGCAGGTTCCACGTTGGCGCCGGAATCTCTGGTGTTGCGCCGCACTACATCCCGCCGCCATCAACCTTCAACGTGCTTCTTGGCTCCTCCTGGTTCGATAAACCTTGGTTTCTTTCTGAGGGAAAACTTGCTGCTGTGCGCATCATACCTTCCTCTTGGGGTTCCCAACGAACGTGTGAGTTACACGCCATCAAGCCTCACTACATCCCGCCGCCATCAACCTTCAACGTGCTTCTTGGCTCCTCCTGGTTCGATAAACCTTGGTTTCTTTCTGAGGGAAAACTTGCTACTGTCTGCATCACACCTTCCTCTTGGGGTTCCCAATGGACGTGTGTTAATTGCACCCATCAAGAAGCTAGGAAAGCCTTTGATCGGTTTAAGATGCTAGGCTCATGTGTAGATGTTATTGGTACACTTAAAAAAATAGACAAAAACAAACCTGAAAATAGGGAAGAAAGTAAAATACCAATACCTTTCAAACTTGTAGCAATGCATGAAGATTTGGATAGAATTTTGATTGGATTGTTCCTGAAAATTCATTTGATGAAAGTAGTGAATCTAAAAGTGTTGAGCAAGGATCTTCTCAAAATTATATTGATAAAATACAAATTCTTGTTGAAAAGACTTCTCGCATTGATCTTGATGCTTCTTCACTTGAAAATACTTGATGCTAGCTCTTTTTCTGCGCCTAGCTGAAAGGCGTTAAAGAAAAGCACTCTTGGGAGATAACCCATGTTTTATTTCTGTAATTTTTCTTTTTTTGAAAGTCTTGGAAGTTATTACCTCTGTAATAACCTCTCCTTATCATTTTTATTTTAGTTTTGTGCCAAGAATAGCCTCTAATAGGAAGAAACTAAGATTTGGGGAAGTTGCTATCCTGAAAAGTATTCACAGCCAGAGAGGAATTTTGAGCTGCCAATTTATATGCATATGCCCCAGGATATTATCTAACTTTTGTTAGTTGACCACTTTTCTTATGTGAATTCTTACAATAATAATAGGAACACACCCCTGGACTTGAAGCTATGCTTAAAGAATTTATTAGTACACAAACTGCCTTTAACAAATCTGTTGAGAAAAAACTCAATAAAATTGATATTCTCGCTTCTAGAGTTGATAGACTTGCCTCTGATGTTGATCTTTTGAAATCGAAAGTTATGCCTAATAGGGATATTGAAAATAAAACTGTTACTACAGCAAATGCCATCCAAGTTAGAATTAATGAGAATATAAGATTAATGGCTGAATTGCGTGCTAGGTGGGATAGAGAAGAAAATGAAAAACTAGCTAAAGAGAAGAATGTAGCTAAAGGTTGGACTATTACCACCACTAGTAATGCTAATGCTACACAAGTTGCTGCACCTCCTACTATTACTAATAAAAGAATTGGTGTTAGCAATGTTTCCACTTCTAATGCAAAGCGCGAGAAACTGCCTGAAACTGCTAAAACTGCTAAAATTGCTTGTGATAAAACTGCTGAAATTTTTTCCAACCTTGGGAATGATGATCCCATTGCTGTAGCTCATAATGATTTAGATTTTGATGATTGCCACATCTCTGAAGTTATAAAGTTCTTACAAAAACTTGCTAAAAGTCCTAATGCTAGTGCTATAAATTTGGCTTTCACAAAACATATTACAAATGCTCTCATAAAAGCTAGAGAAGAGAAACTAAAACTTGAAACTTCTATTCCTAGAAAGCTAGAGGATGGTTGGGAGCCCATCATTAAGATGAATATTAAAGATTTTGATTGTAATGCTTTATGTGATATTGGTGCAAGTATTTCCGTTATGCCTAAGAAAGTCTATGATATGCTTGACTTGCCACCGCTGAAAAATTGTTATTTGGATGTTAATCTTGCTGATCATTCTACAAAGAAACCTTTGGGGAGAGTTGATAATGTTCATATTATGGTTAACAATAACCTTGTCCCCGTTGATTTTGTTGTCTTGGATATTGAATGCAATGCATCTTGCCCCATTATATTGGGAAGACCTTTTCTTCGAACCGTTGGTGCTACTATTGATATGAAGGAAAGTAATATTAAATATCAATTTCCTCTCAAGAAAGGTATGGAACACTTCCCTAGAAAGAGAATGAAGTTGCCTTATGATTCTATTATTAGAACAAATTATGATGTTGATGCTTCGTCTCTTGATGTTACTTGATACACACTTTCTGCGCCTAGCTGAAAGGCGTTAAAGAAAAGCGCTTATGGGAGACAACCCATGTTTTTACTACAGTACTTGGTTTTTTTATTTTGTGTCTTGGAAGTTGTTTACTACTGTAGCAACCTCTCCTTATCTTAGTTTAGTGTTTTGTTGTGCCAAGTAAAGTTGTTGATAGTAAAGTCAATACTAGATTTGGATTACTGCGCAGTTTCAGATTTCTTTGCTGTCACGAATTTCGACCTGCCTCCCTGTAGGTAGCTCAGAAAATTAAGCCAATTTACGTGCGTGATCCTCAGATATGTACGCAACTTTCATTCAATTTGGGCATTTTCATTTGAGCAAGTCTCGTGCCATTTTAAAATTCGTCAATACGAACTGTTCTGTTTTGACAGATTCTGCCTTTTATTTCGCATTGCCTCTTTTGCTATGTTGGATGAATTTCTTTGATCCATTAATGTCCAGTAGCTTTATGCAATGTCCAGAAGTGTTAAGAATGATTGTGTCACCTCTGAACATGTTAATTTTTATTGTGCACTAACCCTCTAATGAGTTGTTCTAAGTTTGGTGTGGAGGAAGTTTTCAAGGATCAAGAGAGGAGTATGATGCAATATGATCAAGGAGAGTGAAAGCTCTAAGCTTGGGGATGCCCCGGTGGTTCACCCATGCATATTCTAAGAAGACTCAAGCGTCTAAGCTTGGGGATGCCCAAGGCATCCCCTTCTTCATCGACAACATTATCAGGTTCCTCCCCTGAAACTATATTTTTATTCCGTCACATCTTATGTACTTTGCTTGGAGCGTCGGTTTGTTTTTTTTTTGTTTTTGTTTGAATAAAATGGATCCTAGCATTCACTGTATGGGAGAGAGACACGCTCCGCTGTTGCATATGGATAAGTATGTCCTTAGGCTTTACTCATAATATTCATGGCGAAGTTTCTTCTTCGTTAAATTTTTATATGGTTGGAATTGCAAAATGATACATGTAGTAATTGCTATAAATGTCTTGGGTAATGTGTTACTTGGCAATTGTTGTGCTCATGTTTAAGCTCTTGCATCATATGCTTTGCACCCATTAATGAAGAAATACATAGAGCATGCTAAAATTTGGTTTGCATATTTGGTCTCTCTAAAGTCTAGATAATTTCTAGTATTGAGTTTGAACAACAAGGAAGACGGTGTAGAGTCTTATAATGTTTTCAATATGTCTTTTATGTGAGTTTTTCTGCACCGCTTCATCCTTGTGTTTGTTTCAAATAACCTTGCTAGCCTAAACCTTGTATCGAGAGGGAATACTTCTCATGCATCCAAAATCCTTGAGCCAACCACTATGCCATTTGTGTCCACCATACCTACCTACTACATGGTATTTCTCCGCCATTCCAAAGTAAATTGCTTGAGTGCTACCTTTAAAATTACATCATTCACCTTTGCAATATATAGCTCATGGGACAAATAGCTTAAAAACTATTGTGGTATTGAATATGTACTTATGCACTTTATCTCTTATTAAGTTCCTTGTTGTGCGATAACCATGTTTCTGGGGACGCCATCAACTATTCTTTGTTGAATATCATGTGAGTTGCTATGCATGTTCGTCTTGTCTGAAGTAAGGGAGATCTACCACCTTATGGTTAAGCATGCATATTGTTAGAGAAGAACATTGGGCCGCTAACTAAAGCCATGATCCATGGTGGAAGTTTCAGTTTTGGACATATATCCTCAATCTCATATGAGAATAATAATTGTTGCCACATGCTTATGCATAAAAGAGGAGTCCATTATCTGTTGTCCATGTTGTCCCGGTATGGATGTCTAAGTTGAGAATAATCAAAAGCGAGAAATCCAAAATGCGAGCTTTCTCCTTAGACCTTTGTACAGGCGGCATGGAGGTACCCCATTGTGACACTTGGTTAAAACATGTGTATTGTGATGATCCGGTAGTCCAAGCTAATTAGGACAAGGTGCGGGCACTATTAGTACACTATGCATGAGGCTTGCAACTTGTAAGATATAATTTACATGATACATATGCTTTATTACTACCGTTGACAAAATTGTTTCTTGTTTTCAAAATCAAAGCTCTAGCACAAATATAGCAATCGATGCTTTCCTCTTTGAAGGACCATTATTTTAATTTTATGTTGAGTCAGTTCACCTATCTCTCTCTACCTCAAGAAGCAAACACTTGTGTGAACTGTGCATTGATTCCTACATACTTGCATATTGCACTTGTTATATTGCTTTGCATTGACAATTATCCATGAGATATACATGTTACAAGTTGAAAGCAACCGCTGAAACGTAATCTTCCTTTGTGTTGCTTCAATACCTTTACTTCGATTTATTGCTTTATGAGTTAACTCTTATGCAAGACTTATTGATGCTTGTCTTGAAGTACTATTCATGAAAAGTCTTTGCTATATGATTCACTTGTTTACTCATGTCATTACCATTGTTTTGATCGCTGCATTCATTACATATGTTTACAAATAGTATGATCAAGGTTATGATGGCATGTCACTCCAGAAATTATCTTTGTTATCGTTTTACCTGCTCGGGACGAGCAGAACTAAGCTTGGGGATGCTGATACGTCTCCGACGTATCGGTAATTTCTTGTGTTCCATGCCACATTATTGATGATATCTACATGTTTTATGCACACTTTATGTCATATTCGTGCATTTTCTGGAACTAACCTATTAACAAGATGCCAAAGTGCCAGTTGTTGTTTTCTGCTGTTTTTGGTTTCAGAAATCCTAGTAACGAAATATTCTCGGAATTGGACAAAATCAACGCCCAGGGTCCTATTTTGCCACGAAGCTTCCAGAAGACCGAAGAGGAGACGAAGTGGGGCCACGAGGTGGCCAGACTACAGGGCGGCGCGGCCCAAGCCCTGGCCGCGCCGGCCTGTAGTGTGGGCCCCTCGTGCCGCCTCTTGACCTGCCCTTCCGCCTACTTAAAGCCTCCGTCGCGAAACCCCCAGTACCGAGAGCCATGATACGGAAAACCTTACTGAGACGCCGCCGCCGCCAATCCCATCTCGGGGGATTCTGGAGATCTCCTCCGGCACCCTGCCGGAGAGGGGATTCATCTCCCGGAGGACTCTACGCCGCCATGGTCGCCTCCGGAGTGATGAGTGAGTAGTTCACCCCTGGACTATGGGTCCATAGCAGTAGCTAGATGGTTGTCTTCTCCTCATTGTGCTTCATTGTTGGATCTTGTGAGCTGCCTAACATGATCAAGATCATCTATCTGTAATACTATATGTTGTGTTTGTCGGGATCCGATGGATAGAGAATACTATGTTATGTTAATTATCAAGTTATTACCTATGTGTTGTTTATGATCTTGCATGCTCTCCGTTATTAGTAGAGGCTCTGGCCAAGTTGATGCTAGTAACTCCAAGAGGGAGTATTTATGCTCGATAGTGGGTTCATGTCTCTGTGAATCTGGGGAAGTGACAGAAATCTCTAAGATTATGGATGTGCTGTTGCCACTAGGGATAAAACATTGATGCTATGTCTAAGGATGTAGTTATTGATTACATTACACGCAATACTTAATGCAATTGTCTGTTGTTTTCAACTTAATATTGGAGGGGGTTCGGATGATAACCTGAAGGTGGACTTTTTAGGCATAGATGCATGCTGGATAGCGGTCTATGTACTTTGTCGTAATGCCCAATTAAATCTCACTATATTTATCATGACATGTATGTGCATTGTTATGCTCTCTCTATTTGTCAATTGCCCGACTGTAATTTTTTCACCCAACATGCTATTTATCTTATGGGAGAGACACCTCTAGTGAACTGTGGACCCCGGTCCAATTCTCTTTACTGAAATACAATCTACTGCAATACTTGTTTTACTATTTTCTGCAAACAATCATCTTCCACACAATACGGTTAATCCTTTGTTACAGCAAGCCGGTGAGATTGACAACCTCACTGTTTCGTTGGGGCAAAGTACTTGGTTTGTGTTGTGCAGGTTCCACGTTGGCGCCGGAATCTCTGGTGTTGCGCCGCACTACATCCCGCCGCCATCAACCTTCAACGTGCTTCTTGGCTCCTCCTGGTTCGATAAACCTTGGTTTCTTTCTGAGGGAAAACTTGCTACTGTGCGCATCATACCTTCCTCTTGGGGTTCCCAATGAACGTGTGAGTTACACGCCATCAAGCCGCACTACATCCCACCGCCATCAACCTTCAACGTGCTTCTTGGCTCCTCCTGGTTCGATAAACCTTGGTTTCTTTCTGAGGGAAAACTTGCTACTGTCTGCATCACACCTTCCTCTTGGGGTTCCCAACGGACGTGTGTTAATTGCACCCATCAAGAAGCTAGGAAAGCCTTTGATCGGTTTAAGATGCTAGGCTCATGTGTAGATGTTATTGGTACACTTAAAAAAATAGACAAAAACAAACCTGAAAATAGGGAAGAAAGTAAAATACCAATACCTTTCAAACTTGTAGCAATGCATGAAGATTTGGATAGAATTTTGATTGGATTGTTCCTGAAAATTCATTTGATGAAAGTAGTGAATCTAAAAGTGTTGAGCAAGGATCTTCTCAAAATTATATTGATAAAATACAAATTCTTGTTGAAAAGACTTCTCGCATTGATCTTGATGCTTCTTCACTTGAAAATACTTGATGCTAGCTCTTTTTCTGCGCCTAGCTGAAAGGCGTTAAAGAAAAGCACTCTTGGGAGATAACCCATGTTTTATTTCTGTAATTTTTCTTTTTTTGAAAGTCTTGGAAGTTATTACCTCTGTAATAACCTCTCCTTATCATTTTTGTTTTAGTTTTGTGCCAAGAATAGCCTCTAATAGGAAGAAACTAAGATTTGGGGAAGTTGCTATCCTGAAAAGTATTCACAGCCAGAGAGGAATTTTGAGCTGCCAATTTATATGCATATGCCCCAGGATATTATCTAACTTTTGTTAGTTGACCACTTTTCTATTTGAGCAACAAAATATTTTTGAAAAAATCGATCTTTACCTGCTGTTCTGTTTTGACAGATTTCTGCCACAAGTTGCATTTGCCTCTTAATCTCTTTGTTTTTTAGTTCTTTTGATCAAAGAGTTTTTTGAAGAGGTTTCTACAATAGCTAATGCTTTGATAGGTGTTTGATATATGTTATAACTGAACCCAAGTGGATTTGTTATTTTGATTGTACTAATGCTGCTAATAAGAATTGTGTGAAGTTTTGTATGAAGGAAGTTTTCAAGTGTAGGGAGAGAAGAATGATGTAATGAGATGAAGAATGGACAAAATATCAAGCTTGGGGATACCCATGTCACCCCAAGAAATATTCAAGAGGAACAAGCATCAAAGCTTGGGGATGCCCAATGCATCCCCTCTTCATCAACAAAGCAACATGTCATATTTCTATGCGCTATGTTTTTATTACTTCATACGCTATATGTTGTTCTTGGAGCGTCTTTATTTTGTTTTTACTTTAGTTTAGTTTCGTTTTCTGTAGCATATGGTTGGATCGCGGCATATTTGTTTTGTAGAAAGACACGCTCCGTATTAATTGTATAGAACACTCTAGTTTTCGTTGTTATTGTTCTGCGAGTGTTCTAATTTTCTAGTACTACGTTTAGCTCTTGTTCTTTCACTCGAATTATGTTCAGAGCTCGTTAGTATTCTTTATTTATGTATGATTAGCTCTCTGGTCCATTGATTTTCATCTCTAAGAGCTATTTCAAATAAGTTGATTGGTGTTGAAGACGAGTAAAATGTTTCATGCTTATAGTGATGCAAAAAAGAAGCTTGTCTAGACTGTGGCATAGACTTTGGCATGTCATGTTGGATGTTATTCTTGTCATATGCTTAGTATTTATTGTTGTAGCATGACTTGTCTCAAATATCTGAGAGTGCATAACGTGCTATTGAAAAAATCATGTGTTGTTTCCATCATAAAAAGCATAATATTATGGTATTCTCCTTTGATGCTTTATTGGGTTGACTTGGCACATGCTTATACCATGTTATGACTACAACCAGTCAACTAAAGCCTCTATGATCATTTATTTTTGGGATTTCTATTTTCGTGCCCCTGGCTCCTTAGTTGTGCTCAGTTTTCCCCAGCCCCTTAGTTTTTCCTCAGTTTTCCCCAAGACCTTGTCTGAAACCCGAAGAAGGAGCTTGGACGGAAGGAATCCCGTTTAGTTGATGTTGGTTGGTGCATAATGGGAGCCCGAGCCAGCCCGTGCCCGTGCCATTGCTTCCCCTTTCTTTCCCCGCGCCCCATTGTTCTTCTTCTCCGCCAGCGGCAGCCCTACTCCGGCAGGCGGGTGATGTCTAGTTTCTCTTCGACCTCCCGTTCTTCATGGCCGCATTATGGACCCGTGCCTTTGACAAGATGCCCTAACTGCCCACGCCAGGAGCCTCTGAAGCGGACGATCTGTAAGACGGACGAGAACGGCAACCGTGGACGTGAGTTCCTTGCATGCGAGAGCTTGCCATATAGAGAGGGGGATAAGGTTAGATCTCGCTCCAATTTCTCTGTTTTCTCTCGATTTTCTTGCTATTCCCTCGAATTTGGGATTTAGGGTTCCCGTTGTTGTTTTCAGATCCTGAAGAAATGCAGGCATTTCGAGTGGATCGATGTGTACGTTCGGAGGCTTCAATTGCAGGAATGAATTGGCGCTATTGGGGAGCGCAATTTGGGAGGGGGGACTTGCTGTAGAGAATGCGGCGGAGAGAGGAGCCGTTTCGATTATGCCTAATGCTCCCAATGTAGGACTGGAGGAAGTGAAGGGAGAATTGAAGAAAATGAACAAGCAGTTTAGGCAGCTGATCGACTTGAAGAAGCAAGCTAATCTGATGGCTGGTTGTTTTTTCTGTTGTATAATTGCGATCGGATTCTTATCATTGCTCACCAGGCACTAGAAGTTGTTATAAGGGATACCTTGTTACAAATTCATTATTCAGTTACATGTACTTGTAGTTGTTTTCATAGTTAGTGTGTGCATTCACCGAAATTACCAACTATATTGGAATGCTAAAGAAAGTTGATAATTAGGGCTCCCAATAATCTATTCACCAAAATCCGCAAATATGTATGCCTCATGTTTATACAAAAATTATACCACTTTTGGGCCGTTTCAAATTACTAAAACTATATGCCAAAACTATATCCCCTAAAAGAAAAAGGAAAGCGAAAGATAGTTGATAATTGTTAGAGGGGTGACAATAATGCATTCACCGAAATCCGCAAATATGTATGCCTCATGTTTATACCGAAATTATACCACTTTTGGGCCGTTTCAAATTACCGAAACTATATGCCAAAACTATATCCCCTAAAAGAAAAAGGAAAGCGAAAGATAGTTGATAATTGTTAGAGGGGTGACAATAATTCATTCACCGAAATCCGCAAATATGTATGCCTCATGTTTATACCGAAATTATACCACTTTTGGGCCGTTTCAAATTACCGAAACTATATGCCAAAATTATATCCCCTAAAAGAAAAAGGAAAGCGAAAGATGGTTGATAATTGTTAGAGGGGTGACAATAATGCATTCACCGAAATCCGCAAATATGTATGCCTCATGTTTATACCAAAATTATACCACTTTTGGGCCGTTTCAAATTACTAAAACTATATGCCAAAACTATATCCCCTAAAAGAAAAAGGAAAGCGAAAGATAGTTGATAATTGTTAGAGGGGTGACAATAATGCATCCACCGACAGAGAGAGAGGGGTGGCCACGAAGAGACGGGGAGGGGTATACTGCCCGTTAGATCAGTTGATCAACGGTTCGTGGAGTCGATCCGTGTGACAACGGCTCAACCAATCAGGATAAGTTTGGGCTTCTGAGAGCATTTGTGATAGAACTTGAGGGCAAAACTAAGTAGTACTAACAATCTAAGGGCACATAAATAGTAAATAGACTAAGGGATTCAAACAAAAAGAATTACAAAATAAAAAATGCGTGTTTTGTACAATATAATTCATATTGGGCTACATCAAATTATTTGCAATTCAAATATACATGAGTGTGACAATTATGGCATCATTTAGACAAACTATGTTTTTGGGGAAGATGTTTTGCAAAGGGGTTTGAGTGGAAAACCATGCATCTTCATAGCTACACTAGTGATTCTGAGAAGTGGTAATTTGTGGTAAAACTTGATTTATATATGTTTGTTAAGGTTTTCTTGGTGGCAGGTTGCGTAGGAAGACTCCATGAGTAGGTGCCACTATGTTTTTATTTTTTTGAATTTTTTTGCGCATGAAATGACTCAATTAGATATGTTAATCTCATTTGTTGACTCTCTGTTGACTAGCTACTTGAGGGTAAAACTGAGTATATTGCACTTGCCAGTCTAAGTACTCGAGGGGAAAAATGAGTACAGATAAAATTTCTGTATAAGGCCCGAGGTTATAACTGAGTACACCAAACGTCCCAGGGTTAGACTCGTGTCGCGGTGCACGCTGCAGCCGTGCATAGCGGACGCGTGTTGCGGTACACGCCACCTTCGTCTTTATAGAGCCCTTTTTCTCTCCCTCGATGCACTTTCTCACTGCAACTGCCTCTCTTGTCCCATCATCTTCTCCACAACCGAAGAAAAAACCCCGAAGAAAACCACCGGCGATGGAGAAGAATGAGATGCCTATTGTCGGCGCATCAGCCGCCGGTGCATCGGCCGCTGCCCCCGTCCAGGCCCCTGTCGCTGCTTCCAACGTAGCAGCCGGCGCATCAGCCGCCGGCGCATCGGCCGCCGCCACCGTCCAGGCCCCCGTCGCTTGGGACCCGTACGAACCAGCGCCGTACGTCGCGCCGGAGAACCCCTACGACACCAGCATCGTCAACGACGAGCCGGAGGTAACCCTTTGCTTCCTTGTTCTTATCCCATTTCAATCCTTTTGTGTTAGATCTAGCGTTATTAGGGTTCGTCTGTTCCTAGTTCAATCCATTTGTGTTAGATCTAGCGTTATTAGGGTACGTCTGTTCCCTAGTTCAATCCATTTGTGATTTGCTTTTGTTTAAGATTTGTGCCGATGATGATGAATATTTGGGCACAAATTGATTCAGGGTTTGGTCAGTAAACAATTGGTGTGTACAAATTTGTTGTGCATGATCTTTGGTTTACTGACTCAAATCCTGGATATAAGTGTGTCCAATGTAACTGAGGCTACCTCTTTTTTTCGAGCCCATATTATCATGCATGATCTTTGTTCACTCTCTGTTCCATCATCGTTGCAATTGACTCCGTGTTTTTTGCACGATCTTTGGTGCTACGTGACAGGTGCAGAGCAGCGACGTCGACAGCGACGACGAGTCCTTCCACACCAAGACTCGTCACGTCCTCAGGAGGCTGCAGTCCGGCCATTACGATGGCCCCTTTGCTCGAGGCATTTACAAGTGCCCCTTCTGCAACAGGAAGCTCCGCGCCACCGACTTCAACTGCCTGGTGAACCATGCTGAATCCATTGGCAGATGCGGCGCTAGAGTTGGAACGACGGTGAACGTGCATGCGTTCATGGCCAAACACAAAGCACTTGGGATTCACCTGCGCAACCTCCAGGCGAGTCACAGGCGCAACCTGGAGGCGTTGAACATGCCTACTGCACTCTCTGTATGTGACTACTCTATCTGTAGAGCAGCTTAAATTAATGTAAAATGTAGCTTATGTTGTAGGGTTCTATCGGTACTACGGTTGGATCTGTCGTGAACATATCTATGCTATGTTGGCTGCTGTATGCAGCTTATCCTATATTTTTTCTGGATTTGTGCCCTAGATTTCCTACCTGATTGGGTAAAAACGAAGGCATAAAGAAATGAATGTCGTTAAATACAGAAGGAGAAGCTGCTCTAGATTTGCTACCAATTTGGGCTATCAAATATGAATGAGATCAAGCGAGAGAGAGGAAAAAGGTACATTGAAAACTGCTAATCTGGGCGAAAGAGATAGAAACCACTCGTGCCCACGTCCCGGACCCACACGGCTCCACACGCTACAGCCCCACACGCTACGGCCACACACGCTACGGCCACACAAACATGGTCTCGTCCTGTCCCACGCGGTTCCTTCCTACCAGCCCCACACGACGCGGCACCACAAACGACACGACCCCACTCGTCAGCACGGAACGGTCAACTTAACGGAATCCTGCCGTCCGAGCTCCTTCTGCGGGTTTCAGACAAGGTCTTGGGGAAAACTGAGGAAAAACTAAGGAGCTGGGGAAAACTGAGCACAACTAAGGACCCGAGGGCACAGAAATAGAAATCCCTTTATTTTTTGACTTGTAATATCACTTTATGCTTTGATTGATAATGTTTTGTCGCTATGCATGATTATGGCCATTATTGCTCTCTTTAGTTGGTAGCTCCCAGTCTTTTGCTAGCCTTCGTCTGTACTGAGTATGAGCTCTACTCGTGCATCCAACCACCAAAAACCAAAGTTTACCAATTGTGTCCAACATTATTGATATTCCAAGTATATTCATCATGTTTTTATTTATCTCCCAAATTAAATTTTTGAATGAAAAAATTAGATAGTAAAGCTCTCACGAACCTGATGGCACATTTACTTTCTTGCACTTAATAAACTTGATCATTGTGACTATCTTATGAAGTTTATATGTTTGCAAATTGCGAGTTGGGAGTTAGCATAATCATGCTTTCATGGGGAACACTTTCAACATTGCACTTATTCATATTTAGTAGATGTCATGTTCTTTTGTTTATGGATGCCTAGCGATGCGAAATAAAATAAAAACTTGTAAGTCCATGGATTTTGTATATGTTTTAGAGAAACGCCTGGGCCGCTAATCTAGTCCATGCCTCATTCATGGTGGAAATTTATAGCGAACCATAGTGAACATTCTATGAAGATTTTTCAATAAAAGCTATACCCATAGTAATTAAAAAGATTGTTGAGATGCTCATTGTCTATTTGTCTTGTCATTTTGGCATGGGATTGCTCCTACGAGTGTACTTCCATATCATGGGGCAGGAGGTACCCCGTTGGCGTTCTGGATGATACATATATACTTACAATGACAAGAACTTATTTGGGGCCTAAGTTGAGTAGCATGAGGTTTAGGTACTCAAATTCAAGGGGCATGAGATTTTCAGCTTGTGATTTGTCTAGCATATAGCTCATATTTTCCATCTAGCATATAGGGTCAATGAGATCTCAAAGCTAATGAGTACCATACTTTTTGGAAGATTTATAAAGCTTGTTAATCTTGCTTACTATGCAAAGATTCTTTCTTTTACTTTTATGTTGAGTCTTCATATATCTTCTTCTTTATGCACCAATTAAGAGAGCGTAGTTGTCATTCTTAGTGCAATGTGCATAGTTCCAAAATTATTATTGATTGATTCATGATTATGCTATTGCTTGTTTTTAAATTACTTGTATCTAGTCAACCTTTGAACTTTAAAGGTGTCCTAGCATTTATGTTTTGCTATTTCATAAAGTACATGTTGAGTACCAATTTGCTATGTTTTCTCTATGCTCATAAACAAACAGTTGCATTTAATGCACTATTATTCATGATCCTTTGTTTGAATTAATTCTCATGTTATAACATAGTTGCTAAGTTATATTGTTAGATTTATATCTATCATGCCTATGTTTAGAGTACTTTGATCCTAGCTCACAATGCTTTACAATAACTTGATCAAGATTGTGTTGGCTTCATCTCACCTTAAAAATTATTTTGTTATCACTTACCTACTCGAGGACTAGCAGGAGTTAAGCTTGGGGATGCTGATACGTTGCAAATGTATCTATAACTTTTGATGCTCCATGCTTGTTTTACACCAATTCATATATGTTTTGCTCACACTTGGTTGCACTTTTATACATTTTCCTACACTAACCTTGTCGAGGGTACTCCTCGGCAATGCCCTCCGATTGGGGCTTAGGGTTGATGGAATCCTGTAGGCTGACACGAGACATCGGTTAACAGACAAGCGGGGAGAGCAATTTACCCAGGTTCGGGACCCTCGATGAGGTAAAACCCTTACGTCCTACCCTTCTGATCTTGATTATGAAAATATCGGGTTACAATGGGGTGCCAAAGGTTTCGGCTGTGATCTCGTCGAGAGGCTAAGTGCTACGGCGACTTAACTCTAGACTTATGGTGGCTAAAGTTGTTAAGATTGATTGTGTCACTCGGCAGCCCCTCTCCTGGCCATATAGGGGGCCAAGTTTCAAGACATCTGTCCGGGTACGACTAGGTTTACAAAAGGCCTAGCTCTAAACTTTCCCTGTTCGGCTCCTCTACGTCTTGTTCTCCAAGGAATCTTCTCCGGCACCGCCCTGGTGGCCCACCTTGCCATCGGGTGTCTTCATGGGCCTCCAATTGGGCCGTACAGGATAGGGCAATGTCGGTTACCCGAAGGGTAATGCCCACGTCAGTAGTCCCCGAGTGTCTAGCCGAAGATATTTCGGGTAGAGACTAAATCATGCCTCCACCGAATGTTCTTCTCCCTTGATTGTTCTTGTCCATCTTGTAACAACATCATCTCCTTCTATCGGGTGCGCGTCTAGCGCTCCCGATGGGAGTAGCCCCCGAGTCTAGGTGCGGATGCTTGCGATCCGTGCGTAGACTCAAGTTGTGCTACTCGAACATCTTCTTCTGCCGAAGTTTTCTGCAGGTCTTCATAGGTCACCCGATACATTTGTATCGGGGCTTGTATTTTTCAGTAAGGTTTTAACGCGTAAAGGATATTGAGTAACATGTCCAGCTTTGCTGGTTAACTGCCGATGGCAAAACAACGTTACCCTACACAGAATCAAGTCCCCGGGCATGATCCTGGAGTGCAAAAAAGTTTTATCGGGTGCGCGTCCAGCGCTCCCGATGGGAGTAGCCCGCGAGTCTGGGTACGGGCGCTTGTGACCGGGTGCAGACTCGAGCTGAGCATTCCATCCTTTTCTTCAAATATTCCTTCACAGGAATATCTTCGAGTTCATGTTTATCGGGTGCGCGTCCAGCGCTCCCGATGGGAGTAGCCCCCGAGTCTAGGTGCGGATGCTTGCGATCCGTGCGTAGACTCAAGTTGACCATCCGATGCTTTTCATTTTTCTTCGGATGCTTTCGGCGGGCTTCACGACGTCACTGATAACGTAATCACTGCTGCAATTCTGACTGACAGGACACGACCCGTTGGGCCCATCCTACTTCTGCGTGGTTCTGTTTTAAGAAATGACAGCTACTCGCGTACAGTTACCAAGGCGTCTCCTCGATTTCTGCGATCAATGATGAAAAGAGGGTCCTCTTAATGAATTGGAAACAATGACACGTGCCCACTCATTCCTCAGGTTTCCTTGCGCTTTATAATCTTTCGGAGCACTTCTCCTTCTTCCATCTTCTTCACTCATAACCGCTGCGCCGCCGCCGCTTCCAGATCTTCCCCAGATCCAATAATGGCGAAGAAGAAGAACTCCACCGTCGCCACCAGCACTGTGAGCAGCGGCGCCGCCGCCAAAGCTTCTCCAAATCCGCTGAAGAGAGGCGCTCCAGATGCTCCACCTCCAGCTCCGGCGCCGCCAGCGCCGTCAAGCTCCACGGCTGGGCCCAACCCCGGAGATTGGTCGGCGTCTACCACCACAAAGCATGATGAAAAGAAGGCTCGGAGCCTTGGATTAATTTCTTCCGACGAGGGGAATGTCATTCGCCCAGGTGCGATTTCACGGCCCAAGCCTCCCGCTGGTTTTACCGTGATGTTCTTGTCGTTCTTGTACCGAGGTCTCTCACTCCCTGCCCACAAATTCCTTCATCACCTTCTTCGAATTTACGAGATCCAACTATGGCAGCTAACCCCCAACTCAATCCTTCACCTCGCTATTTTTATCTCCCTTTGCGAAGCGTTTTTGGGCATTGAGCCCCACTTTGGGTTGTGGAAGAAAATTTTCTTCGTGAAAAGATACAACAGTAACGGCGGATCCTTTGTCATTGGGGGAGTTGGGTTTGTCGCTCGCAAAGAAGTTAACTACTTCAACTTTCCGATGAGAGAATCTGTGCAAGGGTGGAGACTGAAGTGGTTCTACATTAGGGACTCTTCAACAATCGATCCCAGCTTCCTCGCTTCTCCGATGTTCTCGAAGCCAAGCCTAAGCAATCTTGGAAGAATACCCTTTCTCCCGACGAAAAGCCAGCAGTCGACAAGTTATTTGATAGATTTCTTCGGATCAAAGAAGCCGATGGCCAGACCATGATAGGTACAGAGGTAGCCGCTGTGTTCCTGAAGTGTCGAGTTCAGCCGATCATGGTTAGGGCTCATCCGATGTGCTTATATTCGGGTCCCAAGGACGAGACTAGGATAAATATCGCCGAATTATCAGAAAAGGAACTTCTTGATGAAGTTCGGCGCCTCACTCTCTTCAACCAGGAAGATTCAATCCCGCTGATATCTTCCCATCCACCATTTGATGCTGATCATCCGCCAATGGAGGTAAATTTTCCTCTCCGTACTCTTATTGCGTTGTTTCCCTTGATCAATGTGACTGTCATTGTTCTTACTTGTTTTACTTCGACAGATCCCCATAGCTCCTGAAGATTTGCGACACCTGCCGAACGATACTTCTGAGGGAAGAGATTCCTCAGCCCCTGTAGGATTTCATACTGAAGAGAACGCAAGCCCTAAGGATGAACGCGGTGATCCGATGAACTCTGAAGCTGACTTTATCAATCCCCCACCTCCAGCCAATGATATTAGCGACACGGCAGGGTCAATGCATGATGACGACGTTGATCGTGCTGCCTTTATTGATGCAGCTGCGGAGGAGGCCGAAGCGTCGCCTTTGAAGAGACCGTCCGGCGGCTTTGCCGACGAAGATGATCTCTTCGACCTGTAAACCTTGCTTCCTTTCCCAGAATTTGTGTTCTGTCTTTGTCATTCACATTCTCTTCTTGACTTTGCCAATTTTCTTTTTCGCAGCGATGAAGGTTTCATCGAGCCTCCATCCAAGAAGGCCAAATCTGGCGCTGTTCTGCCGAATCATGCAGCTTCCGAGGCTTCGGCCCCTGCTGTAGCCCCCGCGGCCCAGATATCGACTGCTTCCTCCCTTTCCAAGGGGAAGGATACTCCTTCGATTGTCGCTGCCGCAACTCCTTCTTCAGGGAAACCTGTAAGCCTTTTTTCTGTCGCAACGCAAGCTTTCCTGAATGAACCCTTCATCAAATATCTGTTTTTCCTTTTTTTCTTAAGGATTTGCGAGCTGTAATATCTTCCTTAGAGACTTTCACCTCCCAATACACTTCCCTGGAAGCCGACAAGGCCCAACTGCAAAAAGAGGTCAAGTCTTCTTCCTCGAAGTTGGAGGGCGCAATAAAAATAGCTACCGGGGCTTGCCAGGAAGTCGACTCCCTGAAGGAGGAGCTCGAGGGGCTGAAGAAGAGGTTAAAGGATGAAGAGGCATCCAGCCTAGCCGCTGAAGCTTGGGCGATTGAGAAAGATGACCTTCTTCGCCAATCTTCCTTGGCTTTGCTCAGTAATTCCCTTTCTGCTTTCCTGTAGATTATTGCTTTGCGAATTCAATTCTTTGTTAATGAACTTCTCTTATTTCGTTCTTCACAGAGGCTGCCGATATCCCTGCCGAAGCTCTGGATAAGCTTCCGGACAATTCCCCGACAAGCGCTCTGTCGTTGACTCTTGCTTCTCACCAGCTCACGCATGACCTCCTCCAGAAGGGCAAGGGAGCCATGACGCGGATGCAGTCGATGATATTCCCCAAGATTAATCAAGACAAGACTTTGGGGCAGCTGATCGACGCTTTCGCCGTCAACACCAAGGAGGTTATCGAGGTATTCAAACGTACTTCGCGTACCTATGGCGTCCTCCTAGCCTTTCAACTCATGATGGGTCATGGCAATATTGAAGAGATGTCCAAAGAGTTGCCGAAAGAGCAAGACGGACAATTTGTCTACCTGGGTGTCTTTAAAACCTCGGCTCTCAAGTGTGCTCGCCAGCTTCTTGAGCTAGTTTCCGCAAAGAAATCATCAGCTGGTCCAAGCTTGTCAAACCAGACCCAGGCCCCCTGATTCTTGTAACTTAGTTTGATTAAAACAATAACCTGCCGTAAGACTTGTATGGTTGTAATAAATTCCATGCTGGCAATGTAGCCAGTGTACTCTTATTATGACATTTTCACTTGCACTCTCCCGATGGGAGTAACTTCTGATGCTGAATCCAAACAATCCATCATGCCCTTTAACAATGTTTTGCAGGTTTTCCCCGTGCCTGCATTTGTTGATGATTCTTCGGGTGCTGTCTCTGAGAGTGATCGACTCCAGCGGATGAAGGATCGGATCACACAGATGGAAAAGGATATGCGCAGTACTTATGCCTTGGCTGCTATTATCAAAAAGAAGAGCGAGCTTGCAGCTGATGTAGAGCGCTATGCTCTTACTGAATTACATAGGGCCACAGAAAGTTTGAACTGTAAGCCCCCTTGTCCTTCTGCTCCTTGTTTTTCTACGAGATGCATCGTCTAAACTTCCCTTGTTTCCTTTGCTAGTCATAGCTCTGAACCCTGTTGAGGAGAACAAGTGGATTCACGAGCGTGTGAATGCATTGACTCAGCTATCATCATCGGATGAGGTTTTCTGGAAAGAGCACTCGAAGGCTTCGGCTGTCGCGAAGTTCCAAGATCGGGTCCAGCAGGTCCATCGCTTCTTCGACAAGTGCTACAAAGGGCTGAGAGTAATATGGAAGACGACGTTCCCTTTGAACGCGGTCCCTCCCACGCTGTTGACTTTGATGTCAGAATTTAGTAACACCAAGAAAATCCGAGACTTGGTTCGAGCTCAACTTTTTGCAGGAGCTAGATTTACACTTTCCCTCGTCCTCGTGCGTTATCCTTCGGCAAACCTGCTAGCAATTGCCAATGCGGTGGGCGATTTGGAGCCGCTGTACCCGAAGGTAGGACTGCCTTCCAATATAATTGTTAACAGGCTTGAAGAGACCTCGAAGGCATCTGAAGAAAAAGAAACTCCACAAGGATAATTCAGAATCGTGTCCCTATTGTAAATAGAATACTTGATTACTTACTACATCCGAGTGTTTGAATTGTTAGGCTTAAACTTTTTTTATCGATAGGTGCATATACATGCACTTTTACCATGTTAATGCCGTTGGCACATTTTGGGGGAGAAAATCTTAATTACTCGTTTAAGCGCATCTGTGTTCGTTGGTCAGCAAATTATTTGAGTGATCAGCTCGTGTTGCGGGTCTCGCTAAACCCGTTGTATGTGCAACTTTGCTTTCAACCGATGTATGACTTGATAGCAGCTCCCGAATATATCGGTAGCACTAGTTCTGCCGATGACTCTGTTGTTCTTTGATACTTCCATAAGTAAAGTACCGAACGTGGGTCGTTAATATACGTGTTTCTTGATCCTTGCTATTTGCGGCACTCTTTGAGGTATCTATAGCAAAGGAAAAGAGCAGGGTCCCCGTTGATTTTGCATCTTTTAGCACTCATAATTTCAGAGGCTTTTTTGGAGTGCAATCTTTGGACGTGTTCTTCATCGCACCAATATTCGCCGAAATACGCAAACAAGGTTCATGATGATGTGTTTCGAGTGTTCCGAATTGCTGCAATGCTTTTAAGGAAACAAAACTTAAGTTCTCATTAATAAAGTAAGCAAGAAACTAAGGGACGAAAAAGGGCCCTGTTGAAAAGAGAAAACTAAATACTATCTGTCCGCTTAAGCAAGAGGAGGGTTCTTCTTATCTTCTAGCTTGTCTGTCGCGTCAGCGATTTTGGAAGCGTCATTGATTTCGCCAGGAGTCCCGGCGGTGATTGCCAGTGTTTTGTTTTCTTCTATGACTGCTGTGCCATCAGCTGCCGAAGTTTTCACTGTCGAAGCTTCTAGGGCAAGATCGGCTGGCTTCTTCTTCATCTTCCTGACGCGTTCATCTTCCTTACTATCGTGTGCCGACGATTTTGAGGGGGATCAACAGCTTCCTGCATGAGCCCAAACTTTACAGCGATCCTCTGAAAATCGCGATCACAATTATCCGAGCGTGAAAACTTCCATAGACTGCGATGTTTGTCCCGTTGTTCCCAGGCATTTTTAGCTTGAGGTATGCGTAGTGCGGCACAGCCATGAACTTGGCATAAGCTGATCGTCCGAGTATAGCGTGGTACTGTGATTCCCAATTTACCACCTCGAACTCGATTTTTTCCTTCCTGAAGTTGTCGGGTTTACCAAAGACAACGTTCAGATAAACTTTTCCAATAGAGTACGCCGGTGAGGTGGGGAGGATCCCATGAAAACAAGTGTCTGTCTCTTCTAGCATCCTCATTGTAATTCCCATACTTTTGATCGTGTCGAGGAATATCAGGTTTAGTCCGCTTCCAACATCCATGAAAACTTTGCTCATCTTAAATCCTCCAATTTGCGCCTCAACCACTAACGCAGCATGTCCTGGCTTTGGAATTGTCATCGGGTGATCTGCTCTGCTGAACGTAATGCTCTGAGATGACCAGTCGATGTATTCAGGGATATTAGCCATGATACTTTCCGCCAGGTTGATTTCTTGGGTGAGCTTCTTCATCTCCCTTCTCGAAACACCAGTTCTGTGAATCATGCGCATCTGCCCACGTGGTGGCGGAAAGGATTCGTTGTTGTTGTGAGGCTGAACTTGCTGGACCTGGTGCTGAGGTGGAGGCGGTGGTGGTGATGGCTGCTGCTGCTGGATGAGCTTCTGCATCTCGATGAACTGTCGACAATCTCTGAGCAGATGATTTGACTTCTTCTTATTGTCTTTAGAATCGATGTACGCATGCAGGTAACAGGGAGCATTTATCTGCTTAGCGAAGGGTAACTCGGGGGTCCTCTGAGGTTGTGGTTTGTAGTTGCCGCGGTTCCCAGAATTGCTCCGATTGCCGTCCTGTCGATCATCTCGCCTGTCATCATACCGATCATCTTGTCGATCGGGATATCCGGCGGCTACCAAGTAGTTGTCGTCGTAACTGCGGTCTTTCCTTTTCTTGCGGTGATCCATGCGACCACCCGAATCGTTCTTCAGCTGATCGTCGTCTTCGCCGTCGCTGCGTTGTCATGGTCTCCGTATGTTGTCTTCGCCATCAGCCCAACTGTTGGCGATTTCCATTAACTTGGTTATGGTTTTCGGCTTCTTGCGCCCAAGTTCCTCTATGTAGGTTTCACGTCGGATGCCGTCGCTGAAGGCATCGATTGCTCTGTCGACGGAAACATCTTCGGCAGCGTTCAGGAGTTTGGTGAATCTTTCGATGTATGCGCGCATCGACTCCTTCTGCTTCTGTTGGCAATGCTGTAACTCCTCGATCCCAACAGGCCTCTTGTACGTCGCTTAGAAGTTAGCGCGACAAAAGCGTCCACCAGGTCGTCCCATGATTTGATGGATCCCTTCGGCAGACCTCTCACCCCAGCCCGTGCCGAATCTTCCAGGTAAAGCTGCAGGCACTGCATCGCTGCTATCTGATTTTCTTTGTGTAGGATCACAGTTTGCAGGTAATCGTCTATCCATGACCTCGGCTCCTGCTGCCCGTCATACTTAGCGGCGTCAGTAGGGGTAGGTTTGAACTTCTTGGGTGGCATTGTTGCACGGATCTTGTAGCTCAAGCAGTCAGCCCCCTTAACTCGCCGTCGTATTCCTGGCTTTCTTCCGAGGCGTCGTTGTCGTCTTCCCCCCTCGCGGCTCACCATCGCCTGGCTCTGTCGATTCTGCTCTGGGTAATCTCGTCTCGGGCATCCCTTGAGCGATGCTTTGAGCCGCTAGCTTGGAGCGTGGTTTTTTCCTTTCGTGGGACCAGGTTGTCTCCCAGGATTGCGAGGCTTTCCAGGGCGCCTCGATGGGCTTGAGCCATAGAGCCTTCGGGTCGTTGGTTGATGAGGTACGCCGCAAGGTTGGCAGTTGCTCCTTCGACGGTTTTTGGCCTTAGCATCTCTGCAGTGTCCGTGGTCATGAAGGACTTGGATAGGTTTGATGTTATTTCCCTAGCATCGTCTTCTGAGAGTCTGGATAGCCTTGATCGGTGCTTCCCCGCGCCTTGGCTGCTTCGGGAAGCGCTTCCTCGCGAGCCCCTTCGTCATTCGCTGGATTGTTCTGCCGCGAGTAGACGTCTCTCGAGGGTGGCTTGCTCATTCGATAGCCGTTCCCGATTCTTTTCCAATATTGAGCGGTAGGCATTAAGGGTTCCAACCGAAGTTCCGACGGGAAGCGGTGTGTTGTTAAGTACGGCTGCCCTGGCGGCTACCCATTCTTCCTCCGCGATGGTGTAATCGCTATTATTGTTGCTAGCACTGTTTTCGAAGCTACGTCGCCTGCTAGAGCGAGGGGTGTGATCTCCACCTCCCCCGTTCCTTGCGTTTCCTGTGTTGTTTGCAACATAAACTTGGTGGCGCGCCGTTCTCCAGGTGACTTCCCTGACAACGCTATCGACACTGTCCTTCCTGATGAATACTGGGCGCTGCATATGAACGGTGTGCCGCTCGATCCCAGCCCGTGTCTGGTGTCGCAGTTCAAGCAGTAGTACGAGGTCATCTCTGAAGATACGGGGTTATCGGATCCGACTGGCATCGAAGACGTCGACCGAGGGGTCGATGGCGAGGATGAGTTTGTCGAGTCCGTCAGGCCAGCCGAAAGGTCGACTGATGACGACATGCTTGGCCCCGCGGCCGGTGGTGGTGATTTCCTCGCTAATCTGGGGGCATACGGTTCTAGCAGTCGAAGGACTCCTTCCGCGTTGACGTTGTAGTGGACGCTGCCGAACGTCACCTCCATGTTTCCTTGTAGATCTGAGAAAGTCGAGCGAGAAGAGTCGTTGTGCAGGGTGAACTCATAGGAGCCGAAACGAATCGGGCTTCCTAAGATTGGCGATGATGACGATGATGGCTTCGAGGAAGCTGCCGACGACATGACTGGATCTGACGATGACGGATCTTGTGCCGATAGGGTTCCCACAGACAGCGCCAATTGTCGAGGGTACTCCTCAGCAATGTCCTCTGATTGGGGCTTAGGGTTGATGGAATCCTGTAGGCTGACACGAGACATCGGTTAACAGACATGCGGGGAGAGCAATTTTCCCAGGTTCGGGGCCCTCGATGAGGTAAAACCCTTACGTCCTGCCCTTCTGATCTTGATTATGAAAATATCGGGTTACAATGGGGTGCCGAAGGTTTCGGCTGTGATCTCGTCGAGAGGCTAAGTGCTACGGCGACTTAACTCTAGACTTATGGTGGCTAAAGTTGTTAAGATTGATTGTGTCCCTCGGCAGCCCCTCTCCTGGCCCTTATATAGGGGGCCAGGTCTCAAGAGATCTGTCCGGGTACGACTAGGTTTACAAAAGGCCTAGCTCTAAACTTTCCCTGTTCGGCTCCTCTACGTCTTGTTCTCCAAGGAATCTTCTCCGGCACCGCCCTGGTGGCCCACCTTACCATCGGGTGTCTTCATGGGCCTCCAATTGGGCCGTACAGGATAGGGCAATGTCGGTTACCCGAAGGGTAAAGCCCACATCAAACCTATTAATAAGATGTCACAGTGCTAGTTTCCTATTTTCTGCTGTTTTGTATTTCAGAAAAGTTGTACAGGAAATATTCTCGGAATTGGACGAATGATGACCCACAAGTATATGGGATCGCAACAGTCTTCGAGAGAGGTAAAACCAAATTTATTGATTCGACACAAGGGGAGGTAAAGAATACTTATAAGCCTTAACAGCGGAGTTGTCAATTAAGCTGCACCTAGAAAAACACTAGTAACATGGGTGATGTTAAAGCAGCAGTAATATGAGATCAATGGCAATAGTAACACAGCAGCAGTAGCAGTAACACAGAGGAGATGACACCAGAAAATATTCCAGTGCGTAGTTGACTGTAGAGCAATGATGATGACACCAGAAAATATCCGAACCCCTTCCAGTATTAAGTTGCAAGCAACATACTATCGCATTAAGCAATGTGTATAAAGTAAACAATAGAATTATCCTTAGACAAAACATTGTTGTTTTCTCCCTAGTAGCAACAACACATCTACAATCTTAGAAGTTATTGTCACTCTTACAGAAAACTAGAGGCATGAACCCACTATCGAGCATAAATACTCCCTCATAGAGATACATGTAACTACTTGATCAAGGTAACTACAAGTACCGGAGAGCATGCAAGATCTTAAATAACAGTAGTATGGTAATATGATGAACAATTTGATCACAATTCCACAATTTATCGGATCCCAACAAACACAAAACTGATTACATCATATGGATCTCAATCATGTAAGGCAGCTCATGAGATCATTATATTGAAGTACATGGGAGAGAGAGTACCAACTAGCTACAGCCGAGAACCCGTAGTCTAGGGGGGAACTACTCACGAACCATCATGGAGTCGAAATGGAGGCGGTGGAGTCGATGGAGATGGCTCCGGGGGTCAATCCCTGTCCCGGCAGGGTGCCGGAACAAGAACTTCTGACCCCCGAAACTTGTCTGGACGCTGGCAGCGATGACGGAACTTTTCGTGGATGGAGACTGGATGTTTCAGGATTTTCGCGTTGGAGGCAATTTATAGGCGGAAGGGCGAGGTCGGTGGGCGCCAGGTGGCCCCACACCACCCCTAGGCGCGGGCCAGGCCACGCCTAGGCCTGGTCTGGCCGGCTCCTTGTCCCCCTCCAAATCTCCTCTGGACTCCGTCTTTGTTTCGGTAAAATAGCAAATTCGGCTTTTGTTTCGTCCAATTACGAGAATATTTCCTGTACAACTTTTCTGAAATACAAAGCAACAGAAAACTGGGAACTGACACTGTGACATCTTGTCAATAGGTTAGTTCCGGAAAATGCATAAAAGTGCCACGAAGTTTAGACAAAACATATTGGAGTTGGTGTAAAATAAGTATGGAGCATCAAAAATTATAGATACGTTTGCAAACGTATCAGCCTCTATGGCGGCGGCCGCTGCGTTCCTCTCCTTCTGATTCATGCGCCGTCCGTGACGCTTTGCGGCCTCGACGCCTTTCTTCTCCTTGGACAACACCTTCTTTGCCGTATTCGGCTTAGCGTCCCGGCCGCCGCTAGTGGCACATTTTGCTTCCACTGGAGCTGCGGCCTCCATTGGGGCTATGATCGTGGCTATGGGGGAGTCTGGGCGGCAGCGGGTGCGAGGGTTCCCTCGGAATCCATGGTGACTGTGGCGGCAAGGACGTCCATCGCTATGGCCTGGACTGCTGGCGCCGGTCTACTTTAATTTTTTGCGCGGGGAATCGCCACTGGCGGAAATGTTATCGGCCTCCCTACCACTGACGCGTGGGTCCTACGTAAGTTTCGGCGGACACTCGGCGTGACCGTGCAGCGTCCGCGTAGACGCAAGTCTAGCGCATATTTGAGATAGGTTTTCGTCGCCGCGGATGACCCGATTGCTTTGTGTCGCCCCGTTTGGAGATGCGCTTAGGCGCTCATCATCAACACCCGAGGAAACTTCATATGTCGTAATTGATTCAGCAAAATCGTTTCCAGACAAATACAAGTTACACTATTCATTGCATTATTCCGAATTTACTGAGACTTGATAAAATGTCACTCGAATAAGAATTAGGAAAATACTTAGTATCGACATAACTCGCTCGCAACATTTTCACAATAGCTTTACGTGACACAGGTCCCACGCTCTACTTTTCTCCCTCCTAAAGACCATTATTTTTCGATCTTGACATTAGCTTCGTCAATAAATTTCGCTCATCTCCACCTAATACGCTGCACTACCGCTGTTTCTTTTACTTCCTCGTTCTTAAATACAAGACCACTTTATCTTTTTAGGTAATTTTTGACTAATAATTAGTTTAACTAAATATAAGGTCCATGTCATTTAAAACTATATCAAATCTTTTCAACAGTATATTTTTGAATAACATATAACTTATTAGGGTCAAGGAAGAGGACGGACAACGACTACTAGTCGAGGTCACAGTCGGAGTCGAGTCGGAGGAAGACGAGGCCCTATGTCGCTTTGCGGCGTACTCCTCGTATTTAAGGTGCCTCCTCCGCCACGCACTGTGGAAGCCGCCGCTGTAGCTCCGCCATGTAGGCCTCGCTGGCGGCCACGACCTCAGGGTGCTCCCGCGCAATACGTGTCACAGCCGCGGCTGGGCGAGGGAACAACTTCGGCACCTCGGAGCCTAATAAGGGGAAGTTGAGCTCCCCTCAACTCGCCGCCGTGTAGCCGGACGTTCTCCACGTCGAACGCCCACGCCGCCTACGGGGCGGACTGTAAGGTCCCCAGCAAGACCTAGTGGCCGGTGTTCCGGCCAGTAATCTCTGACAACCATGTCCCCCATGCCCGCTGCTGCACACCGAGGTAAGGACGTGCGGTGGCGGCGGTAATGGATCTGCGGCCACCCTAGATTGGCCCCGAGAACCCTGAGACACGCTACGGATGGGCAAAGGAGAACAACGGTGGGAAGAGACGGCCATCCGCCGTGGCGGGTGGATTTAGGGTGACATAGATAGAATGACTACAGTGCAGTATTTTTAGTCAACGACCGTTCGGCCCAGCATATAAAGGAGAGGGAAGGGAATTATAGTTCACGCTCTGGGCTCCTATCTATAGTTCACTAAATATTTATTGGGGATTGGTTAGGTGCGGCTATGGCCGTTAGAGGAGAAAAAATAAGTCATGTTTGTTTTACAACTTTGCAATTTCTGATTAGTGCCCGTGCTTGGAGATGCAAAGAAAAATGTCGCTCCAACCTTTATTAATCTGCTACTGCCAGTTTGGTTTAGGGTGTTGGCACCACTACCATGTGTGACGAGTAAAGTGCAGAAATTTGTAGTGATAGAAGGGATCCAGAGTTTCAGTATATACAAAATGATTTATAGACGCGGGTTCATTGATTGTAGCTGCACTGTTATATCTTGCTAATTTAATTACTAGAAAAGAGTTTCCTTTTGTCTTTGTCCTCCGCTACCGTGGGACACTAGTGGAAAACAGGGCTTCCGTGGGAGCCTTTTGTCGCGGGCGCGCCTGCACCCGCGACAAACGGCCTGGCCACGTCGCCCCGAAACCATGTGGAGCGCGCAGAGGCTTTTGTCGCGGCCTTTTGTCGCGGACCGTATTACGACCCGCGACAAAATGGGTAGGAGCGACGTGGCCACCCCTTTTGTCGCGGGTCGTAATACGGCCCGCGATAAAATGTCCATGCCTATATATATAGAAGCAGCCAGCCACCCCCCACCTCATTTTTTCCTTGGTGGTGAAGGTGGAGGTGTATGCTAGCTCATTTTTTCTACATGTGCACAAGAGGTGTTTGATGGAATGCTTGTGAGAGGGATGCCACTTGGTTTTATTTGATAAGATTTCTCCTCTTTTTGATCCTAAAAGGTTAGCAACTATTTTCTCGACTATATATATATGCATAGTCCGTACAATACTAATTTTAGCAAGGTGATTGCATCTGATACATATATAATTGTACTTATGATGCAGATGAGTCATCCATGGATGTACGGTAACCGATGTGCTCCCGCTTTCAGAGAGGGCGTGAATTCTTTCCTGCTTGTGGCCGAGGCCAACAAGTCGAAGCAAGGTTTTATGTGCTGTCCATGTCTAAAATGTAAGAACGAGAAGGATTACTCTTGCTCAAGAGATATTAAGAGCCACCTGCTTCGGTTTGGGTTCATGTCCAGCTATAATGTTTGGACCAAGCACGGAGAAGAAGGGGTTATGATGGAAGACGGCGATGAGGAAGAAGATAATGATGAGAAGTACCGATCTATGTTCTCTGAATGCTTTGATACCGCAATGGACGACAATGAAGAAGAAGGAGGTGAAGAACAGGCATCGATGATCCCGTTGATGATGATCTTCGTCGGGCCATTTACTGATGCAAGAAGAGGCGTGGCACGGATAAGGAGAGGTTGCGGTTCGACAAGATGTTAGAGGACCACCACAAATTGTTGTACCCAGGTTGTGAAGATGGGCATAGAAAGCTGGGTAGCATATTGGAATTGCTGAAATGGAAGGCAGAGGTCGGTGTGACCGACTCGGGATTTGAGAAATTGATGATAATATTAAAGAAGCTGTTTCAAGAAATAATGAATTTCCCGTCAAGACATATGAAGCAAAGAAGTTTGTCTGCCCTCTAGGATTAGATGTGCGTAAGATACATGCATGCATTAATGATCGTATCCTCTACCGCGGTGAGAAGTACGAGAATTTGAATAAATGTCCGGTATGTGGTGCATTGCGGTATAAGATCAGAAAAGATGACCCTGGTGATGTTGAGGGCGAGCCACCCAGGAAGAGGGTTCTGCGAAGGTGATGTGGTATGCTCCAATAATACCACGGTTGAAACGTTTGTTCAGAAACAAAGAGCATGCCAAGTTGTTGCGATGGCACATGGAAGAAACGTAAGAAAGACGCGATGGTGAGGCACCCCGCCGATGGTCGGCGGTGGAGAAACATCGGGAGAGAGTTTCCGGATTTTGCAGTGTGAGGCAAGGAACTTATACTTTGGTCTAAGTACAGATGGCATGAATCCTTTTGGGGAGCAGAGCTGCGATCCAAAGACACTGGCCCGTGACTCTATGTATCTACAACCTTCCTCCTTGGTTGTGCATGAAGCGGAAGTTCATTATGATGCAGTGCTTATCCAAGGCCCAAAGCAACCGGGCAACGACATTGATGTGTACCTAAGGCCATTAGTCGATGAACTTTTTGGAGTTGTGGGCCAAACCAGGTGTACGTGTGTGGGATGAGCACACGGAGCAAGAATTTGACCTACGAGCGTTGCTATTCGTAACCATCAATGATTGGCCTGCTCTCAGTAACATTTCAGGACAGACGAACAAAGGATACAATGCATGCACACACTTGTTTAGATGAGACTGAAAGTAAATATTTGGGAAAAAGCAGAAAAGTTGTGTACCCGTTCAATCGTCGTTTCCTTCCGCGCAAGCATCCCTTAAGGAAAAAGGCAAGCATTTCGATGGCGAGGCAGACCGCCGTCCGAAGCCTGTCCCCGTAGTGGTGCTGATATATTTGACATGGTTAAGGATTTAAATGTTATCTTTGGAAAGGGTCCAGGCGATCGACCTGTTCCGAAAGACGATGACGGACACGCGCCCATGTGGAAGAAGAAATCTATTTTCCGGGAGCTAGAATATTGGAAAGTCTGGAAGTCCGCTCGCAATCGACGTGATGCACCTGACCAAGAATCTTTGTGTGAATATTCTAGGTTTTTACGGGCGTGTATGGAAAGACAAAAGATACAAATGAAGCACGGGAGGACCAGGAACTTCATAAAGGACAAACGGCAATCATCCAGGGTAGTTTGTAGGGCCTGCCAGCTACGCTCTTACCAAACAAGAGAAGGAGATCTTTTTGAAGCCCTATTGAGTATCAAGGTTCCGTCTGGTTTCTCGTCGAATATAAAGGGGATAGTAAATATGAAGGAGAAAAAATTTCAGAACCTGAAGTCCCATGACTGTCACGTGCTTATGACACAATTGCTTCCGATTGCATTGAGGGGACTTCTACGTAAAAATGTTCGACTAGCCATTGTGAAGATATGTGCATTCCTGAACGCAATTTCTCAGAAGGTAATGGATCCAGAAACTTTGTCAGGATTACAGGAAGATGTGGTCCAATGTCTTGTCAGCTTCGAGTTGTTGTTCCCACCATCCTTCTTCAATATTATGACGCACCTCCTCGTTCACCTAGTTGAAGAGATTAGAATTCTCGGTCCTGTATTTCTACACAATATGTTCCCCTTCGAGAGGTTCATGGGAGTCTTAAAGAAATATGTTCATAACCGAGCTAGGCCGGAAGGAAGTATCTCAAAGGGCTACGGAACCGAGGAGGTCATTGAGTTTTGTGTTGACTTTCTTCCCGACCTTAAGCCGATTGGTGTTCCCGAATCTCGGTATGAGGGGAGGCTGACTGGAAAAGGCACACTAGGAAGGAAAGCAACGGTGTGGAGGGACAAGATTTCTTTCAATCAAGCACACTACACAGTTCTATACAATTCCAGCTTGGTGGCTCCGTACATCGAGAAACATAAGAATGTTTTACGAGAAATAAACCCGGGCCAGCCCGAGTCCTTGATTACACGTCAACACATGAATACCTTCGGCAGTTGGTTGCAAAGACATCTCATTAATGACCCATCTGCGGTGGAGCAGCTGTACTTGTTGGCCAGGTTACCATCTTCAAACATATGTACATTCCAAGGGTACGAGATAAATGGGAATACATTTTACACGATCGACCAAGATAAAAAGAGCACCAACCAAAACAGCGGTGTCCGCTTCGATGCAACAGACGAGAATGGGCAGACCACCACATATTATGGATACATAGAGGAGATATGGGAACTTGACTATGGTCCCACTTTTAAGGTCCCTTTGTTTCGGTGCAAATGGGTGAAGCTCAGCGCTATACATATCGACGATAAGTACGGTATGATAACAGTGGATCCCAACAATCTTGCGTACCTGGACGAGCCTTTTGTCCTAGCCAGCGAGGTGGCTCAAGTTTTCTACGTGAAGGACATGTCTAGCAAATCAAGAAAAAGAAATCAACAAAAGAATACATCAACCGAGGAGCCAAAGCGCCACATAGTTCTTTCAGGGAAAAGAAACATCGTGGGAGTGGATGACAAGACAGACATGTCAGAAGATTATAATAAGTTTAAAGAAATTCTGCCCTTCACGGTGAAAATTGACCCAAGCATCTTGCTAAATGATGAAGATTCTCCATGGCTACGGCGTAGAAGATCACAACACTAGATGGCGATGTAATAATGTATTCTTCATATATAGTTCCCAAGACAATCTCTACATTTATGTAATAATGAGAACCCTTTCCCCAACACTGTTAGAGGAGACGGAGTCTTTCACGGGCTTGCATGGAAATTTTTCCGAGGAGCAGCTTCCGAAGATGCCGTAGGGCATGTGCACCAACGACATCTTCGAGAAGCTGCGCCACGGGAAATTTCCCAACCCTTTCCTTCATCCATGGGAATGAAACTGTGCTTGGCTTGTTGATCTGCTTGGCAAGGCGTATCGATGCTCCTTTTATAGGCACGGCACCGCTTCTACTTTGTCTTATTCCTTCGACAGGCCATCGTGCGCTACATGATTTATCTCATCGAGCAGTGCGTCCACCCACGCGTCCTTATCCTGCCGACACCTTTAGTCGCGGTTGCAGCCACCAACCGTGACAAAAGGTTACCGACACATCCTTATCCTGCCGACAGCTTTAGTCGCGGTTGCAGCCACCAACCGTGACAAAAGGCCCTCCTAGATAAGCCTCCCCCAGTCTTTTGTCGCGGTTTGAGCCTCCACCCGGGATAAAAGTTTCGCGCGCCACTTCGTTCCCGCCTATTTTCTTCCCGCATTCCCGCCATTTTTCCACTATATATATGTAGGCTTGGACTCATATCTGCAAACCTCATCACTCTCTCCCATGGCTTCCATCGTATGTCTAACACCCCGGGAGGCGGAGGCGCTTTGCGCCTCGAACTACCCCTGCCCGCCCGGCTACCGCGTCCCGACCGGCTGGTTGCTGAGCGTCGGAGGCGTACCGGTCCCTCCTATCCCTCTTGGTGTGCCACGCGAGATGGCCATCACGAACCACTACTATTTCGAGCTCATGCCTGAGCAGCGGAGGAATCCCCAGTGGCATCCCGACTACAGCCCGACTTGGGACAGCTTCTTCATCAATCGGCGTGAGAGGGCGGTTGCCAGGTACGAGGAGGACGGCCCGCCTCCTTCGAACTTCAACGAGGCCGGCCGTCGGATGTGGTGGCGCGGCCGGACTCTCCAGAGCGTCCTGGCCTATCGTGGCCCCCGCCTGCGCTACCCTCAATCCCAGCCCACGCGTGCTCACCCGCCGAGGTTGGACAACCGCGACCCCGATGCTAGCGACGATGACGTCGGCGACTATGATGACCACAGTGGCGAGTATTATAGGGCTAGGCACGACTATGATTGAATGGCTCCAACATTCGAATCTGGCCATGTATCTTAATTTTCAGTTGAGCTCTGTACTTTAATTTTAGTTTAGTCGTAATAAATTTCGTGTCAACCACTTTATTGAACAAACAACCGTCAACGACTTTATAAACTAAATTTAAACTAATAGAACCGACAACGACTTTATTGAAATTACAATAAAATAGATAAATTACTAGTCTAGTCTCAGTCGTCGTCGGAGGTTGTCTCCGTCCAAATGTCATCCCACCGAGGGTCGTCTTCGGTCCAAGTTGTATTCGGGTTCTCGAGCTCGAAGTTGGCGACGGCCCGACGGTGGCGCCTGTTGGACCTGCGTTGTGCCCTAAGGATAGCGAAGAACGCGTCGGTGTTCTCGACGTCGTTGGGGAACTGCGCCCTCCACTGGTGCACAGGGGTGAAACATACCCGACTATCAACGTTTCATATGACGCGAGATGCAAATAGGTATATGGATGTAATATTCATGTTCATTACCTTTTTCTGATCAATATTCATATATAAAACATTTGTATTTGAGTTACCATTCAAAAGTTATTGAAATAATAGTTTTATTAATTTAAAATACAAAAAATAAAGGGTGAAGAGGCCTCTAGATGGGCTGATCCGTGGCACAGCCCATCCAACGGTTCTAGGCCGTTGGATTCCCCCGGCCGGAGCCGTTGGATGGGCTGTGCCGTGGATCAGCCCCAAAGGCCTTTTGTCGCGGGTGGGGGCTTGACGCGCGACAAAAGACCCCCCCTTTTGTCGCGGGTGGGGGCTTGACCCGCGACAAAAGGGGTCTTTTGTCGCGGGTCAAGCCCCCACCCGCGACAAAAAGGGGGTGGGTATAAGAGGGCGGAGCCGCGGGCTGAGCCGCCACCCGCGACTCCTGGAGGCCAACACTTAGCCGATTTTGCGCCGCCAGGCTGCCAAAATTGGCCGCGCCACCGCCGTCTTCCTCGCCTCCGGCCGCCGCCCTCTGCGCCGCCCCGCCTCTTCCTCTCGGGCCGCCGCCGTGCCTCTGCCCGCGCCTCTCGTGCCGCGCCGCGCCTCGGCCGCCGCTGCGCCCTCCTCTGCGCGCCGCGCGCGCTCTCGGCCGCCACTGCGCGTCGTCCTCGGAGCCGCCGCCGCCGCTCGGCGCCTCAACTTCAGCCTCAGGCGCGCGCCGCCGTCTGCAAGCCCGAGGTAGCGCCGCCGCGCCTGCTCGCGGGCGCCCTGCCTTTTTTTCATTTTTTATACTTAATTGTGTTAATTAGTTATTAATTAGTATGTAATGTAATTAGTTAGTTTAGTTAGTATGTAATTAGTTAGTATATAATGTTTAGTTGGTATGTAATTAGTTCGTATGTAATTAGTTTAGTTAGTATGTAATTAGTTAGTATGTAATTAGTTAGTTTAGTTAGTATGTAATTAGTTAGTTTAGTTAGTTTAGTATGTAATGTAATTAGTTAGTTTTGTTAGTATGTAATTAGTTAGTATGTAATTGATTAGTTTTAGGTTGAAAAATGTTTAGTTTAGAAAAATGTTTAGTATATGTATTTACGGTTTTTTAGTATGTGTATTTGCTTTATGGGTTTAGTTTGTGCCGACACCCTCTCTCCACCGACACCGACACCCTCTCTCGCAAACCGACACCCTCTCTCGCAAACTAGCGTCGCCGACACCCTCTCTCTCGCAAACCGACACCCTCTCTCGCAAACTAGCGTCGCCGACACCCTCTCTCTCGCAAACACGCGTCCACCGACACCCTCTCTCTCTCGCGAACACGCGTCGCCGACACCCTCTCTCTCTCGCAAACACGCGTCGCCGACACCCTCTCTCTCTCTCTCTCTCGCAAACACGCGTCGCCGACACACTCTCCCTCTCGCAAACACGCGTCGCCGACACCATCTCCCTCTCGCAAACACGCGTCGCCGACACCCTCTCCCTCTCGCAAACACGCGTCGCCAACACCCTCTCCCTCTCGCAAACACGCGTCGCCGACACCCTCTCCCTCTCGCAAACACGTGTCGCCGATTAGGGTTAGGGTTTGGTTTGTGTTTGATTAGGGTTAGGGTTTGGTTTGTGTTTGATTAGGGTTAGGGTTAGAACATGTACTTATCGATTTAATTCTTTTGCAGAAACAATGGATCCATTCGAACGGGACTTGGAACAGGAAGACATGTTCGCGAAAATAATCCGCGATGGTACAGAAGCCGACCGAGAAGACCGCGACTCCGGTGATGGAGAAGCCCGCGGCTCCGGTCATGGAGAAGCCGACGGCTCCGGTCATGGAGAAGCCGACGGCTCCGGTGACGGAGAAGCCAACGGCTCCGGTGATGGAGAAGCCGACGACGGCTCCGGTGACGAGGTATTAATGGAATTCTATATGTACATATGTATTGAGGCATTAGTATAGAGGCATTAATGCAATTCTATATGTATTCTCTTAGGCCTCCGAAGATAAGATAGAGAAACGAGGCCCGGCAAAGAAGTTGACCAAAAAAGACCAATTCACAATTGAAGCTATATCACCGGAAGGCCAACCGGTGGTACCCGAGAATGTCGGAGTGAAGTTCAAAAATCAGTGCGGAGTTGTGGTTAGAGATCGTATCCCGATCACTGTCAGAGAATGGAACAAGACCAAGAATGTGTCCGAAAATCAGGTTGCCGATAGGTACAAAGACACACTTTTCAGAGACCTCATGGCACATTTCACTTTGCCAGATTTGGGATCGGAGTCTGAGAATGCTAAGCAGCGAGCGCTAGTGAAGAAATGGGCTCTTAAGAAGATGGGGGAACTTTTCCGGGCGTATAAGAACCGGTTATGGAAAAATTATAAGAAAGACAAGAAGCCTCCATTATTCGAGAACTACCTAGCGAAGCAGGAGCATAACTGGGAAGAATTTGTGAGGTACAAAGAATCAGAGGAGGCTGTGAACCTGTCAACGAAAAACAAGAAGAATGCAAGCGAGAAGAAATATCACCATCATACGGGGCGAGGGGGCTACGGAAGAGCCATGCCTAAGTGGGATGCACAAGAGGCTGAGATGGAGCTGAACGGGATCACTCCAGAACCCACGCGAGAAGGATGGGACACTAGGGCTCGAAATTGGTTCCTCGCGCATGGCTGTGAGTATGACATGAAGACAGGGAACATTGTTGAAAGTGACACCAGGGTTAGGGTACCCAGGCAAAAATGGATTGAAGTGACGACAGATATAAAGGCGGGAAAACTAAAGTTTGCTCCCGATAGAGAGAAAGACTTGCTGACGCTTGTCCTCGGTAATCCTGAGAAGGGAGGACGAACAAGAGGGTTCGGCCCTAGTGTTCCGTGGTCGCTTGGGTTTCCGGCCGAAGCGGAGACTTATAGAAGCCGAGCGAGAGCTAAACAACGCTAGCTGGAGGTGCAGAATGACCGGATGGCCGAGTTCCAACGCCGACTTGACCAGCAGCAGCGGGAGCTTCAGCAGCAGCAGCGGGAGCTTCAGCAGCAACAGCGGGAGATAAATGAACTAAAAGGACAGCGCCCGCCAGATAATACCGCTGACATATCTCAGCGACGAGACAGCAGCGTGGCCGACTCGGAGGCCCCTCCTACACGGATGATGATAGATGCCGGTCCTGGCGACCCCTTGGATGGAATCAAGGAGCAAACACCTTGTGATCTCCATGAGGTGTTCAGGAAGGTTTCTGTTAAGGTGGCGGTCGGCTATGTCTTACCGGCATTTGGACCTGAAGGTGAGCCAGCAACATGGCATGGCAATCCGATTCCAGCTGGCTATGCTCGTGTCGGGGTGGATTCAGTTGTCCCGTCGTGGGAGACATTGGAGCTCGATATCCCTGGAGGTGATGGGGGGCTTACACTCAGAGAGGTGCTGGGAGAAATCATTCTCTGGGAAAAGAAGAACATCAGGCTGCTGTGCTGGGTAGCACCTAGTACCGGTCGTCCCAGCAGGTCACCATCACCTCCTCCAGGTGATCGCAGGCCACCATCACCTCCTCCTACTGATCACATGTCGCCACCATCACCCCGTGGGTACGACGTCGACCACGACATCGGTAGTCCATCTCCATCTCCAGCGCCGCCGCCTCCGCCCACTAAGACTCGGAATGCACCCAGCCGGAAGCGTTTCAAGAGTCCTGTCCGCAAGAAGTCGCCCCTCCCAAAAGTACCAAAGGTTCCTCCCCCCGTCCTTGGGATCTTACTGTCGAGGAAAATGCGGCCGCTGTTGCGAAACACAACTATGATCATTTCCATAAGCCAAAACCTCCAGCGCCAGAGCCATACACAGTGAAGCAAATAGAATATGCTACTAGTTTTACGAACACACCATCGCAAAGATGAGTTACACGAGAAGAAGGATGACTATACACGCACTCTTGCGAAGGTAATTGACCAAAAGAAGGATGAAAAGGCTAAGGAGAAGGACATTGCTGGCACGAGCAAATCATCAGCTAGAAGTGCAGCTGAGAAAAAGTCAAGTTCAACAAGTGCACCCCTCAAGGCCAAGCAAACGACAAAAGGCAAAAAGAGAAAGGAAGTTCCCCTCCTCGGTGCTCAGCCCAAACAATCGATCCCAAAGCACTCAAAGTGCTTAATGTTCCCAAGCTGTACCGGGAACATCATGGTGGTATCGATATGGAAGAAGTCTGCAAGGCTAGCGGCTGCTTGTTCGGTTACCGTGGAGGAATTGTCGTCATGCAGCAGATGCTGCAATACCCACCGCTGATATAGCTCCTAAATTTGTCTACGGGGCCGACTTGGTCAGCAGAGAGCAGCTGCATAAACTGCCAACACATATGCGGAATTTGCATCGTGGTACCTTGATGCATGCAAGGAGAACATACTGTACATCGTGGCGAGTATACCATGGGAATTTTACTACCGAAAGGAGGAGATCCATATTGAGATGAAGGAACTCGGCGCTTATTCAATCTAGAAGCCCTCGACAAATCTCTCATGAGTTGCTATTGCTTGTAAGTTGTTAACTACATATAAGTTCATTTTCATTCAGTTCATCTTCGTTTTCATTGCATATATATACTCATTATATCTTATGGGTTCTCTTATGCAAGATCAAGATCAGTGAATGCAAAAGTAATAATATTATCAATGTTGGGTTTGTTGACCCAGATAAAATACATGTTGAAACGGTGAAGCATAAAAGCGAAGAAACGGGGGGAAACCTACTAAGGTTTTTGGGGGAGCAATATTTCTGTGATTCAATATTGTTTCCTTACAACTACGAGTGAGAGTCTTAATGATCTTTTATGCACATTCAATTTTTCTTACTCGATGTTAAGTGTAATTCCTGACGTATATGCATAACATGTGCAGCTTCCACTGGATTCTACTAGACATTCAACCTTGATAAGGGAATAGTTGAAGTAAAAGACCCACTGAGTAGAGGCGTGGACGGGTTCCAGGGACTTGCAGAAGTTGCTCCAAGTGTAATTTCCTTCATCGCCGCGCTTTATCTTTCGTGAGATATCAATTAATTATCCACTCATTCAATCATTCTTTTGCCTGGCAGGGCTTGGCAAGCTTTGAAGAATCTTCATAAGGAGATTACCTTTGCAAAGAAGCTAACATTTACTCCTGTACCGTGCCCCCAGCAGCCACAAGGGACGAATCTATGTGGATACTACGTTTGCGAGTCCATTCGCATGTTAACCACTGAGAAGCAGAACAAAAATAAATTCGACGTAAGCAATAACATTCACAACTTTATTTATTATCATCAATATTTCGTTATCAAGACTGATATAGTCATACTCATCTCATTTTCGTATATAGGTCGACTACATGCGGGACAGACTCCAACCAAAGGAACACGCACTAGGAATCGCGGAGGAACTGGCGGGACTTTTGGTTAGAGAAGTAATAAACAACAAAGGCTTGTTTAGTCCAAATAGATGCTCTACCTCCAAATAGACGGTCGTTAGTACCGCTTGTCGATCGTGAGCTCCATGTATATATGTAGGGAATCTATGAATATGTGTAAGGGGAATCGACTTTTGCTTCCAATATTTGTTTGATCGATCTATATATATATAATGAATGAACGTGTACAACTTCTAGTAGCGTACAAATATATGCAACTTTTATTTTCGAACGAAAAAAATGAAATAACAGGCGGTCGGTGGCGTGGGGGGAGGGTGCTTTGCACCCTCAAACCCTAAAGCAGCAGCGTTGTGCGCGCGCCACGTAGAGTGCCTTTTGTCGCGGGTGGTCATACCGCCCGCGACAAAAGGGCCTGTGCCGTGCGCGCCCCGCGGCTGCCACGTGGTGGACCTTATGTCGCGGGTCGTAACCGACCCGGAACAAAAGGCCTCCCTTTTATCGCGCCTTGCTTGTCGCGCCTGGCCGCCCGCGACAAAAGGCCCTTACCACCCGGATCAAAAGGCCTGTTTTCCACTAGTGGGATCCACCGATTCTGGAAGCAGCAGCATGACAGGTCCATTCCAAGGCCAATGAAAGAAGAAATAAAAATCACGGCAAAAACACCTACTCCTATTGAGCTGCTAGCTATCTAGAAATAGACGTTAGCTCTAAGTGGTGGTGTGCCGTCCATGACACACGATGTGACGTGGATAGTGTTGGCCTGCGCGACACCACGCTAGGTTGGTCTCCATGGGAGAAGAACGCTTTGGGATTCTCGCTACAGCCTACAGTTACATATGGACAAGAGGGCCGTGCAGTTGTAGCACCATAGCACGGTGGAATCGCACTCAAATGGCGTGTGCAAACTACAAAGTACGGTTGTACGGTACGTATTCGTCCTATCCAGGTATCCTCTATCAACCCGCCAGACGGGGAAGATTCTTTTCCTGTTTGGGATACACCCCGACATGATTTTCCATATGCTTGTTCAATGTTTATCAAAATTTAGATGTATTTAAATACTATTTAGTTTATAGATATATCTAAATTTAGATCAATTTCACATAATTTATGGTGCGAAGAGAGTTCTGCACCTCGTGAAATCCAATTTGCCTATTTACCATACCATTAAGGTTGCAAGCGGCATCCACAAATTGTTTAGCATAGCACCCGTCGATCTGGATCGAACCAGATTTGGAGGTGGAGGGGACCTCCCATACCGCCAGAGACATCATAAGCATCGAGCTCGAAGAAGAGGGTGTCTCATACAACCATGAACCTCAAGGCCATTGCCATCTCAAGGTTTGACCTTTGTGTCGTCCACACAACCACGGTGGTCGCTGTCGTTGAAGAACTAGGGCAACAACCTCCATTCGCAAAATCCGGTGTCGTCGCCAGATCAAGACGACCGCCATGCCAAGCTGCCCATACGATAAGGGGTTAATTATTGGTTTGCCACTACAGCCCGCGCAACACTCAGTTTTGCCACTAGAGCAGAATGGTTCTCAGTTTTGCCACTAGTATGTGTGTAACGACTCGTTCCGTTAGTCTGCCGTTTCATTCAAGTCAAACGTCCTTGACTCGGCTGTTTCAGGTGGGACCAGGTGGAGACGCGTTTGAAAAGAGGACCGTTGCTAGCCGTTTCACGTGGGACCCACAAGGTTTGACTTTGGGCAGATGGTGAAAAATGAACAAACAAAAAATGGTGCCGCTGGGACTCGAACCCAAGACCGCTATGTTTGGTAGCGTGAAGGATTGCTCTGGTAACCAGTGGGGCAGATGGAAAGATATTGAAAAGCGAATGGAAGAAATCTAGCTATAGATAGTTCTAGTTCGTGCTTGGTTTATATTTTGGAAAAATAATCAAACAAAAAAGGGTGCATCTTTATATTTTTGCGAGGGAAAAATGGTGCATTTATCTGATTTCAAGCATTGCGTGTTTGTGATTTTTTGTTTCATACTTATATGGTATCCTACTTATATTACATCAAAGTTCATACTTGGATCCATGTTTGTGATTTCATGATTCATACACCCTTGATATATTACATCGAAATCATAGAAAACTAAGATATATGAGATGCAAATATTGGTAGCCAGATCATCACGCAAAATAACTTAGATAAATTCGATACATAAGATGCTTAGTTCCACCATTACACGGAAATAACTTAGATAGATATATAGATGGGTACCCTAGATAGATAGATAGATGGGTATCCTAGATATATAGATAAGTTGAGTGACACACGACTTGACACGACTCAACACAGAACCACATACGTAAAGCTAAAAAAACATGATGAGCTTGATGAGAGAACACATCTTGGCCGCACCACCTGCCGCACCACCTGCGCCGCACCACCGTCTTCACTTGTCGTACGGGAGGCAGTGCATAGGTTTCCCGGAGAAGAAGATGGCGTCGCAATCGGTGAAGACGTTGTAGGTGGTGAAGAAAATTGACTCGCAGCCGCACCAGAAGACCTCACCGAGGAGGGCGTACGCGTCAAATCGGTTGGCGAAGGTGACCGTGAGCAGCTTGAGGGCGACGCCTTCACGAGACTCGTTGACGTAGTACATGACGGGCGAGCCCGGTGGGAGGTGGGAGAAGCCCTCGTCGAGGAAGTCTCGAGTGAGCTCGACCTCGGACCTCCACCTCGACTTTGCCCACACACGGAGTGTTTTCTCGACGAGGACGTCCGTCGGATAGAGTAGCTCGGTCCTGGTGCGCGGACGGCGGAAGGTCGGTCCCTTGTACTGCATCTTCGGAGAGGCAGAGAGGCTCGCTTGGGTGCGTGGTGCTTTGGAGAGGGAGAGGAAGAGAGGCTCGCTCGTTTGGTGTGTGGGAGAGGAAGAGAGTTCCCTTATAAAGAGGTTGGCTCATAATTGGGTGGTTCCTAATGAATTAACGCGTGGCTAGCCGTCTTCCAAGAATAATTAAGCGTATTGACGATGGCAAAACTGATGCCGCTGCATCGCTGCGAGAGCTGAGACGATGGCAACGCTGAGACGTTGCGTCGATGCATTAAAAGGCTAGCCAACGGCGAGTGAGGCGTGGCGCCTGCATGGCGCATGCATGGCGCATGCATCACAGGCCTAGACACGCGGGACGGCCCAACGGACCAACGGACATTTCAGTGTTCTTATAGCCCACCCTACGCGTGGAGAAAGGAACCAATCATGTTGAAGAACGAGGGTGTCCACGGATCGGCCCAGAAACCTTCTAGAAGGCTAGATCGGACGGCTGGCGTTACCGCAGTGAACGGTCCACAATGCAAAACAGAGCAACCCACGGATCGGTTCGGTTTCCTTCTAGAAGAATAGGGTTAGCTAGTCAAAGTTAGGTTTGACTAAATTTGACATGAGCATAAAAAATTCAAAAAAAATCAAAAAAATGGAAAACCTTCTCACATAGACTTCTTATGTCATATACTACCCATTCTAGTTGATAAACATGGTCTACATGCTGTTCAACAAAAAAACCATGTGTCTAATGTGATATCTCAAACACTGGGGTACAAGTTCGAGGGTGAAGACAAGTGGTTTAGGGTTTGGAACATGAAAAGTTTCAAAAACCTCACCAAAGCTTCATTTTGGAGTGAATAACAAGGATCCATGCTTAGTTTTACAATTCCATGTTTAAAACTTGATAAAATGATGGTCAAAGTTAGGTTTGACTAAATTTGACATGAGCATAAAAAATTCAAAAAAAATCAAAAAAATGGAAAACCTTCTCACATAGACTTCTTATGTCATATACTACCCATTCTAGTTGATAAACATGGTCTACATGCTGTTCAACAAAAAAACCATGTGTCTAATGTGATATCTCAAACACTTGGGTACAAGTTCGAGGGTGAAGACAAGTGGTTTAGGGTTTGGAACATGAAAAGTTTCAAAAACCTCACCAAAGCTTCATTTTGGAGTGAATAACAAGGATCCATGCTTAGTTTTACAATTCCATGTTTAAAACTTGATAAAATGATGGTCAAAGTTAGGTTTGACTAAATTTGACATGAGCATAAAAAATTCAAAAAAATCAAAAAAATGGAAAACCTTCTCACATAGTCTTCTTATGTCATATACTACCCATTCTAGTTGATAAACATGGTCTACATGCTGTTCAACAAAAAAACCATGTGTCTAATGTGATATCTCAAACACTGGGGTACAAGTTCGAGGGTGAAGACAAGTGGTTTAGGGTTTGGAACATGAAAAGTTTCAAAAACCTCACCAAAGCTTCATTTTGGAGTGAATAACAAGGATCCATGCTTAGTTCTACAATTCCATGTTTAAAACTTGATAAAATGATGGTCAAAGTTAGGTTTGACTAAATTTGACATGAGCATAAAAAATTCAAAAAAAATCAAAAAAATGGAAAACCTTCTCACATAGTCTTCTTATGTCATATACTACCCATTCTAGTTGATAAACATGGTCTACATGTTGTTCAACAAAAAAACCATGTGTCTAATGTGATATCTCAAACACTGGGGTACAAGTTCGAGGGTGAAGACAAGTGGTTTAGGGTTTGGAACATGAAAAGTTTCAAAAACCTCACCAAAGCTTCATTTTGGAGTGAATAACAAGGATCCATGCTTAGTTCTACAATTCCATGTTTAAAACTTGATAAAATGATGGTCAAAGTTAGGTTTGACTAAATTTGATATGAGCATAAAAAATTCAAAAAAAATCAAAAAAATGGAAAACCTTCTCACATAGTCTTCTTATGTCATATACTACCCATTCTAGTTGATAAACATGGTCTACATGCTGTTCAACAAAAAAACCATGTGTCTAATGTGATATCTCAAACACTGGGGTACAAGTTCGAGGGTGAAGACAAGTGGTTTAGGGTTTGGAACATGAAAAGTTTCAAAAACCTCACCAAAGCTTCATTTTGGAGTGAATAACAAGGATCCATGCTTAGTTTTACAATTCCATGTTTAAAACTTGATAAAATGATGGTCAAAGTTAGGTTTGACTAAATTTGACATGAGCATAAAAAATTCAAAAAAAATCAAAAAAATGGAAAACCTTCTCACATAGTCTTCTTACATGGAATTGATGTGTTGTGAACTTATTTGGCCAATTTAGACAAGATCAAAAAAACTTGCTTAGAAATGAGGCCATTTACCCTAACTTTGGAGCTCTTTTTTAGCACATTTTGACATGAGTTCCTCAAAACATGTAATCTCATCATTCCAACATCATTCAAACATAGTTCAAACATGTACTCTAATCATTCCAACATCATTCAAACAGAAATACAACATTATTCATGAACTTTAGTTGGTTCCCACTCAATCATCTACAAAGCGTTGCGGCTTCTTCTTGGTCCTTGCACTTCTTGCCACCACTTTGCTCCTTGTGATCCTTGTGCTCATTGCTTCTTTTCACATTGCCTGCTGATTCTTTTGATGTGACATGGTAGACACCAGCATGTGATGCTCCTAGATTCTTTGCCCATTCTGTCATTTTATCTATTTTTTTCCTTATCTTGGGGCAAATAGTACCAGTCCATGTATCTGCCTCTTTTTGCTTTGCCACATTTCTATGCATGAAACTCTCTACCCTCAAGAATGTAGCTGTTAAATACTACAGAATGATTATTCAGAAGCATGTCACATTTTAGGAAATCATTGAAGAAAGTTTTAATCCATGTATTTGGCTGCAATTCCTCCACCCATGCCCAAGCTTATGCACTGTCCACTTTCATTTTTTCCACATTTATTTCCCAAGTTGGAATATTTGTAGACCTTGCAACTGCCCATAGATCATTCTTCAGAGTTTGCCCTTTGTGTTTCTTTTGAAAATTCTGGTAAACGTGTCTCACACAGTGCCTATGTTCTGAATCAGGGAAAATTTTCTTCACTGCATTGATGAGGCCCTGTAATATAGAGACAATGTTAATCAGAGAATATTCTTGTGAATATGGCAGGTCGACTGAAAAGTTAATTATGCCCAATATAGAGAATATTCTTTTCCCTTTTCTGGCTAGACACTACAGATCAAACTCATGGACTTGTCTACATGTGTTCAGCTAGTGCGCCTTCTGTTCAGCTCGCGTGCTGATGCCATTGTGCTGCATCCTATAAATGGCATCCATCTATTGAACCAGAAATGCAAACAAAGATGGACAATGCCATGAGTTGGAGGAGGAGCACTGGCTCTACTGGTGCCTCTCGCTCCAGAGATGCCTCTCTGTCCAGAAGTGCTTCCATGGCTAGGGCAGACAAGCAATTGCTAGTTTATCGTAGGAGAACCTTGGAAGAGAGGGAAGCTGCTGCTGCAAGGCGCAGGAGGAGGAAGAAGCCTTTGCTAGGCCGAGGGAAGAGCAACAAGAAAATTTGTTACCACTGAAGCGGCTAGGTGAGTGCTTTAGGACTACACAAAGTCATCCAACTTCCAAATGCATGCACCAAAACCTACTCCCAAACCGAGAAGGTACCATGTGTCACCAAATCTTGAAGAAAAGGTGAAGGCTGGAGTTATGTTGTGCTGGCTGAAGAAGGGCATGAAGAAGATGAAAGAGGCACTGAAGATTGGTAGAGGCAAGGACAAGGGCCAAGTTTATCATAGGAAAGGTTAAAACATGGCATGTAGTTTGTCTGAATAAGAATGTTCCTATTTCAGTCATGTAGTTTGTCTGAATAAGAATGTAAGGGCGTCGCCGCCACTAGCCATTTCGTCGAGCAGGTGGAGGGCGCAGTGGCGGAACGAGCGACTACGTCGCAAGACGGAGGGACAGAGCAGGTGCTCTTGGAGGCGGTGGCGGTGGAGAAGGTGTCCACGCAGGACGGCCGCGCGGCGGCGCAGGTGGTGGCGTCGCAGGTGGTGGCATCGCGGATGGTGGTGGGTGCAGTGGGTCGGTGTGTGGTTGTGTGGCGGGAGCAGGGGTAGTTCGGTCTTCACCTATTTGTCATTGCGCGGTCCTACCTGTAAGATCCGGCCCCACTTTCAGTAACGGCAAGAGACGGAAACGTTTGAAGCCTGGCCGTTTGGCCTCGATGGAGCAGCTGCGCCAGAAGCGGTGGCAAAACTGAGCACCATTCTGTTCTAGTGGCAAAACTGAGTCATGCGCGGACAGTAGTGGCAAACCAATAATTAACCCTACGATAAGTATGTCGCTCAGCAGCTGCCGTTGGGATACTTCCACGAGTAAGATCTCATCGTGCATGATCAACGCCACACCGCCCTGCACGAGGACGACCCCGGGCGAAAACTGGTACCGCCCCTTGCATAGTCGATGTCGCTCAAGCTTCGCCAACATAGACCCTCTGGCAGGAGCGAGGAGAAAAGGATGGAAGTGGATGTTTCGACGGTAGCATCGGCTAGGGTTTCTCCATGGGCCGGCCATTAGAGCAACACGGGGGAGCTAATTGGTACAAGTCACTAGTGGACAGGGACAGGTCCACTACGGGAGCAATTCCCTCGGTTGTTTCAATGTAGCCATAATACATAAGCAATAGTAGCAGGGGTTAGGGACGCCGAGGGCTGGCTGATTAGATTTAGAAGGACCTTTGGACTTGCGGAGACGGTGGAATGTGATAGTGTCTGCATGTTCTTCGATTTCCATCCCTTTGGGAGGGAATCGGTGAGGTGACTCAGTCCTTAGAGGTCTCGGGAGAGTTCTCAACTAGATCTATCTACGGGAGACTATCGCAAGGGGTGGTAGTCACACACTTCAAGGATGTCTGGAGGACTAGGGTCCCTCCTAAAATCAAGGTTTTCCTGTGGCAACTCATTAGAAGTAGCTTACCCTTCGGGATCTAGGTGGCTAAGCGGAATGGACCCTATAATGGGGACCGTGCTCTCTGTGGGGAACAAGAGGATTGTAACCACATCTTCTTTTAATGTCACCTAGCGAAACTGGTGTGGGCAGGAGCTAGGGATCTCCTACATTGCGATTGGAACCCGATAGGGGCTGGACAGTTTCTTCCAGTCGTCCACTGGTCCTTTCGTAGGCTAGCTTGATTCACATTCACGGCTCAATGTTAGGCACTCTGGAACATTAGAAAAAAAAATCGAGGATGAGGTCTCGAGCTTGACGATGGAGCTAGATGACGACGAGATTTGTCATTGTACTATGGGATTACATCCTCCTCTTATGCTCCCTGTATGTGTTGTCGTATGCGTGGTTGCAAAACCTGTCATGACTTATTGTAACGATACTATGGTTGCCGTATGACTTTATATATAAAACCAGGCCATTGACTTTATGTTTAAAAATTGGTACAATTCATTTGATCACTTTTTTTTTCTCTCAAAGTTGGAGTTTATTTATTTATTTATTTGTCATGCTTTCATTTTAACCTCGGTCACTGCCAAGACACAAAAGCTGACACGATCCTAGTTAGAAGTAGGAAAATACCTGTGGCCATGAGCCTCAAGGCGTCCCGTCCCATCGTCACGACGCATGCAACTTTTCCCAAGATCACCCGAAGAGTCGATTCCACTAGGCAGCTTCTTCTCTCCGGCGGCCCGGCCGAATAGGCGTTGGTACGCCACCGCGATTCGCCCGCCACGAATCATGGACAACAGTGCAGCCGTGAGTGGATTCGCTTTAGGGGGGGGGGGGAGCCCGCGCAAGTACACATGTTCCCTATCTATCTTTCTTCTCCGGTTGCAGTGCGCCACTGATTGATTGCACCTAGCGAGAGAGCTCGCCGCTGGCCCGCCCGCGGCACGCACGCGTCGGTAGCTGACCGATGCCGCTGCCGCTAGCTCCGGCCCGGGTGCCTACGACAGATGATGTTCTCCCGTCCCGGCTGTGAAATCACGGCCGCAGTCTGGAGCTTGTCGGACGGGCCGGTGGCGCATCCAACGGAGCGCGGCGGAGGTGGTCGGACTGTGCGCGCGGGGTGGCATGCATGCGCCGCCAGCCTTGTGCTTGCCGCCGCCCGCTCGAGCAGTCGAGCACGGGCTCGCAAGCTGAGGACATGGAGCATCGTGTCGTATGCGCTGCATCGCCCGTGTTAATCACCCGTGCCACCTACGTCGATGCTGACTAGGGATGGCAGGCGGTGGAGTGGTCCGACTCCGATGCGAGGCTGTCCCTCTCCGCCGTGACCGCGCGCGGTGGAGTACGTGGTCCGCTCCGCACTCCACTCCACGTAAACCTACTGCGCATGGCGCCGAAACGCCAGAGTGCGATCCGGCGGCCATTCAGGGAGCTGTCCTCTTCTGTGACAATCATCCTCCAGACGAGCAGATGTTCCGAAAGCCCCAGATTGCGACCTGTGCTGTGCCTGATAGGGGCCAAATCGCCCCACGCTCACCCTGTTTAACCTTTCATTACAAATCTCAAGCAGAACATTCAGTTATGAGAGAAATCCAATTTATCCCCTAAACTACTCTTAAAGTTTAGATTACAACCCTCAATTTTACTTTGGTTCAATCTTCAACCTTGAATTCTATAAACCGTTCGTAGTTGGACCTTCTACCCTTTTTAACATGTTTTCAACCGATTTTTCTCGCCAGTTAGCGGGTTTTCTTCCTATATACTGTGCCAACTCATCAACATACAATATACACGGTACATGAAAAACCAGCTTACACTAGTAGGAAAAGCCTTATAGGTGAGATCTTAGTTTTGTGGTGCACTAGTCAATTATGCGCCACAGAAAGTTTTTTTGTGGCGCACCGCCACAAAAATAGCTTATTTGTGTGGCGCACTGCTCGACCATGCGCCACAGAAATAAGGTGGGGCCCACATCCCGCCACCACCAATAATTGGTGTCGTTATTTTGTGGCGCATAGGACTGTGTGCGCCACAGAAATAAGTGTTTTTGTGGCGCAGTGGTTCTGGTGCGCCACAGAAATAATTGATTCTGTGGCGCACTAGTGCTGGTGCGGCACAGAAATAGTGCCTTTTATATCATACCGTACCCCCTCCCCCGCCCGTATGCCTTCTTCCTCCTCCACTCCTCTCCCTCTCCCTACCGCCGCGCGCCGTCGCCTTCCATGGTGAGCGTCGCCGTCGCCGCCGCCTTCCTCCGCGAGGGCCGCATGCCGCCACGCTCCACCCATCCCCGCCACCAGCAGCAAAAGCCGCTGCGGCGTGGAGGAGGAGGGGCCGGCTCCGCGTCAAGGAGGAGGAGCCACCGCGTCTTCCTCCTCCTCCACCCCTGCCATCGTCGTCAACCTTCTCCTCCACCCCTATCGTCGGTGAGCTCCACCTCTCCCCTCCCCTCCCTCTTCCTCTACCCCTGCTCTGGATGTGTTGTTGTTGTGCTCTGGATGCTGTTGTGCTCGATCTGGATGCTATTGTGCTGCTGTTGTGCTCTGGATCTTGATGCTGCTCTGGACAAAATTACAGAGAGGATGATGTTGTGCTCGATCTGGATGTTGTTGTGCTCATCATGAATAAAAACAGTCCAACATTCTCTGCTGTTAGCTATATATTATTTCCATTCTCTGCTGTTAGCTTATTTAGTTCTTGGGGGCAGAGATGATGACAACATCAGCACTGGTCCTGCACTGGTCCTGCTTTGAATTAGTAAGATCAAATAGTGGCTTGAGTTCCTGTTGGTAATCAATTCCAACAGAGAGCTACTTCATTTTAAGTAGAATTTCTTTTAAGGACTCTAGCTAGATTAGAGGGGAAAAAGATTGCTGCTTTGTTGCCTATGATAATGGATCATCAAATGTTTCCCTTTGTCCCTGGTTGCCTCCTTAATTGATGCCTTATGATCTAAATGATCCAAGTCCCTTGCATGATCTCATTTGTCCCTAATGTTGCTTAAGATGAATAAATTCCCTCTAATTACCATTTGGAGATCAAGACTAGTTCTTGATTTCCATTAGCTAGACTCCAATACTAAAAATGTCTCCCAAATATGGAGACAAACATTTTAATATTACCCCAAATTTTAATATTACCCCAATGTTATTTCTCTCAAATGGACAGTTTCTGATGGTATGCTTTCTCCTCACTGCTTTATCAATTCTCTACTGATCCTAAGTACCCATGAATATCTGGTGACTGTTCAAGTTTCAATGTTGGTCTTTATTCTTGGTAGCTCAAAGTGTCATGCACATGTGGCTTTACCTTATGGGTGTACTATTATTCCGGGCCTCTCCTATTTAACTATATGGTTAAATTATCTGTTTGTCTTTTGCTAATCTCTCAGTGGCTGACAGTAACTAAATAAGCTTATGCTTAATTACTCAGATGTTGAATTAGTAAGATCAAGTAGTGGCTTGAGTTCCTGTTGGTAATCAATACCAACAGAGAGCTACTTCATTTTAAGTAGAATTTTTTTTAAGGACTCTAGCTAGATTAGAGGGGAAAAAGATTGCTGCTTTGTTGCCTATGATAATGGAACATCAAATGTTTCCCTTTGTTCCTGGTTGCCTCCTTAATTGATGCCTTATGATCCAAATGATCCCCTTGCATGACCCCATTTGTCCCTAATGTTGCTTGCTTGTGACGGTAAAGCACACGTCCGTTGGGAACCCCAAGAGGAAGGTATGATGCGTACAGCAGCGAGTTTTCCCTCAGAAAGAAACCAAGGTTATCGAACCAGTAGGAGATGAAGGCCACGTGAAGGTTGTTGGTGAAGGAGTGTAGTGCGGCGCAACACCAGGGATTCCGGCGCCAACGTGGAACCTGCACAACACAATTAAAGTACTTTGCCCCAACTTAACAGTGAGGTTGTCAATCTCACCGGCTTGCTGAAAACAAAGTTTTAAATGTATGGTGTGGAAGATGATGTTTGCTTGCAGAAAACAAAAGAGAACAATGATTGCAGTAGATTGTATTTCAGATGTAAAAGAATGGACCGGGGTCCACAGTTCACTAGTGGTGTCTCTACAATAAGATAAATAGCATGTTGGGTGAACAAATTACAGTTGGGCAATTGACAAATAGAGAGGGCATGACAATGTACATACATATCATGATGACTACTATGAGATTTACTTAGGGCATTGCGACAAAGAACATAGACCACCATCCAACATGCATCTATGCCTAAAAAGTTCACCTTCGGGTTAGCATCCGCACCCCTTCCAGTATTAAGTTGCAAACAACAGATAATTGCATTAAGTACTGTGCGTAAGTTAAACAATACAAATATCCTTAGACAACGCATTGATGTTTTATCCCTAGTGGAAACAGCACATCCACAACCTTAGGGGTTGCTGTCACTCCCCTAGATTCAATGGAGACATGAACCCACTATCGAGCATAAATACTCCCTCTTGGAGTTACAAGTATCAACTTGGCCAGAGCCTCTACTAGCAATGGAGAGCATGCAAGATCATAAACAACACATATATGATAGATCAATAATCAACTTGACATAGTATTCCATATTCATCGGATCCCAACAAACACAACATGTAGCATTACAAATAGATGATCTTGATCATGATAGGCAGCTCACAAGATCTAAACATGATAGCACAAGAGGAGAAGACAACCATCTAGCTACTGCTATGGACCCATAGTCCAAGGATGAACTACTCACGCATCAGTCCGGAGGCGGGCATGGTGATATAGAGCCCTCCGATGATGATTCCCCTCTCCGGCAGGGTGCCGGAGGCGATCTTCTGAACCCCCGAGATAGGGCTGATGGCGGCGGCGTCTCTGGAACTGTTCTGGTATTCTGGCTCTCGGTACTAGGGTTTTCGCGTCGGGAGGATTATATAGGCGAAGGGGCAGAGTCGGGGGACGCCCGAGGGGCCCACCCCATATGGCGGCGTGGCCAGGGGTGGGGCCGCGTCCCCCTATGGTGTGGCCGCCTCGTGGCTCCTCTTCGTCTCTCCTTCGGACTTCTGGAACCTTCCGTGGAAAATAAGGCCGTGGGCTTTTGTTTCGTCCAATTCCGAGAATATTCGTAAACTAACTTTTCTGAAATAAAAAACAACAGAAAACAGGAACTGACACTGCGGCATCTTGTTAATAGGTTAGTTCCAGAAAATGCATAAAAACATTATAAAGTGTGAATAAAACATGTAGGTATTGTCATAAAACAAGCATGGAACATAAGAAATTATAGATACGTTGGAGACGTATCAAGCATCCCCAAGCTTAGTTCCTACTCGCCCTCGAGTAGGTAAACGATAAAAAGAATAATTTCTGAAGTGACATGCTACCAACATAATCTTGATCAACACTATTTGTAAAGCATATGAGATGAATGAAGTGACCCAAAGCAATGGTCTATAGTTTGCTAACAAAAAGATAATGACTAAACAACTGAATCATATAGCAAAAACTTTTCATGAATAGTACTTTCAAGACAAGCATCAAAAAGTCTTGCATAAGAGTTAACTCATAAAGCAATAGATTCTTAATAAGAGGTTTTGAAGCAACACAAAGGAAGATTTAAGTTTCAGCAATTGCTTTCAACTTTCAACATGCATATCTCATGGATAATTGTCAACACAAAGTAATATGATGAGTGCAATAAGTAAGCATGTAAGAATCAGTGCACACAGTTGACACAAGTGTTTGCTTCTAAGATAGAAAGAAGTAGGTAAACTGACTCAACATAAAGTAAAAGAAAGGCCCTTCGCAGAGGGAAGCAGGGATTACTCATGTGCTAGAGCTTTTTATTTTCAAAACATGGATACAATTGTGTCAACGGTAGTAATAATTCATATGTGTTATGTATAAAACCTCCTATAAGTCGCAAGCCTCATGCATCGAATACTAATAGTGCCCGCACCTTGTCCTAATTAGCTCGGACTTCCATGGATTATCATTGCATTACATATGTTTCAACCAAGTGTCACAAAGGGGTACCTCTATGCCACATGTACAAAGGTCCAAGGAGATAAATCGCATTTGATTTCTCGATTTTGATAGATCTCAACTTGAGGACATCCATACCGGGACAACATAGAAAACAGATAATGGACTCCTCATTTATGCTTTAAGCATTCAACAACAGATAATACTCTCATAAGAGATTTGAGGATTAATGTCCAAGCTGAAACTTCCACCATGATACATGGCTTTGGTTGGCGGCCCAATGTTCTTCTCTAACAATATGCATACTCAAACCATTTAACTCATGGAAAATCTCCCTTACTTCAGACAAGACGAACATGCATAGCAACTCACATGATATTCAACAAAGGTGTAACAGGTTGATGGCGTCCCCAGATAACATGGTTACCGCTCAACAAGCAACTTATAAGAACTAAGATACATAAGCGACATATTCCTTACCACAATAGTTTTTTAGGCTACTTTCCCATGAGCTATGTATTGCAAAAACAAGGAATGAATTTTTGAAAGGTTTTAAAGGTAGCACACAAGCAATTTACTTGGAATGGCAGAAAAATACCACATAGTAGGTAGTTATGGTGGACACAAATGGCATAGGTTTTGGCTCAAGGTTTTGGATGCACGGGAAGCATTCCCTCTCAGTAGAAGGCTTTGGCTAGCAAGGTTGTTTGAAGCAAACACAAGTATAAACCGGTACAGCAAAATTTACATAAGAACATATTGCAAGCATTATAAGACTCTACACTGTCTTCCTTGTTGTTCAAACACTTTTACCAAAAAATATCTAGACCTTAGAGAGACCAATCATGCAAACCAAATTTCAACAAGCTCTACAGTAGTTCTCCATTAATAGATTTAAACTACATGATGCAAGAGCTTAAAGATGATCTACTTGAGAGATCAAAACAATTCCCAAGTATCAAATTATTACCACATGAAGCATTTTCTGTTTCCAACAAAATAACAATAAGTGCTGCGGCTTTCATCTTTCGCCATGAACATGAAAAACGAAGAACACGAGTGTTCATATGAAAAAGCAGAGCGTGTCTCTCTCCCACACAAGGATTGCTAGGATCCGATTTTATTCAGAGAATGAAAATAGCAAAACAAAAATAAAAGCACACAGATGCTCCAAGTAAAGTACATAAGATGTGACGGAATTAAAATATAGTCTCACTAGAGGTGATCTGATAAATTGTTGATGAAGAAGGCATCCCCAAGCTTAGACGCTTGAGTCTTCTTGAAATATGCAGGGATGAACCACGGGGGCATCCCCAAGCTTAGACTTTTCACTCTTCTTGATCATATCATATCATCCTCCTCTCTTGATCCTTGAAAACTTCCTTCACACCAAACTCAAAGCATTCTCATTAGAGGGTTAGTGCATAATAAAAAATTCACATGTTCAGCAAGGACACAATCATTCCCAACACTTCTGGACATTAACCAAGGCTACTGAAATTTAATGGAGCAAAGAAATCCACTCAACACAGTAAAAGAGGCAATGCGAAATAAAAGGCAGAATCTGTCAAAACAGAACAGTCCGTAAAGACGAATTTTTTCGAGGCACTTAACAAGCTCAGATGGAAAAGCTCCAGTTGAATGAAAGCTGCGTACATATCTGAGGATCACGCATGAATTTTTTCAGCATTTTACGAGTTTCCTACAGAGAGATCAACTCAAATTCGTGACAGGTAAAAATCTGTTTCTGCGTAGAAATCCAAATCTAGTATCAACTTTACTATCAAAGACTTTAATTGGCACAACAATGCAATAAAATAAAGATACAAAGGTATTGCTACAGTAGTAACAAACACCTTGACTCAAATATAAAACAAAAATTGCAGGAATAAAATAATGGGTTGTCTCCCATAAGCGCTTTTCTTTAACGCCTTTCAGCTAGGCGCAGAAAGTGTAAATCAAGTAACATCAAGAGATGAAGCATCAACATCATAATTTGTTCTAATAATAGAATCAAAAGGCATCTTCATTCTCTTTCTTGGGAAGTATTCCATACCTTTCTTAAGAGGGAATTGATATTTAATATTTCCTTCTTTCATATCAATAATAGCACCAACGGTTCGAAGAAAGGGTCTTCCCAAAACAATAGGACAAGATGCATTGCATTCAATATCCAAAACAACAAAATCAACGGGGACAAGGTTATTGTTAACTGTGATGTGAAAATTGTCAATTCTCCCCAAAGGTTTCTTTATAAAATTATCAGCAAGATTAACATCCAAATAACAGTATTCCAAAGGTGGCAAGTCAAGCATATCATAAAGTTTCTTAGGTATAACAGAAATACTTGGACCATGTAAATCATTGACCTTCATTTTAATGATGGGCTCCCAACCATCTTCCAACTTCCTAGGGATAGAAGCTTCAAGTTTTAATTCCTCTTCCCTAGCTTTAATGAGAGCATTTGTAATATGTTTTGTAAAGGCTAAGTTTATAGCACTAGCATTAGGACTTCTAGCAAGTTTTTGCAAGAACTTAATAACTTCAGAAATATGACAATTATCAAAATCAAAACCATTATGTTCTACATCAATGGAACCATTGTCCCGAACATTCTGAAAAATTTCAGCACTTTTATCACAAACAGCTTTAATAGCTTTCGTGCGGTTTTGCACACTTTGTAGTAGAAGTAGAAACATTGCCAACACCAATTATTTTACCATTGATAGTAGGAGGTTTAGCAACATGTGAAGCATCGACATTACTAGTGGTGGTAATAGTCCAAACTCTAGCTATATTATTCTCTTTAGCAAGTTTTTCTTCTCTTTCCCACCTAGCATGCAATTCAGCCATCATTCTAATATTGTCATTAATTCGAACTTGGATAGCATTTGTTTTAGCAAATGACTTAGTATCTTTAACTTCATTAGGCATAACTTTCAGTTTCAAAAGATCAACATCAAGAGCAAGACTATCAACCTTAGAAGCAAGAACATCAATTTTACCAAACTTTTTCTCAACAGATTTGTTAAAAGCAGTTTGTGTACTAATAAATTCTTTAAGCATGACTTCAAGATCAGAGGGTACACTTCTACTATTGTTGTAAGAATTACCATAAGAATTACCATAACCATTACCACTATTAGAAGGATATGGCCTTTAGTTGTTGTTACCAAAATTATTCCTATAAGCATTGTTGTTGAAATTATTATTTTTAATGAAATTCACATCAACATGCTCTTCTTGAGCAACCAATGAAGCTAAAGGAGCATTATTAGGATCAACATGAGATCTACCATTAGCAAGCATAGACATAATAACATCAATCTTATCACTTAAGGAAGAGGTTTCTTCAACAGAATTTACCTTCTTACCTTGAGGAGTCCTTTCAGTGTGCCATTCAGAGTAGTTGATCATCATATCATCAAGAAGCTTTGTTGCAGCACCCAAAGTGATGGACATAAAAGTACCTCCAAGAAATTTGAATCCAATAGGTTCCTTGAAGAAAAATTCAATCCTGCATAAAAGGTTTGGATGATCATCCAAGTAGTTAGTCCATGGGTAGGGCAATTCTTTACCAAAGATTTCATTCTCTCCCATGCTTGGGCAACATGTTCTTTATCCAATTGCTTAAAATTCATAATGCTACTTCTCAAAGATATAATTTTAGCAGGAGGATAATATTTTCCAATGAAAGCATCTTTACATTTAGTCCATGAATCAGTACTATTTTTAGGCAAAGATAGCAACCAATCTTTAGCTCTTCCTCTTAAGGAGAAAGGAAACAATTTCATTTTTATAATATCCCCATCTATATCCTTATACTTTTGCATTTCATAAAGTTCAACAAAATTATTAAGATGGGCAGCAGCATCATCAGTACTAACTCCAGAAAATTGCTCTCTCATAACAAGATTCAGTAAAGCGGGTTTAATTTCATACAATTCTGCTGTAGTAGCAGGTGGAGCAATAGGAGTGCATATAAAGTCATTATTATTTGTGCTAGTGAAGTCACACAACTTAGTGTTCTCAGGAGTATTCATTTTAGCAATAATAAAGCAAACCAAATTAAATAAAGTAAAACAAGTAACTAATTTTTTTGTGTTTTTGATATAAAGAAAACAAACAAGACAGAAAATAAAATAAAGCAAGACAATAAACAAAGTAAAGAGATTGAGTGTGAGAGACTCCCCTTGATCTCCTCGGCAACGGCGCCAGAAAAGTAGCTGCTTGTGACGGTAAAGCACACGTCCGTTGGGAACCCCAAGAGGAAGGTATGATGCGTACAGCAGTGAGTTTTCCCTCAGAAAGAAACCAAGGTTATCGAACCAGTAGGAGATGAAGGCCACGTGAAGGTTGTTGGTGAAGGAGTGTAGTGCGGCGCAACACCAGGGATTCCGGCGCCAACGTGGAACCTGCACAACACAATCAAAGTACTTTGCCCCAACTTAACAGTGAGGTTGTCAATCTCACCGGCTTGCTGAAAACAAAGGATTAAACGAATGGTGTGGAAGATGATGTTTGCTTGCAGAAAACAAAAGAGAACAATGATTGTAGTAGATTGTATTTCAGATGTAAAAGAATGGACCGGGGTCCACAGTTCACTAGTGGTGTCTCTACAATAAGATAAATAGCATGTTGGGTGAACAAATTACAGTTGGGCAATTGACAAATAGAGAGGGCATAAAAATGCACATACATATCATGATGACGACTATGAGATTTACTTAGGGCATTACGACAAAGAACATAGACCGCCATCCAGCATGCATCTATGCTTAAAAAAGTCCACCTTCGGGTTAGCATCCGCACTCTTTCCAGTATTAAGTTGCAAACAACAGACAATTGCATTAAGTACTGTACGTAATGTAAACAATACAAATATCCTTAGACAAAGCATTGATGTTTTATCTCTAGTGGCAACAACACATCCACAACCTTAGGGGTTGCTGTCACTCCCCTAGATTCAATGGAGACATGAACCCACTATCGAGCATAAATACTCCCTCTTGGAGTTACAAGTATCAACTTGGCCAGAGCCTCTACAAGCAACGGAGAGCATGCAAGATCATAAACAACACATATATGATAGATCAATAATCAACTTGACATAGTATTCCATATTAATCGGATCCCAACAAACACAACATGTAGCATTACAACTAGATGATCTTGATCATGATAGGCAGCTCACAAGATCTAAACATGATAGCACAAGAGGAGAAGACAACCATCTAGCTACTGCTATGGACCCATAGTCCAAGGATGAACTACTCACGCATCAGTCCGGAGGCGGGCATGGTGATGTAGAGCCCTCCGATGATGATTCCCCTCTCCGGCAGGGTGCCTGAGGCGATCTTCTGAACCCCCCGAGATAGGGTTGACAGCGGCGGCGTCTCTGGAACTGTTCTGGTATTCTGGCTCTCAGTACTAGGGTTTTCGCGTCGGGAGGATTATATAGGCGAAGGGGCAGAGTCGGGGGTGTGGCCGCCTCGTGGCTCCTCTTCGTCTCTCCTTCGGACTTCTGGAACCTTCCGTGGAAAATAAGGTCGTGGGCTTTTGTTTCGTCCAATTCTGAGAATATCCGTAAACTAACTTTTCTGAAATCAAAAACAGCAGAAAACAGGAACTGGCACTGCGGCATCTTGTTAATAGGTTAGTTCCAGAAAATGCATAAAACATTATAAAGTGTGAGTAAAACATGTAGGTATTGTCATAAAACAAGCATGGAACATAAGAAATTATAGATACGTTGGAGACGTATCATTGCTTAAGATGAGTAAATTCCCTCTAATCACCATTTGGAGATCAAGACTAGTTCTTGATTTCCATTAGCTAGACTCCAATACTAAAAATGTCTCCCAAATATGGAGACAAACACTTTAACATTACCCCAATGTTATTTCTCTCAAATGGACAGTTTCTGATGGTATGCTTGCTCCTCACCGCTTTATCAATTCTCTACTGATCCTAAGTACCCATGAATATCTGGTGACTGTTCAAGTTTCAATGTTGGCCTTTATTCTTGGTAGCTCAAAGTGTCATGCACATGTGGCTTTACCTTATGGGTGTACTATTATTTTGGGCCTCTCCTATTTAACTATATGGTTAAATTATCTGTTTGTCTTTTGTTAATCTCTTAGTGGTTGACAGTAATTAAATAAGCTTATGCTTAATTAGTCAGATGTTGAATTAGTAAGATCAAGTAGTGGCTTGAGTTCCTGTTGGTAATCAATACCAACAGAGAGCTACTTCATTTTAAGTAGAATTTCTTTTAAGGACTCTAGCTAGATTAGAGGGGAAAAAGATTGTGATTTGTTGCCTGTGATAATGGATCATCAAATGTTTTCCTTTGTCCCTGGTTGCCTCCTTAATTGATGCCTTATGATCTAAATGACCCAAGTCCCTTGCATGATCCCATTTGTCCCTAATGTTGCTTAAGATGAATAAATTCCCTCTAATTACCATTTGGAGATCAAGACTAGTTCCTGATTTCCATTAGCTAGACTCCAATACTAAAAATGTCTCCCAAATATGGAGACAAACATTTTAACATTACCCCAAATGTCACCATGGTTGCTGGTTTGGTTGTGTTTTTGTACTTGCCGATGATTAGAATGTTTGGTCGATCACTACTGTCTGGGGTGGCGTGAGTGAACCTGGTGTGATGGCGCAAATATCAATTTGTTGTGCATCCTACTTGGCTTCACTTACGCCATCCCTGAATGTTAATATTTGTTTCGACCAACAAAGTATGAGGCATATGTTGATACCACTTGGCTCTTTCTTCCATTTTTGTGCCGATGATTAGAATGTTTGGTCACCTAAACACTCCGGGGCGGCGCAAGCAAGCCCGGTGTGATGGCACACATATCAATTTGTTGTGCATCCTACCGGCCTCGCTTATTCCATCCCGGAATGTGAATATTTGTTTCGACCAACAAAATATGAGGCATATGATATCTAGTTGAGATACCACTTTTCTCTTTTTTCCATTTTATATGCCGATGATTAGAATGTTTGCTCCCTCATACACTTGGGGGTGGCGCCAGCGAGCCTGGTGTGATGGCACAAATATCAATCTCTTGTGCATCCTACCTGGCCTCGCTGACGTCATCTGATACGTGTCCGACGTATCGATAATTTCTTATGTTCCATGCCACATTATTGATGTTATCTACATGTTTTATGCACACTTTATGTCATATTCGTGCATTTTCTGGAACTAACCTATTAACAAGATGCCAAAGTGCCAGTTGTTGTTTTCTCATTGCTTTTGGTTTCAGAAATCCTAGTAAGGAAATATTCTCGGAATTGACGAAATCAAAGCCTGTGGGCCTATTTTTCCACGAAGCTTCCAGAAGTCCGATGGAGAGACGAAGAGGGGCGACGAGGGGGCCACACCCTAGGGCGGCGCGGCCCCCCCCCTTGGCCGCGCGGCCCTGTGGTGTGGGGCCCCCGTGCCGCCTCTTGACCTGCCCTTCCGCCTACAAATAGCCTCCGTGACGAAACCCCCGATGCATCGAGAGCCACGATACGGAAAACCTTCCGCAGACGCCGCCGCCGCCGATCCCATCTCGGGGATCCAGAGATCGCCTCCGGCACCCTGCCGGAGAGGGGAATCATCTCCCCGGAGGACTCTACGCCGCCATGGTCGCCTCCGGTGTGATGTGTGAGTAGTCTACCCCTGGACTATGGGTCCATAGCAGTAGCTAGATGGTTGTCTTCTCCCCATTGTGCTATCATTGTCGGATCTTGTGAGCTGCCTAACATGATCAAGATCATCTATCTGTAATTCTATGTGTTGCGTTTGTTGGGATCCGATGAATAGAGAATACTTGTTATGTTGATTATCAAAGTTATACTTATGTGTTGTTTATGATCTTGCATGCTTTCCGTTACTAGTAGATGCTCTGGCCAAGTAGATGCTTGTAACTCCAAGAGGGAGTACTTATGCTCGATAGTGGGTTCATGCTCGCATTGACACTGGGACAAAGGATTGAGAAAGTTATAAGGTTGTGTTGTGTTGTTGCCACTAGGGATTAAACATTGATGCTATGTCTAAGGATGTAGTTGTTGATTACATTACGCACCATACTTAATGCAATTGTCTGTTGCTTTGCAACTTAATACTGGAGGGGGTTCGGATGATAACCTGAAGGTGGACTTTTTAGGCATAGATGCAGTTGGATGGCGGTCTATGTACTTTGTCGTAATGCCCAATTAAATCTCACTATACTCATCATGATATGTATGTGCATTGTCATGCTCTCTTTATTTGTCAATTGCCCAACTGTAATTTGTTCACCCAACATGCTGTTTGTCTTATGGGAGAGACACCTCTAGTGAACCGTGGACCCCGGTCCAATTCTCTATACTGAAATACAATCTACCGCAATACTTGTTCTACTGTTTTCGCAAACAATCATCTTCCACACAATACGGTTAATCCTTTGTTACAGCAAGCCGGTGAGATTGACAACCTCACTTTGTTTCGTTGGGGCAAAGTACTTTGGTTGTGTTGTGCGGGTTCCACGTTGGCGCCGGAATCCCTGGTGTTGCGCCGCACTACCTCCCGCCGCCATCAACCTTCTTCGTGCTTCTTGGCTCCTCCCCGGTTCGATAAACCTTGGTTTCTTTCTGAGGAAAACTTGCTGCCGTGCGCATCATACCTTCCTCTTGGGGTTGCCCAACGAACGTGTGAAATACACGCCATCAAGCATATTTTTCCGGCGCCGTTGCTCTGGGAGATCAAGACACGCTGCAAGGGGAGTCTCCACTTCTCAATCTCTTTACTTTGTTTTTGTCTTGCTTAGTTTTATTTACTACTTTGTTTGCTGCACTAAATCAAAATACAAAAAAATTAGTTGCTAGTTTTACTTTACTTGTTATCTTGTTTACTATATCAAAAACACAAAAAAATTAGTTACTTGCATTTACTTTACTTATTTCATCATGTTTCCTTTTAATTTTACCACAAAAGACATACCGGTAGGACGTGGGTCTATAGTTGGGAGAAATAATATAGAAGAATTTTTCAATCATGTTAGTACTATTGAAAATTTTGAAGATAGACACTTGGTAGACCTTGCGCCTACTTATGAAATTGCTGCTGCGCATTTAGTTCACCTGTTGGAAACTAAATTTGTTAATCTCAATCCTATAATCCAACACATGTTTCTCACGCTAGGTGATATAGAAGAAGGGGAAAAGAAAGATTTTGTATTAGAAACCCTTCTTAGAGAATTTGGTGGTCTAGCAAGAGAAGCTAGAAAGGTGTTTGCTAAATTTAATATGCTTGGTTCTCCTACTAATTTTGTTAGTCTCCTTGAAAAGATGGATATGAATAGAATAAGATACACTAATAATATTGATGATGGAGGGGAGATCAAAGCACCAATACCATGTAAGCTCCTAGCTATGAATGATGCACTAGAAAATAACTATGCTTGGCTTGTTCCTGAAAATTTGTTTGATGAGAGTAGCACGCCTAAGACTAATGAAAAGGGAGATGCTAAAACTTATGTATCTAATATTCTATGCCTGGTTGAGAAAAGCCCACACCCCGCTGTAGAAGTACCACCCTTCGATAACACTTGATATACACTTTCTGCGCCTAGCTGAAAGGCGTTAAAGAAAAGCGCTTATGGGAGACAACCCATGTTTTTTTTTACCTACAGTACTTTGTTTTTATTTTGTGTCTTGGAAGTTGTTTACTACTGTAGCAACCTCTCCTTATCTTAGTTTTGTGTTTTGTTGTGCCAAGTTAAGCCGTTGATAGAAAAGTAAGTACTAGATTTGGATTACTGCACAGTTCCAGATTTCTTTGCTGTCACGAATCTGGGTCCACCTCCCTGTAGGTAGCTCAAAAAATTAAGACAATTTACGTGCATGATCCTCAGATATGTACGCAACTTTCATTCAATTTGAGCATTTTCATTTGAGCAAGTCTGGTGCCATTTTAAAATTCGTCAATACGAACTGTTCTGTTTTGACAGATTCTGCCTTTTATTTCGCATTGCCTCTTTTGCTATGTTGGATGAATTTCTTTGATCCACTAATGTCCAGTAGCATTATGCAATGTCCAGAAGTGTTAAGAATGATTGTGTCACCTCTGAATATGTCAATTTATATTGTGCACTAACCCTCTAATGAGTTGTTTCGAGTTTGGTGTGGAGGAAGTTTTCAAGGATCAAGAGAGGAGTATGATGCAACATGATCAAGGAGACTGAAAGCTCTAAGCTTGGGGATGCCCCGGTGGTTCACCCCTGCATATATCAAGAAGACTCAAGCGTCTAAGCTTGGGGATGCCCAAGGCATCCCCTTCTTCATCGACAACATTATCAGGTTCCTCCCCTGAAACTATATTTTTATTCCATCACATCTTATGTGCTTCTTCTTGGAGCGTCGGTTTGTTTTTGTTTTTTTTGTTTTGTTTGAATAAAATGGATCCTAGCATTCACTTTATGGGAGAGAGACACGCTCCGCTGTAGCATATGGACAAGTATGTCCTTGGTTTCTACTCATAGTATTCATGGCGAAGTTTCTCCTTCGTTAAATTGTTATATGGTTGGAATTGGAAAATGATACATGTAGTAATTGCTATAAATGTTTTGGGTAATGTGATACTTGGCAATTGTTGTGCTCATGATTAAGCTCTTGCATCATATGCTTTGCACCCATTAATGAAGAAATACATAGAGCATGCTAAAATTTGGTTTGCATATTTGGTTTCTCTAAGGTCTAGATAATTTCTAGTATTGAGTTTGAACAACAAGGAAGACGGTGTAGAGTCTTATAATGTTTTCAATATGTCTTTTATGTGAGTTTTGCTGCACCGGTTCATCCTTGTGTTTGTTTCAAATAAGCCTTGCTAGCCTAAACCTTGTATCGAGAGGAAATACTTCTCATGCATCCAAAATACTTGAGCCAACCACTATGCCATTTGTGTCCACCATACCTACCTATACTACATGGTATTTTCCGCCATTCCAAAGTAAATTGCTTGAGTGCTACCTTTAAAATTCCATCATCACCTTTGCAATATATAGCTCATGGGACAAATAGCTTAAAAACTATTGTGGTATTGAATATGTAATTATGCACTTTATCTCTTATTAAGTTGCTTGTTGTGCGATAACCATGTTCACTGGGGACGCCATCAACTATTCATTGTTGAATTTCATGTGAGTTGCTATGCATGTCCGTCTTGTCTGAAGTAAGAGAGATCTACCACCTTATGGTTAAGCATGCATATGTTAGAGAAGAACATTGGGCCGCTAACTAAAGCCATGATCCATGGTGGAAGTTTCAGTTTTGGACAACAATCCTCAAATCTCAAATGAGAAAATTATTAATTGTTGTTATATGCTTATGCATAAAAGAGGAGTCCATTATCTGTTGTCTATGTTGTCCCGGTATGGATGTCTAAGTTGAAGAATAATCAATAGCGAGAAATCCAATGCGAGCTTTCTCCTTAGACCTTTGTACAGGCGGCATAGAGGTACCCCTTTGTGACACTTGGTAAAAACAATGCATTGTGATGATCCGGTAGTCCAAGCTAATTAGGACAAGGTGCGGGCACTATTAGTACACTATGCATGAGGCTTGCAACTTATAAGACATAATTTACATGATGCATATGCTTTATTACTACCGTTGACAAAATTGTTTCATGTTTTCAAAATCAAAGCTCTAGCACAAATATAGCAATCGATGCTTTTCCTCTATGGAGGACTGATACGTCTCCGACGTATCGATAATTTCTTATGTTCCATGCCACATTATTGATGTTATCTACATGTTTTATGCACACTTTATGTCATATTCGTGCATTTTCTGGAACTAACCTATTAACAAGATGCCGAAGTGCCAGTTGCTGTTTTCTGCTGTTTTTGGTTTCAGAAATCCTAGTAAGGAAATATTCTCGGAATTGGACGAAATCAAAGCCCAGGGGCCTATTTTCTCACGAAGCTTCCAGAAGTCCGAAGGAGAGACGAAGAGGGGCCACGGAGGGGCCACACCCTAGGGCGGCGCGGCCCCCCCCCTTGGCCGCGCGGCCCTGTGGTGTGGGGCCCCGTGCCGCCTCTTGACCTGCCCTTCCGCCTATAAAAAGTCTCCGTGACGAAACCCCGATGCACCGAGAGCCACGATACGGAAAACCTTCCAGAGACGCCGCCGCCGCCGATCCCATCTCGGGGGATCCAGGAGATCGCCTCCGGCACCCTGCCGGAGAGGGGAATCATCTCCCGGAGGACTCTACGCCGCCATGGTCGCCTCCGGTGTGATGTGTGAGTAGTCTACCCCTGGACTATGGGTCCATAGCAGTAGCTAGATGGTTGTCTTCTCCCCATTGTGCTATCATTGTCGGATCTTGTGAGCTGCCTAACATGATCAAGATCATCTATCTGTAATTCAATATGTTGCGTTTGTTGGGATCCGATGAATAGAGAATACTTGTTATGTTGATTATCAAAGTTATATCTATGTGTTGTTTATGATCTTGCATGCTCTCCGTTATTAGTAGATGCTCTGGCCAAGTTGATGCTAGTAACTCCAAGAGGGAGTATTTATGCTCGATAGTGGGTTCATGTCTCCGTGAATCTGGAGGAGTGACAAGAACCACTAAGATTACGGATGTGCTGTTGCCACTAGGGATAAAACATTAGTGCTATGTTCAAGGATGTAGTCACTAGTTACATTACGCGCAATACTTAATGCAATTTTCTGTTGTTAGCAACTTAATACTGGAGGGGGTTCGGATGATAACCTGAAGGTGGACTTTTTAGGCATAGATGCAGTTGGATGACGGTCTATGTACTTTGTCGTAATGCCCAATTAAATCTCACTATACTCATCCTGATATGTATGTGCATGGTCATGCTCTCTTTATTTGTCAATTGCCCAACTGTAATTTGTTCACCCAACATGCTGTTCGTCTTATGGGAGAGACACCTCTAGTGAACTGTGGACCCCGGTCCAATTCTCTTTACTGAAATACAATCTACTGCAATACTTGTTCTACTGTTTTCTGCAAACAATCATCTTCCACACAATACGGTTAACTCTTTGTTACAGCAAGCCGGTGAGATTGACAACCTCACTGTTTCGTTGGGGCAAAGTACTTTGGTTGTGTTGTGCAGGTTCCACGTTGGCGCCGGAATCACTGGTGTTGCGCCGCACTACATCTCGCCGCCATCAACCTTCAACGTGCTTCTTGACTCCTACTGGTCCGATTAAACCTTGGTTTCTTACTGAGGGAAACTTGCCGCTGTGCGCATCACACCTTTCTCTTGGGGTTCCCAACGGACGTGCCAACCACACTCATCAAGCAAATTTCTGGCACCGTTGCCGGGGAGATCAAGACACGCTGCAAGGGGAGTCTCCACTTCTCAATCTCTTTACTTTGTTTTTGTCTTGCTTAGTTTTATTTACTACTTTGTTTGCTGCACTAAATCAAAATACAAAAAAATTAGTTGCTAGTTTTACTTTATTTGCTATCTTGTTTGCTATATCAAAAACACAAAAAAATTAGTTACTTGTTTTACTTTACTTAATATCATGCATGTTTTTATTTCACTAGTTAAGCATAATGGAAAACCACAAAAATATGAGAGATCTTTATGAACTTTATCTTGAATTAGGACATGATGTGTTTGAAGAGAGAATTAAAAAACCCATGGAACTTTATATGCATGCTAATGGGAATGTTATTACTATGGATGCTTTGAACACCATTGTTGCTAATGCTATGGAAAATTCTAAGCTTGGGGAAGCTGGCTCTGATGAGCATGATCTTTTTAGTCCCCCAAGCATTGAGGAGAAAATTTTCTTTTATGATTACAATATGCCTCCTATATATGATGATAGCTACTTTGTTGAATTTGCTCCCACTACAACTAATAAAATTGATTATGCTTATGTGGAGAGTAATGATACTTTTATGCATGTGAATAAGAATGCCTTATGTGATACTTATATTGTTGAGTTTGTTCATGATGCCTCTGAAAATTATTATGAGAGAGGAAAATATGGTTGTAGAAATTTTCATGTTACTAAAATGCCTCTCTATGTGCTGAAATTTTTGAAGCTACACTTGTTTTATCTTCCTGATCTTGTCATTTTGCTCTTCATGAATTTATTTGTGTACAAGGTTCCTTTTCATAGGAAGCATGTTAGACTTAAATGTGTTTTGGATTTGCTTCTTGATGCTCTCTTTTGCTTCAAATACTATTTCTTGCGAGTGCATCATTAAAACTGCTGAGCCCATCTTAATGGCTATAAAGAAAGAACTTCTTGGGAGATAACCCATGTGTTATTTTACTACAGTACTTTGTTTTTATTTTGTGTCTTGGAAGTTGTTTACTACTGTACCAACCTCTCCTTATCTTAGTTTTGTGTTTTGTTGTGCCAAGTTAAGCCGTTGATAGAAAAGTAAGTACTAGATTTGGATTACTGCACAGTTCCAGATTTCTTTGCTGTCACGAATCTGGGTCCACCTCCCTGTAGGTAGCTCAGAAAATTAAGCCAATTTACGTGCATGATCCTCAGATATGTACGCAACTTTCATTCAATTTGAGCATTTTCATTTGAGCAAGTCTGGTGCCATTTTAAAATTCGTCAATACGAACTGTTCTGTTTTGACAGATTCTGCCTTTTATTTCGCATTGCCTCTTTCGCTATGTTGGATGAATTTCTTTGATCCATTAATGTCCAGTAGCATTATGCAATGTCCAGAAGTGTTAAGAATGATTGTGTCGCCTCTGAATATGTCAATTTATATTGTGCACTAACCCTCTAATGAGTTGTTTCGAGTTTGGTGTGGAGGAAGTTTTCAAGGATCAAGAGAGGAGTATGATGCAACATGATCAAGGAGAGTGAAAGCTCTAAGCTTGGGGATGCACCCGGTGGTTCACCCCTGCATATTCTAAGAAGACTCAAGCGTCTAAGCTTGGGGATGCCCAAGGCATCCCCTTCTTCATCGACAACATTATCAGGTTCCTCCCCTGAAACTATATTTTTATTCCATCACATCTTATGTGCTTTTTCTTGGAGCGTCGGTTTGTTTTTGTTTTTGTTTTGTTTGAATAAAATGGATCCTAGCATTCACTTTATGGGAGAGAGACACGCTCCGCTGTAGCATATGGACAAGTATGTCCTTGGTTTCTACTCATAGTATTCATGGCGAAGTTTCTCCTTCGTTAAATTGTTATATGGTTGGAATTGGAAAATGATACATGTAGTAATTGCTATTAATGTCTTGGGTAATGTGATACTTGGCAATTGTTGTGCTCATGATTAAGCTCTTGCATCATATGCTTTGCACCCATTAATGAAGAAATACATAGAGCATGCTAAAATTTGGTTTGCATATTTGGTTTCTCTAAGGTCTAGATAATTTCTAGTATTGAGTTTGAACAACAAGGAAGACGGTGTAGAGTCTTATAATGTTTTCAATATGTCTTTTATGTGAGTTTTGCTGCACCGGTTCATCCTTGTGTTTGTTTCAAATAAGCCTTGCTAGCCTAAACCTTGTATCGAGAGGGAATACTTCTCATGCATCCAAATACTTGAGCCAACCACTATGCCATTTGTGTCCACCATACCTACCTACTACATGGTATTTTCCGCCATTCCAAAGTAAATTGCTTGAGTGCTACCTTTAAAATTCCATCATTCACCTTTGCAATATATAGCTCATGGGACAAATAGCTTAAAAACTATTGTGGTATTGAATATGTAATTATGCACTTTATCTCTTATTAAGTTGCTTGTTGTGCGATAACCATGTTCACTGGGGACGCCATCAACTTTTCATTGTTGAATTTCATGTGAGTTGCTATGCATGTCCGTCTTGTCTGAAGTAAGAGAGATCTACCACCATATGGTTAAGCATGCATATGTTAGAGAAGAACATTGGGCCGCTTAACTAAAGCCATGATCCATGGTGGAAGTTTCAGCTTTTGGACAACAATCCTCAAATCTCAAATGAGAAAATTATTAATTGTTGGTATATGCTTATGCATAAAAGAGGAGTCCATTATCTGTTGTCTATGTTGTCCCGGTATGGATGTCTAAGTTGAAGAATAATCAATAGCGAGAAATCCAATGCGAGCTTTCTCCTTAGACCTTTGTACAGGCGGCATAGAGGTACCCCTTTGTGACACTTGGTAAAAACAATGCATTGTGATGATCCGGTAGTCCAAGCTAATTAGGACAAGGTGCGGGCACTATTAGTACACTATGCATGAGGCTTGCAACTTATAAGATATAATTTACATGATGCATATGCTTTATTACTACCGTTGACAAAATTGTTTCATGTTTTCAAAATCAAAGCTCTAGCACAAATATAGCAATCGATGCTTTTCCTCTATGGAGGACCATTCTTTTACTTTCAATGTTGAGTCAGTTCACCTATCTCTCTCCACCTCAAGAAGCAAACACTTGTGTGAACTGTGCATTGATTCCTACATATTTGCTTATTGCACTTATTATATTACTCTATGTTGACAATATCCATGAGATATACATGTTACAAGTTGAAAGCAACCGCTGAAACTTAATCTTCTTTTGTGTTGCTTCAATGCCTTTACTTTGAATTATTGCTTTATGAGTTAACTCTTATGCAAGACTTATTGATGCTTGTCTTGAAGTGCTATTCATGAAAAGTCTTTGCTATATGATTCACTTGTTTACTCATGTCATATACATTGTTTCGATCGCTGCATTCACTACATATGCTTTACAAATAGTATGATCAAGATTATGATGGCATGTCACTCCGTAAATTATCCGTGTTATCGTTTTACCCGCTCGGGACGAGCAGAACTAAGCTTGGGGATGCTGATACGTCTCCGACGTATCGATAATTTCTTATGTTCCATGCCACATTATTGATGTTATCTACATGTTTTATGCACACTTTATGTCATATTCGTGCATTTTCTGGAACTAACCTATTAACAAGATGCTGAAGTGCCGATTGCTGTTTTCTGCTGTTTTTGGTTTCAGAAATCCTAGTAAGGAAATATTCTCGGAATTGGACGAAATCAAAGCCCAGGGGCCTATTTTCTCACGAAGCTTCCAGAAGTCCGAAGGAGAGACGAAGAGGGGCCACGGAGGGGCCACACCCTAGGCGGCGCGGCCCCCTTGGCCGCGCGGCCCTGTGGTGTGGGGCCCCGTGCCGCCTCTTGACCTGCCCTTCCGCCTATAAAAAGTCTCCGTGACGAAACCCCCGCATCGAGAGCCACGATACGGAAAACCTTCCAGAGACGCCGCCGCCGCCGATCCCATCTCGGGGGATCCAGGAGATCGCCTCCGGCACCCTCGCCGGAGAGGGGAATCATCTCCCGGAGGACTCTACGCCGCCATGGTCGCCTCCGGTGTGATGTGTGAGTAGTCTACCCCTGGACTATGGGTCCATAGCAGTAGCTAGATGGTTGTCTTCTCCCCATTGTGCTATCATTGTCGGATCTTGTGAGCTGCCTAACATGATCAAGATCATCTATCTGTAATTCAATATGTTGCGTTTGTTGGGATCCGATGAATAGAGAATACTTGTTATGTTGATTATCAAAGTTATATCTATGTGTTGTTTATGATCTTGCATGCACTCCGTTATTAGTCGAGGCTCTGGCCAAGTTGATGCTAGTAACTCCAAGAGGAGTATTTATGCTCGATAGTGGGTTCATGTCTCCGTGAACTGGAGGAGTGACAAGAACCACTAAGATTACGGATGTCTTTGTTGCCACTAGGGATAAAACATTAGTGCTATGTTCAAGGATGTAGTCACTAGTTACATTACGCGCAATACTTAATGCAATTGTCTGTTGTTAGCAACTTAATACCGGAGGGGTTCGGATGATAACTTTGAAGGTGGACTTTTTAGGCATAGATGCAGTTGGATGACGGTCTATGTACTTTGTCGTAATGCCCAATTAAATCTCACTATACTCATCATGATATGTATGTGCATGGTCATGCTCTCTTTATTTGTCAATTGCCCAACTGTAATTTGTTCACCCAACATGCTGTTCGTCTTATGGGAGAGACACCTCTAGTGAACTGTGGACCCCGGTCCAATTCTCTTTACTGAAATACAATCTACTGCAATACTTGTTCTACTGTTTTCTGCAAACAATCATCTTCCACACAATACGGTTAACTCTTTGTTACAGCAAGCCGGTGAGATTGACAACCTCACTGTTTCGTTGGGGCAAAGTACTTTGGTTGTGTTGTGCAGGTTCCACGTTGGCGCCGGAATCACTGGTGTTGCGCCGCACTACATCTCGCCGCCATCAACCTTCAACGTGCTTCTTGACTCCTACTGGTCCGATTAAACCTTGGTTTCTTACTGAGGGGAACTTGCCGCTGTGCGCATCACACCTTCCTCTTGGGGTTCCCAACGGACGTGCCAACCACACGCATCAAGGACCATTCTTTTACTTTCAATGTTGAGTCAGTTCACCTATTTCTCTCCACCTCAAGAAGCAAACACTTGTGTGAACTGTGCATTGATTCCTACATACTTGCTTATTGCACTTATTATATTACTCTATGTTGACAATATCCATGAGATATACATGTTACAAGTTGAAAGCAACCGCTGAAACTTAATCTTCTTTTGTGTTGCTTCAATGCCTTTACTTTGAATTATTGCTTTATGAGTTAACTCTTATGCAAGACTTAATTGATGCTTGTCTTGAAGTGCTATTCATGAAAAGTCTTTGCTTTATGATTCACTTGTTTACTCATGTCATATATATTGTTTTGATCGCTGCGTTCACTACATATGCTTTACAAATAGTATGATCAAGATTATGATGGCATGTCACTCCAGAAATTATCTGTGTTATCGTTTTACCTGCTCGGGACGAGCAGAACTAAGCTTGGGGATGCTGATACGTCTCCGACGTATCGATAATTTCTTATGTTCCATGCCACATTATTGATGTTATCTACATGTTTTATGCACACTTTATGTCATATTCGTGCATTTTCTGGAACTAACCTATTAACAAGATGCCGAAGTGCCGATTCTGTTTTTCTCGCTGTTTTTGGTTTCAGAAATCCTAGTAAGGAAATATTCTCGGAATTGGACGAAATCAAAGCCTGGGGCCTATTTTTCCACGAAGCTTCCGTAAGTCCGAAGGAGAGACGAAGAGGGGCGACGAGGGGGCCACACCCTAGGGCGGCGCGGCCCCCCCCTTGGCCGCGCGGCCCGGTGGGGTGGGGCCCCCGTGCCGCCTCTTGACCTGCCCTTCCGCCTACAAATAGCCTCCGTGACGAAACCCCCAGTACCGAGAGCCACGATACGGAAAACCTTCCAGAGACGCCGCCGCCGCCGATCCCATCTCGGGAGATCCAGGAGATCGCCTCCGGCACCCTGCCGGAGAGGGGAATCATCTCCCGGAGGACTCTACGACGCCATGGTCGCCTCCGGTGTGATGTGTGAGTAGTCTACCCCTGGACTATGGGTCCATAGCAGTAGCTAGATGGTTGTCTTCTCCCCATTGTGCTATCATTGTCGGATCTTGTGAGCTGCCTAACATGATCAAGATCATCTATCTGTAATTCTATGTGTTGCGTTTGTTGGGATCCAATGAATAGAGAATACTTGTTATGTTGATTATCAAAGTTATACTTATGTGTTGTTTATGATCTTGCATGCTTTCCGTTACTAGTAGATGCTCTGGCCAAGTAGATGCTTGTAACTCCAAGAGGGAGTACTTATGCTCGATAGTGGGTTCATGCCTCGCATTGACACCGGGACAAAGGATGAGAAAGTTCTAAGGTTGTGGTGTGGTGTTGACACTATGGATATACCATTGATGCTCTGTCTACGGATGTAGTTGTTGATTACATTACGCCCCATTCTTAATGCAATTGTCTCGTTGCTTTGCAACTTAATACCGGAGGGGTTCGGATGATAACCTGAAGGTGGACTTTTTAGGCATAGATGCAGTTGGATGGCGGTCTATGTACTTTGTCGTAATGCCCAATTAAATCTCACTATACTCATCATGATATGTATGTGCATTGTCATGCTCTCTTTATTTGTCAATTGCCCAACTGTAATTTGTTCACCCAACATGCTGTTTGTCTTATGGGAGAGACACCTCTAGTGAACTGTGGACCCCGGTCCAATTCTCTTTACTGAAATACAATCATCGCAATACTTGTTCTCTTCGTTTTACGCAAACAATCATCTTCCACACAATACGGTTAATCCTTTGTTACAGCAAGCCGGTGAGATTGACAACCTCACTGTTTCGTTGGGGCAAAGTACTTTGGTTGTGTTGTGCAGGTTCCACGTTGGCGCCGGAATCCCTGGTGTTGCGCCGCACTACATCCCGCCGCCATCAACCTTCAACGTGCTTCTTGGCTCCTCCTGGTTCGATAAACCTTGGTTTCTTTCTGAGGGAAAACTTGCTGCTGTGCGCATCATACCTTCCTCTTGGGGTTGCCCAACGAACGTGTGAAATACACGCCATCACCATCCCTGAATGTTAATATTTGTTTCGACCAACAAAGTATGAGGCATATGCTATCTAGTTGATACCACTTGGCTCTTTCTTCTATTTTAGTGCCGATGATTAGAATGTTTGGTCAACTGCACACTCCGGGGTGAAGCTAGTGAGCCTGGTGTGATGTCACAAATATCAATCTCTTGTGCATCCTACCTGGCCTCACTAACGCCATCCCGGAATGTTAATATTTGTTTCGACCAACAATGTATGAGACATTCCATTTAGTTCATACTAGCTACTTGTCTATTATTTGAGTTGGCACTTCTTAATTGCATTGGCCGATGATTAGAATGTTTGGTCACTTGTACACTCGGGGGTGGAGCAAGCGAGTCTGGCGTGATGACACAAATATCAATCTCTTGTCCATCCTACCTGGCCTCGCTTACTCCATCCCTGAATGTTAATATTTGTTTTGACCGACAAAGTATGAGGCATTCCATTTAGTTCATACTAGCTACTTATCTCTTATTTGAGTTGGCACTTCTTAATTGCATTGGCCTTTCTTCCATTTTAGTGCCGATGATTAAATTTTGTGGTCACTACACACTTGGGGGAGGCGTCAGCGAGCCTGGTGCGATAACACAAATATCAATCTCTTGTGCATCCTACCTGGCCTCACAGACTCCTTCCCTAAATATTAATATTTGTTTCCACCAACAATGTATGAGGCCCTTGTCATTCCATTTGCCTTGATATTTTCAAAATGCCGATGATTAAAATGCTTGGTCACCGTACACTCGGGGGTGGCGTAAGTGAGCCTGGTAAGATAGCACAAATATCAATCTCTTGTGCATCGGACTTGGTCTCACTTACGCCATCCCTAAATGTTAATATTTGTGTTGACCAACAATGTATGAGGCATTTATTCCATTTCTCTTGTGCATCGGACTTGTTGGTCTCACTTGGTCTCACTTTCTTCCATTTTAATCATAGTAGGAACTGGATGAAGACTCTGATGCAAGCGAACCTGGTGGGTAGAGAGGAGGGAGCAAAGGAGGAACCGGATGAAGACCACTTTGTATCTCGAAATTGTGAAATTTGTATGAATTAAGAGTTGTATATAAAACATTTGACACTTGCCACTATATATGTATCTCGATCGGGCTCTAAGTAATGTGATGATAATGTCTATATTATATCTGTGCAATGTACATGCTATTTATATTATATCTGCATATTTCTGTATGTTGCTGTATATAACATGTATATTGCTGTATATAACCTGTATGTGTATAGTAGGCAGTAAAAAATCGAGTATAATACGAGCAAATTTTATGGCGCACTGAAAATCAATTCTGTGGTGCACCATTTTCTGTGGCGCATCTAAGCCATCGTGCGCCACAGAAACCTTAATTCTGTGGCGCATGGTCGGTGCGTCACAGAAACTTCGCCACTGATGAGGCTTTTCCTACTAGTGTTAATACAATGCAAGGGTGATTTTGAACCGTTTTTAGAATTCAGGGTTGAAAGTTGAACCGAAGTAAAGTTGAGGGTTGTAAGCTGAATTTTGAGACAAGTTTGGAGGGTAAATTGGACTTCTCTCCAGCTATCATGTATACTCACGCCGTGTGAGATGCAGAGATAAAATGTGAGCAGGTAAATAAACTCGAAATATGATGGGTTCTACCTTTGCGGACATCCTAGCTACTTCCTCAGCCTATAAACGATCGCCTGACTCTCAGACTCAGACTGAGGCTAAGAGCATGTCTAGCAGGCACCTCAAAACGCCGGTACCCCGTATTATTCTGGTGGGATAGGGGGTGAGGGCGAAATGGACCGTCTAACTGGTCCCGTATTTGGGCCGGCCCGTATCGGCAGAATACGGGGTCATCAAACCCACCCCGCCACCCCCTACAAATAGAGGTGAAAAAGTGCGAGTGAGGGTCCAACCCCTCACTCGCAACCCTAGCGCCGCCGTGCGCCGCCACCACTCCGGCGAGCAATTCCCACGCGCACGCCGCCGCATTTGCACCGCCGCCAGCCATGAGCGCACCCCATAGGAGCAGCCTCTCGCCCGCCGCCGGATCGAAGCGTTCCCGCGAGCCGGCCATGGTGGAGGAGGCGTGGCGCCGCCACTGCAAAAAGTATAATCATTTATGAGGACCCCCTCTACTTGGAGGCAGTGGTCGTGTCCAAGAAGGACGCCGCCGACAAGGCCTAGGTGGACGCGGAGGAGGTGGCGCAGGCCATCGCCGCCGTCGAGGAGCTGAAGGCTCGGGAGGCCACCGACAATGGCGGCGTCATCATCCTCGATGACTAGGCGGTAGCGGCGGTAGCCATAGCGCATCCCTAGCATTGTAGAAGTCGCGATCCAGTAGGATCACGCAATTTTGTGTATCCCCATCTATAATCTATAAAGAACTATCTATAAGAATTCTCCCGCGTTTTGCATTTTGAAAAATATGGAGTGAAATAAGGGGTCTACTAAATGGAATGGTTGGTGCGTGCTAATTTTTTTAATATAGGGTCCTATATTCGCTCATACGGAACGAGCCAATAGCAGGGTTGTTAGACATGCTCTAACCTGAAGATAGAGTTAGAGCATCCCCACTCGTTGGCGCTCCCCACGCCCAAATCCGGCGAAATTTTCGTCCGGATTGGATCAATTTTTGGCATGGGGGGCAGTATATTTCCAGTCGTGTGCTCCCCAAGCGGCGTTTCTCGGGGAAAAAGAGGATGGTCCGGGGAGTCCGGACGAAAGAGGAGACACGTGGGCGTGGGCGGTTGGTTTTGCTCCATCCGGAGTCCCCGAGCTCTCCCCGGGGGGCCGGGGATGGCGTGGGATCGCCGGATGAATTTAGGCCCAAATCCGGACGAAATCGAGGAACCGGAGGCGCGACTGGACCGGATTTCGCCGTCCGGATGTAAAAAACGGCTCATGGGGGGCTTTTCGGGGAGACGAATGGAGATGCTCTTAGCCCCGTATAGCCCCTCCCCGCCGACAGTACTGGCTACTGACCAGTGAACTGCAGCAGTTACAGTCTCTGAACCCATGAATTTGTCATTGCTTGTGTTAATTACTGGTCCACGGCTAGTTCTGTCATTTTGATAGGCTCTCTTTTAACGAGCCAGAGAATAAAACGAAACGCAATGGAATAGTTACATGCGTAACATGCCCATGTCTCGGCAACTTTTGCCTGGAAGCTAAGGGCATCTCCAGCGGCGCGACGCAAACGGTCGCTCACGCTTTGGTCGTAAATGCGTCTGGCACCCTCCCCAGCGGCACGACGCAAAGTGACCGGGTCGTCCGCGGAGACGCAAACCTGGCCCAAATATGCGGCAGGTTTGCGTCTCGGCGGACGCTGCGCGGACGCGCAAAGTGTCCGCTGCGGTCTCCACCGGGCCCGCCTGGCAGCGAGCCTACATGGAGGGCATCGCTTCCGCGGCCATCGCTTCCGCGGTCAGCGCTTCCGCGTCTGCGCCGCCATGAATGCCGCAGCTTCCTGTTCTGCGCGTGCACTGGCGGGCAGCGGCTGGGCTTCTGCGCCGCCTTCAATGGCATCGTATCCCGTGCGCGGCCGCCCTTAAAAGTCCAGCGGCCGCGTTGCTCCTTCGCCCACAGCTGCACTCGCACCACAACCGCGGCTGCGCCATGGGGAAGAAGAACGACTTCGAGGAGCCTCCGGCACGGCAGCAGAAGAAGGTGCCGCTCCCCGTCACGGTGGGGAGGCTCATGCACGGCGAGATGGGTGCCGTGCGACGCCCGGTCCGGCGTGCAGCTGCCTAGCGGCCGGCGGCTCGGTGCCGCCGGGTGCCCATCCCTCCGATGCACTGCGCGCGAGCCCGAGCGGACCAAGGAGATTCGGCGCAGAGGCGATATCTGCCGGAGGACCTCCGCGCCGATCCGGCGTACGCCATCGACTCGGAGAGTTGGCGTACGTACTGTCCACGGAGATGGACAGCAGACGACGGGCGCTTCATGGGCGACGGGATTATCCCTTCGGCCCGCACCGCCGGCTCGTCGTCGGCGAGCGCCGACGCGTCGTCGGCGAGGCGCCGACGCGTCGTCAGGGCGCCGACGCGTCGTCGCAAGAACCGCAGCACAACGACCGCGAGGACGAGGACGACGGCAGCGAAGCCTACGCCGTCTACGACGACGACGACGACTACATCGAGGCGCTCGCGTACCATAGCGAGGAGGTGAAGGACGACGGCCGACGACTACGTCGGCCTCGTCTTCCACGAATGGCGGCGAGCCATGGCGGAGGGCCGAACTTCGAGTTCCGGACAACATGACGGACGACGAGATGGCCAAGCTCGGCCTCCTCGTCTCCGAGCACGACGCGCCGGTGCGGCCGCCCTTGCCCCGCTACGCCACCGCCGTCATGCCATGCCGCCGGCTCGTCCGCCGATGAAGCCCTTCGACGAGCGCTCGGACTCGGCGGCGCCTCCTCCACCGCCACCACAGCCTTGGGCGCCTCCCCCACCGCCGCCACGCCTTATGTCCGGGGCGCTCCCCACCGCCGCCGCCAGCCTTATGGTCGGGCTCCTCATCCGCCGCCACGCCCGCAGCCCTGGGCGCCTCCACCGCCACCTCGCCCGCAGCCTCCTCAACCTCGAGCACCGCCATCCCGCCGGCGTACGCTCCCAGGATGGCTACGGCCGTGGGACGTCCGGAGATCATCTTGCTCGACAATGACGAGGAGCAAGACGGCGACGATACGCAGCAGTAGGCGTTTTAGGTTTTTTTTTATGTTTTCAAGTATGTAAGTTATGTTTCAGTTTTTGTAAATTATGTTTCAGTTCAAAAAAATGATTCGTCCTAAAAAAATGCGTCGTGCCGCTGGAGCCACCCCCGACGCAAACGGACGCGCGGTCGTTTTCGACCAAAAGGGCCGACGCAAACGGACGCGCGCGGACGCTAAAATGCGTCGCGCCGCTGGAGATGCCCTAACTTACATATTGGCACCCTAGCTACTAATCTAGTACGATTATCACCTCATATTGTGCGGCCGGACATGGAAATATTACATGCCCACAAAGCACGAACTGTCGTTTGAGTGGAAGTTCAGTTTCAGAACCCACGGCAGCTTCACAGTGAAACAGGATAAACTAATCCAATCAGACAGTCGCGCACGCCGAGAGAATATCACACTGATCTTAGCATAACAGACATATCCATCGTTCCTACCAAGAACGATCTGCTAAGTCATGTCTTAGGTCTTAACCTCCCTTCCATCCTCTTCTCCTTGTCACTCAAACACTGCACGCACCGACGCACGTACATACCTTTTATGCTGCACGCACAACGGCCGAGCCAATGAAATCCAAGATGAGAGGAGAGACCCCATAAATTGGCCATCTGAATAGCGTCCAAACCACACATGTAATCATGTTGGCACCAGACAGACCACACCAGAGCATAGATAGTGACGCAAGATCGAGATCGTACACTACACTTGTAGCAGCCAGATAGGCATGGTAGTATTATGAACACATTAGGGGAACTAGATAGCAGGGCCGTCTCCAGAAATTCGGGGCCCCTGTGTGAAACCCCAAACAAGGCCCTAAATTTTGAAAATTTCACATACCAATATACTTTTATTTTATTTTATCATTTATATATGTGTTTTTTCACACAATATATCAAAAATTAATTTCACTGAAAGGCACCACTATTGAAATAAACTGATCTCATGTTCTACTAAAAACATGATCCATCTGATATTTATTACCCTTTGAAGCACAGGAGTCGTAATTTCAATTTCTACAAGACATGATTCTTCCTGCTTTATAAACCGAAAAATAATCCGTACTAAGATTGAGTTCAAAACTACATGAATTAAATTTTACATTGTCAAGATAAGTAAACTAGAGAAAATGGTGGAAATCTTGAGTTCAAGGCTGAATAGAGATCCACTGGTTATCTGATCGAATCAGGGCGTGTCGATTGGCTGAATAGGGAGTTTGACGATATATAAAATGATAGATCAAAGAATTTTACAAGCAGATCGATGGGGAATTGGGACCGATCGACTGATGGAGAACAACCATTTTGAATAGGCCGATCTGTAACGGGCCGAGACTGGAGTCTGAAACGATTGGCCGTGTAAGGGCTAGCAGCAGGGCGCCTGACAAGCCAGGTTGGGGCCGTATGGCGTACTGGCGTTCGCCACCGTTTACGGCAAGTCCGCAACACCGCGTTCGTCTCCGCGATCTGGGCAGCGTATATCGAATATCGAGCAGAAGTGCAGCACGACGCAGGATCGGTTGGGGCATGGAGATTGTTCACGCTCGCCCAGACGCAGTCGCACGCCGCACTAGCAGATTCAACCACGGGAGTGGGCCAGAAATTTGCTTTCAAGGCTGGGCTGTCACTGGGATATGGGGCCCCCATTTTTTTGGGGCCCTGAGCGGTCGCCCAGCTCGCACGCCCCCCTCGACGGGCCTGCTAGATAGAAACATAGGCTGTTAAGGTAGTGTAATATCCCAGGAAATGGGGTTAAAAAATAAAGGAAACAGATGTGTGCATTCATGCATAGAAAATCCGGGGAATTTTTGCGCTTTAAAGTAAAACAGTCACAGTAACTGAAGTTTCACTTGACCTTGGTGGAATTGAACTAGCTCTGGCCACTAGCTTCCTAGCTTGTTCTCCGAGACCATGCAACTAACGCCTAATGGCATCGTTACTTCGTTAATTATACGATTTGCATGTCCACCGCCACGTACTACTACCTCCCTCTCTCTATATTCATCCCCACTAAGCGTAGCATCAAGGACTAATGGGGATTATGGGGTACTCATGAAGGTTATTTAATTAACGCACCACTGTCATTATCCGTCTAATCCTGCGTGATGGGGCGTACTTTTCGTACCCTGTTGACAGTTGCGTTTGTCAAAGCTTATGCTTAATTAGCTAATTAATAATACTCCTGTAGCTACCGTCTACAACAAGCCAGCTTAACAAAGACTCACTCGTGGTTTTGAAGTGGGAATTTGAAATGGAGCATGCACTTTCCTTGTACACACTGCTTGTATTATCTTCGTATTTCAATCATTAGAACGAGGGCAGCTTCCGGTTCTTTGCTACCTACTTTCTTTTCCTCAAAAGAATATATCTTCGGCCTCTATATCGATAGATGCACACAAACATATTTGTGACAAAGTTATCATCCAGAGCTCACAAGGGAAAAAAGAACAGAGACAAAGTTCGGCAAAATTAAAATACGACACGGTTATGCGGCATAATTTCAGTTACTAGGTTGCCAGGCATACTGGTTGAAACTCGCTCTCGCGGCCTCAGAAGATGGGCACGACGCCGTAGTTTGCCAAAGTCGAGCATGCAGGCCGCGTCGGCATCGGCGTCAATGTCGTCGGTGTGCTTGGCGAAGCGGCCCTTCCGTGGCGCGTCCTTGATGGTCTGTTCCGGCATCGCCCCCACATCTACCGACGAAACTCTGTGGCGCCCTACTTCTCTTGGACGCCGAACGATATCACGAGGGCGGCATCCTGGTCGGAAGACGGCGTTCCGATGGGCTGCACGGGGACCTGCTTGTGGTGGCGCAAGAACGGATTCGAGGTGTCGATGTCGGCGTCGCAGGCGGCGCAGAGCGCGGCGGCTTTGGCCTTGCAGGTGACCGCGGCCGACGCGAGCTCGCACACCTCACCGACCCACACCCTCTCGTACCCCGCCCATGCGTACCCCGCGTCGCACCCCACGCACCGACGCCGGCGCACGTCTTGCAGTGCATCGCCCCCGGCGAACGTCTTGCAGTACACGGGCCCTCGTGTAGCCCGACGACGCTTGCCGAAAAGCTCGACGTGCTCAACCGCGTGGCCGCCCGCCTCGGCTCCCGCGCTATGCGCGCCCTCGTGGGGCCTAACGACGCGTGCCTCCTCGACATCCTCCCCGCCCCGGCGCTTCTCCACCCGACCTCGCCCCGACCAGGAACTTCTCCGTCGCGCACGCGCACACGGCGGTGGCACCGAGCATGCCTCGCGAGAATCCTAGCGTGACGTCGAGATCACGGACCGCTCGGCTCCGGTGAGTTTCTCGGCGCCGTTTGTAGTCGCCATAGGGGAGAGAGAGGGAGATCTGATCAAAAGCCAGCCAGCCTGACACTGTCTCTGACCATGCTTTCATTGCTGGTCCAACATGTGATGTATTCCAACCGGTATTCTCATTGTGTGAAAAAAAGCCTTTGGACCCTACCTCTACGTGGACCAATGGCTCCTAGACATTTGCCCAGATCATATACCCACCGGTTCATTCTCGCGTTTCCCATCAAGTCAAGCGCTATAAACCTCAATGTGACTTTGTTTAAAACCTTGTTTTGGGTAGAGATGATTTGATCTAAAGGGTTAGATCAAATGGAACTAAAACAAACACAATAACATATTAATCAAGGATCAATTACTTGATCTTATTAAAGATCATAATATGGTATTATTTGCCATAACATATGAACATATATTCAATGGTAAATCAAGTAACAATAAAATGAAGAAACCATTTTTCACTTATCTTTTCCATGTCTTAGAACTAATCCATGATCCTACCATGAAACCTCATGGTATTCATTCCACTTCAACATTGGAATTATAACAAGGAGATCCACTCAAGAAGTATATATTCTTCCCTATTCCAAATAGTTTTACATCAAACCTAAAGAGGTGAGAGTCCTATTTTATTTACGGAAGCAATGACAAACCTTGAGGCAAACCTTGGATATAAATATCCATATGATCACAACATTATCTTCAAGAGGAACCCTAGAGTATTATTCAAGACATTCCTTAGAGAGAGAAACCATTTATGTGAAACATAGATAATGGTGATCATATCAATCTCTATGGAGCCTAACCATAGGATAGTAATACAATACTTTCCAAATAAGAGAGACCATCCATATCAATCCTAGCTTTAATTACTTAGGAATAAATTACCACCATTGAACTAAAGTATTAGGAGGTAAACCATTTCATCTCGAAGGGGTGAGATGACCAAATACCAAATGGAATAAGACCATGTCCCTGAGTTAAAGAAATAAGGATAAGATTAATTCAATTAAGCTACACAATTGAATCCTTAGCTGAGATACCTAAAGAAATATTAGCAGTACACCATAAACCCTAGAATAACTATTCCTATATGAAAGAGCTCAACCTATGGTGTTATACTCAAGATAGTTGAGACAACACTTAAATTTAAGGGAGAGAACTATCCATATGTCCTGATGATCAAATCATCATTCCTTAATTAGAACTATAAGTTATTATCTCAGGCATTCTCCTGGGATATAAATTATTGAGGTAACCATATCCATTCATGATAATATAAGAAAGAAACTATATCTAGTTGATCAAGACAATACTTAATCTTGGGAGTGAGAAACCTAATTCTTGAGAGATAACTTAGGAAGCCAAACCTTGATCATTATAAATTGTGTAGTGCTCATAAACCCTAAGAACTTGAAGTAGAGGATATAAGCACGTAAGAAAAGCTTAGAGTTAAAGCCTATAATTTATATGGTGAGAAACCATTCATCATTATAACCAAAGTTAACTATAAAAAGAAATATAGCTACCTTAGTTACTTTAACAATAGATTAAGGATATAATAGAAATCTATTGGTATAAGATAAAACCAATTCTCAAGTCCTTAGTAATTAAAGGAGAACAGAAACAATTAAGAAACTAACCATATTACCTTGGTTAGGGGAGATTAAACCCTAGCAAATGCAATATGATGTCATCTCAACTCTACAAACTAGAAGTATATCTCAACCCTAGTTTATGCATCATGGTGATCATAATATAAACCTAGGCCATAATTGAGATTCAAACCAATTGCCATTAGATAAATATCATTAGAACCCTAGTATGGCACATTAATAAAATCTTAAGCTACAATTATTAAACCTGGGAAAACTCTTGTGATACATCTTATAATTAAAACCATAAGTGTGATTATCAACCACTTATCTATATAATTAAGACCCAACCTTGAGGAGAGTAATATCTACTCTAGGTATTTCAAAGTGTTAATAGACCATAACACTAATGTTAATTTTGATATGGGTTATCATCAAACCTACAAAACCCTAATAAAATATTGCTCACATGAAATAACATGCAAGTGATTAATTCCTCAAATAGGAAATAAGACATAACAACAACTTCAGAAATACCTTGAGAAGAAAGTATCAACTCTTATATTTCTAAATTAAATTGAATTCATAATAAAAAGGAAATCAAAGTGAAAATATAATTCATGTCTAATTGCTATTTTGAATAAGTCGCCAATATGCAGTATAATCTAATACAAAATAATTGTTTCAAATGAAATAGTGGTGTAATAATCATTGCCCCAGATCTTAATAAAATTAACAATTGAAAGATCTGCAAAAATAAACAAAATTCAAATATGAATTTAAATGGATAAATATAAAACAGGGAAATAAAAACAGAAAAGAAAAATAGGAGAAAAACTCACCTGGCCGATTCTGCCCAGCAGCAGCCCAACAACTGGACCAAGCCGCAGCCCAAACCAGCCCACCGAGCAGCCCACGTACCCCTTCGTCTAAATATCTCGGGACGAAGTCGTCCTCATCCTCTCAGTGAGCTGGAGGGTAGCGCAACGCCGTGAAGCTCTTCTCCCTCGCGCTGGCAGCCTCTCCTTACTCCAATTCGTGACGAGGATCGTGTTCCAGCGCAGTATAAAAGCCCTACGACGAACCCTAATCGCATTCTTCTTCCTCTGCTCCGTTCTCTTACCATGCCGAAACCCTGGCTGCACCACTCCACCTTACTGCCGACGACTGAAGCCTTCCAAAGCCAAGCGAAGCACACCACCGTGACCGCCGTCATCGACAAGCCCAGTCCACGGGAGGAATTGAGCTGAGGCACCCGAAATCGACGCCGGCGAGTTCATCTTCTCCGACACCGGCGACACCAAATTCCGGCGAACCTGACTTTCCCGAGCTTCGTCGACCACACCAACACAATCAGGGTACAAATGTGCATCTCGAGAGCTATTATTTGCATAGTTTCATAGCCGGTAGCTCACCGTAGCTAGTTCACCGGAGCTGCTCCACCGCGGGCTTAATTTCCGGCGACGCTCCAGTGACCCCCTCGAAAAACCGTCACCACTATTGAATTCCGCGTGTCACGGGGGTTCGGTAGGAACTAACCGCGTGTCCCGGGATGCACTAAATCGGCGGCGCCACCCTCCAGACCGTCGGCGTCACGCCGCCGACGAGTGGGTGACGTGGTCGTGGCCCTCCACATGTTGACTTGGTCTTTGCCTGCATGGCAAACGACCCAGTCAATGGCCCCACGTGTCTGCGTCTGCGGGTACAAATCAAACCGGTACCTTTAGCATTTACAGTTATTTTAATATTCCTGAAAATAGCAAAACTTTAGAAATTCATATCTAATTCAATTTAGCTCGGAAAAATACAAATGAGATATCGAAATGTTCCTAAAAATAAAATCTATCCAATAAAAATATAAAATAGAATTTTTATTTTACATAAAAATTCAATTGTTTAATCTTACTATTTAAGCCTTTTCTTTTATTCTTAATACAATTAAAATTCAGAAAATAAGAAAAGTTTCTAAAATAAATGAAAACCAGTAAGAAATTGAATAAAACATTAAAACCCATTTTCTTGATTTGTTATTTTGTTAAATCCTTATTAGAAGGATTAAAACCTAATTAATAACTATCTTAATTATTAATTCATTAAAAATATTAAAAGCTCAAATCCAATATTATTTTTATTTCAAAGTTTTTAATAACTTCAACTTAATAATGAAGTTATTAACCTAAGAACTAAATAGTGATTATGAAACCCTAGTTCCATTTTAAATAACATTATGGTTTCATAATTTCATGTGAACACTGAAACCCTAAATCCAATAGGAATTCTAATTCCTTTATTTTTAAGAGTGAAACCTAAATTTCTTCTAACCTAATCCTAGGTTAGAACATGTGATTATGATATTTTCTTTCCATTCAGAGAACCATAATAGCAAATAAGTACTTGTCATGTCCACATAAAATGTAGAAGACCTATCACTAATATATGGGTATCACATGTGTTCATCTTCATCTGACCTAGATGATCAAATATGGTTAACCAGATGTAAACCCTAGTTTCAATCCTCAGAGACATCCACCTTACCTATCCTGCCTAGCATCACACCTTTGTGATGAACCCTGATAGCAACCATGCCAATATTGTGCATCCTATTCCATACACACTAAACCCTATTAGTGTTAGATAACTATTAATCATCCTAAATAGGAGCCAATCATTTCTTACTTAGTGGATCCAATAGCAAACTCTAGTCAACCTCAACTCTAATTGAGATACTTCTTATTACTTAAGAAATATGTTCTTCAAAAGTTATTCTTTTGAAGAAAATAAAGAATAGCCATCAACCCTGCCTTATAGAACCTATAAACCCTACCTAGCTATCACCAGCAAGATGAACCCACCATGATAGCAACCATGTATAATTAATTGCTTAAGTTGCTTATGCTTAAGTAAAACCATTCAAGCCTAGTTGCTGATGAATCCAACCCTGTTGGGATCCATCTCATTCTTACTCCAGAAACTAGTTTGGAATAATCTTACACTATAAAACTCCACAACTATAATTATCATACTTGTTCTTCATTAAAGAACATGTTCTTCAAAAGTTATTCTTTTGAAGAATATAACAAGCAATCATTAACCATGCCATATAGTACTAAAACTGACAAATGTTCTTTATATATTAACATTATGCCAATTATCATTCTTGTGTGCTCAATTAATTACTATACTTTATTATGTAACTTATACATGATACCAAATAATCAAACCTTAATAAGAACCTTGTTTGTGAATCACTCTAAAAGTGCAACACACACCGAAACCAATCAATACAACTCACTAATCCTAAATCATCGGGGTTAGGTCACGTTTAGAGCGATTGCATCTCATATTTATGCATTATTGCATCCTTCCCAATCTTTTAAACATCGTCCTTACCGGACGATGATGCTATTTCAGAATTTGGAGTTATTGTGTATCGAAGACCTTGCCTGCATAATCTTGCAGTCAAGAAAGGCAAGTTCATCGCTTGCTCATGTCATTTGATTATTTTTATCAAATTACTTGCAAAGTACTATGCTTATCACTCTTGCATGAAAATCAAAAGATATTATTTTCATAACTATGAATATGACTATGTGGTTGGCAATGGAACCATGGTATGTGTTGATATGGTGGAGGTTCCATTGCAAGGGTTTATATCCATCTAGGATTAAACAACAAATGTCGTCCAATGATTCTTGTGCCGTAAAACTCGTGTTAACCATAAGATCTGGAGTGGGACGGAGTAGCCAATTGTATTTCCACCTCTCGTACATCAACGGATGCGCTTACCGTAGACACTTGATCCTGAGGGACAAGCGGTGGGGTGGGGATCCCATTCTAATTCCCCACGGTAATGCGATCTATGATGGGCTGCAACTACCGGCGAAGGAGTTTATGGTAAGAGCCCTGAACTGTCGTCGTGGTCGGGGGTCATCCTTAATTGGTATAAGAACACCGGCGAGGACCCATGGTCGGGGATTGCAACAAAGGGTGGGTATGCGAGGTAGCGGAGGAATATGAACGGCTAAGACCTTATACCGGGCCTCACACCAAAGGAAGTGTGGACGGGGAAATTGCCCGGTTGGCACCAAGATTAAGATCTCTTATGGGTAAAGCAACACACCTCTGCAGAGTGTAATGAATCGTGACATGTCACTCCCTGTTTCCGGGTTTTGGAACTGCAAACACTGCCGGAAAGGAACTCCATGAAGTTCTAGTAAACCGGTGAAGGCTGACGGACATAGTTCTTCTGAATAAAAGCAACCTTTTGAAAAAATGATTATCAAAACCTGCATTGGTATTAGACTTTTTGGTCTAATGCCGTAGCTAGTGCATTAAACACCTCTTTCCTATAATGAACTTTATGAGTACGCTCGTACTCATCCCACTCTTAAATCCCCTGCTTAGTTATAAAGGCATCGAAGGAGGATCTACAGTGCAACTCGAAGGCCGAGGAGTCAACAACTACTTCAAGAGACATGACCTGTCAGAGGAGTCAGTTACCACATCCAACAAGGAGAAACCTAGATTAGCAATAGAAAGAAACTAGCTTCCTAAACCTAGCTCCTATTTAGCTATAATATATTCTTAGCCTCTATAGCTAGTTAAATACTCTACAACTAGAGTTCGTGATAGATTTAGACTACGAGTCGTTCTTCTAGAGTTTATTTGCAGATTTACCTCATTGTAAAGTAGGAGGCAGTGCTGATCTTCTGTAACAGAGTCGGAGTTGTAATTCTATTGACATGCCTTGGACCCGCATATGTTTCTGTTGTACCACTCTGAGCGATATAATACTAGTGGAACGGTGTTTCATTGGTGTTATATCAGACTTGCATACTACACCATGCAGTGGTATGCCGGGTCACCACAGGTAGAGAACCAACTTGAGATTGGGTGGTTAGGAGGGTGGATGTACCCCAACCCATCAAGGTTCGAACCCCAGGTTTAACATCGGTGTGTCTCATAAAGGCGGAATATTAATTTAGTGGGAGGCGATGTTCCCGTCGACAGCGAGGCGTCTGTGGTGACTTCGTCAATTCAAAGATCCAATTTATCGGCTCAGTTTTTCGGAGGTGCTCATGGGAGTAGGGTGTACGTGTTTCAAAAAAAAAGACTGGCGAGGCAAAAGCACACCACATTGCTGTTATAACTCAAATCTAACTTTCGACGAGTAGAACGAAACAATCGATTTAGGGTGTCACCATCTTTATAAGCCGACGCAAGGGGTACTCTGAATCTTTTAAATCCTGTGTTGTGTGAACTCTTCCAAGATAGTGAAGATTTGATGTCCTTTCACTAGTGGAAAACAGGCCTTTTGATCCGGGTGGTAAGGGCCTTTTGTCGCGGGCGGCCATCCGCGACAAGCAAGGCGCGATAAAAGGGAGGCCTTTTGTCGCGGGTCGCTTACGACCCGCGACATAAGGTCCACCACGTGGCAGCCGCGGGGCGCGCAGGGCAGAGGCCCTTTTGTCGCGGGCGGTATTACCACCCGCGACAAAAGGCCCTCTACGTGGCGCGCGCACAACGCTGCTGCTTTAGGGTTTGAGGGGTGCAGCACCCCTCCCCCCGCCACCGACCGCCTGTTATTTCATTTTTTTCGTTCGAAAATAAAAGTTGCATATATTTGTACGCTACTAGAAGTTGTACATGTTCATTCATTATATATATATAGATCGATTAAACAAATATTGGAAGCAAAAGTCGATTCCCCTTACACATATTCGTAGATTCCCTACATATATACATGGAGCTCACGATCGACAAGCGGTACTAACGACCGTCTATTTGGAGGTAGAGCATCTATTTGGACTAAACAAGCCTTTGTTGTTTATTACTTCTTTAACCAAAAGTCCCGCCAGTTCCTCCGCGATTCCTAGTGCGTGTTCCTTTGGTTGGAGTCTGTCCCGCATGTAGTCGACCTATATACGAAAATGAGATGAGTATGACTATATCAGTCTTGATAACGAAATATTGATGATAATAAATAAAGTTGTGAATGTTATTGCTTACGTTGAATTTATTGTTGTTCTGCTTCTCAGTGGTTAACATGCGAATGGACTCGCAAACGTAGTATCCACATAGATTCGTCCCTTGTGGCTGCTGGGGGCACGGTACAGGAGTAAATGTTAGCTTCTTTGCAAAGGTAATCTCCTTATGAAGATTCTTCAAAGCTTGCCAAGCCCTGCCAGGCAAAAGAATGATTGAATGAGTGGATAATTAATTGATATCTCACGAAAGATAAAGCGCGGCGATGAAGGAAATTACACTTGGAGCAACTTCTGCAAGTCCTGGAACCCGTCCACGCCTCTACTCAGTGGGTCTTTTACTTCAACTATTCCCTTATCAGGTTGAATGTCTAGTAGAATCCAGTGGAAGCTGCACATGTTATGCATATACGTCAGGAATTACACTTAACATCGAGTAAGAAAAATTGAATGTGCATAAAAGATCATTAAGACTCTCACTCGTAGTTGTAAGGAAACAATATTGAATCACAGAAATATTGCTCCCCAAAAACCTTAGTAGGTTTCCCCCCGTTTCTTCGCGTTTATGCTTCACCGTTTCAACATGTATTTTATCTGGGTCAACAAACCCAACATTGATAATATTATTACTTTTGCATTCACTGATCTTCAGTCTGCATAAGAGAACCCATAAGATATAATGAGTATATATATGCAATGAAAATGAACATGAACTGAATGAAAACGAACATGAACTGAACGAACAACTTACAAGCAATAGCAACTCATGAGAGATTTGTCGAGGGCTTCTAGATTGAATAACTGCCAGAGTTCATTCATCTCAATATGGATCTCCTCCTTTCGGTAGTAATATTCCCATGGTATACTCGCCTCGATGTACATTATGTTCTCCTTGCATGCATCAAGGTACCACTGATGCAAATTCCGCATATGTGTTGGCAGTTTATGCAGCTGCTCTCTGCTGACCAAGTCGGCCCCGTAGACAAATTTAGGAGCTATATCAGCAGTGGGTATTGCAGCATCTGCTGCAGACAGCAATTCCTCCACGGTAACTGAACAAGCAGCCGCTAGCCTTGCAGCTTCTTCCATATCGATATCACCATGATGTTCCTGGTACAGCTTGGGAACATTAAGCACTTTGAGTGCTGGGATCGATTGTTTGGGCTGAGCACCGAGGAGGGGAACTTCCTTTCTCTTTTTGCCTTTTGTCGTTTGCTTGGCCTTGAGGGGTGCACTTGTTGAACTTGACGTTTTCTCAGTGCACTTCTAGGCGATGATTTGCTCGTGCCAGCAATGTCCTTCTCCTTAGCCTTTTCATCCTTCTTTTGGTCAATTACCTTCGCAAGAGTGCGTGTATAGTCATCCTTCTTCTCGTGTAACTCATACTGCGATGGTGTGTTCAGAAAACTAGTAGCATATTCTATTTGCTTCTCTGTGTATGGCTCTGGCGCTGGAGGTTTTGGATTATGAAAAAAAATCATAATTGTATTTCTTAACAATGGCATCATTTTCCTCCGGGGTACGATCGTAAGGATGGGGGGGGGAGGAACCTTTGGTACTTTTGGGAGGGGCGACTTCTTGCGGACAGGACTCTTGATACGCTTCCGGCTGGGTGCATTCCGAGTCTTAGTGGGCGGAGGCGGCGGCGCTGGAGATGGAGATGGACTACCGATGTCGTGGTCGACGTCGTACCCACGGGGTGATGGTGGCGACATGTGATCAGTAGGAGGAGGTGATGGTGGCCTGCGATCACCTGGAGGAGGTGATGGTGACCTGCTGGGACGACTGGTACTAGGTGCTACCCAGCCTGGCAGCCTGATGTTCTTCTTTTCCCAGAGAATGATTTCTCCCAGCACCTCTCTGAGTGTAAGCCCCCCATCACCTCCAGGGATATCGAGCTCCAATGTCTCCCACGACGGGACAACTGAATCCACCCCGACACGAGCATAGCCAGCTGGAATCGGAATGCCATGCCATGTTGCCGGCTCACCTTCAGGTCCAAATGCCGGTAAGACATAGCCGACCGCCACCTTAACAGAAACCTTCCTAAACACCTCATGGAGATCACAAGGTGTTTGCTCCTTGATTCCATCCAAGGGGTCGCCAGGACTGGCATCTATCATCATCCGTGTAGGAGGGGCCTCCGAGTCGGCCACGCTGCTGTCTCGTCGCTGAGATATGTCAACGGTATTATCTGGCGGGCGGTGTCCTTTTAGTTCATTTATCTCCCGCTGCTGCTGCTGAAGCTCCCGCTGCTGCTGGTCAAGTCGGCGTTGGAACTCGGCCATCCGGTCATTCTGCACCTCCAGCTGGCGTTGTTTAGCTCTCGCTCGGCTTCTATAAGTCTCCGCGTCGGCCGGAAACCCAAGCGACCATGGAACACTAGGGCCGAAGCCTCTTGTTCGTCCTCCCTTCTCAGGATTACCGAGGACAAGCGTCAGCAAATCTTTCTCTCTATCGGGAGCAAACTTAAGTTTTCCCGCCTTTATATCTGCCGTCACTTCAATCCATTTTTGCCTGGGTACCCTAACCCTGGTGTCAGTTTCAACAATGTTCCCTGTCTTCATGTCATACTCACAGCCATGCGCGAGGAACCAATTTCGAGCCCTAGTGTCCCATCCTTCTCGCGTGGGTTCTGGAGTGATCCCCTTCAGCTCCATCTCAGCCTCTTGTGCATCCCACTTAGGCATGGCCCCTCCGTAGCCCCCTCGCCCCGTATGATGGTGATATTCCTTTAAGCTTGCATTCTTCTTGTTTTTCGTTGACAGGTTCACAGCCTCCTCTGATTCTTTGTACCTCACAAATTCTTCCCAGTTATGCTCCTGCTTCGCTAGGTAGTTCTCGAATAATGGAGGCTTCTTGTCTTTCTTATAATTTTGCCATAACCGGTTCTTATACGCCCGGAAAAGTTCCCCCATCTTCTTAAGAGCCCATTTCTTCACTAGCGCCCGCTGCTTAGCATTCTCAGACTCCGATCCCAAATCTGGCAAAGTGAAATGTGCCATGAGGTCGCTGAAAAGTGTGTCTTTGTACCTATCGGCAACCTGATTTTCGGTCACATTCTTGGTCTTGTTCCATTCTCTGACAGTGATCGGGATACGATCTCTAACCACAACTCCGCACTGATTTTTGAATGTCACTCCGACACTCGCGGGTACCACCGGTTGGCCTTCCGGTGATATAGCTTCAATTGTGAAGTGGTCTTTTTTGCTCAACTTCTTTGCCGGGCCTCGTTTCTCTATCTTATCTTTGGAGGCCTAAGAGAATACATATAGAATTGCATTAATGCCTCTATACTAATGCCTCAATACATATGTACATATAGAATTCCATTAATACCTCGTCATGACCGGAGCCGTCGGCTTCTCCGTCACCGGAGCCGTCGGCTTCTCCGTCACCGGCTCCGTCGGCTTCTCCATCACCGGAGCCGTCGGCTTCTCCATGACCGAAGCCATCGGCTTCTCCATCACCGGAGCCGCGGGCTTCTCCATCACCGGAGTCGGCTCGGTCGGCTTCTGTACCATCGCGGATTATGTCCGCGAATATGTCTTCCTGTTCCAAGTCCCGTTCGAATTGATCCATTGTTTCTGCAAAAGAATTAAATCGATAAGTAAATGTTCAAACACAAACCAAACCCTAACCCTAATCAAACACAAACCAAACCCTAACCCTAATCGGCGACACGTGTTTGCGAGAGGGAGAGGGGTGTCGGCGACGCGTGTTTGCGAGAGGGAGAGGGTCTCGGCGGCGCGTGTTTGCGAGAGGGAGAGGGGTGTCGGCGCGTGTTTGCGAGAGGGAGAGTGCGCGTGTTTGCGAGAGGGAGAGGGTGTCGGCAGCGCGTGTTTGCGAGAGGGAGAGGGGTGTCGGCGCGTGTTTGCGAGAGGGAGAGGGCGCGTGTTTGCGAGAGGGAGAGTGCGCGTGTTTGCAAGAGGGAGAGGGTGTCGGCGGCGCGTGTTTGCGAGAGGGAGAGGGGTGTCGGTGCGTGTTTGCGAGCGGGAGAGGGCGCGTGTTTGCGAGAGGGGGAGGGTGTCGGCGACGGGTTTTTGCGAGGGGGGAGGGAGTCGACGTCAGTTGTTTGCGAGAGGGGTCTCGGCGGGTGTTTGCGAGAGGGGTGTGTTTGCGAGAGGGGTGTCGGCAGTTACAACAAAATTTAAACTACAAATTTGAACTAACTAATTACATTTAACAAAAATAAACTAACTAATTACAACAAAATACTTACAAAATTTAAACTACAAATTTGAACTAACTAATTACAACAAAAATAAACTAACTAATTACAACAAAATACTTACAAAAATAAACTAACTAATTACATACTAAAATGTCTATATACAACAAAATTTAAACTAACATACAAAATTTAAACTAACATACAAAATTTGAACTACTAATTATCTAACTAAGAACAAAAAAATTACAAAAACAGCGGGCCGGCCGGGGGCGCCGGCGCCGGCGCACACGTACGGCGGCTTGTACCTGCGAAGGGTGGCGGCGGCGGCTGCGGGCGGGGCCGCACGGCACAGGGCGGCGGCGGGGGCGCGCGAGGAGATCACGGCCGCGGCGCGGCACGGCGGCGCGCGCGGCAGAGGAAATGCGCGCGTGCAGGGAGCTCGAGGAGGCGCGCGACGGCGGCGACGGCGCGGCAGAGGAGATCGACGGCGGCGCGGCAGAGGGAGGCGCGCGACGGCGGCGCGAAGATGGCCGGCGGCGGCGGTGGATTTGGGCAGCCTGGCGGCGCGATTTTGCTAAGGAATGGCCTCCGGGTGTCGCGGGTGGGGCTCCGCCCGCGGGGTTAGGTATTTATACCTAACCCCTTTTTATCGCGGTGGTGGCACGACCCGTGATAAAAGGCTCCCTTTTATCGCGGGTCGTGCCACCACCCGCGACAAAGGGGTCACTTTATCGCGGGCCGTGGCTCGACCCGCGACAAAAGGGGGTGGGAGGGGAGGCGGCCGATCCGCGTGAAGCGCATCCAACGGCTCCGGCCGTTTGAATCCAACGGCCTGGAGCCGTTGGACGCGGATCAGGCCTGCAGCCGTTAAACAACCGTTTTTGTTTTTCTGTTTTTTTTCTGTTTTTTTTTTTTTAATAAAAACTATTATTTCAATAACTTTTAAATGGTAACTCAAAAAGAAAAGTTTTATATATGAAAATTGATCAGAAAAATCCAATGAACATGAATATGACATCCGTATAACTATTTGCATCTCGCATCATATAAAACGCATCATATCCACTCGTGTCGCGTCCCCGTGCCACGTGTCGCCACCTCTTCCACGTGCCTCGCCCCGTCGACGCCGGCGTGCGACGTGTAGCCACCGCTGACACGTGCCTCGCCCCGCCGACGCCGGCGTGCGACATGTAGCCACCGCTGACACGTGCCTCACCCCGCCGACGCCGGCGTGCGACGTGTAGCCACCGCTGACACGTGCCATGCCCCGCGTGCGCTATATAGAGCGACGAGTGCGGGCGCAACCACACGTCGCCACCGCCTCCGCTCATTCATCTCCGGGATGCCTCCATGTCGTCGAGGGGCATCCGGTTTCCGTGGCGTTCGAGTGCGTCCGAGCGGTAGGTTCACCGCCGAGATACGCGCCGGTGGCTTCCGCCTCACCCTCGGCACGTACAACACGCCGGAAGAGGCGGCGCGCGCTTACGACGCGGCGGCGTGGCGCTTTCGGCGGCCAGGGCACGACATGAACTTCCCGGATGTTGAATCGCTAGAGGAGGCGGAGTTCCTCGCGCCACCGCCGTGCCTCGTCACCGATGAGGACCGTCGCCGGCATCGCCAGGTGCAGCGCAGGATCGCCATCGCCGAGCGCGACGAGCAGTTGATGCGCCAGTGGAGGGCGCGGTCCCCCGACGCGTTCTTTGCTAACCTTAGGGCACAACGAAGGTCCAACAGGCGCCACCGTCGGGCCGTCGCCGCCTTCGAGCTCGAGAACTCGAATACAACTTGGACCGAAAACGACCCTCGGTGGGATGACCTTTGGACGGAGACAACCTCCGACGACGAGTAGAGACTAGACTAGTAATTTATCTATTTTATTGTAATTTCAATAAAGTCGTTGTCGGTTCTATTAGTTTAAATTTAGTTTATAAAGTCGTTGTCGGTTGTTTTTATTCAATAAAGTGGTTGACACGAAATTTATTACGATTGAACTGAAATTAAAGTACAGAGCTCAACTGAAAAATAAGATACATGGCCAGATTCGAATGTTGGAGCCATTCAATCATAGTCGTGCCTAGTCCTATACACGTCGCCACTGTAGTCATCAAAGTCGCCGACGTCATCGTCGCTAACATCGGGGTCTGTCTTGTCATCCACTCCCACGATGTTTCTTTTCCCCGAAAGAACTATGTGGCGCTTTGGCTCCTCGGTTGATGTATTCTTTTGTTGATTTATTTTTCTTGATTTGCTAGACATGTCCTTCACGTAGAAAACTTGAGCCACCTCGCTGGCTAGGACAAATGGCTCGTCAAGGTACGCAAGATTGTTGGGATCCACTGTTATCATACCGTACTTATCATCAATATGTATAGCGCTGAGCTTCACCCATTTGCACCGAAACAAAGGGACCTTAAAAGTGGGACCATAGTCAAGTTCCCATATCTCCTCTATGTATCCATAATATGTGGTGGTCTGCCCATTCTCGTCTGTTGCATCGAAGCGGACACCGCTGTTTTGGTTGGTGCTCTTTTTATCTTGGTCGATCGTGTAAAATGTATTCCCATTTATCTCGTACCCTTGGAATGTACATATGTTTGAAGATGGTAACCTGGCCAACAAGTACAGCTGCTCCACCGCAGATGGGTCATTAATGAGATGTCTTTGCAACCAACTGCCGAAGGTATTCATGTGTTGACGTGTAATCAAGGACTCGGGCTGGCCCGGGTTTATTTCTCGTAAAACATTCTTATGTTTCTCGATGTACGGAGCCACCAAGCTGGAATTGTATAGAACTGTGTAGTGTGCTTGATTGAAAGAAATCTTGTCCCTCCACACCGTTGCTTTCCTTCCTAGTGTGCCTTTTCCAGTCAGCCTCCCCTCATACCGAGATTCAGGAACACCAATCGGCTTAAGGTCAGGAAGAAAGTCAACACAAAACTCAATGACCTCCTCAGTTCCGTAGCCCTTTGAGATACTTCCTTCCGGCCTAGCTCGGTTATGAACATATTTCTTTAAGACTCCCATGAACCTCTCGAAGGGGAACATATTGTGTAGAAATATAGGACCGAGAATTCTAATCTCTTCAACTAGGTGAACGAGGAGGTGCGTCATAATATTGAAGAAGGATGGTGGGAACAACAACTCGAAGCCGACAAGACATTGGACCACATCTTCTGTAATCCCGACAAAGTTTACGGATCCATTACCTTCGAGAAATTGCGTTCAGAATGCACATATCTTCACAATGGCTAGTCGAACATTTTACGGTAGAAGTCCCCTCAATGCAATCGGAAGCAATTGTGTCATAAGCACGTGACAGTCATGGGACTTCAGGTTCTGAAATTTTTTCTCCTTCATATTTACTATCCCCTTTATATTCGACGAGAAACCAGACGGAACCTTGATACCGAATAGGGCTTCAAAAAGATCTCCTTCTCTTGTTTGGTAAGAGCGTAGGCCGGCGGGCCCTACAACCGCCCGGATGATTGCCGTTTCGTCCTTTATGAAGTTCCTGGTCCTCCCGTGCTTCGTTGTATCTTTTGTCTTTCCATACACGCCCGAAAACCTAGAATATTCACACAAAGATTCTTGGTCAGGTGCATCACGTCGATTGCGGAGCGGACTTCCGGGACTTTCCAATATTCTAGCTCCCGGAAAATAGATTTCTTCTTCCACATGGGCGCGTGTCCGTCATCGTCTTTCGGAACAGGTCGATTGCCTGGACCCTTTCCAAAGATAACATTTAAATCCTTGACCATGTCAAATATATCAGCACCACTACGGGGGACAAGGCTTCGGACGGCGGTCGCCTCGCCATCGAAATGCTTGCCTTTTTTCCTTAAGGGATGCTTGCGCGGAAGGAAACGACGATTGAACGGGTACACAACTTTTACTGCTTTTTCCCAAATATTTACTTTCAGTCTCATCTAAACAAGGTGTGTGCATGCATTGTATCCTTTGTTCGTCTGTCTGAAATGTTACCGAGAGCAGGCCAATCATTGATGGTTACGAATAGCAACGCTCGTAGGTCAAATTCTTGCTCCGTGTGCTCATCCCACACACGTACACCTGGTTTGGCCCACAACTCCAAAAGTTCATCGACTAATGGCCTTAGGTACACATCAATGTCGTTGCCGGTTGCTTTGGGCCTTGGATAAGCACCGGCATCATAATGAACTTCCGCTTAATGCACAACCAAGGAGGAAGGTTGTAGATACATAGAGTCACGGGCCAGTCTTTGTGGACCGCAGCTCTGCTCCCCAAAAGGATTCATGCCATCGGTACTTAGACCAAAGTATAAGTTCCTTGCCTCACCCGCAAAATCCGGAAACTCTCTCCCGATGTTTCTCCACCGCCGACCATCGGCGGGGTGCCTCAACATCGCGTCTTTCTTACGTTCTTCCATGTGCCATCGCAACAACTTGGCATGCTCTTTGTTTCTGAACAAACGTTTCAACCGTGGTATTATTGGAGCATACCACATCACCTTCGCAGGAACCCTCTTCTGGGTGGCTCGCCTCAACATCACCGGGGTCATCTTTTACGATCTTATACCGCAATGCACCACATATCGGATATTTATTCAAATTCTCGTACTTCTCACCGCGGTAGAGGATACGATCATTAATGCATGCATGTATCTTACGCACATCTAATCCTAGAGGGCGAGACAAGCTTCTTTGCTTCATATGTCTTGACGGGCAATTCATTATTTCTTGGAAACAGCTTCTTTAATATTATCATCAATTTCTCAAATCCCGAGTCAGTCACACCGACCTCTGCCTTCCATTTCAGCAATTCCAATATGCTACCCAGCTTTCTATGCCCATCTTCACATCCTGGGTACAACAATTTGTGGTGGTCCTCTTACATCTGGTCGAACCGCAACCTCTCCTTATCCGTGCCACGTCTCTTCTTGCATCGAAATGGCCCGACGAAGATCATCATCAACGGGATCATCGATGCCTGTTCTTCACCTCCTTCTTCTTCATTGTCGTCCATTGCGGTATCAAAGCATTTAGAGAACATAGATCGGTACTTCTCATCATTATCTTCTTCCTCATCGCCGTCTTCCATCATAACCCCTTCTTCTCTGTGCTTGGTCCAAACATTATAGCTGGACATGAACCCAAACCGAAGCAGGTGGCTCTTAATATCTCTTGAGCAAGAGTAATCCTTCTCGTTCTTACATTTTAGACATGGACAGCACATAAAACCTTGCTTCGACTTGTTGGCCTCGGCCACAAGCAGAAAGAATTCACGCCCTCTGCGAAAGCGGGAGCACATCGGTTACCGTACATCCATGGATGACTCATCTGCATCATAAGTACAATTATATATGTATCAGATGCAATCACCTTGCTAAAATTAGTATTGTACGGACTATGCATATATATATAGTCGAGAAAATAGTTGCTAACCTTTTAGGATCAAAAAGAGGAGAAATCTTATGAAATAAAACCAAGTGGCATCCCTCTCACAAGCATTCCATCAAACACCTCTTGTGCACATGTAGAAAAAATGAGCTAGCATACACCTCCACCTTCACCACCAAGGAAAAAATGAGGTGGGGGGTGGGGTCGCTTCTATATATATAGGCATGGACATTTTGTCGCGGGCCGTATTACGACCCGCGACAAAAGGGGTGGCCACGTCGCTCCTACCCCTTTTGTCGCGGGTCGTAAAACGGCCCGCGACAAAAGGCCGCGACAAAAGCCTCTGCGCGCTCCACATGGTTTCGGGGCGACGTGGCCAGGCCATTTGTCGCGGGTGTAGGCGCGCCCGCGACAAAAGGCTCCCACGGAAGCCCTGTTTTCCACTAGTGTTTTTTACCCTTCTCTTTGGTTTGATCTTTCTTATTCATCTTTGGTTGTCCTAATTATAACAATTACATCAACCTATTCCTAGTGACAAGTTCTCTTTCTTGGTTGAGATGGGGCATGCATCTGCGATGATTCCATTTCATGTGCATGCATGTCTCAATCATTCAGTCGAGCTGCTCCACAGGGGTCCATGAGGTGTTCCATCCTATGTTCCTTTAATTTCTCCTGTACCTTCAATTTCCTTCGGTTGCCTGCAACACCATTCATTCTCCCGTCCTTGATGAGACTCCTCATTAATTAATCTAATAATGATGTGTGTTCACTTGCTTGAGTACAGGGCAAGGAGTGATGGCACGCACTTTTATAGCTGGTAATCTGAAACTAGCATGTCTTTGTCTGAAGAATACAGGGACACCAGACATTCCATGACTTGAGATCTTCCCAAACTTCCAAACAAATGCCCCAATCAGTGTGCGTGCATCTGCAAGGAGACACTTTTTTGGCTGCTCATGTGGTCTTATGCATTTGGTTAGGGTAAAGCAATGCCACGAGCCCATGATGACGTCGCTTTTCCTGCAGAAACTTTGACTGTCTGCCTTGATACCAGTTGGTCAGGAATTCAGGATGGGTTCTCTTCACATTATCCAAGCTTAGTTTTTCTAAAATTATCCAAGCTTAGCTGATGGAGCAGTGAGCTCGTCAGACTGAGAGTGCATTGGTGACTGATCCGAATGTTTCAGGTCACTTGTTTTACATTCTTCGAGATTATTCCTCAAAAAAAACATTCTTCGAGATTTGTGGAAGAGAATTTGACTGCATTGAACTAGGTGATTGGTAGGAGCAGTAGCGTTCTGCTATTTTAAAATGCCCTAACCACCTCTTCTCAGTCCATTCATCGTACTGTTCCCTTCAAAAAAATAATGAAAAGTAAGGGAGACTGCAGTTTACAGATTCCGGTTTCAATAATTCCAATGCGACAGCATACGTCCATCCACCGTCGAGTCCTAGATCTCACGGAAAGCTAAAGAATATTTCAGTGTACTATTTTGATAAAATATTAACACTTGTATATTCACCCCCGGGTTGGCCTATTTTGTAATATGTGCAGCATGGATGCCACATTTCCTGCCATGGAGAAGGTGAGGTATCGTTTTAAAAATCTTGTTGCGCTAGCTCACCAATCGATCAAGTACTCCATGTTTTCGCAAGAAAGTACTTGTAAAAATTAGAAATACTTTATCGCATACATAATCAGAGGTCTCAATTTTCTTACCATAAAACGCACCGGCCACCCTCTACCAGACCTTTAAGAAATTCCTGAATCTGAATGGAGTGTTCATCCATAATTTCAGCACAGCTCCTCTGAAGCTGAGCTAGAGAAATAGAAAATGAGAAATATAAAGATACAGTACAGTAGTAGAAGGCGTCGCTTGCAATCTAAAACAAACAGCTGCATCAGCAAATTAATCACCCTGATGCATGCAGTGTCACGGTTCCGTACCCTCTGCGAGAATAAATGTTTGATCATGTGGATACAAACGCAAAACTGGCAGCTAATCGACAAAACACACATAGTTACATACGTAATCGCAAGACGTCAGGCGTCACATAGTTACGCTGATGAGTTTTTTTTAACCTTTGACTGGTCTGTTAAGCTAATCTCATTGTCGCCGTCCATTGCTCTGGACCCAGTACCAGCAAGACTCGATGGTATACGCCGAAAGCCTGAAATCATACGCCCAGGAGACGAAAACTCTGCGCCGTTTCTTGGTCCGTTCCCATTGAGCGTTTCTGAGTACATGTACGACGCGGATGCAAATCCATGGTCTCGTGAACCCTGCAGTAAGCAAGCAAGCCAAGGCTGATGATAAAAATGGCCTGACGCTTGCGCACATACGCTACGAGATAGGATTTGCTGTTTGTTTGACAAGCTGCTGCAGAGAAAGAACAAGGGTTATCATCATCTAGCATCGATTGCCAGTCCATTATGGTATCTGGCTGCCTCTCCGAATTCAGTATCAGCATGCAAGTGGTACTGACTACTGACTACAGAGTACTCCGAAATGTATGGTTCCATTTCGTAGTAATGAAATCACATACTGTACCAAGTTGAGCGTAGTCGGTATACCAACTGACATGTGCGTATGGTCTGTTCATCAATGAATGTTACTACGAACTATATATGCACATACAACATGGCCATGTCATACTAGTTTCACTACTGTTAACATCTGTCATTTTCACCTGTTGCACACAGTATTATACTACACACATAGGGAGTGCCTTTTATGATGAAACTGATACAAGAGAAAGGAAAGATCCAGCTGATGGATACAGGATTCTCCCGGTCATGGGCGTGCGAGCAAAACTAGCTGTTGGTGCAGTGAAGTGAGTAGAAGAGACGAGAGGACGAAGGTAGACAACACGTAAAGCGAAAAGGAAAGCGTAAAGAATGCCAAGACAAGAGCAGGTGGAGGTCACTCGCCTTGACAGAATGTAAAATACGTTTCTGTAGCAGGTGTCCTCAGGGTCAGGGAATAAGATGTAACAGCGATAGATGTAGCAGTAGCATGTAGCAAGGAATAATGAACGACAGTGTCAATCTCTGTTTGAGTGGCCAAAGTGACCCTCAGAAAGAGAAAGAGAGAAGCTATCGATCAGTAGTCCAGTACCATCATGCACCAACTCCATCCATCCATTGTCCCCCTGTTTCGAAACGCAGGCTCAGGAGATCATGCTCCTCCAGTGGCCAGCTTGCTGCTGCAGCAAGTGGCAGCGGCGGGGCTCTAGATTCAGTGGTGCGTTCGATTGTACCTCGAGGACGGACGTAGCCTCATCTCGTGATGGTTTCCCACTTATGACCTGACTGGTGTGTTTGAGAAATTGAGAGGGAGCATCTGGTTTGATCATTTCAGATGCACCAGGCGTTATGACATGTAAGATGTCGATGCAGTATTGGATTCGGATGCCTGCAGGCTGCAGTTGTACTAGCGAGATGGCTTCGCTCCATCCGGCAATGTTGCCAGTTCCTTCGCACTCGTGCTCGATGCTTTCGTACCACGAAATGTTTAGAACAGTTCAGAATCAAGTTGTCACTTGAATGCAAATTTGGCTCCAAGAAGATTCTAAATATTTTGGCTCCATGCTCTCCTGTGAATGTGATATGCCCAAAGCAGCATTGATGTGTCATATCTGATGTGATCCAAGCTTTGATCATGATCCAGGCCGACAAGGTTGCCCTTTCGTTGTAGATGTAGCTATGCTTTGACCCAAACAATCACCTAGACCAGCTTTTTTAACACACATGGTGATGATAATTCTATACTGCTATATTCACATCAGAAAGAATCATACCATATGATCCTGTCGTATGTGCATGGAAGTTCTGTGCCGTTTCTGAAACAAACAAATTTTCCATTCAAGAGTTGAGACTCTTTTTTTTGCGGGTAAGAGTTGAGACTTGAGAGAGGATGAAGATCGTGAGCTTCTCATGGGCCTCCATTTCACCCTACAGAACCAAACATAGTGCATGGGCTTTAAATTGAACCCATTTTTCTTAAGATGTGCATATTTGCTGCTTCCTACAATCGAGAACACCTTCAGTCATCAGGCGAACAACATAACGAGTACCACCCTCAAGAAGTTAATCATAACACTATCTGAAGATGACGCACATGCTCAAGCCATCGTTGGAAAACCATTTAATCTATTGACCATTTGTCTTCTGATTAATACAACAGAAGCTAAAGCTAAGGGTGGCATGAACTTGGCAGCTGCCACCATCACAGACTGTACTGGTTCAGTTTCATGACTAGAACTCATATGAACAACTACATGGCTACACCTCTCAAGCAGCAAATATGAAATCTTCCCCAACATTGCTGCCAAAGAAACAACGGTACAGTCATAGGAGAGGGCAAGGCTATTAGCCAAATCCAGGAGGCACATCGGGATCATCATCGTCGGCATCCCCCAAACTACCAGCGTCAACTGGCTTATCCTCGGTTGGTTTCACCTGGGAATGATTCTCCACATTCAATGGCTGGTCCAGCTTTACCGTGCCGTTGCTGCCCTGATGGTTACTGAAGCCAAACCCTGGTGGTGCCTCTGGATCATCTTCTTCTTCCTCTTCCGTCTTGGCTGTAACAGAGGTTGAGGCTTTTGGTGGCGAAACTTGCTCCTCTTTGCCATTTCTCTTCAGCTTCTTGGAAGAAGGCCCGGCGTCCTCTTGCTGTTCAGGGTTCATTATCCTGTTGAAGATAACTTCCACGGTTCCTCGGATATCTGTTTCTTTCGACTGGATGACACTCCATACCTCGTCTGAGATTTGGCCCATTATTTTGCTCCTGATATGAAAATGCAGCATAGTATAGATAAGCTGCTGATACCTAGTACACAGTAGTAACAAGTGCAAATGTTTGAAGGAGAAAGAAGGCCCGGCTTACCCAACATCTTGAAAAATTGCATCAGAGAGTTCTTTTAATTTTAACTTTTCAGAGCCATCTTCACTTAGTACCATTGACTGCTTGACTTCTGCGATTATGTTGTTGCGCAGCACCTCCTGCAAAATAACTTGGCATTAGAACTGCTCAGTGTTAAGATCTTATCTGGTGCACACCGGTATGGTATTAGGCCACAGTGCAAATCAGGACAGTACCAAGCAGGTTGCGAACATTTTTTGCAGGGCATGTAATACTCTCATTCAACTTGGTGCAGCATAACAATTATAAGCAGATTTAATATACTAGGGTATTAACCCTGCACAGAAACTGCCATTAAGGTGGAATCCACGGCATATGTTAAAATGCAAAATAAGACTAAAAGTAATGGCACATGGTCAAGAACCCTGCGGTTAAGTTGAACTATGGCAAGATTGAGCAACTTACAAAACGAAAAACCAGATAACATATAACTCAGAACCAGGAAACCTCTAGTATAGTGTACATTACTAACAAGGAAAGAGCAACTAATCAGATAATGAAAGAGTCAATGCCACTGGAACACAGTTTCAGATGAAGTTGAGAACCTACCAATCAGCTAATCCAACATGACTGACTGATAAATGAGCTAAGGGTATCAGTTGACTATTAGACACCGCATTGTTGTATCAAAAGATGACTAGATAATAATTGTGCAATGTCACCACTCACCAGACCAGTGCAATGTATTAAACTAGTAACTGCTAATGATGATATCAGTTATTCCTCAAAACTGGAATATCAGTTATTCCTCAAATCCTCGGGCCTCAAGCTGTGTTACATGGTTATCCATGCCCTTTTATTTCCGAATCAGACATACCAAATTCGTGACATTGTCAAATTCCAAATGGTATTTGCCATGTCCAACAAAAAAGTTATTAAATCGGACACCTGAATCCGAGTCAGATACGGACACCCGCGTCTATGTCCGAGTACCATTGCTTCGGATATGGATGACAGGTCTGAAGTTATGCAGATTCGAAGCCAATCTTTATTTGGATCGCATGAGTTTTAGAAGTTGTTCCATGTGGATTCCAAATTAGTTCCCCACATTCCCTTTGTGCCATGGAATGGAGTTCTGCTTCACCTTCAATCCAACACAACCAAGATCGAGTTCATGGTGCAAATTACATTTTTGTGTGCGTGTGCTTTCTCCTTACAAAATTGTACTCCGTATTAGTTATCCCTACTAATGATGATGCGACTATTGTTAAATATCAAGCAACACCTACAGGCGAATTCTCGGTTGATACTCATCAACCAGACCAAATCAAATAAAACCAATGCAAAACGAGCTCTATTCTCTCGCCACTCCGGCCTATTCCAATTTCCAAACATCAAAATATTAATAAATCAGGCAATAGCGCTCCAATGGAGAATTCCATTCCAAGTTTCCTTGACGAGTTGTGCAAAACTCCAAGAACCCAAACGCAATATTTTCAATACCAACATTTAATTCACATATATGGTTCAATTAAAATCGACCCTTCTGGAGCAAATCATACCACAGTACAGCAAAGAACCGAACTAATGTAGAACGATTTCAACTCTTTGGGCAATACACTCTTTTTTTTTTGTTGCGAAATACACTCAGATCTAGCACAAACATAAAGGGTAATGAATGAGGTAATAAAGCTCGACGGGGGAATTCCATTTCGCCACATCGAGGCTCCATCATGAAGGAACAATAACATCGGAATCAGATTGTAAGACAAAGGAATTTGGGGGAGATGGGGCACGTGCTTACGTTGTCCTTGACCTTGCGGATGATGGCGCGGCGGAGGGCGTCGAAGTCGCCGTCGTCCTTGAGGCGCCCCACCACTTCCGCCGCAGTCGGCTGCCGCCGCATGTCGTAGCCGCCGAGGTCGGCCATGGGGTATGGGGGAGAGGAGCGGCCCCTAACCTCAAACCCTAGCGAGAGAGAAATCTGAAGGCGCGTTGTGTGTTGAACTGTGGTTTCCAAATCGTGCCTGACGATGATGTTTAGTTCTGTCCTTGTAGGTTCGAATATTACATGAATCAATAGATTTTGTAACTTGCGCTTCAAACAGTTTTTTGCGAAAGTTTAGGAATATTTCTACAGAGACACCTTAATATCCAAATTTGAAGGTGGAGGATCTCGGATCTCCATAACACTTCTTGCCCAACTTTAGGCTCAAACTAGAGAAGGATGATTTTGACATCAGAGAATTTTTCCATGTTAAAATTCTTTATCTTAGTACTCCCTTCAACCCCATGTTAATTGCTACTAATATAGATGTATCTAGACATATTTTATTTTTATAGTTTTAGATACATCCATACTAGTGGGAAGTAATATGAACCGGAGGGAGTAGATTTTTTAATATCAGTCTATGCAAACCTTTGATCCTCGCCATTTCTTAGTCAACCTTGACGCAATAACATTTTGCCGAGTACCTGGGATGTTATGGATGTGCCGCTTGCGAACTACTTTCAGCACCAAAACCGAGATCATGAGGTGAAATGTTGTAATGGTGCAACGGATATATGGTAAATGGTCAGGCAATGTTGTTTGTTGAATTAAATCTGAGACAGAAACATGTTTCCATGGAAGACAGAGTTAAAAGAAGAGAATATAGCACTGCATTCATATATCATCAGACAAGAAAACTGTCTTGCTAAAGATGCATCATGCATGGCGTGCATAACATTTCGGGTTACACCTTACAACTCTTGGGCAGGAGACAGTAAGATGTGTATGTCAGCCAATAAGTTTTCATGTCGAATGGCAGATGCTCAACAGTCAAGACTACAGAGAAATGACAAGCCACTGGAGATGAACTTGAACACTAACCTGATTTCTTCTGGTAATGTGTCCTCAAAGCGACTGGAAAATATCAGCGGCTGAGGCGCTCCGAAATCGACTTTGGTATGATGGTTTTCGTGCTTGATTGTTTCTCGAACCTGTGTCAAGTAGCGAGCAACGCTGTTAGAATTAGACTAAAGCATAAAAACAGGACATTGGAGGGTGAGGGCAGAAATGATCGAGGGAGTAAGAACCTCACAATCTCTTCTACAGATCTCATTATTTCCTCTGAACTTGTTTCAATCACTTGTCCTCCCAGTATCATTCCATCCAATACTGCGTGCTGCTGCATTTAATATTACAATTAGTCCAGGAAGAATGGTTGTTATTCTTAAGTAATTATGGCATCTCCAACGGGGCGACGCATATCGGACGGCCAAAAGTGATCGCGACCGTCCGTTTGCGTCGCCCCGCAGACATATTTTATTCGCGCGTTCGTTTGTATCTGAGTGTGTGTGCTCCCACCGAGACGACCCATTTTTAGATTTGCAACATATTTGAAAATATAGAAAGTAGCGGAAATTCAATTCGGCTCCCGGGTGCATATGCTCCCTCTACGAAAAAAAACATATTTCGAAATGTCCAAAAATTTGGATAAAAAATTCTACATGTACATCTCCATAATGTATGTGCATTCGCTAAGTTTCACGAAAAACCAATATTTTTTGTGGTCTATGTAAAAAGGAGAAACTTTATCTTGTGAAAAGCATTATTTTTAGCACTAAATTTTGTCTTTTTTACACACGTCACATGATAAGTCGATTTTTTATGAAACGACTTTGTGAGCGCGTAGCATGAGAAGATGTGCGTACAAATTTTTTGTTTCAATTTTTTTGAAATTTATAATGTACATAACATGCATTTCAAAATATAGGGAGCATATACACCCATGTTCCAAAACACCACTCCCAGAAAGTAGTACATTTGAAAGCATAGAAACTATACAAAGTAGTTCTAGAAGCCTAGACTACTTGTTGCCTGATGGGTGGCCCCGTCGTTGCGTCGCTCCCTCGCCTGCTTCTCCGCCGCCTCCCGTGCGGCCGCTAGGGCTCGGTGCGCCACCGCATCCTCTAGCAAGCACTGCCGCAGCCTCGCGTTGGTGGGGTCGTCCTTGAGCGTCTCGAAGGACTCGACTATAGCCCTCTGCTCCACCGTCCTCTCCTCCGGGGTAGGCGCATCAGGGTCATCGGAAGACCATGATAGGTCGGAGTCGGAGTCATCTGCACTTGCGGCGGCCGCCACCCTGCGTTGTTCCATCTCGGTGTCGACCGCCGCATGGGTCGCCCGCTCCCCCTCTGCTTCCTTCTCCGCTTCAGCCAGGGCCTCGGCGTCCCTGACTGGGTCGAGGAGGTCGGTACTGCCGTCGTCGTCGAACTCCTCGTCGGAGCTCGAGGCCGGGGGAGGTGGAGTGGGAGGTGGAGGTGGAGGTGGAGACGCGGCAGCCTGGCCGCGGCCGGCGCTGCTCATGGAGGCTCCGGTGGAGGCTGAGCGGCAGCGGCGCTACGATGGAGGTTGTGCGGCGGCTAGGGTTTTGTGGGGAAGAGATGAGATGCTCGCGCCCCTGTTTATATAGATCGGAGGCAGGGCAACGGCCGCGGCACGCGTGGCATCGCCATTACTTCATGCGCAGAGGTAGGCGACGGCCGCGCGCCACGCGAGACATCGCCATTTACGCGGCCGTAGACTGCCGAAGCGACGCCTCGGCGCCAGTACTGGCGCCGCTGAGAAGACGCATCGACGCTGGGTCACTGCCAGGCGGGCCAGACGAAACGTCCGCCAGACGCGAGCGGACACTTTGCGCGTCCGCGCAACGCGCATCCGAGACGCATATTTAGACCATGTTTGGGTCGCGGCGGATGGCCCGATCACTTTGCGTCACCCCGCTAGAGGTGGTACACTTTGCGTCGCCCCGCTAGAGGTGGTACTAGACGCATTTTTCGGTCCGGCGGACGCAAACGGACGCTCACGCCTCTAGAGATGCCCTTACTACTTCTCATCAGTCATCACTATGGGGTCTTACTGGCTAGCACATGAGGTGGTGTGCTAGGCAGCCCAAATTCGAGCCTCGCCACTCTCTTAATAATAAAAAACTAGATTTAAATGTGCGCCTTGGCGCACGATCCCGTAAAACTCATGGTCATGCACATTTTGTATAACACTCCTAAAAATTAGGAGGAAAATGATAATCCGACTTTGAGGTTTAAAAAAAATCATTAGAATAATTTTAGAATAAAGCACACGAAATTACAAACGAAGTAGGAAACATTTATATACAACCTGCAAAACAGAGAAATATAGTATAGTAGCAAACACTCGATGGCTATGTCAAAAGCAACATAAGTAAGAAAGGAACAACAAAAGCAATATCTACATAAGCAGCATGCGGAGAAAATTTTACAGTGCGCGATAAAAAGCGGCAGTGGAAAATTTAGCGAAACCGGTAAACTGCAACACAGCTGCAGGCAAGAACCCCAAAACAACGCTTTTACAACACTAACTTTTAACGCTCTATTGGATATACTTTTAGTTTAAGTAGAAGGCATTTATTCTGTTCCTCCATTACTGAGAACGGCAAACATGACCACGTACAGCCAGTAAAGATCACCGTTCACTGCAGCACCTGCGACATACTTGTGTTGTACGTGTCTCCAGATCTCGCGACCACCGTTGTGCTAGTCTACACATGTGCTGAAACGATACAAACCTTTTTTTTTTTTTAAACATAAGGCCAAAGGCCCAGCTTTAAATTAATAAAGCCACATACGGCAGATACAAGAGTGCTTACAAACAGCTTACAGGAACAGGCACCAAGCAGACTAAGGATACACCAGAAACACAGCTAGAGATGCCTAGACCACAGCACGACACCGAGAAGACTCCTAAGGCAGCGAGGTTGAGGAGAAGGCAGCCGGGAACACGCCGACGTCAACTCCAGCCGAACAACTAGACCCGAGCTCCACCGTCTTCACCTCCGGAAAGGACTCCCAGTCCCTCGCCCCGGTTCGAAGGGCGTCGAACCATCAGGAGGCAAAGCAGTTCCCCCAAGAACACGACGGACCTAAGGCGACTACGCTGCCGGGGGAGAATCCACCATAAGCGTCCAGAAAGCTTCACCGAGACCACCACCACCAAAGGCACCACCGCAACATCGTACCGAAGCTGCCGGACGAAGACGCACCCATGAAGAAGCGACGGAAGGGACGCCACCACCCCATGTTGTTGAACAAGACCACCAAAGTCTGTAGACGCGTCTGCCAAACCGCCATTGTTGCCGTAGAGGGGAACCCTTTCCCCTCTCGCCCAGGCGAGGGCGTCAACCAGCAAGCAATGGCCTTTCCGCGGCCAGACACCAGACCAAGCACTTGACAGACGACATGGGCGAGGGCGACGCCAAGCAAGAAATGTCGCCACGGCCACCACCAAACACAGCTGCAAAGCCTACACCTCTGCGGTTCCCCGGATGGCGCCTCCAAGAAGGGGAACGACGCCTCAACGCCGCCGCCATCCGCACGGAGAACCAGGGCTTTCGCCCAGTTAGAGGAGGGGTTAGCCAGGGTGTTACCTCAACGAGACCTTCAGGAAGGGGGCCGGCGCGCCGGCGCGTCGTCCTCATCGTGGCCGGCCCAGCTGACCAAGGGTTTCCCCAAAGAAGACACACCAGCACCCACCCACTGCCGGGGCCCCAGATCCGGCGGCCGAGGCCACCAAGATCCGGGATTGGCAGGGGATTGCAGATCGTAGGAGCAGGCTTCCTCCACGGGTTTGGAGCGAGGGCCGGCCACCACTCCGCGAACCACGGCCGCCGTCTCCGCCGCCCGCGCGGCCGAGGAAGACGGACCGCACCCACCACGGACGCCCGCCGCAGGGCCGGCGCCGTCCACCCACCCAGGCCGCCGCCCGGCTAATGGAGCCCCCACCGCAGCCAGACCACCAGCGAGACCACCGTGAGGAGTCCACCGAGCAGCGCAGCAGCGGCAACAGAGATCCCGGCGCGGAGTTCCTCCAGCCTAGTAACCGCGCGGGGCCGAGGGCTCGATCCCCGCCGCCCCATCACCGGCGCCGCTTGCTTCGCCGGCGGCGCCTCCGAGGACGGCGAGGAGGAGGGGGAGAGGGAGGGGCGCGCGGCGGCGGCGGGTTAGGGTTCGCCCTCCCGGTCGCCTGGAGGGGGCGACACGAGAGAGCGTGTCTTCGAGCTCCGCGACACTGGATCGTTGGGCAAACGATACAAACCTGGCCCAACATATTTTTCTTCACGCCAGAGAAATCTTACCTACCACCATCACCCTCTCCCTCGAGCTCGTTCAGCTCCTCGATCGACTGATGCCCACATCTCATCATGGCTGCCGCGAAAGGAAGCAATGGGGCGAGGAGGAAGAGGGTAGTGAAGCGGCTGAGCTTCAGGGGCTCATGGGAGGAGAAGGCGGACGTGGCAGCAGAGGTCGGGAGATCTTGGTCGAGGCACACCCAGTCCAGATCTTGGCCGAAATCCTAGATCGGATCGAGGCGGCACAGAGCACTACCGCGCGGAGGGCGTCGGCGGCGCACCACCCCTTCCTATCGTCGACCCGGTGGAGGCGCTCAGGCCTCGGCCACGCCCAGTCGCGCCGCCCATGGTCCGCCGCCGCCGCCCACCAACTCCCCTGAACAACGACCGAGAAAACCACCTCCGCTGCCCACTGCCGCACCGGATGGATATACGCCGCCGTCACCGCCAGCGCGGGCGAGGCGGCCAGGAGAGGGAAGCAAGGTGGGACACTTAGGATTGGGGAAGGAGGGATCCTCCAGAGGCGTCCGGGAGGGGCGACTCGGGGGGTCTTCTGCACCTATAACTCTAATAGCAATTTCAGAAGAGTTTGTATTCATTTCTCACGTCACTCTACATCTTTAGAAATAGATACATCTAATTAAGGTGTATCATGAGCACACACAAAAGAAAATATTTGCATATAAGACAACAGCTTGAGCCCGCATAAAAATCGCTGGCCAGGCCAGCGACACTTCACACATCACGGCAAGAAACGGTGAACCGAGTAATTAAATAATAAAGGATCACCTAAGTAAGGGGTATGTAGCTGATTTCTAGTCGATGACGATGAACCTGGAGATCCGTGGTCGTATAGCTCATAGGTGGGTACCATCGTTGCAGCAACAACAGTTGAGCTTGCCCCGGCCCACCGCCGTACCGTCTACCAAATCAGTCCCACACTTCTCTCTCTCAAGCTCACTCTGTCGCCACCGCTGACCGCCTAACCATGCCTCCCCACCGCTGCGGTCTTCTTCTCCCGCCGGCGGTGCGCCGCGTCCCCTGGATTTGCGATTCGCCTCGCCCCTTACTCCGGTTCATAATTTCTCGCCAATTCCTGTCAATTTCACGCGATAATCCTGCATCGGAGAGCTATCTCGCTGGAGGGGCAGAAAGCTTCGAGATGGAAAGGATGGGCCATAAGACGCGGCCGCTATAGGTGATTGAGTCCTCGTCGACCCCGGCGACGCAATTGGCAGACTGGAGCGAGGCCAGCCAGCCCATCCACATCGAGGCCACAGTAGCCACGGCGTTCGGGGCCGTGCAGGGCACCACGCTCGGCGGGCTGATGCGCACGTTCGCGTCGGAAGGAGAGGCCGCTGGGCTCTCAGTGCTGCAGGAGACACCCAGGCTCGACCGCATGGCCCTGGCATCCTTCGAGCAACCACAGGTATCCTCCTCATCCTATGGTTCCCCTCATGCTACAGATTTAGAGGGAGACATCAATTTTGGTTAAATCTTGTTGTACTTTGGTCAAAGATTGCAAATGCTTTTGAGTCTTGTCGGGGAATTGTTTTTTTTTCTCACATATACTGATGATGATTCGGATGTCCTCATGCTGGATGATGATGATTTATGCGACTCTGCTAGTAGTCACGAGCTGTACGCACTTTTTTCATAAGAAGAATACTATGTCATTCCATTAAACTGCTACACTCGACACATCACCAAGACCCAGGTTAAGTACAGACTGAGGTTAATGGCCAACCTAAACATCTTGGTTGCCATCCCCTAGCAGAGCACCTTGCCTACCAAGTTCATGAGCTACAGAGTTACATAACCTTGAACATACAGAAAATTACACTAACATGCAACATGAATACTATCAGTAAATAGACTACAACCTTGTCCAGTGTTTGCCCCTGGCTTTCATTAGTTCTCATTGCATAGCAAAGGCACCTACATTGCTGATACTGTCGATGAGTAAAGGGCACTAGTAGATGGAGCATGCAACACAATTCTTGCTATGCACACAGACACCTACATTGCTGATATTGTGGATGTTGTAGAGTAAGGTCCATTTGCACATGGTGCATGCAGCACAATTCTTGGTATGCAATCAGAAACACCTACATTGCGCCCAGTCATAAGCTTTGAGAACCCATTCGCCCAACCTAGTAATCATGAGACAAGTGCCATCGCAAAGTTCAATTGACTGATTAATAGTCAGATCCTATGACATTGAATGTTGCTGGAAACCACTTCCTGGAGAAACTTTGGAGGATGCTGGTAAGGATTTCTGTGATGGTCAGGGCGAACGAAAAAACCGAAAAAAGGAGCACTGGAGCACCCTGGGCTGCATGATCTCCTATCTGCTAGAAGGTGCAAAATTTGTAAGCAGAGAGTTAAATGAACAACTGTGCTATTATCAAATTTTCAGGAGTTAGTACCGAAAGGAGATGGTTTATTGATTTGGCAAACGCCAAAAAGATGCAACCTACTCTTTCCGCAAGCCCATTTTATAACCTCATTGACCTCTTAAATTGTCTTCAGAATTAGGAATGGAACCTACAAAACAATGTAATAATGAGAACAAATTATCCAACATATACACACACGAACAAAAAGAGATGTAGGAAAAAATGATGGTGATGCGATACATGCGAATCTAGACAAATCCGGATCACTTATTTCCAAACGGAGGGAGTATGAATTAATAAGTATTAATTGATGTCATTCTATTTCTTGCAACCTCCTGTAAGCAACATGGTGGCAATGGCTAGCCTAGAGGAGGCGCGGCTGCGAAGGTCGCAGCACCGGCAACACAGAGATGGTCCACTGGAAGCGTCTACACCAAGAGGTCGAGTCTATCCGTTGGCAGCAGCAGCGCCAGACAGGTGGGGCAGTTGTTTGCTACATGAGCTTCCATAGTTGCGTCCGGAAAGCAAAAACGCCTATGCGCACAACATCATTTGTATGTTTCTATCGGGGCAGACTAATCTTTAGGCCCAAGGTCATTCTTTTTTTCTTTTGAATTATCACAGCCGAGTGGCATCTTGCACTACATCTTCACTTATTACATTAACTTTAAGCACAATCTTTTTGTTTCTTGTATCCCTTAAGTAGGTGTAGCCGGGTCTTACGGTACGGGCTCCGACTGATCGAAGGTACTTTAGAAGTTAAAGTTTCTAGAATGTTTCTAATTATTTGACTTGATACATTTGCAGAATAAGCTCATGACCGAAACACCTAAGATTATCCAGCTACAGTATAGTAGCATTCCCAGAGCTAAATTTCAGTTGCATCTATATTGGATCAAGCTAAGGTGAATATGTGACATACTATATAGTCCAGAGTACCATGTTTCCAGTGCAAACTGAAGATTAATTGACCTACAAATACAGTTATGTTTTATTAGTGCATCCGAACTGACAATATATGCCGGCGTGCAAGCCAACATGAGCTCTCATCACTCAGAGCTGCACTTGAAGATCTTCTAAAGGACTAATTCTATTGCAAGCAGTTTGCAAGAAAATTATATGCTCTTATCACTCAGAGTTGATATTGAAGAATTCTGAACACTTATAGCATGTGGGTATGTATCCATTAACCTCTTTTAACTTATTATTTTCTTCAATAGGTTGGCAAAATTAGAGCTTTGTAGACATCTCACGAAATATTTTGTGAACATAATTGTGTGTGCTTTTCTATAGGCAAGCCCTAACTGTACTTACTTGGAAAGTTTGCTAGTTTAATTTATACTCATTTTTTAGTCAAATATCCTTGCATATTCCTCATTAGAACAGAAAACATACCATCCCCATACTCATATCCAACTGGGATCGTGCCAAGACGAATTTCATGCCACCGAGCATCCATATCAATGGAAGACTTAACATGTGGAACAACATCTGCGTGCAAAACCGAAGACACGACAATTCGTAAATCCACAACTGAGACTGAAAAGGCAATGTCATGCCATACCACCTGCGTGTAATAGTAAAGGTACATGGCATCAACTAAGAAAACAGTGGCCATGCGATTAAGAATTGAAGTTAGACTACTTACTGCTGTTAGGTAAGCACAGACTGGAAATAATCGATGATATCTTCTCTAAGGATGCATCATGCATGAATATTAATATGTTGTCTACACAAATAATGTGAAGAGAGACATCTTTTTAGATTTCATACATCCTTCGGCAGAGTAGTTGTCTCATATAGAAGGCAATGCAGCCGCGGAGTCATGCAGATCGCAATTATCATCGCAGATGCCGGCTGCCTGGTTATACCGTGAGGCAGCTCCTGATCTTCTGGCAGCTAATTGTACAACGCTTGTAGAAATAAAGATAGTTAGCATATTCAAATTGAACGAAAAAACAGTATAAGCTCAGTTCCTAATTTTACTTGGGAATCAACATCTTCAGACATAAATATAAAACTTGGTCATTTATACACTGATTACTGCAATTGCTGGGGATTCAATTAAAACAAAGCTACAATCAACCACTAATTGATGGTGTCTAAACCTCTCAAAGATAATAATTAAAACTGCTTACACATGCTATCACCTACAGAAGAAACTATATCGTGTGTTAGCAGGGACATTTCTAAGCAATGGTGTGACATTGCTGCATAATCAACAACAAAAGCAATAAAAACTAAGCTCATTTACTGACATCCACCATGCTCTGTTTTCTCATGGACCAAGCTCTCAACAAATGATATGCTTGGAAAATCACTGAGGCATCAATAACTCAAGTATAACACAGAATAATATAAAAAGGAAAATTGCAGCGAATCGACAAGGGTTCACCTTGGGCATAGATATTTGTAGGAGACCACCATGCACGACGGAGGCGAAACATCTCATACCTGCATCTCTCCATAAAATGCAGGCAGTAACAAGGAAGGAAGGATGAGCTGACTGAAAGTGCATATCCGATCAGATGTAGATGCAAGTCAAAAATCGACATGGATTCACCATTGCGAAAACAAGGTGTACCCCAACAACAAGCAAACCAAAGTAGGATCAAGCTTGTTTGAGATTAGATGAGTAAGTAGGAATGCATCCCATTTCTTAGAAAAACATGACAAAAAAAATAAAATGATATTATGAACACCACATACTGGAAATGACTGGAGTCTATACAAATAACCAAAACCAGAAATGTGTGGTCTGCATCATTAGCCATCAATAATATCTCAATCCATGAATGTAATCGAAAATTCTTTCATGCATAGTCCATCAAAAGATAAGGGTCTGTTAGCATCATCGTTTCAAACATATAACATCAACTCAGGCTGCTATTATTTATGAAATAACATGCATCAAGTCTTCACTAATTTAGCTTACAAAGAATCATTTTCAACAAATTAACATCTATGCTATGAAAACAAGAAAATCCTAGAGCAAATTGGTTTTTCCTGCAATATAAGGATACTCATCATTCCAAAATAATATTGCCTCATCGCCAGGTGAGATTCTCAGACTGATCAACAAAGAGAATTAGAAAGTACCACTCCCATGTAGTCGAGAATTAAAAAAAAAGAAAAATATGGATTTGAACACTTCTGTGAATAATATATGGGGTTAACTACACATGCTTTCATTCAAACCAACATCTATCCAGATTGGTTAGGGCACTTTTACTAAAATTATTAACAAAGGATTATGTGTAATATTAAGAAACACTTGATATAATATATAAATTAAGATATGTATGAACATGTATAGAAAGAACTACAAAAGAGCTCCGAGTAACGCGGTGTAGATTAGATTTCTCAGCCTATGACCGAAGGGTGATGACTGATGACACAGTAAACCGCAAGCAGCATGTTTAGATAGCAATCTTCTTTTTCTTATTACTAAAATTAGTAGTGTATGATTGATATGGTTCCCGCTATTGAACCACCAGCTATATACAGACAATATGTCACATTCTTAGACAAAGCATAGTTAAAAACTATATGCCATTTCTCTAGCCATTTCTCGGGCCATTTCTCCAGCCATCTTTGCAGGAAGATAATGAATCATTATTAAAAAAAATGCAAAGGTACTAACCAAGTGCTTTGATGTACTAACGGGATAAAACATGAGCAGGAGAGATGGGAGTGAGAGAGAGAGACTCACGTGTATTCTGGAAACCTCATGCTCAGGGCTGGTGTAATTGTAGAAAGCCATATAAAAGGCAATGACATTGCTCTTGTTGTAATTATTAGAATGCCATAACCATGTCCAAAGGCCATCCCCGCCCATAACCATATCCAAAGGTCATCCCCGCAATCCACAATACACTTGGGAATAAAGCGGTTGCGTTGAAACATATCAGGGCAATAGAAGTAAATTTCTCTATTTTCATTGGCTCAAAATACTTCAATGAAGGATAACCAGTAATTAATCTGCAAAAGAGGTAAAACTGGTATTCAATAAAAGAAAGTATATATTCAAATAAATGTAGTTATCTAGCTAAAGGCCAAATACATGTGAGCAAACTAATGCCAGTGACAATAAAATCATATATTTCTACGCTGGGACTGCATTCACCGGCCACCAGCGGGGCACCATACAGCATTTCCCCAAGAGAATAGGAAGAAGAAACAACTAATCATAGAAGAGCAGGAGCTAATATCAATAAGATGAGACCTAGAAACCACATCCCAATACCAGCTCATGTCATTTGATTTACATGTATTCACTTCGACCATAGAAACAGAGAACTTCGTCTTCTTCCTTCAGAAAACAACTGAACCAAACAAAGGGTAAGATTAGAAGCATATGAATCAAAAATAATTTATCTGTTTTGAAAATAATATTCTGAGATGGGAAGAGGGGAGCACCACGGCAACTTCAAGGCCACCAGTACCCTTCCTTGTTGGTTCCCTCATGTCCTCCTGTTCCAACCCTATTCAAGGTACTGGTGAATCCTATTCATGAGCATTAACTAATCTAATTCCTGACCCAAAGATGAATAAAAAAAGAAGGGTAGAAGATTACCTGTGTCTTGGTCAGATGCGAGCTGTGTGAGAGAGAGACGGGGAACGAAGAAGGCCGACTCGGTAAGATAATAGTAGCGGTTCTCCACATGCTACTGAAATATGAACTCCATGTCAACTTAGAATATCTAAAAGTAGCAGCTATCTAAATGTTGACTTAATATATCACAAATTCATACCATCAATCAATTTTTTTAGCAGTTTGCTTCTGCTCAAAATATCATAAAATTGTACAGAGAAAAACATAGATATCGCATAGGTAGATGTACTTACAATTAGCTTCCCCAAATCTCTGCCCTGCTAGTTTCACTCCATTAATTAGCAATGTCTGAAGGTTTCTTCACCTTCATAAATTTGGTGTATCAATAAATTATGTTAGCAGTCCTCTTGTGGTTAAAATGTCAAAGAAAAAAATCGAACTGCAGAAAATAGATATTACATAGGTAGATGCACTCACAATTAATTGTCCCAAATCCCTGCCATGACTGTATCATCCTCCCTTTCCAATATTGTTGATGTGTATTCGTATACCACCAATGAGAAGAACTACCAGCCAAGAAGGAGACCACCCAGAGCCAAACTGAACCGAGTTCTTCATGGCTTCTCGAGACGTCTACCTCATCTCCCCGCAATCTCGTTTGGACCTGGATCAATTCCAACAAAAAAAATGAATGAAAAGAATGCAAACAATCAACATGAGAAGTGGTCATTTACATCAATAGAGCACAAGAAAAAAACAACGCATTCCTTCAGATCTGGATGCATCCATAGTTAAAAACCTGGCCAGTTCATGTCTTGCAACGGGATAATGGATCTAGCATAGATGAATCCATGTATATTTCACAGAGAGAGAGAGAGAGGGATAGAGTGGGGAGAAACCTGCAGATTTCCAATGAAGATGAGGCTCGGGCAGGCCACCAACCCACCTGTGCTTCGCCGTTGTCGGATCTTTGATCCCCGCTGCTGGTCGGCCGTGCTTTGGCCCTCCTCCTCTGGCCGTGCTCTGCCCGTGAACGTCCCTGCTGCCGATGTTGTTCCAATCGGCGGCCACCACTGCTTGCCGGAGATGGAGTGGAGGTAGGGGATTGGGGAGGAGCAGCGGGAGGGGATTGGAGGAGAGGAGCAGCACGGGAGGGGTGGGGATTGGTCTTGGTCCACTGGCGTTAGGGGATTGGGGATTGGGGGAAGAGCAGCACTCACCAGCTGCCTGACGAAATCCCCAACCTACCCCGCGGCGGGAAGATATTTTTCACGGTCTGAAACGATGTGCAACCAAATGAAAATACACCCAGCGTTTGACGAGCGGACCCAGCCAAACTTGGGACCCACGTGCAGCCGCATGCGGGTAGACCAGCACCGTTGCATGGCTTTCTCTAGTGAGGGGTGCCAAATGGGAAAACGCCCACGCGCCCACGCAGCCAACCAGGAGACGCGCTGCTGCCAAGAATGAACGGATGAGATCCACTCCCTGACAGCTGCTGACAAGATCCAACGATCCAGAAGCTGAAATCGCTGTGAGGTGCCCATGGAGGTGCAACAATTATACCTTTAGATACCACAGTGGTTCCTCCCATTGTGCATCTCTACATATATACACTTCCATCAATTAAAGGGTGTTATATTGTGATCCAAATTTATTCTAAAGAGAGGCTAACTTTTGATGAGCGGAGCGAGGCCCATCGTCGGTAGGCGCATCAGGGTTATCAGAAGACCATGATATGTCGGAGTCCTCTGCAGCTGCGGCGGCCGCCACCCTGCGCTGTTCCATCTCGGCGTCGACCGCCGCATGGGTCGCCCGCTCCTCCTCTGCTTCCTTCTCCGCTTCAGCCAGGGCCTCGGCGTCCCTGACCGGGTCGAGGACGTCGGTGTTGTCGTCGTCGTTGAACACCTTGTCGGAGCTCGAGGCCGGGGGAGGTGGAGTGGGAGGTGGAGGTGGAGGCGCGGCAGCCTGGCCGCGGCCGGCGCTGCTCATGGTGGCTCCGGTGGAGGCTGAGCGGCAGCGGAGCTACGGTGGAGGTTGTGCGGCGGCTAGGGTTTTGTGGGGAGGAGATGAGATGCTCGCGCCTCTGTTTATATAGATCGGAGGTAGGGCGACGACCGCGACACACATGGCATCGCCATTACTTCGTGCGCAGAGGTAAGCGACGGCTGCGCGCCAGGCGAGGCATCGTCATTTACGCGGCTGTAGACTGCCGAAGTGACGCCTCGGCGCCAGTACTGGGCCGCTAAGAAGACGCATCAACGCTGGGTCACTGCCAGGCGGGCCAGACGAAACATCTGCCTGACGCGAGCGGATACTTTGCGCGTCCACGCACCGTCCGCAGAGACGCATCCGAGGCACATATTTGGACCAGGTTTGCGTCGCCGCGGACGGCCCGATCACTTTGCGTCGCCCCGCTAGAGGTGGTACTAGTCGCATTTTTTGATCCGGCGGACGCAAACGGTCGCTCAACGTCCGTTTGCGTCACGCCGCTGGAGATGCCCTTACTACTTCTCATCAGTCATCTCTATGGGTCTTACTGGCTAGCACATGAGGTGGTGTGCTAGGTAGCCCAAGTTCGAGCCTCACCACTCTCTTAATAATAATAAAATACCACAGTGGTTTCTCTCACTGTTGATCTCGTTTTTTATGACATGAGAAAAGACTATTGGGATGAACAACTGCAGTTTTGGTCCGACCAGAAAAAACTGTGCATCTCTACATATATACACTTCCAACAATTAAAGGGTGTTATATTGTGATTCAAATTTATTCTAAAGAGATGCTAACTTTTGACGAGCGGAGCGATGCCCATCGCCGGTAGGCTTGGGACAAAGCAGAAATATATGGCTATTACTGAACTTTCTGGAGATGATTTTTTTAGATGATTTTTTTGCATTAATTTGTTTTGTGATAGTCAAAGTGCATTATACCTTACTAAAGATCAACTGTTTCAGGACAAAGCGCATTGATGTCAAGTGTCGTTATGTTCACGACATTATTGCTAAAGGTAAATTGAAGTTATGTAAGATAAGTACTCATGATAATCCTGCTGATACGATAACAACCAATTCCTATTGCCAAGTTTGAGCTTTGCTCGAACTTAGTTGGTATAATTGTTTAACCCTAGTGGTTGTTGCATGGCACCAACAAATATTTTTCTTTGTTGTTTAGGAGATTATTAAAGTTCATGCTACAAGGTGGAATTTGTCTCAAAGTGGAGTTTGTTATATTGTGATCCAAATTCATTCTAAAGGGAGGCTAACTTCCGACGAACCGAGCGAGGCCCGTCACCGGTAGGCCATACGATGTGCCCTGCAGGGACCAGTTGTCAGACTCGTGATTTTACTATGAGATTCTACGACTTTACAATACAAAATAAGTCAAATGATCCTACCATTTTACTACATATAATCTAAGATTTTACGATTCTAAAAGTTAAGATTACGATCCTACTACAGAGGTTCTGATCTGATTCAGAATCACGGTTCTGACAACTTTGGCAGGGACGCCTGCTGCCCCCCCCCCCCCCCCCCCCTCCCGTGGTACGGATTGATGCCACTGTCTATATATACCTCTTGTAAGCCGTTGGCTACGGTTTATCAGATTATAAGATAACCACCGGCGTTTGTAAACACTCTCCGATATAGTGAAGTTTTTGTGTTGGAAGGGTTTTCCACGTTAAAATCTTATGTCTCCGCTGTGTTTTCTTTCTCGTTCTTTGTTATTTGCTTATCGTGTTTATAACAAAGGCGGCAAACACTACATCAAGAATGGGATTGAGGGTAGTAGCATCATATGCATCAGCAGGTTTTGGAGCTTCTTAGGGACCAAAAGCGTCACTAGCTTCCCTTTTCCTAAAAAGTTCTAAATAATCAACTATCATCATTGCTTAGTAACGAATGTCACAGCTGTATAAAGGTCAATAGGGATAGGTTGGCTCTTTCTCTATTTTCTCAAGGTTTAAAATAGCATGCTAAATAAAATAGCGGCGGCCTACTTCAAACGCTATAACGCTATATCGTGTTAATAGCATGCTATATTTTAAATAGTATTTTGAAAAAAATCATATAGAGCCTAAAAATAAATCTTTTCCAAAAAAATGAAGAATATATAGTCCAAAAATGACTGAACCATACATACATTACCAAATACAAAAATAGTTCTCCAATTTTAGAAGGCTGCATAAGCATTCCACAAGGGGGAGCGGTGTTTTGGAACATGGGTCCATATGCTCTCTATATTTTGAAATGCATCTTACATACATTTTAAATTTTAAAAAATTGAAACTAAAAGTTCGCACGTACATGTTCACGTGCTACGTGCTCACAAAGTCGTTTCATAAAAAAATCGACTTATCATGTGATGTGTGTAAAAAGACAAAATTCAGTGCTAAAAATAATGCTTTTCACAATATAAACTGTCTCTTTTTTATATAGACCACACAAAATATTGGTTTTTCGTAAAACTTGACGAACGCACGTATATTATGAAGATGTACATGTAGAATTTTTTATCCAAATTTTTCGATATTTCGAAATATAATTTTTTAGTAGAGGGAGCATACGCACCCGGGAGCCGAATTGAATTTCCGTTCCACAAGGCAACAACCTAGTATAAAATAATTAATTATTAAGAATCATCAGCATTAGCGATATTATCTTCGATTCAGAAGAGGAACCAACAGATTGCAGTTCATCACCACGAAAAAGTGAAAGCTACTTCTTCCTTTATTAAATAGGAAAACTCGTGCTCTTGGGCCAATAGGCTGGAAAAAATAGGGTGCTAACACTACAAAATTTTAGCGCTATATAGTATGCTATCACTACAAGAAAAGTTGCCATGGCCGACGAAGTTGAAGTCGCGCCGTGGTTGCTGGTGTACCATGGCCGACGATTTTTTGTCCCTCCGTGGTGCATGTCAAAACTTTTTTTTTCTCGTTTTTGAGGCCACCTAGCCCGACGAAAGCGGCCAAAACGTCGCGTATGGTGGCCCGGGACGTGGTGCATCTCGAAATCTCGGGTTCGCCGGCCGAGTCAACGCAAATCCGCACCGCCGAGGGATGTAGGGCCTAGATGGCAGCCTCTCTGGCATTGTTTTTTTTTCTCGATCGCGCCATCTCGTTCAACTTCTCCGATCGAGCCGTTTACGATGCAGGATCATGGGTCCCGCATGTCATCCTCTATGAACCAAAATTCTTTCTATTCTTGGATTTTTTTTGACCCCCCCATTTCTGGCTACTTCCTTTTTCTTTTGATCCCTTGCCGCCTTGGAAACGTTGAGACCGCTGCTGCTAAATGGGACCCGCATGCCATCCTCTATGTGCAATAAACTTTCTTTTCTTGAAGTTTTTTTTGGCACCTCAAATTTGGTCACTTGCCTTTTTCTTTCGATCCCCTGCCGCCTCTCAAACGGTGATACCGCTGCTGCTAACTGGGACCCGCATGTCATCCTCTATGTACTATAAAACTTTCTTTTCTTGAATTATTTTTGGCACCTCATATTTGGTCACTTGCCTTTTTCTTTCGATCCCCTGCCGCCTCTCAAACGGTGATACCCCTGCTGCTAAATGGGACCCGCATGTCATCCTCTATGTACTATAAAACTTTCTTTTCTTGAATTATTTTTGGCTCCTCATATTTTTTCACTTGCCTTTTTCTTTCGATCCCCTGCCGCCTCTCAAACGGTGATACCGCTGCTGCTAAATGGGACCCGCATGTCATCCTCTATGTACTATAAAACTTTCTTTTCTTGAATTATTTTTGGCTCCTCATATTTTTTCACTTGCCTTTTTCTTTCGATCCCCTGCCGCCTCTCAAACGGTGATACCGCTGCCGCTAAATGGGACCCGCATGTCATCCTCTATGTACTATAAAACTTTCTTTTCTTGAATTATTTTTGGCTCCTGATATTTTTCACTTGCCTTTTTCTTTCGATCTCATGCCACGTTTGAAACGTTGAGGAACCTGCAGGCTTATGGGACCCGCATGTCATCCTCTATGTACTATAAAAGTTCATTTTCTTGGTTTTTTTCATCCTCTGATTTTTGGCAATTTCTTTTTTCTTTTGATCCCCTGCCGCCTCTGAAACGGTGATACCGTCTTTGCTAAATGGGACCCGCATGTCATCCTCTATGTACTATAAAACTTTCTTTTCTTGGATTATTTTTGGCACCTCATATTCGTTCACTTGCCTTTTTCTTTCGATCCCCGCCGCCTCTCAAACAGTGAGACCGCTGCAGCTAAATGGGACCCGCATGTCATCCTCTATGAGCAATCAACTTTCTTTTCTTGGAGTTTTTTTTGGCACCTCATATTTGGGCACTTGCCTTTTTCTTTCGATCTCATGCCACGTTTGAAACGTTGAGGAACCTGCTGTCTCATGGGACCCGCATGTCATCCTCTATGTGCTATAAAAGTTTCCTTTGTTGGATTTTTTTTCACCCTCTGATTTTTGGCTTGCCTTTTTCTTTTGATCCCCTGCCCCCTTTGAAACGTTGAGTAAGCTGTTGGCTCAAGGGACCCGCATGTAATCCTCTATGTCCATCAACTTTCTTTTCTTGGATTTTTTTTCACCCCCTAATTACTAGCTACTTTCGTTTTCTTTTGATCTCAAGCCGCATTACAAACATTGAGACCGCTGCTGCAAAATGGGACCCACATGTCATCCTCTATGTACAATAAAGTTTCTTTTCTTGGATTATCTTTTGCTCCCGATATTTTGTCACTTGCCTTTTTCTTTCGATCTCATGCCGCCTTTGAAACGTTGAGTAAGCTGTCTTGGCTCATGGGTCCCGCATGTCATCCTCTACGAACAATAAAAGTTTCCTTTCTTGGAGTTATTTTTGACCCCTAATTTACGGCTATTTGCCTTTTTCTTTTGATCTCCTGCCCCTTTGAAACGATGAGGACGTCATTGTTGGCAGGTCGGTCCCACAAGTCATCCTCTATGAACAATAAAAATTTCCTTTGATGGATTTTTTTGAACCCCTAATTAATTTCTCGGATATTTCCTTTTTTTCTTTGATCCCCTGCCGCCTTGGAATCGTTGAGGATGCTGCTGCCTCATGGGTCCCGCATGTCATCCTCTCAGAACGGTAAATGTTTCTTTTCTTGGATATTGTTTACCAAATGATTTTTGGCTTATTTTTTCTTTCGATATCCTGCCGCCTTTAAAACGTTGAGGACGCTGCTGGCTCACGGGTCCCACATGTCAGCCTCTATGAACAATAAACGCTGAGGATGCTGCTGCCTCATGGGTCCCGCATGTCATCCTCTCAGAACGAAAATGTTTCTTTTCTTGGATTTTTTACCAACAGATTTTTGGTTTATTTTTTCTTTCCATCCCCTGCCGCCTTTAAAACGACGCTGCTGGCTCATGGGTCCCCGATGTCGGCCTCCCCGTACAAGAAACATGTGATATCTTGATTATTTTGCAGACAATAAACGATTGTATTGCGTTCGAGCTATTTCAACGGATAAATTAAATCTTTATTTTTACATAAACAAATTTATATGCTAAATCTCCTTGTTTTTGTTTTTGCGAAGCATAGGACTTTCCTGTTTTTTTTAGAAAAATCCGAACTATCCTGTTTTGGAGTGGGCTGAAATTGTACGAGTCAAAAGGCCCAGCAGGATAGTTCGAATGCCCAGATGTCCACATGCAGCCCAATTGAAATCGTTCTTTTTTTGGATTTTTTTCACCCCCTGATTTCTGGCTACTTCATTTTTCTTTTGGTCCTGTGCCGCCTTGGAAACGTTGAGACCGCTGCTGCAAAATGGGACCCGCATGTCATCCTCTATGTACAATCAAGTTTCTTTTCTTGAATTATTTTTGGATCCTGATATTTGGTCACTTGCCTTTTTCTTTCGATCCCGTGCAGCCTCTCAAACGGTGATACCGTTGCTGCTAAATGGGACCCGCATGCCATCCTCTATGTACAATCAAGTTTCTTTTCTTGAATTATTTTTGGCTCCTGATATTTGGTCACTTGCCTTTTTCTTTCGATCTCATGCCACGTTTGAAACGTTGAAAAACCTGCTGGCTCATGGGACCCGCATGTCATCCTCTATGTACAATAAAACTTTCTTTTCTTCGATTTTTTTGGCACCTCATATTTGGTCACTTGCCTTTTTCTTTCGATCCCCTGCCGCCTCTCAAACGGTGATACCGTCTTTGCAAAATGGGACCCGCATGTCATACTCTATGTACAATCAAGTTTCTTTTCTTGAATTATTTTTGGATCCTGATATTTGGTCACTTGCCTTTTTCTTTCGATCTCATGCCACGTTTGAAACGTTGAAAAACCTGCTGGCTCATGGGACCCGCATGTCATCCTCTATGTACTATAAAAGTTCATTTTCTTGGTTTTTTTTCACCCTCTGATTTTCGGCTATTTCCTTTTTCTTTTGCTCCCCTGCCGCGTTGGAAAGGTTGACGTCACTGCTGGCTCATCGATTAAACTTTCCTTTTTTGGTGTTTTTTTTACCCCCTGATTTCTGGCTACTTTCTTTTTCTTTTGATCTCAAGCCGCATTTGAAACGTTGAGACCGTCTTGCTAAATGGGACCCGCATATCATCCTCTATGTACAATAAAGTTTTCTTTTCTTGGATTATCTTTGTCTCCTGATATTTTGTCACTTGCCTTTTTCTTTCGATCTCATGCCGCCTTTGAAACGTTGAGTAAGTCAGCTGGCTCATGGGTCCCGCATGTCATCCTCTACGAACAATAAAAGTTTCCTTTCTTGGAGTTATTTTTGAACCCTAATTTACGGCTACTTCCTTTTTCTTTTGATCCCGTGCCGCCTTGGAAACGTTGAGACCGCTTCTTGCTAAATGGGTCCCGCATGTCATCCTCTATGTACAATAAAATTTCTTTCTTCGATTATTTTCGGGTCCCGATATTTGGTCACTTGCCTTTTTCTTTCGATCTCATGCCGCCTTTGAAACGTTGAGGAAGGCTGCTGGAGCATGGGTCCCGCATGTCATCCTCTATGAACAATAAAAGTTTCCTTTCTTGGAGTTATTTTTTACCCCTAATTTACGGCTACTTCCTTTTTCTTTTGATCCTCGCCGCCTTTGAAACGTTGAAGACTTTGCTTGGCTCATGGGTCCCACATGTCGACCTCTATGAACAATAAACACTTCCTTTCTTGGAGTTATTTTGTACCCCTAATTTCTCGGCTATTTGCCTTTTTTCTTTCGATCCCCGATCGCCTCCTAAACGTAGAGGACGCTGGCGGCTCGTGGGTCCCAGGATGTCAGCCTCCATGGACAATAAACCTCTCCTTTGTTGGATTTATTTTTCACCCTCTGATTTTGGCTATTTCCTTTTTCTTTTGATCCACTGCCGCCTTGGAAACATTGAGTAAGCTGCTGACACATGGGGCCCGCATGTCATCCTCCATGTACAATCAACTTGCAAGATCTTCGAGCGAAAGAGCTTGTATTAGTGGGACCCATATGTCAACCTCTATGTACAATAAAAGTTTTCTTTCTTGGATTATTTTTAGCTCCTGATATTCGGTCACTTTCCTTTTTCTTTCGATCTCAAGCCGCCTCTGAAACGTTGAGTAAGGTGCTGGCTCATGGGACCCACATGTCATCCTCTATGTACAATAAAGTTCCTTTTCTTGGATTTTTTTACCCCTGATTTTTGGTCACTTTCCTTGACGCTGCTGGCTCATGGGTCCCACATGTCAGCATCTATGAACAATAAACCTTTCCGTTGTTGGATTTATTGTTTACCCCTAATTTCTGGCTATTTGCCTTTTTCTTTTGATCCCCACCGGCCTTTGAAAACGTTGAGGAACCTGCTGGCTCATGGGACCCGCATGTCATCCTCTATGTACTATAAAATTTCTTTTCTTGGTTTTTTTTTCACCTCTGATTTTTGGCTATTTCCTTTTTCTTTTGATCCCTGCCGCCTTGGAAACGTTGAGTAAGCTGGCGACTCATGGGACCCGCATGTCATCCTCTATGTACAATCAACTTTCTTTTTTTGGAGTTTTTTACCCCCTAATTTCTCGGCTACTTTCTTTTTCTTTTGATGTAAACCCGCATTTGAAACTCTGAAAACGCTGCTGCAAAATGGGACCCGCATGTCATCCTCTATGTACAATAAGTTTCATTTCTTGGATTATTTTTGGCTCCTGATATTTGGTCACTTGCCTTTTTCTTCCGATCTCATGCCGCCTTTGAAACGTTGAGTAAGCTGCTGGTTCATGGGTCCCGCATGTCATCCTCTACGAACAATAAAAGTTTCATTTCTTGGAGTTATTTTTGACCCCTAATTTCTGGCTACTTCCTTTTTTCTTTTGATCCACTGCCGCCTTTGAAACGGTGAGGATTCTCGCAGACTAATACAAGCTTTTTCTCTCCTAGATATTGCAAGTTGATAGATTAAATCATGAAATTATTAGGATATGTTTTAAATTTCAAATCCACTTTATGAATTATTAAAAATACCGTTATCCATGTGGGTATGGAGCGAACAAGGATTTTCATATTGGGCATGAGCAGTTTCAAAAATTGGAACCCAATAATTCAAAATAAATAAAAACAACTTTTATGTAGAATCTCCGCGTTTTTTTTCTTTTGCTATTCATAGGATCTGTGTTTCATTAGAAAAGGGCCGAAATTGCATGAGCAGAAAGGCCCATTTGTAGTTATTGGGCTTCGACACGGAGCAAGTAGGCCGAGAGCAATTACCATGTAGATGACGTTGGCAACCCAAAGTGAAATATTGGGCCCAACAGGGAAGGCTGAACAGTACTATTTTCTAATTGGAAGGTGGTACATGGCGTAATCCTGCCAAAAAAAAAGATGGACACGGGTTGCTGAAATTTGCCCATCTCCGCCTAATATCGCCGCCGCGGCTCCGCTTCCGCCGCCGCCATGCCTCGTCTCGCGTCGAGCTCGCGGTGCACGCGCGTCTCGGGCACGGGGTACCGCGCGGCGTCCGCGCGCGCCCAAAGGTACGTATTACGCGGAGATACGTGATGGCGGCGAGCGCATCGGCCTCGGCACCTACGAGACCGCGCACGAGGCCGCGCGCGCGTACGACGCTGTGGCGTGGCGGCTCGGGCGCCCGCGATCGTCGATGAATTTCCATGACGTGTGGACGCGCCAGCAGGCCGAGGATCTCGCGCCGCCGCCGTACATCGTTAGACAGGAGGAACAACACCGCCGCCGCGAGACGAAGCACCGTTTGCGCATCGCCGAGCGGGACGAGCGCGCGGCGCGCGAGTGGGCGGCCCGCTTCCCCGAGGACGTTGCCGCCGAGAACGAGCACTTCCGCAGACGGAGGGCGGAGAAGGCGACGAGGCGGGCAGCGAAGAAGGAGGACCGCGCACGACGGAGGGCGGAGAAGGCGACGAAGCGGGCCTTCATCGAAGCGCAGCTCGCCGGGCCGACCACCATTGGCGAGGACGACCCCCGTTGGATTGACCTCTTCTCGTCGGATCCGGTGTCGGGCACGACACCGGACTCGTCAGATGTCGAGTTTTAGTTTAGTTTTATCGCACTACTTTGTAAAAATATGAACTACGGAGTATCTATCAAGCTAATTTTATCCTATTTTATGTCTATTTCTAGTCTTTGTTTGATCTTCTCGTTTTCTTGCACTCTATTTTTCATTATATTCTGTTTTTGGCGCTGCATTTATAGCGCCTGCGAAAATACGCTGTTTCAGCCCTGCATTTGGCCGCCACGGTTTGCAGCTTCCGGTGAAGCTATTGCCGGCTCCATGCGCAAAGATCAGCCATTCAGCCCACAGCGCCAAAATATAGAGCCACTGCTGGAGTTGCTGTAATATGTTTGTCAGCAGGAGCTTACCTAATTAGTTAAAAAAAAGATGTTCAGCGTGGGATTCGAAAAAAAGATCTTCATGTTTTTTTCCTAGCTATCCTAGTTCGGACTTTTTATTGTGTTGGCTAGTGCATGAAGCTTGACACCTGTATTATGTGATCCTGATATGAGGATAAGAACACCTTCAGCTTGCATTGCTAATGGTGTCTACTGCAAAGATGGCGTACATTCAATGGAGACTGATGCAAGAGAGTTGGTACTGGTGAGCCCGCACTTGACATCATCGTGCCAACTGAAGTAGGTGGTGTATTGGGATTAGACTGATAAGCATAGCACCTTGCAAAGAACAAGATGATGCTAGTGTTGGTTAACGTGATTTTACGCCAAAAGTCATGTATGCTCAACAGGTGCCGTACCTAGTTTGGATATTGTGTTGTTACCCTTTTGTGGTTTGGTGTTTGTCCAACAGAGAAAGCTACTCTTTTCCCGTGTAAGTGTTATTATGTGAACAAAAGTTGTGTGTACATATATATCGGTCAGAGAACCAAGATTGCATATTCTTGTCTGGTTATAACACATAAGTCATAATAACAATTAAAGAGAAAAGGAACATTTGCCTTTGCAATGTGATTGTGCCAAGTAGATTAGACAACCAACCACAAACATTACAGGTCAACAGCCAAACGCATGCGAAAGTCCTAAGGTAAGCTCCATAATACATGTTGAAACCAAAAGCCTAGAAACCATAAGAAAGGTAGCTTCACATCACGGTTCCACGACAATGACATACTGATCATAAAACATATATCAAGTCGGGACAGCTGCACCACTTTGGGTAAGCATCCATGGGGTCCGGCTCAAGAGCGAAGACTGTGTTAATGCTTTGCAAAATGTGGCTCTTGCCTCACCCCACCCATACATCTTATCATGGAACCTTACCAAATCAGCATGAATCATCTTGACATAAACATAGCTCCTCTCTCCATGCTGATGGGATTGAACAATGCGCCGATTGCGGTGCTTCAGCTTGTCAAACAGTATGCGAGGAGATGACGAAGCATGCCGGCTGGTCTTTTGTAGTGACAATGGCTTGGAGTAGCTGGTCACCGTGAACCACCCAAGCTGGATCTTTAGAGCTTGAAGGACAGTCCGTGCTATATAAGCTACCGTTGCGACTTCAGCTCGAGTTGAGTGAATGACGGTGACATCTTGTCCTAGAGATGCAGATCCTTCTTGATCAGATTCAGCGGAATCATCACCACTACTTACAAAGTGCGTCGGGTTCTACGAAGGCACATCGGTACATGCTCCAGTTCATAGGAGTCGGGTGGGACGGCACCGTTTGCTGAAATCTCTACAATACCAGCCTGTGTAGACCACTAGTCTCTACAGAGGGTAAACCACCAATATCCACTTCGAGGATTCTCGTGGCACGACACCTTTCGCTAGAGGCTCTACCCTACCAGCTCCCGAGTCCACCACCAGTCGATCTTGTGGGCATAGTCATGACGGGTTCTACACTTACAAAACCTCCTTCGGGTGCAGGATCATCGTAGCAACTCCGGCATCAGCACTGATTAAATCGGTCTTGACAATAGGTAAACCGTTTTGCTCGATTCGGAGAATTCCGTGCCACGACACCGTTCACTAGAGGCTCTACACTAGCAGCTCCAGCTGCACCACGATTTCTACAGCGGGGGTAAACCCAATCCACAACCTTCTTCATGTGGCACGATGATGCCGGTATAGGCTCATCGGTACCAGGTCCACTGCATCGGTCTCCATAGACAAGAAACAAGGTGGCGTCGGAGGTTTAAAAGGCGGCATGCCATTTCACCTTTGTCATCGAGACAATATAGAGTTTTCTTCAACTCTATGTTTACTGCAATAATAAGCACATGAACAGAAATTAGACCAGAGCATCTAGCCATCTAACGGGCAGCGGCAAAACAAGCGTCAGTCCATATGTTTACCTTGTCATATGGGATATCAGAACACACAGATTTAGAAGTCATTTCACATAGCATCCGCTTTTTCGTTCCTTCCCCTACGTCCATCTGGAATAAGTAATACTATTGATCACATAAAACTAATTAATCAAATATATGCATATGTTGAGAAGTTTGCACGACAAATTGTGGATTCTGCTTTTATCACCTACGAATCGTCGTTCTATATATTTACCTTGTTATCTCGGGATATCGAAGTCACGAGAATGAGAAGTCATCTCACTAAGTATCGGTTTTTTCGCTTCTTTCCCCTCCATCCATCTCGCAATAAGAAGTACTATTGATCACATAAAGCCAATTCATTGAATATATGCATATGTTGAGAAGTTTGCACAACAAATTGTGGATTCTACTTCCAATCACCAAGTAATCTCGTGAGAAATGCATGATCAAGATATGTTTCTCCCTCTTGATCGACATCTGCATCTCCATTAAGACTAATCATCGTGCGATGGTGCTAGCGCATACACTTCCAATCACCAGACAAGCAAAAAATTGTTGATTCTAGTAATGCTTAATCAGCAGTGGCCATGGAACGACCATAGATCGACCAAGCAAAAAAATAAATCATCAGCCTACTGACCACCAGGCAAAACAAACTAGGCCCATACATGGCCTCACAAATCATCATCAAACGTCGATCAAACTAGCAAGTTTGAACATGGATTACTAATTTATTTTCTGATAAAGTGAGTATATTAATATCGAAAGATATTTATTACACTGAGCCTCTGCAACAACGCAATACCTTACTGGTAGTACGGATGCACATGGATTCCTAATACTCCCTCTGTTCGGTTTTAATTAGTCGACGCGAGGGAGAGAAGAAAATGAACTGTCGATGCTTTCAACTAGAGTCAATTAAATACGAACGGAAGAAGTACGTAGTAGTATTGACAAATATCCGGATCTAGTCTAAAAACAAATTGGCATGTAAATCCTAGTAGTCTACTAAACTAGGATCAATACCCTAGATTAGGGTTGCAAGCGGCGTCGCGAATCGTCATAAGCAGAAAATTAGAGCAAATAGTGGTTGAGATTAGAGCAGATTCAAAGCACTCGCACTAAAACTAGCTAGCCCGCTACCCACCCCGCTTGACACCCTGCCCTAGATGTGAATCTACACCAAATATTCAAACAAGGATGAGCAACCGCCAATAAAATTTTATCCGCACATCATCATCTCTACCATACACAAGGGTATGGTGATTTCACATACAGCATTGTTGCCGCGGGACGAGGATGAGTGATGCGCCGTGGAGAAGGTGCCTCACGCCTCTGTCGCCGCCGCCGTCGAAGAGGAAGTCGAAGCCGCACGATTGTGGTCCGTCGCCGATATGGAGGTGGAGCTACTAGGGAAGAGATGGAGGTGGAGGTGGAGAGGGAGTGATGGTTTGTACTAGTGGCGGCCGGTGAGGTAGTTATAAATACAGCCTCTCTCTCTTTTTTGGCAAGGAATGCAGCTTCTCTTGGAAGGCAATGAGGCAACGCACTCCAGATTTCGTATATTACTATAATAATATGGGCGGAGAAATTTGGACGCATCTGTGTTGTCTTGTCAAATGAATCACCAGGATTTGCTTTTAGTACTCCAGATTTGGGCGACCCAAGGAAGTAGAGATAGTAATGTACGCCATCTAGCTGCACGCTATCAAATCAAATAAATGGTCATGCCATTTACTTTTAAGATGGTGCAGCAGTTATTCTGACCAAAGAAACATGCACGTCTGCTGATTATTTCTGATGGGTATACATTTACCGTCCGCTAGCAAAGATTGTTTGGCACATTGTTCTTATGGCTTTCAACATCACACCCCTTAATAATATTATTAATCAATGTTTGGCAATCAATTGAGTGTGTTAATAAAAAATTAAAACCCACAAATCCAACTGTACTATTTTTAGGGCCATATGAAGGACAAGGAATGATTTTAAATGCCATATGGAGTACCTCCAACCATGTGAAATATGGTTCTGTCATGCAGGTGATACCCATGGCTTCGCATTGGATCTGTATATTGTCCTACGTACAGTCAACTATGAAGTACCAAGATTTGGTTTTTGGGTGCAACCGGCTAGAGAATGATGCACGGGTTTGTACAGCCAGTACAATTCACATTAAGATTTTCTGATAGGATGTTGATGTGTATATATAAGAATCATACACTAGAATGTCTTCTATGTTTAGATGGTTGATCTACGTTTATACTTCGTGAACCATGAGGTTAAGACCTTTGTACTTGTAATAAAGATTGCTAAATAACGATATATGTATGCCTCTAGGGACAACTGAAACAGCCAAACAACCATGCATGTGCATAGACCGTATTTGATCAAATTAAAAGAAGCACCTCGGTTCATGCAAATAGCATCAGTTAATCACCTAAGTCCATTAGCTATAAATAGTTAAATAGGAGTCAAGACCAACTGAGCTAGCTAGTAGTATGATCCTACTATTACATAAATATCCCTAACTCTGATTGTCTTTGTTCCAGTCCAGCGCGTTGGTGTAGCTTGGGATGAACCAAAACCCCGTATGCCAGTTGGCCCCTGGACCGCTGCTTGAGAAAGAGATGCTTTGGTGGTCTTCGCCATTTAGACTGAAGCGGAAAATTTCTTGATGTGATGTGTCAAACTGAGAGCCAATGGTCCGAGGCGTGGTGTAGATGCAGTTTCTTCTTGTCAAATATCCTGGGAAATGTTGCACCACCCATCGGCATGAAAATCGGATAGTTCAACCCAAGGAACATAGAATAGTCTCCAAGATTAGTAACCCTTTCCAACGGGTTGGCTGGAAGTAACCGACTAGTGTCATTCGAGAATACAATGCGGGTATACCCGAATAGGCGTGAGCAGTAGCGACCGCAATGGACAGAAGGGGTACTATCATAATAATACATTGGAGCACCATCAGCGTCAAAATCCATTACGCCACATGCATAGACCAGGAGAAGTCTAGAACGATCTTGAGATCTTGCCAGCCACCACGTACGACTATTAGAGTCAAAATCATCATAGCCATCAAATCCAGCCGTCCGCGGAATGAATGGAGCAGGGAGCACTATAGGACCTTGAAAAAGGAAAGAGCATGCCACATGAAAATATATTTCATGATTTATCTACTAGTGATATTGATTTGATATTGGGATGCCAATACTAGTACTTTAAAAAATAATGGTCGAACATAAGATGGTTTGAAATATATTTCGAACATCTTGGTAAAACTTCATATGGATTAAAAACATGTTCCCCAAAATATTGGTCCAAATTTTAGATGGTTTGAATATAGTACTCCTTATTCTCTAGAACCGGGGGAATATAAACAAATGAAAGTCTTTATCAATATTGCATGGCAGCTTTATTGATTCTATTTCTACTCTACCTTAAATTTTCTAGGGAGTAATAATAAAGAAACTTAATTACTAGGGGGCCTTTTTCCTAAGGAACAACATGCACATTAGACCATACTAAAACTCCTATAGATGTTAAATTCTAAATATGTCCATACCACAAGAGGGTTATGGTGTGCGCCTATGGAATTCCTTTAAGCCAAAAGATGCCAAGACAGTTCAACAAATAAGAGGTGAAATACTATATAAGTTACGTATATAAAAAAGATAGGGAGGAAATGTTACCAAATTGATTAGGATCCCATGCATAAACATTTCCAAGCCTCGAGCAATGAATGAACACAAGTCCGTTATGTATAATTGCATCGCAGTATATGGCGCCGTCTTGAAACTGGTTTTCAAGAAATATCCATGTACGAGGATATTCGCCATGGAGGTAGGCAATTGCAAAGTCGAAGATTGCGACAAGGGAGAAATCTTTATACCCCCTAGCATTTGTAGGAACTTGGCAAATAGCTATCTTCTGCGGTTGAATAGCGAACGCTGATACTCGAATATAAGTGGATTGCGTGTGGTTTCCAACTTCTTCCTCAAAGATGGAAGCTTAATCTTGCGATGAGTGTAGACATTGAGGAGGTTCCACTTGCCTTCGGGGCCAACCATGGCGATCCAATCTCCATTGGCGCCTGCCCGCTCCTCATCCTTACCGTGTGGCATTAGGCCATCATAGGAGAACTTGTCCGGCGGCGATGGTTTGCACTTGCTGTGCACCGGCAAATCCTCCTTGAACACCCATGGTTTATCCGCCGGGTCACAACAGAGAACACACGGAAGGCCAAACGGCTGAGAAGCGGCAGAGTGGCACCGTATTTGGCTGGTGAAGAATACTTTTGGAGGAACCGACTAGGGACGCGGCGGTGATGGCGTCGCACTGGCTGATGAGCACTTCAAGGGGGCCTTCCGTAAACACCTTGTGAAACAGCCCAGATCCACAGACCCTGCTCGATTTCGCCATCGCAATGAGGCAGGTGGTATAATGGGGTTGGTATTTTCTTGGGAGATCTACTGATTCGAACTTTGGGAGAGAGATGGCGATCAATGGCGGCAGGTGGGGGTTTGAGTTGGAGAACAGAGGCTCTCAAACTGGGCACTGCTGGATAGGATGCGAAAGCGCCATGGCGGAGACGCAGGCGCGTGCTATGGAAGCTGGGCGGAGTGGGAATAGACGACGGAGGTGAACCGAGACGCTACTCCTCTTATGCATATACTGCCTACTGCAGTTTCGAGGAGAGTGTGAATGTGTTCAAAAAAAGAGGAGAGTGTGACTGTGACCCGACACCCGAGTAGGAGCAGACGGACTATAGGAGTAGCCCCATCATTACAGAACATTAATCGTGCTTCCTACAATAAATAAGTGAAACATCCAGGCTTGTGTTGTCTAATCAAATCGATGGCCATGTCAGTATTATGGTGAACAAATAAAACAAATACACACCAACCTTGTTCTTTTTGCAACGTACACCAACCTAGCAAGGCATCAACCTTCTCGCCATCAACTACGACTCCGTGGCTACTTCATGCTAGTATCGGCCACTAATTCAAATTTCAACTGAAGGCGTGCTATTTTATGGTCCTGAAAATTGCCAAAAAAAATACAACCCAAAAATGCAACAGATCCATGTTAAGGGGGTACACCCTACGCAATATACATTAAGAAACTTCGAAACTTCAGCGACCTTGTAAGAATGCCCATGACAGTGCAGTTTTGCCAAATTAGGAAGAGACGAAATATGAATTCAACCAAAGAAATCTAAATGAATCCTTAGACAATAGCATAGTTAACACGTTCAGAAAAAAATGATGACTCCAAAAGAACAACATTAGCAAGAAATACTCCATTTTAGTTTGAATTTGCAGTCACATACATATACTAGTAGTACTGCCAAAATACTATAATACTCCGAGCTGCATTCTAGCACTCCAACTAGCTAGCTAATAGTTCTGGAGTAGTAGTACTACTATACAAGGCCAAAATACATCCGAACGAACCCTACTTCGAACTAAACTACTCCCTCCGATCTTCGAGTAACTACATTGCAGTATGACTAAACGAAGATTATTGTATAACCTTCTTGTTGATGCAAACGCAGATAGGCAACACACGCTGCCCTCCATTCTGCTTCGCGTAACGGGGCGGCACCGCCAGGAAAGAAGTGAGCTGCTGCAACATGATCGAGCTAGGCGTCGGGGAGCTCGTCGGCTCGATTACCGCCATCAAGGTGTCCGTCGAGAGGTCACTGGTCCCAGCCGTCGCCGGCGCCGGCGGACCAATCACCAGCAGCTGCGCCTTGTACATCGGAAACAAGCACGCGGCCGACCTGATGCACACACAGGACACAATGGTGGTTGGGCCGAGCGCGCCAACGGTGATGGCGAACACGCTACCGTCTTCTTCCCCACTGCCGATGAACAGGTGTCCCCGCGGTTGTACCGGAACACGAACTATGCACCAGGCGGGTATGCCATACTGGAACGTAAACAACTTTGGGATGGAGTGGGATGCTTGGAGGTGTACCGGGAGCTCCCGCGGCGGGCGGTGAAGGCTGCGGCTCGGTATTGATGGCCTGCGTGCAGCCGCACGGACCATGCGGGCACGCGATATAGTGCTTGTAGGACTCCGTGGAGGCGACCAAGCTCTGGCAGCCGACGCACTTGACCATTGCCCCAGATCGATTCGACGGCGGCAATCTTGCCCCAGATCGATTCGACGGCGGCAACCTCGCCGGCTGCTCGCACTTCTTGCACGGGTTCGGCGCAAGCTCGCCGACGCAGCGCCGACAGACCATATGACCGCCCTTGCACTGCACGGAACAACGTACGTGGCATCAGTTATCATTGACATTTCTCACAGGTGAACCTAAGAATGAAATCGGAAGGGAGCGACCTTGGATATGGGGAGTTTGAAGGGCAGCAGGCAGAGGGGGCACAAGAAGAGGGCCTCCTCCATCTTCAGAGAAGAGTGATCGGGAAAACGAGAACGGGATGGGTTCTTTTTTTTATACATGCCTTGGAGTGGAGTATGGATACTACTACTTATAGGAAGAACTTCCTTGCTAAGAAACGGCGTCGGCCGTACGCAACCATAGATGCACCAGCGGCTCTGCAGTTTGTCAAAATAAAAGGACAGAGCTGCAGTGACTTGAAGTCTCCAAATCTCATTGTGACTTGGTGCCACCATCTACCAACCATTTGAGATCCAACGTTCCAAACTATCTCTTATTTCGAACCTAAAAACAAAAATTATGAAAAAAATCCAGTAAAATGTAGATGCCTTGTTCTAAAATCTGTGAATATTTCATCCCACTCGGACGATTAGTTTGTGATTAAAGAGCTTTTTACGTATACGAGCACTAGTTTAAACTAAATACTCCCTCTGATTCATATTAATTGACTTCAATATGGATGTATCTAGAACTAAAATGTGTCTAGTACATCCATATTAGAGTCAATTAATATGAACCGGAGGGAGTATATATTTGCTCACAAACCTTTGATTCAAATCGAATGAAACTTCACCAAAATATAAATCGAAATATGCACGATTAACTGGAAGTTCTTGAAATATTTCTGAGCAATTATAATAATTATTTAGTTTAAATTCTAAGTCGATCGCATACATTGGATCTGAGATGGATGGTCGATGGTGGCACCAAGTCACTGTGAGACTTGGAAGTATCAAGTCAGTGAAGCTCTATCCCAAAATAAAAGCTTCGTGAAGGGGGCAGTTTGGTTCGAAAAAGAAGACAGTGCCAGCGGTTGTCAAACAATACCCATATAGTCAAATGTACTCCCTCTGATTCAAATGAATTGACTCAACTTTGTCTAGATATATGGATGTATCAAGTCACTGAAGCTAAAATAAAAGCTTCATGAAGGGGGAAGTTTGGTTCGAAAAAATACAGTGCCAAGCGGTGTCAAATAGTACCACAACGTCAAATGTACTCCCTCCGATTCAAACGAAATGACTCAACTTTGTATTTTGCATGTTAAAGGTTTTTCGTAAAACTTGGCCAATCTTAACATAGTTTGCCTTTCTAAAAAAAGATATAAGCCCTAAGGCTCCTTTGATTCATAGGATGGGAAAACCATAGAAATATGAAAAACATAGGATTGAGATTTAATGGCTAGTTGAATCATATAGGAAGATGAGTTGTGTTTGATTGTGCCAAAGGAAATTTTCCATGAGGTATGACCTAATGTTTTATTCTTATAGGATTTGCACTGCAAGATTCCTATAGGATATGTTCCTATGAATCAAACAACTAGTGTGGGGAAATTCACATGTGATCTAAATCCTACATAATTCCTATACAAATCCTATATATGAATTTTAGTTGTTAGGTCACTTAAAATGACTTCACTTGAAGGGTTACATTTTTGTTTTTTCTGAATTAGTAGTGATGCCTAACCATATATATACCTAAACCAAGAGAATCAGCATAAACTTATGTATATTAATAGTAAGCGCATATATGAATGTTTTTTATCTACAAACCCAGGGTCATATATATGTACATAGAAACATGCATATATGCTAGTTTTTGTACCTTGGTGTGTTCCTCTTTTGGGCTATCTCTTTTTTGTTCACCGGTTCACAACCAACGCCCTAGATTAATTTGGCACTTAGAAAATAACATTTTGTTTTTGGCGCACTAACACAAACAGTAGTAGCACGGTCAACACTGTAGAGAAGTACAAAATAAATGTGTGTGGGTAATAATAAAATCCTTAATATGCCTTGAAAACCCACACGTACGCTCTTTCTAGGACAGAGGCAGTATGAGGTAATGCACCCACGCGCTGTCATCTGCCCGTTCGTGCTATGTCTCCCAAATCTTGAAATATCGTCAGTTATCCATTTCACGTCCACACTTCTCCCTCTCTCCACGGACTAGGAAAAACCCCTCTCTTCACTTCCCCTTCCCATTCCACCGATGGAGAGCCCAACCGAGGCCGTCAACGCAGCGAAAGCGAAAGCCGCGCGGCTGGCCTTAGCCGCAGAGGAGGCGTCCAGAGCCGCGACCGCAGCACGCATGGCCGCAACGGCGGCGATCATCGCCGCAGCGGATGCCAAAGACGAAGCGGAGGCCATTGCCGAAGGTCAGGCCATCGGTCGCTCATCGGCATCTGATGCTGTTGGTAGATGGGTCCACTCTCTTGGGAAGCATCCCCTAGATGACGAGGACGAGGTTGAACTCATCTTTGAACCGCCGCCGCCGACCTTCGACGAGAATATCGTCGACGAGGGGGAGGAAGTATGTTCCGATTCACCTCTCTCCCTTATTCAACATACCCCTGTATCGATTTGCGCTATGGTCTCTCCCTCTTTTTTTGCGCTATAGCGTTTTGAATTAGCGTCAGAATCTTTTTAGATTCATATTCAGTATTAGTTGCAACTGCTACATATTTGCTTCACATCCGATTCACCTCTCTCCCTTATTCAACATAGCCCTGTATCGATTTGCTCTATGGTCTCTCCCTCTTTTTTTTGCGCTATAGGGTTTTGAATTAGCGTCAGAATCTTTTTAGATTCATATTCATTATTAGTTGCAACTGCTACATATTTGCTTCACCTGTTTATTTGGCATGTATCAGGTTGCCTGCGATGAGGTTGACAGCGATGTCGAGTCGCGTCATAGGAAGGCCAGGGCCACTCTCAACAAGCTTAAGGCGGGAAGTTCGACAAGTATTGGAGTGAACCCTGGACTGGTGCCGAGAACAGCTGCCCCTTACGCACAAAGAGCATAAAGGTTGACTTTCGAAGCGTCCTGCAGCATGCCGAAGCCGGTGGGTCCGGCTGTCTCAAAGTTGGGGAAACTGTTGACCAATCCGGCTTCATAGCCAACCACATGGCCTATGGGCTATTCCTAAGGAAGAAATTGAACCAAGCTATCGAGACCGGTCGTGTGCCTCCTCCCAAGCCCAAGCCACCAAAGATTAAAGGTATGGGCAGCAAGAAGCAGAAGAAGCGGGACCGGGAGGAGGTGACAGGAAGAAGATGGTAAATATACTCCGTAACTGTTGTGCATGTTTGTCTCTCCTACTGCTTCAAAAGCAGCATCTTTTGTTGAACTCTGTTTATGTTTGCTGCTCAGCAGCGTTTGTGGTGAACCTATTAGCTTAATTAGGGGTTGTTGAACTATGTCTGTGTTGAACCTTGCTTAATTAGGTTGTGTTGAACTCTGTTTGTGTTGGCGTGGGAAGGGGGGCATGATGCTACCCTGAATTTGCGGGACCCCCAAAAAACTTGCAAATACGAGTGATGCATCCAAAAGGAACAAACTTTTACATGGTAGACCCCGATCTGAAAGCAAGAAATGCGATCGGGTCCTTAACAGCCACCGCCGGATTGATCGGGTATTTTGCTGCCTACCGCATGTGACTTGTGCTCTTTGAAGTTTGGGACCTCACGCATGGGCACCACACGTAAGTGACAGACCTGTTGGTGTAAAAACTCGGGTGATTATTATACTGCATTAGTACAAAGTTTCCTATGGATTCAAGGGTTGGAAAGCCAAGTTAACTCATTTTCATGACTAAGAAGGAGCCAGGCTTACTTTTTCATTTTCATGTTTTAACTTGTTTAAATCTTGGTCAAACAAAGGATTTGACCAGGATTCAAATGGGCATAAAAATTCAAAAAAGAAATAAAAAAAACCAAAGCACATAAGCTTCTTATGTCATATAGTAAGCATTACAGTTTATCAACGAGTCTAGACATATTCAAACCAGAAAAATCATGTATATACCCCCTAACCCTAAACTCTGTCTTATGAAGTCAAGCACGAAGAAAAATGGTTTTGGGTTTCAAACATTGGAAATTGAAAAAACTCCCAAAAGCTTCATTTTGGAGTGACTAAGAAGAATCCAGGCTTACATTTTCATTTTCATGTTTTAAACTGGTTTAAATCTTGGTCAAACCTAGGATTTGACCAAGATTCAAATGGACATAACAAATTCAAAAAAATCAAAACCAAACACATAGTCTTTTGATGTCATATAGTAAGCATTCAAGTTGATAAACAAAGTCTAGACATATTTAAACAAGAAAAATCAAGTATATACTTGGCCCCTAACCCTAAACTCTGTCTTATGAAGTCAAGCATTAAGAGAAGTGGTTTTGGGTTTCAAACATGGAAATTTAAAAAACCTCCCAAAAGCTTCATTTTGGAGTGACTAAGAAGAATCCAGGCTTACTTTTCATTTTCATGTTTTAAACTGGTTTAAATCTTGGTCAAAACTAGGATTTGACCAAGATTCAAATGGGCATAACAAATTCAAAAAAAACCAAACACATAGTCTTTTGATGTCACATAATAAGCATTCAAGTTGATAAACAAGGTCTAGACATATTCAAACCAGAAAAATCATGTATCTACCCCCTACCCCTAAACTTTGTCTTATGAAGTAAAGCACGGAGAGATATCATTTTGGGTTTCGAACATGGAAAATTAAAAAAAACCTCCCAAAAGCTTCATTTTGGAGTGAATAATAAGGAGGATCCAAACTTACTTTTCATTTTCATGTTTTAAACTTGTTTAAATATTGGTCAAACCTGCTAGGATTTGACCAAGATTCAAATGGGCATAACAATTCAAAAAAAAAAATTAAACCGAAAACCACTTCTCTTCGTGCTTGACTTCATTAGACAGAGTTTAGGGTTTGGGGTATATACATGATTTTTAATGTTTAAATATGTCTAGACTCCGTTGATCAACATGAATGCTTACTATAACTTAAGAAGCTTATGTGCTTTGGTTTTTCATTTTTTTAATTATTTATTGAATTTTTATGCCCATTTGAATCTTGGTCAAATCCTAGGTTTGACCAAGAATTAAACAAGTCAGTAACATGAAAATGAAAAAGTAAGCATGGATCCTTCTTATTCACTCAAAAAATGAAGCTTTTGGGAGGGTTTTTGAATTTTCCATGTTTGAAACCCAAAACCATTCCTCTTGTATGCTTGACTTCATATATATGACAGAGTTTAGCCTTAGGGGGTATATACATGATTTTTCTAGTTTGAATATGTCTATACCTTGTTTATCAACTTGAATGCTTACTATAAACCAAAAATTCATGTATCTACCCCTAACCCTAAACTATGCATGAAGAGAAGTGGTTTTGGGTTTCAAAACTGGATATTTCAAAAAACCTCCCAAAAGCTTCATTTTGGAGTGAATAAGAAGGATCAAGGCTTAATTTTTCATTTTCATGTTTTAATCTTGTTTAAATCTTGGTCAAACCTAGGATTTGACCAAGATTCAAATGGGCATAATTTAAAAAAATGAAAAATCTAGGCACATAGTCTTCTTATGTCATATAGTAAGCATTCAATTAAGTTGATAAACAAGCTCTAGACATATTCAAACCAGAAAAATCATGATGTATCTACCCCCTATATATCCCTAAACCCTGACTTATGAAGTCAAGCATGAAGAGAAGTGGTTTTTGGTTTCAATCATGGAAATTTCAAAAACCCTCCCAAGAGCTTCATTTTGGAGTGACTAATTAAGAATCATACATGATTACCTTTTCATATTCATGTTTTAAACTTGTTCAAATCTAGATCAACAAACCTAGGATTTGACGAAGAATCAAATGGGTATAAAAAAATTAAAAACAAGCTCTAGACAAGCTCAAGTTGAAAAACAAGTTCTAGACATATTCAAACCAGAAAAATCATGTATCTACCCCCTATATATCCCTAAACCCTGACTTATGAAGTCAAGCATGAAGAGAAGTGGTTTTTGGTTTCAATCATGGAAATTTCAAAAACCCTCCCAAGAGCTTCATTTTGGAGTGGCTAAGAAGGATAGATGCTTAATTTTTCATATTTATGTTTTAAACTAGTTTATATCATGGTCAAACCTAGGATTTGACCAAGATTCAAATGGACATAAAAAATCAAAATAAATGAAAATAAATGAAAAACCAAGGCACGTAGTCTTCTTATGTCATATAGTAAGCATTCAATTAAGTTGATAAACAAGGTCTAGACATATTCAAACCAGAAACATCATGTATCTAGCTACCCCTAGCCCTAAACTCTGTCTTATGAAGTCAAGCATGCATGAAGAGAAGTCATGGTTTTTGGTTTCAAACATGGAAATTTCAAAAACCCTACCAAGATCTACATTTTGGAGTGACTAAGAAGGATATATGCTTAATTTTTCATATTCATGTTTTACTAAACTTGTTTAAATCATGGTCAAACCTAGGATTTGACCAAGATTCAAATGGGCATAAAAATTCAGAAAAAACAAAAAATGGAAAATCAAGGCACATAGTCTTCTTATGTCACATAGTAAGCATTCAATTAAGTTGATAAACAAGGTCTAGAGATATATTCAAACCAGAGAAATCATGTAGCTACCCCCTATCCCTAAACTCTATCTCATGAAGTCAAGCATGAAGATATGTGGTTTTTGGTTTCAAACATGGAAATTTCAAAAACCCTCCCAAGAGCTTCATTTTGGAGTGACTAAGAAGGATATATGCTTAATTTTTTATATTCATGTTTTCAACTTGTTTAAATCATGGTCAAACCTAGGATTTGGCCAAGATTCAAATGGGCATAATTTAAAAAATGGAAAATCAAGGCACATAGTCTTCTTATGTCACATAGTAAGCATTCAATTAAGTTGATAAACAAGGTCTAGACATATTCAAACCAGAGAAATCATGTATCTACCCCCTAACCCTAAACTCTGTCTCATGAAGTCAAGCATGAAGATATGTGGTTTTTGGTTTCAAACATGGAAATTTCAAAAACCCTCCCAAGAGCTTCATTTTGGAGTGACTAAGAAGGACATATGCTTAATTTTTCATATTCATGTTTTCAACTTGTTTAAATCATGGTCAAACTTAGGATTTGACCAAGATTCAAATGGGCATAAAATTAAAAAAAACAATAAAATGAAAAACCAATGCACATAGTCGATCTTCTTATGTCATATATATAGTAAGCATTCAATTAAGTTGATAACAAGGTCTAGACATATTCAAACCAGAAAAATCATGTATCTACCCCCTAACACTAAACTTTGTCTTATGAAGTCAAGCATGAAGAGAAGTTGTTTTTGGTTTCAAGCATGGAAATTTCAGAAACCTCCCCAAACTTCATTTTAGAGTGACTAAGAAGGATACAAGCTTCCCTTTTCATTTTCATGTTTTAAACTTGTTTAAATTATCTTGGTCCGCCCATGCTATAGTCTGGATCCGCCCATGCTATAGTTTGAGGCCATTTGGATGACGTCGAAAAAATTCTTTGATTAGAAATGGGGTTGTTCGAACCCCGTAGTTGGATTTTTTTGAACCTTGATCTGTAGTAATGGGCAAAACCCTAGTTTAACCTATTTAATTATAGATTCGTAGGTCGATTTTTCTACGTACCTTTTTATTATTACTCTACTATGCAGCACATATGTGTTTGCCCGTCGAGTGAAACTCGGAGGAAGAGGGATCACTCGGAAGGAGAGAAGAAGGAGGGAGAGCATTATGGTGTCTCCCCTTTTTCGGGTGATGATGTTGACTTTTGTGCAGGGTTTTTCAGTGAGCAGGAGGTGCGAGCGAGCGAGCGAGCGAGCGAGCGAGGCCGAGAATGAGAGAGATTTGTTTTTTTTGTGAGAGGGACAACCGAAGGATCCAGAAGGACCCACAGACTTCCAATACGCATCCTGATGCGTCTTCTCTTGACAAAGAAAATGGCTGGGAGTTTGCGTACCTATTGCACGTGACTTGTGCTCACTGAAGTGTGGGACCTCACGCATGGGCACCACACGTAAGTGACAGACCTGTTGGTGTAAAAACTCGGTTGATTATTATAGTGCATTAGAACAAAGTTTCCTATGGATTCAAGGGTAGGAAATCCAAGTTAACTCATTTACATGACATTATTTTTTCCATGAAGCAAAGTTAACACATCTATCAATTGGTACATTTTGGAGTGACTAAGAAGGATCCATGCTTACCTTTTCGTTTTCACGTGTTAAACTTGTTTAAATCTTGGTCAAACCTAGGATTTGACAGAGATTCAAATGGGCGGAAAATTCAAAAAAAAAACAAAAAATGAAAAACCAAAGCACATACGTAGTTTTCTTATGTCATATAGTAAGCATTCAAGGTGATAAACAAGGTCTAGACATATTCAAAACATACAAATCATGTATGTACCCCTAACCCTAAACTATGTCTTATGAAGTCAAGCATGAAGAGAAGTGGTTTTGGGTTTCAAACATGGAAATTTCAAAAACCTCCCAAAAACTTCATTTAGAGTGACTAAGAAGGATAAATGCTTCCCTTTTCATTTTCATGTTTTAAACTTGTTTAAATCTTGGTAAAACCTAGGATCTAACCAAGATTCAAATGGGCATAAAAAATAAAAAAAAACAGAAAAATGAAAAACCAAAGCACATAGTCTTATTATGTCATATAGTAAGCATTAAAGTTGATAAACAAGGTCTAGACGTATTCAAACCAGACAAATCATGTATCTACCCCTAACCCTAAACTCTGTCTTATGAAGTCAAGCATGAAGAGAAGTTGTTTTGGGTTTCAAACATGGAAATTTCAAAAACCCTCTCAAAGAGCTTCATTTTGGAGTGACTAAGAAGGATCCATAGGAAACTATGTACTAATACAGTATAATGATCACCCGAGTTATTAGAGCAACAAGTCTGTCACTTACGTGTGGTTCCCATGTGTGAGGTCCCACACTTCAGTGAGCACAAGTCACGTAGTCTTCTTATGTCATATAGTAAGCATTCAATTAAGTTGATAAACAAGGTCTAGACATATCAAACCAGAAAAATCATGTATCTACCCCCTATATATCCCTAAACCCTGACTTATGAAGTCAAGCATGAAGAGAAGAAGTGGTTTTTGGTTTCAAATATGGAAATTTCAAAAACCCTCCCAAGAGCTTCATTTTGGAGTGACTAGTTAAGACGCATACATACTTACTTTTTCATATTCATGTTTTAAACTTGTTCAAATCTTGGTCAACAAACCTAGCTACGATTTGACGAAGATTCAAATGGGTATAAAAAATTAAAACCAAGGTCTGCTCATGTCATATAGTAAGCATTCAATTAAATTGATAAACAAGGTCTAGACATATTCAAACGCTAGGTAGGCAAACTCCCAGTCATCTTCTTTGTCAAGAGAGAGGCATCAACACACACTCTCTCTCTCTCTCTCTCTCCAATTATCCACCTCCGTTGGCTGCCGGTTTTGGCAGGTCGTTTCTAGCTCAGCTCGTAGGCCATGGTGTGCAGGCTCTGTAGCCATGGCGATTTGGTCGCGCCAAGTGGTTCGTCCCCGGCTCCGACGAGGATCAATCCGGACGGTGCCTATTAAGGACCCGATCGCATTTCTTGCTTTCAGCATGGGGTCTACCATGTAAATCTTAGGGATTTAGACGTAATTTCCTGTTTATTTTGTGTCCTGCTGTAAACTGCGCTCTGATGCGTATTGGAAATCTGGGTCCTTCAGGATCGTTCAGTTGTCCCTCTAAAAATAAAACATCTCTCTCATTCTCGGCCTTTCTCGCTCGCTCGCACCCCCCTGCGCACTGACAACCCTGCACAACAGTCAACATCACCAGAAAAAGGATAGACACCATAAATAAGTGGGGCCCCGTGACTGCTCTCCCTTCGTCTCCTCCCGTGTGATCCCTCTTCCTCCGACTCCCGACCTTGCGGAAAAGAAAAATGAAATGAAAGAGTTTCACTGGACGGGCAAACACATGTGCTGCCTAGTAATAATAATAATAACGTAAAAAAATCGACCTACGAATCTATTATTAAATAAGCTAAACTAGGGTTTTGCCCAGTACTACGGATCAATTTCTGAAAATCCAACTACGGGGTTCGATTTTGGCCTGCTAATATAAAATTATATAATCTGAACTAGTATTCCTCTAAAAAATCATTTTGGTATGCATCGTTTGGTACTTTTCATAGCTAGAGTGCTTACTCCCTCCGTTAGCAAATAGTCTTCGTATGTCATATAGTAAGCATTCAAGTTGAAAAACAAGCTCTAGACATATTCAAACCAGAAAAATCATGTATCTACCCCCTATATATCCCTAAACCAAGACTTAACAACTCAAACATGACCAGAACTGGTTTTTGGTTTCAATCATGGAAATTTCAAAAACCCTCCCAAGAGCTTCATTTTGGAGTGACTAATTAAGAAGCATACATGCTTACCTTTTCATATTAATGTTTTAAACTTGTTCAAATCTTGGTCAACAAACCTAGGATTTGACGAAGAATCAAATGGGTAAAAAAAAATTAAAACCAAGGTCTGCTCATGTCATATAGTGAGCATTCAATTAAATTGATAAACAAGGTCTAGACATATTCAAACTAGCAGGAAAATCATGTATCTACCCCCTAACCCCAAACTCTATCTTATGAAGTCAAGCATGCATGAAGAGAAGTGGTTTTTGGTTTTCAAGCATGGAAATTTCAAAAACTCTTATGTCATCTAGTAAGCATTCAATTAAGTTGATAAATAATGTCTAGACATATTCAAACCAGAAAGTTTATGTATCAAGCTACCCTAACCCCAAACTTTGTCTTATGAAGTCTAGCATGAAGAGAAGTACGTGGTTTTTGGTTTCAAACATGGAAATTTCAAAAACCCTCTCAAGATCGAGCTTCATTTTGGAGTGACTACGAAGGATACATGCTTAATTTTTCATATTCATGTTTTAAACTTGTTTAAATCATGGTCAAACCTAGGATTTAACCAAGATTCAAATGGGCATAAAAATTAAAAAAAACAATAAAATGAAAAACCAATGCACATAGTCATCTTATGTCATCTAGTAAGCATTCAATTAAGTTGATAAACAAGGTCTAGACATATTCAAACCAGAAAATTCATGTATCAAGCTACCCCTATCCCCAAACTCTGTCTTATGAAGTCAAGCATGAAGAGAAGTACGTGGTTTTTTTGGTTTCAAACATGGAAATTTCAAAAACCCTCTCAAGAGCTTCATTTCGAAGCGATTAATTAAGAAGCATACATGCATGCTTACTTTTTCATATTCATGTTTTAAACTTATTCAAATCTTGGTGAAACCTAGGATTTGACCAAGATTCAAATGGGTATAAAAATTAAAAAAAAACAAAAAAGGTCTTCTTATGTTATATAGTAGGCATTCAATTAAGTTGATAAACAAGGTCTAGACATATTCAAACAAGAAAAATCATGCATGTATATACCCCTAACCCTAAACTCTGTTTCATGAAGTCAAGCATGAAGATATGTGGTTTTTAGTTTCGAACATAGAAATTCAAATACCCTCCCAATAGCTTCATTTTGAAGTGACTAAGAAGCATACATGCTTACTTTTTCATATTCATGTTTTTAACTTATTCAAATCTTGGTGGAACCAAGGATTTGACCAAGATTCAAATGGGTATAAAAATTCAAATAAAACAAGGTCTTCTTATGTTATATAGTAAGCATTCAATTAATTTGATAAACAAGGTCTAGACATATTCAAACCAGAAAATTTATGTATCAAGCTACCCCTAACCCCAAACTCTGTCTTATGAAGTCTAGCATGAAGAGAAGTACGTGGTTTTTTGTTTTCAAGCATGGAAATTTCAAAAACCCTCCCAAGAGCTACATATTGGAGTGACTAAGAAGGATAGATGCTTAATTTTTCATATTCATGTTTTAAACTTGATTAAATCATGGTCAAACCTAGGATTTGACCAAGATTCAAATGGGCATAAAAATTCAAAAAAAATGAAAAACCAATGCACATAGTCATCTTATGTCATCTAGTAAGCATTCAATTAAGTTGATAAACAAGGTCTAGACATATTCAAACAAGAAAATTCATGTATCAAGCTAGCCCTATCCCCAAACTCTGTCTTATATATGAAGTCAAGCATGAAGAGAAGTACGCGGTTTTTTGGTTTCAAACATGGAAATTTCAAAACCCCTCTCAAGAGCTTCATTTTGGAGTGACTACGAAGGATACATACTTAATTTTTCATATTCATGTTTTAAACTTGTTTAAATCATGGTCAAACCTAGGATTTGGCCAAGATTCAAATGGGCAAAATTTTAAAAAAAATGAAAAATCAAGGCACATAGTCTTCTTATGTCATATAGTAAGCATTCAATTAAGTTGATAAACAAGGTCTAGACATATTCAAACGAGAGAAATCATGTATCTACCCCCTAACACTAAACTCTGTCTCATGAAGTCAAGCGCATGCATGAAGATATGTGGTTTTTGGTTTCAAACATGGAAATTTCAAAAACCCTCCCAAGAGCTTCATTTCGAAGTGATTAATTAAGAAGCATACATGCATGCTTACTTTTTCATATTCATGTTTTAAACTTATTCAAATCTTGGTGAAACCTAGGATTTGACCAAGATTCAAATCCGTATAAAAATTTAAAAATAAAATAAAAAAACAAGGTCTTCTTATGTTATATAGTAGGCATTCAATTAAGTTGATAAACAAGGTCTAGACATATTCAAAGAAGAAAAATCATGCATGTATCTACCCCTAACCCTAAACTATGTTTCATGAAGTCAAGCATGAAGATATGTGGTTTTTGGTTTCGAACATGGAAATTCAAAAACCCTCCCAAGAGCTTCATTTTGAAGTGACTAAGAAGCATACATGCTTACTTTTTCATATTCATGTTTTTAACTTATTCGAATCTTGGTGGAACCAAGGATTTGACCAAGATTCAAATGGGTATAAAAATTCAAAAAAACAAGGTCTTCTTATGTTATATAGTAAGCATTCAATTAATTTGATAAACAAGGTCTACACATATTCAAACCAGGAAAATCATGTATCTACCCCCTAACCCTAAACTCTGTCTTATGAAGTCAAGCATGCATGAAGAGAAGTGGTTTTTGGTTTCAATCATGGAAATTTCAAAAACGCTCTCAAGAGCTTCCATTTTGGAGTGACTACGAATGATACATGCTTAATTTTTCATATTCATGTTTTAAACTTGTTTAAATCATGGTCAAACCTAGGATTTGGCCAAGATTCAAATGGGCAAAATTTTAAAAAAAATCAAGGCACATAGTCTTCTTATGTCATATAGTAAGCATCATTCAATTAAGTTGATAAACAAGGTCTAGAGATATTCAAACGAGAGAAATCATGTATGTACCCCTAACCCTAAACTCTGTCTCATGAAGTCAAGCGCATGCATGAAGATATGTGGTTTTTGGTTTCAAACATGGAAATTTCAAAAACCCTCCCAAGAGCTTCATTTCGAAGTGATTAATTAAGAAGCATACATGCATGGTTACTTTTTCATAGCCATGTTTTAAACTTATTCAAATCTTGGTGAAACCTAGGATTTGACCAAGATTCAAATGGGTATAAAAATTCAAAAAAAAAACAAAAAAGGTCTTCTTATGTTATATAGTAGGCATTCAATTAAGTTGATAAACAAGGTCTAGACATATTTAAACAAGAAAAATCATGCATGTATCTACCCCTAACCCTAAACTCTGTTTCATGAAGTCAAGCATGAAGATATGTGGTTTTTGGTTTCGAACATGGAAATTCAAAAACCCTCCCAAGAGCTTCATTTTGAAGTGACTAAGAAGCATACATGCTTACTTTTTCATATTCATGTTTTTAACTTATTCAAATCTTGGTGGAACCAAGGATTTGACCAAGATTCAAATGGGCATAAAAATTCAAAAAAAAACAAGGTCTTCTTATGTTATATAGTAAGCATTCAATTATTTTGATAAACAAGGTCTACACATATTCAAACCAGGAAATTATGTATCTACCCCCTAACCCTAAACTCTGTCTTATGAAGTCAAGCATGCATGAAGAGAAGTGGTTTTTGGTTTCAAGCATGGAAATTTCAAAAACCCTCCCAAGAGCTTCATTTTGGAGTGACTAAGAAGCATACGTACGTGCTTACTTTTTCATATTCATGTTTTAAACTTGTTCAAATCTTGGTCAAACCTATGATTTGACCAAGATTCAAATGGGTATAAAAAATGAAAACCAAGGTCTTCTTATGTCATATAGTAAGCATTCAATTAAGTTGATAAATAAGGTCTAGACATATTCAAACCAGAAAAATCATGTATCAAGCTACCCCTAACCCCTAATTAACTCTGTCTTATGAATTCAAGCATGAAGATAAGTATGTGGTTTTTTGGTTTCAAACATGGAAATTTCAAAAACCCTCTCAAGATCGAGCTTCATTTTGGAGTGACTACGAAGGATACATGCTTACTTTTTCATATTCATGTTTTAAACTTGTTTAAATCATGGTCAAACCTAGGATTTGACAAAGATTCAAATGGGCATAATTTAAAAAAAACAAAAAATGAAAAACCAAGGCACATAGTCTTCTTATGTTATATTGTAAGCATTCAATTAAGTTGATAAACAAGGTCTAGACATATTCAAACCAGAGAAATCATGTATCTACCCCCTAACCTAAACTCTGTCTCATGAAGTCAAGCATGATGATATGTGGTTTTTTGGTTTCAAACATGGAAATTTCAAAAACCCTCCCAAGAGCTTCATTTTGAAGTGATTAATTATGAAGCATACATGCATGCTTACTTTTTCATATTCATGTTTTAAACTTATTCAAATCTTGGTGAAACCTAGGATTTGACCAAGATTCAAATCCGTATAAAAATTAAAAAACAAAATAAAAAAAACAAGGTCTTCTTATGTTATATAGTAAGCATTCAATTAAGTTGATAAATAAGGTCTAGACATATTCAAACCAGAAAAATCATGTATCTACTCCTAACCCTAAACTTTATCTTATGAAGTCAAGCATGAAGAGAAGTGGTTTTTCGTTTCAAGCATGGAAATTTCAAAAACCTCCCCAAACTTCATTTTAGAGTGACTAAGAAGGATACAAGCTTCCCTTTTCATTTTCATGTTTTAAACTTGTTTAAATTATCTTGGTCCGCCCATGCTATAGTCTGGATCCGCCCATGCTATAGTTTGAGGCCATTTGGATGACGTCGAAAAAATTCTTTGATTAGAAATGGGGTTGTTCGAACCCCGTAGTTGGATTTTTTTGAACCTTGATCTGTAGTACTGGGCAAAACCCTAGTTTAACCTATTTAATTATAGATTCGTAGGTCGATTTTTCTACGTACCTTTTTATTATTACTCTACTATGCAGCACATATGTGTTTGCCCGTCGAGTGAAACTCGGAGGAAGAGGGATCACTCGGAAGGAGAGAAGAAGGAGGGAGAGCATTATGGTGTCTCCCTTTTTCGGGTGATGATGTTGACTTTTGTGCGGGGGTTTGTCGGTGAGCAGGAGGTGCGAGCGAGCGGCGAGCGAGGCCGAGAATGAGAGAGATTTGTTTTTTTGTGAGAGGGACAACCGAAGGATCCAGAAGGACCCACAGACTTCCAATACGCATCCTGATGCGTCTTCTCTTGACAAAGAAAATGGCTGGGAGTTTGCGTACCTATTGCACGTGACTTGTGCTCACTGAAGTGTGGGACCTCACGCATGGGCACCACACGTAAGTGACAGACCTGTTGGTGTAAAAACTCGGTTGATTATTATAGTGCATTAGAACAAAGTTTCCTATGGATTCAAGGGTAGGAAATCCAAGTTAACTCATTTACATGACATTATTTTTTCCATGAAGCAAAGTTAACACATCTATCAATTGGTACATTTTGGAGTGACTAAGAAGGATCCATGCTTACCTTTTCGTTTTCACGTGTTAAACTTGTTTAAATCTTGGTCAAACCTAGGATTTGACAGAGATTCAAATGGGCGGAAAATTCAAAAAAAAACAGAAAAATGAAAAACCAAAGCACATACGTAGTTTTCTTATGTCATATAGTAAGCATTCAAGTTGATAAACAAGGTCTAGACATATTCAAAACATACAAATCATGTATGTACCCCTAACCCTAAACTATGTCTTATGAAGTCAAGCATGAAGAGAAGTGGTTTTCGGTTTCAAACATGGAAATTTCAAAAACCTCCCAAAAACTTCATTTAGAGTGACTAAGAAGGATAAATGCTTCCCTTTTCATTTTCATGTTTTAAACTTGTTTAAATCTTGGTAAAACCTAGGATCTGACCAAGATTCAAATGGGCATCAAAAATAAAAAAAATCAGAAAAATGAAAAACCAAAGCACATAGTCTTCTTATGTCATATAGTAAGCATTAAAGTTGATAAACAAGGTCTAGACGTATTCAAACCAGACAAATCATGTATCTACCCCTAACCCTAAACTCTGTCTTATGAAGTCAAGCATGAAGAGAAGTTGTTTTGGGTTTCAAACATGGAAATTTCAAAAACCCTCTCAAAGAGCTTCATTTTGGAGTGACTAAGAAGGATCCATAGGAAACTATGTACTAATATAGTATAATGATCACCCGAGTTATTAGAGCAACAAGTCTGTCACTTACGTGTGGTTCCCATGCGTGAGGTCCCACACTTCAGTGAGCACAAGTCACGTAGTCTTCTTATGTCATATAGTAAGCATTCAATTAAGTTGATAAACAAGGTTTAGACATATCAAACCAGAAAAATCATGTATCTACCCCCTATATATCCCTAAACCCTGACTTATGAAGTCAAGCATGAAGAGAAGAAGTGGTTTTTGGTTTCAAACATGGAAATTTCAAAAACCCTCCCAAGAGCTTCATTTTGGAGTGACTAGTTAAGACGCATACATGCTTACTTTTTCATATTCATGTTTTAAACTTGTTCAAATCTTGGTCAACAAACCTAGCTACGATTTGACGAAGATTCAAATGGGTATAAAAAAATTAAAACCAAGGTCTGCTCATGTCATATAGTAAGCATTCAATTAAATTGATAAACAAGGTCTAGACATATTCAAACTAGTAGAAAAATCATGTATCTACCCCCTAACCCTAATTAAACTATGTCTTATGAAGTCAAGCATGCATGAAGAAAAGTGGTTTTTGGTTTTCAAGCATGGAAATTTCAAAAACCCTCCCAAGAGCTACATATTGGAGTGACTAAGAAGGATAGATGCTTAATTTTTCATATTCATGTTTTAAACTTGATTAAATCATGGTCAAACCTAGGATTTGACCAAGATTCAAATGGGCATAAAAATTAAAAAAAAATGAAAAACCAATGCACATAGTCATCTTATGTCATCTAGTAAGCATTCAATTAAGTTGATAAACAAGGTCTAGACATATTCAAACAAGAAAATTCATGTATCAAGCTACCCCTATCCCCAAACTCTGTCTTATATATGAAGTCAAGCATGAAGAGAAGTACGCGGTTTTTGGTTTCAAACATGGAAATTTCAAAACCCCTCTCAAGAGCTTCATTTTGGAGTGACTACGAAGGATACATACTTAATTTTTCATATTCATGTTTTAAACTTGTTTAAATCATGGTCAAACCTAGGATTTGGCCAAGATTCAAATGGGCAAAATTTTAAAAAAAATGAAAAATCAAGGCACATAGTCTTCTTATGTCATATATATAGTAAGCATTCAATTAAGTTGATAAACAAGGTCTAGACATATTCAAACGAGAGAAATCATGTATCTACCCCCTAACACTAAACTCTGTCTCATGAAGTCAAGCGCATGCATGAAGATATGTGGTTTTTGGTTTCAAACATGGAAATTTCAAAAACCCTCCCAAGAGCTTCATTTCGAAGTGATTAATTAAGAAGCATACATGCATGCTTACTTTTTCATATTCATGTTTTAAACTTATTCAAATCTTGGTGAAACCTAGGATTTGACCAAGATTCAAATCCGTATAAAAATTTAAAAATAAAATAAAAAAACAAGGTCTTCTTATGTTATATAGTAGGCATTCAATTAAGTTGATAAACAAGGTCTAGACATATTCAAAGAAGAAAAGTCATGCATGTATCTACCCCTAACCCTAAACTATGTTTCATGAAGTCAAGCATGAAGATATGTGGTTTTTGGTTTCGAACATGGAAATTCAAAAACCCTCCCAAGAGCTTCATTTTGAAGTGACTAAGAAGCATACATGCTTACTTTTTCATATTCATGTTTTTAACTTATTCAAATCTTGGTGGAACCAAGGATTTGACCAAGATTCAAATGGGTATAAAAATTCAAAAAAAACAAGGTCTTCTTATGTTATATAGTAAGCATTCAATTAATTTGATAAACAAGGTCTACACATATTCAAACAAGGAAAATCATGTATCTACCCCCTAACCCTAAACTCTGTCTTATGAAGTCAAGCATGCATGCATGAAGAGAAGTGGTTTTTGGTTTCAATCATGGAAATTTCAAAAACGCTCTCAAGAGCTTCCATTTTGGAGTGACTACGAAGGATACATGCTTAATTTTTCATATTCATGTTTTAAACTTGTTTAAATCATGGTAAAACCTAGGATTTGGCCAAGATTCAAATGGGCAAAATTTAAAAAAAATCAAGGCACATAGTCTTCTTATGTCATATAGTAAGCATCATTCAATTAAGTTGATAAACAAGGTCTAGACATATTCAAACGAGAGAAATCATGTATCTACCCCCTAACCCTAAACTCTGTCTCATGAAGTCAAGCACATGCATGAAGATATGTGGTTTTTGGTTTCAAACATGGTAATTTCAAAAACCCTCCCAAGAGCTTCATTTCGAAGTGATTAATTAAGAAGCATACATGCATGGTTACTTTTTCATAGTCATGTTTTAAACTTATTCAAATCTTGGCGAAACCTAGGATTTGACCAAGATTCAAATGGGTATAAAAATTCAAAAAAAAAACAAAAAAGGTCTTCTTATGTTATATAGTAGGCATTCAATTAAGTTGATAAACAAGGTCTAGACATATTCAAACAAGAAAAATCATGCATGTATCTACCCCTAACCCTAAACTCTGTTTCATGAAGTCAAGCATGAAGATATGTGGTTTTTGGTTTCGAACATGGAAATTCAAAAACCCTCCCAAGAGCTTCATTTTGAAGTGACTAAGAAGCATACATGCTTACTTTTTCATATTCATGTTTTTAACTTATTCAAATCTTGGTGGAACCAAGGATTTGACCAAGATTCAAATGGGTATAAAAATTCAAAAAAAAAAAAGGTCTTCTTATGTTATATAGTAAGCATTCAATTATTTTGATAAACAAGGTCTACACATATTCAAACCAGGAAATTATGTATCTACCCCCTAACCCTAAACTCTGTCTTATGAAGTCAAGCATGCATGAAGAGAAGTGGTTTTTGGTTTCAAGCATGGAAATTTCAAAAACCATCCCAAGAGCTTCATTTTGGAGTGACTAAGAAGCATACGTACGTGCTTACTTTTTCATATTCATGTTTTAAACTTGTTCAAATCTTGGTCAAACCTATGATTTGACCAAGATTCAAATGGGTATAAAAAATGAAAACCAAGGTCTTCTTATGTCATATAGTAAGCATTCAATTAAGTTGATAAATAAGGTCTAGACATATTCAAACCAGAAAAATCATGTATCAAGCTACCCCTATCCTCTAATTAACTCTGTCTTATGAAGTCAAGCATGAAGATAAGTATGTGGTTTTTTGGTTTCAAACATGGAAATTTCAAAAACCCTCTCAAGACCGAGCTTCATTTTGGAGTGAGTACGAAGGATACATGCTTACTTTTTCGTATTCATGTTTTAAACTTGTTTAAATCATGGTCAAACCTAGGATTTGACAAAGATTCAAATGGGCATAATTTAAAAAAAAACAAAAAATGAAAAACCAAGGCACATAGTCTTCTTATGTTATATTGTAAGCATTCAATTAAGTTGATAAACAAGGTCTAGACATATTCAAACCAGAGAAATCATGTATCTACCCCCTAACCTAAACTCTGTCTCATGAAGTCAAGCATGATGATATGTGGTTTTTTGGTTTCAAACATGGAAATTTCAAAAACCCTCCCAAGAGCTTCATTTTGAAGTGATTAATTATGAAGCATACATGCATGCTTACTTTTTCATATTCATGTTTTAAACTTATTCAAATCTTGGTGAAACCTAGGATTTGACCAAGATTCAAATCCGTATAAAAATTAAAAAACAAAATAAAAAAAAACAAGGTCTTCTTATGTTATATAGTAAGCATTCAATTAAGTTGATAAATAAGGTCTAGACATATTCAAACCAGAAAAATCATGTATCTACCCCTAACCCTAAACTTTGTCTTATGAAGTCAAGCATGAAGAGAAGTGGTTTTTGGTTTCAAGCATGGAAATTTCAAAAACCTCCCCAAACTTCATTTTAGAGTGACTAAGAAGGATACAAGCTTCCCTTTTCATTTTCATGTTTTAAACTTGTTTAAATTATCTTGGTCCGCCCATGCTATAGTCTGGATCTGCCCATGCTATAGTTTGAGGCCATTTGGATGACGTCGAAAAAATTCTTTGATTAGAAATGGGGTTGTTCGAACCCCGTAGTTGGATTTTTTGAACCTTGATCTGTAGTACTGGGCAAAACCCTAGTTTAACCTATTTAATTATAGATTCGTAGGTCGATTTTTCTACGTACCTTTTTATTATTACTCTACTATGCAGCACATATGTGTTTGCCCGTCGAGTGAAACTCGGAGGAAGAGGGATCACTCGGAAGGAGAGAAGAGGGAGGGAGAGCATTATGGTGTCTCCCCTTTTTCGGGTGATGATGTTGACTGTTGTGCAGGGTTTGTCAGTGAGCAGGAGGTGCGAGCGAGCGAGCGAGTCGAGCAAGGCCGAGAATGAGAGAGATTTGTTTTTTTTTGTGAGAGGGACAACCGAAGGATCCCGAAGGACCCAGAGACTTCCAATACGCATCCTGATGCGTCTTCTCTTGACAAAGAAAATGGCTGGGAGTTTGCGTACCTATTGCACGTGACTTGTGCTCACTGAAGTGTGGGACCTCACGCATGGGCACCACACGTAAGTGACAGACCTGTTGGTGTAAAAACTCGGTTGATTATTATAGTGCATTAGAACAAAGTTTCCTATGGATTCAAGGGTAGGAAATCCAAGTTAACTCATTTACATGACATTATTTTTTCCATGAAGCAAAGTTAACACATCTATCAATTGGTACATTTTGGAGTGACTAAGAAGGATCCATGCTTACCTTTTCGTTTTCACGTGTTAAACTTGTTTAAATCTTGGTCAAACCTAGGATTTGACAGAGATTCAAATGGGCGGAAAATTCAAAAAAAAAACAGAAAAATGAAAAACCAAAGCACATACGTAGTTTTCTTATGTCATATAGTAAGCATTCAAGTTGATAAACAAGGTCTAGACATATTCAAAACATACAAATCATGTATGTACCCCTAACCCTAAACTATGTCTTATGAAGTCAAGCATGAAGAGAAGTGGTTTTGGGTTTCAAACATGGAAATTTCAAAAACCTCCCAAAAACTTCATTTAGAGTGACTAAGAAGGATAAATGCTTCCCTTTTCATTTTCATGTTTTAAACTTGTTTAAATCTTGGTAAAACCTAGGATCTGACCAAGATTCAAATGGGCATCAAAAATAAAAAAATCAGAAAAATGAAAAACCAAAGCACATAGTCTTCTTATGTCATATAGTAAGCATTAAAGTTGATAAACAAGGTCTAGACGTATTCAAACCAGACAAATCATGTATCTACCCCTAACCCTAAACTCTGTCTTATGAAGTCAAGCATGAAGAGAAGTTGTTTTGGGTTTCAAACATGGAAATTTCAAAAACCCTCTCAAAGAGCTTCATTTTGGAGTGACTAAGAAGGATCCATAGGAAACTATGTACTAATACAGTATAATGATCACCCGAGTTATTAGAGCAACAAGTCTGTCACTTACGTGTGGTTCCCATGCGTGAGGTCCCACACTTCAGTGAGCACAAGTCACGTTGTCTTCTTATGTCATATAGTAAGCATTCAATTAAGTTGATAAACAAGGTCTAGACATATCAAACCAGAAAAATCATGTATCTACCCCCTATATATCCCTAAACCCCGACTTATGAAGTCAAGCATGAAGAGAAGAAGTGGTTTTTGGTTTCAAACATGGAAATTTCAAAAACCCTCCCAAGAGCTTCATTTTGGAGTGACTAGTTAAGACGCATACATGCTTACTTTTTCATATTCATGTTTTAAACTTGTTCAAATCTTGGTCAACAAACCTAGCTACGATTTGACGAAGATTCAAATGGGTATAAAAATTAAAACCAAGGTCTGCTCATGTCATATAGTAAGCATTCAATTAAATTGATAAACAAGGTCTAGACATATTCAAACTAGTAGGAAAATCATGTATCTACCCCTAACCCTAAACTATGTCTTATGAAGTCAAGCATGCATGAAGAAAAGTGGTTTTTGGTTTTCAAGCATGGAAATTTCAAAAACCCTCCCAAGAGCTACATATTGGAGTGACTAAGAAGGATAGATGCTTAATTTTTCATATTCATGTTTTAAACTTGATTAAATCATGGTCAAACCTAGGATTTGACCAAGATTCAAATGGGCATAAAAATTCAAAAAAATGAAAAACCAATGCACATAGTCATCTTGTGTCATCTAGTAAGCATTCAATTAAGTTGATAAACAAGGTCTAGACATATTCAAACAAGAAAATTCATGTATCAAGCTACCCCTATCCCCAAACTCTGTCTTATATATGAAGTCAAGCATGAAGAGAAGTACGCGGTTTTTTGGTTTCAAACATGGAAATTTCAAAACCCCTCTCAAGAGCTTCATTTTGGAGTGACTACGAAGGATACATACTTAATTTTTCATATTCATGTTTTAAACTTGTTTAAATCATGGTCAAACCTAGGATTTGGCCAAGATTCAAATGGGAAAAATTTAAAAAAAAATGAAAAATCAAGGCACATAGTCTTCTTATGTCATATAGTAAGCATTCAATTAAGTTGATAAACAAGGTCTAGACATATTCAAACGAGAGAAATCATGTATCTACCCCCTAACACTAAACTCTGTCTCATGAAGTCAAGCGCATGCATGAAGATATGTGGTTTTTGGTTTCAAACATGGAAATTTCAAAAACCCTCCCAAGAGCTTCATTTCGAAGTGATTAATTAAGAAGCATACATGCATGCTTACTTTTTCATATTCATGTTTTAAACTTATTCAAATCTTGGTGAAACCTAGGATTTGACCAAGATTCAAATCCGTATAAAAATTTAAAAATAAAATAAAAAAACAAGGTCTTCTTATGTTATATAGTAGGCATTCAATTAAGTTGATAAACAAGGTCTAGACATATTCAAAGAAGAAAAATCATGCATGTATCTACCCCTAACCCTAAACTATGTTTCATGAAGTCAAGCATGAAGATATGTGGTTTTTGGTTTCGAACATGGAAATTCAAAAACCCTCCCAAGAGCTTCATTTTGAAGTGACTAAGAAGCATACATGCTTACTTTTTCATATTCATGTTTTTAACTTATTCAAATCTTGGTGGAACCAAGGATTTGACCAAGATTCAAATGGGTATAAAAGTTCAAAAAAAAACAAGGTCTTCTTATATGTTATATAGTAAGCATTCAGTTAATTTGATAAACAAGGTCTACACATATTCAAACCAGGAAAATCATGTATCTACCCCCTAACCCTAATTAAACTCTGTCTTATGAAGAAGTCAAGCATGCATGAAGAGAAGTGGTTTTTGGTTTCAAGCATGGAAATTTCAAAAACCCTCCCAAGAGCTACATATTGGAGTGACTAAGAAGGATAGATGCTTAATTTTTCATATTCATGTTTTAAACTTGTTTAAATCATGGTCAAACCTAGGATTTGACCAAGATTCAAATGGGCAAAATTTTAAAAAATGAAAAATCAAGGCACATAGTCTTCTTATTTTTGGTTTCAAACATGGAAATTTCAAAAACCCTCCCAAAGAGCTTCATTTTGGAGTGACTAAGAAGGATCCATAGGAAACTATGTACTAATACAGTATAATGATCACCCGAGTTATTAGAGCAACAAGTCTGTCACTTACGTGTGGTTCCCATGCGTGAGGTCCCACACTTCAGTGAGCACAAGTCACGTACGCTAGGTAGGCAAACTCCCAGCCATCTTCTTTGTCAAGAGAGAGGCATCAACACACACACACACACTCTCTCTCTCTCCAATTATCCACCTCCGTTGGCTGCCGGTTTTGGCAGGTCGTTTCTAGCTCAGCTCGTAGGCCATGGTGTGCAGGCTCTGTAGCCATGGCGATTTGGTCGCGCCAAGTGGTTCGTCCCCGGCTCCGACGAGGATCAATCCGGACGGTGCCTATTAAGGACCCGATCGCATTTCTTGCTTTCAGCATGGGGTCTACCATGTAAATCTTAGGGATTTAGACGTAATTTCCTGTTTATTTTGTGTCCTGCTGTAAACTGCGCTCTGATGCGTATTGGAAATCTGGGTCCTTCAGGATCGTTCGGTTGTCCCTCTAAAAAAACATCTCTCTCATTCTCGGCCTTTCTCGCTCGCTCGCACCCCCTGCGCAGATAACCACACTGTGCAGTCCAACATCACCAGAAAAAGGATAGACACCATAAATAAGTGGGGCCCCGTGTTGCTCTCCCTTCGTCTCCTCCCGTGTGATCCCTCTTCCTCCGACTCGACCTTGCGGAAAAGAAAAATGAAATGAAAGAGTTTCACTTGGACGGGCAAACACATGTGCCGCCTAGTAATAATAATAATAACGTAAAAAAATCGACCTACGAATCTATTATTAAATAAGCTAAACTAGGGTTTTGCCCAAGATTACTAGAATCAATTTCTGAAAATCCAACTACGGGGTTCGATTTTGTCCGGCTAATATAAAATTATATAATCCGAACTAGTATTCCTCTAAAAACTCATTTTGGTATGCATCGTTTGGTACTTTTCATAGCTAGAGTGCTTACTCCCTCCGTTAGCAAATAGTCTTCGTATGTCATATAGTAAGCATTCAAGTTGAAAAACAAGCTCTAGACATATTCAAACCAGAAAAATCATGTATCTACCCCCTATATATCCCTAAACCCTGACTTATGAATTCAAGCATGAAGAGAAGTGGTTTTTGGTTTCAATCATGGAAATTTCAAAAACCCTCCCAAGAGCTTCATTTTGGAGTGACTAATTAAGAAGCATACATGCTTACCTTTTCATATTAATGTTTTAAACTTGTTCAAATCTTGGTCAACAAACCTAGGATTTGACGAAGAATCAAATGGGTATAAAAAAATTAAAACCAAGGTCTGCTCATGTCATATAGTGAGCATTCAATTAAATTGATAAACAAGGTCTAGACATATTCAAACTAGCAGGAAAATCATGTATCTACCCCCTAACCCTAAACTTTACCTTATGAAGTCAAGCATGCATGAAGAGAAGTGGTTTTTGGTTTTCAAGCATGGAAATTTCAAAAACTCTTATGTCATCTAGTAAGCATTCAATTAAGTTGATAAACAATGTCTAGACATATTCAAACCAGAAAATTTATGTATCAAGCTACCCCTAACCCCAAACTCTGTCTTATGAAGTCAAGCATGAAGAGAAGTACGTGGTTTTTTGGTTTCAAACATGGAAATTTCAAAAACCCTCTCAAGATCGAGCTTCATTTTGGAGTGACTACGAAGGATACATGCTTAATTTTTCATATTCATGTTTTAAACTTGTTTAAATCATGGTCAAACATAGGATTTGACCAAGATTCAAATGGGCATAAAAATTCAAAAAAAAACAATAAAATGAAAAACCAATGCACATAGTCATCTTATGTCATCTAGTAAGCATTCAATTAAGTTGATAAACAAGGTCTAGACATATTCAAACCAAAAAAATTCATGTATCAAGCTACCCCTAACCCCAAAATCTGTCTTATGAAGTCAAGCATGAAGAGAAGTACGCGGTTTTTTGGTTTCAAACATGGAAATTTCAAAAGCCCTCTCAAGAGCTTCCATTTTGGAGTGACTACGAAGGATACATGCTTAATTTTTCATATTCATGTTTTAAACTTGTTTAAATCATGGTCAAACCTAGGATTTGGCCAAGATTCAAATGGGCAAAATTTAAAAAAAAATCAAGGCACATAGTCTTCTTATGTCATATACTAAGCATTCAATTAAGTTGATAAACAAGGTCTAGACATATTCAAACGAGAGAAATCATGTATCTACCCCCTAACCCTAAACTCTGTCTTATGAAGTCAAGCATGCATGAAGAGAAGTGGTTTTTGGTTTCAAGCATGGAAATTTCAAAAACCCTCCCAAGAGCTTCATTTTGGAGTGACTAAGAAGCATACGTACGTGCTTACTTTTTCATATTCATGTTTTAAACTTGTTCAAATCTTGGTCAAACCTATGATTTGACCAAGATTCAAATGGGTATAAAAAATGAAAACCAAGGTCTTCTTATGTCATATAGTAAGTATTCAATTAAGTTGATAAATAAGGTCTAGACATATTCAAACCAGAAAAATCATGTATCAAGCTACCCCTAATTAACTCTGTCTTATGAAGTCAAGCATGAAGATAAGTATGTGGTTTTTTGGTTTCAAACATGGAAATTTCAAAAACCCTATCAAGATCGAGCTTCATTTTGGAGTGACTACGAAGGATACATGCTTACTTTTTCATATTCATGTTTTAAACTTGTTTAAATCATGGTCAAACCTAGGATTTGACCAAGATTCAAATGGGCATAATTAAAAAAAAACAAAAAATGAAAAACCAAGGCACATAGTCTTCTTATGTTATATTGTAAGCATTCAATTATTTTGATAAACAAGGTCTACACATATTCAAACCAGAGAAATCATGTATCTACCCCTTCGGGGGATTACATGATACCATGATACCCTTTCGGGGGATTACACTATTTTAAATTAGGGGTGAGATAGCTGAGATTAAATGATACCATGATACCCTTTCGGGGGATTACACTATTTTAAATTTTGAGGGTATATGAAAGCTAAGGCCCTGTTTGTTTGGGCTTCTGCTTCTGCTTTTAGAGCTTTTGAGGTCCAAAAGTAGCAGCCCAAACAAACACCAACAATTAGAAAAGCGCTTTGAAGAAGCGTTGTGCCTAAATGAACTAGCAATCCGGAAGTTGGGCGAGACCTGCTTCCCGAGCTTCTTCTGCTCCCGAGCGGCGGTGGACCAAAATGCCCCTAACACTTGCTGCTAACAACGAAAAAACTGCCCTCACGTACAACTCTGGCCCACCCCTTACAATCGTTCCCCGCCCGAGAGCCCAGTGCCCATTTTCCCCTTCTTCCTGTCCCGTTCAATGAAAGGATAGGGTTAGGGTTTCCTGCCCAGCCGCCGTCGTCGTTCCGGCCAGCATCGTCGCCAGTATCCGCCGCCGCCGTCCCAGTAGTCCGTCCCCACTTGCAAGCTCGTCGGGAACGCCAGAGAGCATGGTGTAGGAGCTCCTGCAGCAGGGGCGCGCCTCCGCCGCGATAGCATGCATGGCCCCATGGTCAGCCTCGAGGCCGAGGGCCAGGTCGACCGCCTCCTCTGCGCGTAGGCGGACAAGCAGGGAAGCGCGGCCTAGGAGGAGGACGCTGAGCAGGGAGGCGCGACCTAGGAGGAGGAATCTGAGCACGGCCGCCGGCGACAGGAGGTGCTCGAGGCGTCGCGGGGTCGCAATTTCTCATTCAGCAGACCGCCTGGAGCTGCTCTTCCATCGGTTGGTCCATCTTCACTCCGGCGCGAGGCTCTTCACTACCCGCTCGGCTGCTGCAGGAAATTCTTCCTCCACAGTTCCGTCCAATCCACAGTATTGAAGTATTGATGTACAGAGTAATTGGTAGTTTGGTACAGAGCACGGTGTTCATGCGATGCAATTTTATTTTCCTCTCCTGTACTGTATATGGTAGCTACCAGTTTCACATGACGGTGAAGATGAGAAGGATTTGACAATCCTATTTATATATATTTTATTTTGGATGTCATCGTTTACTTCAAGCAATCAAGGCAATACTTCTGCAAAAATCCTTTTGTGCGCTATGATGGCGTGTATTTCACACGTTCGTTGGGCAACCCCAAGAGGAAGGTATGATGCGCACAGCAGCAAGTTTTCCCTCAGAAAGAAACCAAGGTTTATCGAACCAGGAGGAGCCAAGAAGCACGTTGAAGGTTGATGGCGGCGAGATGTAGTGCGGCGCAACACCAGGGATTCCGGCGCCAACGTGGAACCTGCACAACACAACCAAAGTACTTTGCCCCAACGAAACAGTGAGGTTGTCAATCTCACCGGCTTGCTGTAACAAAGAGTTAACCGTATTGTGTGGAAGATGATTGTTTGCAGAAAACAGTAGAACAGTATTGCAGTAGATTGTATTTCAGTAAAGAGAATTGGACCGGGGTCCACAGTTCACTAGAGGTGTCTCTCCCATAAGACGAAACGACATGTTGGGTGAACAAATTACGATTGGGCAATTGACAAATAAAGAGAGCATGACAATGCACATACTTATCATGATGAGTATAGTGAGATTTAATTGGGCATTACGACAAAGTACATAGACCGCCATCCAACTGCATCTATGCCTAAAAAGTCCACCTTCAGGTTATCATCCGAACCCCCTCCAGTATTAAGTTGCAAGCAACAGACAATTGCATTAAGTATGGTGCGTAATGTAATCAACAACTACATCCTTAGACATAGCATCAATGTTTTATCCCTAGTGGCAACAGCACAACACAACCTTAGAACTTTCTGTCACTTTGTCCCGGTGTCAATGCAGGCATGAACCCACTATCGAGCATAAGTACTCCCTCTTGGAGTTACAAGCATCTACTTGGCCAGAGCATCTACTAGTAACGGAGAGCATGCAAGATCATAAACAACACATAAGCATAACTTTGATAATCAACATAACAAGTATTCTCTATTCATCGGATCCCAACAAACGCAACATATAGAATTACAGATAGATGATCTTGATCATGTTAGGCAGCTCACAAGATCCGACAATGATAGCACAATGGGGAGAAGACAACCATCTAGCTACTGCTATGGACCCATAGTCCAGGGGTAGACTACTCACACATCACACCGGAGGCGACCATGGCGGCGTAGAGTCCTCAGGAGATGATTCCCCTCTCCGGCGGGTGCCGGAGGCGATCTCTGGATCCCCGAGATGGGATCGGCGGCGGCGGCGTCTCTGGAAGGTTTTCCGTATCGTGGCTCCCGGTCCTGGGGTTTTCGTCACGGAGGCTAGTTGTAGGCGGAAGGGCAGAGTCGGGGGCCAGACGAGGGGGCAACACCATAGGGCGGCGCGGGACCCCACAGGGCCGAGCCGCCGCGTGGTGTCGCCACCTCGTGGCCCCACTTCGTGTGTTCGTGGGACGTCGGGAAGCTCCGTGGAAAAATAGGCCCCCGGGCTTTGATTTCGTCCAATTCCGAGAATATTTCCTTACTAGGATTTCTGAAACCAAAAGCAGCAGAAAAAGCAAGCGGCACTTCGGCATCTTGTTAATAGGTTAGTTCCGAGAAAATGCACGAATATGACATAAAGTGTGCATAAAACATGTAGATAACATCAATAATGTGGCATGGAACATAAGAAATTATCGATACGTCGGAGACGTATCAGCATCCCCAAGCTTAGTTACGCTCGTCCCGAGCGAGTAAAACGATAACACAGATAATTTACGGAGTGACATGCCATCATAATCTTGATCATACTATTTGTAAAGCATATGTAGTGAATGCAGCGATCAAAACAATGTGTATGACATGAGTAAACAAGTGAATCATATAGCAAAGACTTTTCATGAATAGCACTTCAAGACAAGCATCAATAAGTCTTGCATAAGAGTTAACTCATAAAGCAATAATTCAAAGTAAAGGTATTGAAGCAACACAAACGAAGATTAAGTTTCAGCGGTTGCTTTCAACTTGTAACATGTATATCTCATGGATATTGTCAACATAGAGTAATATAATAAGTGCAATAAGCAAGTATGTAGGAATCAATGCATAGTTCACACAAGTGTTTGCTTCTTGAGGTGGAGAGAAATAGGTGAACTGACTCAACATTGAAAGTAAAAGAATGGTCCTCATAGAGGAAAAGCATCGATTGCTATATTTGTGCTAGAGCTTTGATTTTGAAAACATGAAACAATTTTGGCAACGGTAGTAATAAAGCATATGCATCATGTAAATTATATCTTATAAGTTGCAAGCCTCATGCATAGTGTACTAATAGTGCCCGCACCTTGTCCTAATTAGCTTGGACTACCTGGATTATCACCGCAATACATATGCTTTAACCAAGTATCACAAAGGGGTACCTCTATGCCGCTGTACAAAGGTCTAAGGAGAAAGCTCGCATTTGGATTTCTCGCTTTTGATTATTCTCAACTTAGACATCCATACCGGGACAACATAGACAACGAGATAATGGACTCCTCTTTTAATGCTTAAAGCATTCAACAACAATTAATTCTTTTCTCATTAGAGATTTGAGGATGTTTGTCCAAAACTGAAACTTCCACCATGGAACATGGCTTCGGTTAGCGGCCCAATGTTCTTCTCTCACAATATGCATGCTCAAACCATTCAACTCAGAGTAGATCGCCCTTACTTCAGACAAGACGAACATGCATAGCAACTCACATGAAATTCAACAATGAGTTGATGGCGTTCCCCAGTAAACATGGTTATCGCACAACAAGCAACTTAATAAGAGATAAAGTGCATAATTACATATTCAATACCACAATAGTTTTTAAGCTATTTGTCCCATGAGCTATATATTGCAAAGGTGAATGATTGAATTTTAAAGGTAGCACTCAAGCAATTTACTTTGGAATGGCGGAAAATACCATGTAGCATAGGTAGGTATGGTGGACACAAATGGCATAGTGGTTGGCTCAAGTATTTTGGATGCATGAGAAGTATTCCCTCTCGATACAAGGTTTAGGCTAGCAAGGCTTATTTGAAACAAACACAAGGATGAACCGGTGCAGCAAAACTCACATGAAAGACATATTGAAAACATTATAAGACTCCACACCATCTTCCTTGTTGTTCAAACTCAATACTAGAAATTATCTAGACCTTAGAGAAACCAAATATGCAAACCAATTTTAGCATGCTCTATGTATTTCTTCATTAATGGGTGCAAAGTATATGATGCAAGAGCTTAATCATGAGCACAACAATTGCCAAGTATCACATTACCCAAGACATTTATAGCAATTACTACATGTATCATTTTCCAATTCCAACCATATAACAATTTAACGAAGGAGAAACTTCGCCATGAATACTATGAGTAGAAACCAAGGACATACTTGTCCATATGCTACAGCGGAGCGTGTATCTCTCCCATAAAGTGAATGCTAGGATCCATTTTATTCAAACAAAACAAAAAAACAAAAACAAACCGACGCTCCAAGAAAAAGCACATAAGATGTGATGGAATAAAAATATAGTTTCAGGGGAGGAACCTGATAATGTTGTCGATGAAGAAGGGGATGCCTTGGGCATCCCCAAGCTTAGACGCTTGAGTCTTCTTGATATATGCAGGGGTGAACCACCGGGTGCATCCCCAAGCTTAGAGCTTTCACTCTCCTTGATCATGTTGCATCATACTCCTCTCTTGATCCTTGAAAACTTCCTCCACACCAAACTCGAAACAACTCATTAGAGGGTTAGTGCACATTATAAATTGACATATTCAGAGGTGACACAATCATTCTTAACACTTCTGGACATTGCATAATGCTACTGGACATTAGTGGATCAAAGAAATTCATCCAACATAGCGAAAGAGGCAATGCGAAATAAAAGGCAGAATCTGTCAAAACAGAACAGTTCGTATTGACGAATTTTAAAATGGCACCAGACTTGCTCAAATGAAAATGCTCAAATTGAATGAAAGTTGCATACATATCTGAGGATCATGCACGTAAATTGGCTTAATTTTCTGAGCTACCTACAGGGAGGTGGACCCAGATTCGTGACAGCAAAGAAATCTGGAACTGTGCAGTAATCCAAATCTAGTACTTACTTTTCTATCAACGGCTTAACTTGGCACAACAAAACACAAAACTAAGATAAGGAGAGGTTGCTACAGTAGTAAACAACTTCCAAGACACAAAATAAAACAAAGTACTGTAGCAAAATAACACTTGGGTTATCTCCCAAAAAGTTCTTTCTTTATAGCCATTAAGATGGGCAGCAGCAGTTTTAATGATGCACTCGCAAGAAATAGTATTTGAAGCAAAAGAGAGCATCAAGAGGCAAATTCAAAACACATTTAAGTCTAAAATGCTTCCTATGCATAGGAATCTTGTAAATAAACAAGTTCATGAAGAGCAAAGTAACAAGCATAGGAAGATAAAACAAGTGTAGCTTCAAAAATTTCAGCACATAGAGAGGTGTTTTAGTAACATGAAAATTTCTACAACCATATTTTCCTCTCTCATAATAATTTTCAGTAGCATCATGAGCAAACTCAACAATGTAACTATCACATAAAGCATTCTTATCATGAGTCTCATGCATAAAATTATTACTCTCCACGTAAGCATAATCAATTTTATTAGTTGTAGTGGGAGCAAATTCAACAAAGTGGCTATCATCATATATAGGAGGCATATCGTAATCATGAAAGAAAATTTTCTCCTCAATGCTTGGGGGACTAAAAAGATCATGCTCATCAGAGCCAGCTTCCCCAAGCTTAGAATTTTCCATAGCATTAGCAACAATGGTGTTCAAAGCATCCATAGTAATAACATTCCCATTAGCATGCATATAAAGTTCCATGGGTTTTTTAATTCTCTCTTCAAACACATCATGTCCTAATTCAAGATAAAGTTCATAAAGATCTCTCATATTTTTGTTGTTTTCCATTATGCTTAACTAGTGAAATAAAAACATGCATGATATTATAAAGTAAAACAAGTAACTAATTTTTTTGTGTTTTTAATATAGAGTGCAAGACAGTAAATAAAGTAAAACTAGCAACTAATTTTTTTGTATTTTGATTTAGTGCAGCAAACAAAGTAGTAAATAAAACTAAGCAAGACAAAAACAAAGTAAAGAGATTGAGAAGTGGATACTCCCCTTGCAGCGTGTCTTGATCTCCCCGGCAACGGCGCCAGAAAAAGAGCTTGATGGCGTGTATTTCACACGTTCGTTGGGCAACCCCAAGAGGAAGGTATGATGCGCACAGCAGCAAGTTTTCCTTCAGAAAGAAACCAAGGTTTATCGAACCAGGAGGAGCCAAGAAGCACGTTGAAGGTTGATGGCGGCGAGATGTAGTGCGGCGCAACACCAGGGATTCCGGCGCCAACGTGGAACCTGCACAACACAACCAAAGTACTTTGCCCCAACGAAACAGTGAGGTTGTCAATCTCACCGGCTTGCTGTAACAAAGAGTTAACCGTATTGTGTGGAAGATGATTGTTTGCGAAAACGGTAGAAACGATTGCAGTAGATTGTATTTCAGTAAAGAGAATTGGACCGGGGTCCACAGTTCACTAGAGGTGTCTCTCCCATAAGACGAACAGCATGTTGGGTGAACAAATTACAGTTGGGAAATTGACAAATAAAGAGAGCATGACAATGCACATGCATATCATGATGAGTATAGTGAGATTTAATTGGGCATTACGACAAAGTACATAGACCGCCATCCAACTGCATCTATGCCTAAAAAGTCCACCTTCAGGTTATCATCCGAACCCCCTCCAGTATTAAGTTGCAAGCAACAGACAATTGCATTAAGTATGGTGCGTAATGTAATCAACAACTACATCCTTAGACATAGCATCAATGTTTTATCCCTAGTGGCAACAGCACAACACAACCTTAGAACTTTCTGTCACTGTCCCAGGTGTCAATGCAGGCATGAACCCACTATCGAGCATAAGTACTCCCTCTTGGAGTTACAAGCATCTACTTGGCCAGAGCATCTACTAGTAACGGAGAGCATGCAAGATCATAAACAACACATAAGCATAACTTTGATAATCAACATAACAAGTATTCTCTATTCATCGGATCCCAACAAACGCAACATATAGAATTACAGATAGATGATCTTGATCATGTTAGGCAGCTCACAAGATCCGACAATGATAGCACAATGGGGAGAAGACAACCATCTAGCTACTGCTATGGACCCATAGTCCAGGGGTAGACTACTCACACATCACACCGGAGGCGACCATGGCGGCGTAGAGTCCTCCGGGAGATGATTCCCCTCTCCGGCAGGGTGCCGGAGGCGATCTCCTGGATCCCCCGAGATGGGATCGGCGGCGGCGGCGTCTCTGGAAGGTTTTCCGTATCGTGGCTCCCGGTCCTGGGGTTTTCGTCACGGAGGCTATTTGTAGGCGGAAGGGCAGAGTCGGGGGCCAGACGAGGGGGCCACACCATAGGGCGGCGCGAGCCCCCCCTGGGCCGCGCCGCCACGTGGTGTCGCCACCTCGTGGCCCCACTTCGTGTGTTCTTCGGTCTTCTGGAAGCTCCGTGGAAAAATAGGCCCCTGGGCTTTGATTTCGTCCAATTCCGAGAATATTTCCTTACTAGGATTTCTGAAACCAAAAACAGCAGAAAACAAAGAATCGGCACTTCGGCATCTTGTTAATAGGTTAGTTCCAGAAAATGCACGAATATGACATAAAGTGTGCATAAAACATGTAGATAACATCAATAATGTGGCATGGAACATAAGAAATTATCGATACGTCGGAGACGTATCACGCTATTTTGCAAATCTTACTTTTCAATATACAGTAGCATATTTTAGAGCTTAGAGCCTGCCCATTTAAAGCAACCTCGCTGATTAACAATCGACTGATTAATTCCTAAAATTAAGGTGATCGATCAATTAACGGCTAGTGAGATGTCTTGTGATATTGTTTACACTTTTTTTAAAGCCGTAAAAACTTTAACTTAGAAGCCAAAAGCTATATTTAATTCTAAACAACACTCCAAAATATTCCGATACAAAAAGTGTTCAAAATTATTTTAGCAAAAAAGAAAGATAAATTGAAGTATTTTGGGGTTATTAAACATGATAATTATGTAATGAAACTATTATAAATAGCAAATTCGTTTCAAATCTGCATATATTCAACATCTTCAGCACTCAGGGCATTTCAGACATTTCACTCCTAAACCAACAATGACAGCCATAAAAAGCACTTCAACCGGACATCAAATCTCTGCTTCCAACAGCTGCTTCTCACGACTACTTTTTCACAGACCCACCAGCTACAATTTTGCTTCTCAAAAGCTGCAGCCCAAACAAACAGACCCTAAATCCTTAGATTTTGTTGGCAAGTGAATGTTGTCATTGGCCCTGTTATGGATTTTGCATTTCTATTGCCACTACTTGTACTGACATCTCGCTTCATTCTTGTTTAATTCGGTCCCGTTGGTACTCGAACCCGGGTGGGCTGGCTGTGCACTCGCAAGCCTTGCCACTGAGCTTGCACTCAGTTCTCAGATTAAGCAATGCCTCGTTATGCTTAATTTAAATGTTATGGCACTTCATACAAGCCATACAATTAATTGTTGCATTGACCTTCTACGTTGTCGAAGGCACTATCTGAGCATGCTTAAATCAATCATACATTATTTTCCTAATTGTATCCAATCCAACATGCACATGTTTTGACTGTATTTGGCTATTTGCTAGATTTCTTACGTGCGGTGACCTGGCTTCGTTATTGGGCACATGATGTCTAGTTGCTTGGTTCATTGTATACATCATCGCCATGATCTAGTTTGGTTTGTTCTAAGAGGCATGTGGCTTAACTGGTTTCTTTGTTATATCTGCCTATGGTTTTCTTTCAAAATTATGTCAACAGTGCTGTTTGTTTGCCGTGTATTGTATTGCATTTTAACTTGTTTTGTCTTAGTTTCAGCCTGCAAACAAAGCTGTAATGTCAGTAGGGACAACCCATTTATCAAGTGTTGCGGTCATTTCACGAGCAACGATGTGATGTACGATGCTCTCATTGGTCCACCGAGTCCAAGTACACCAACCGTTCCGGAAGAAATAGATGTACGAGGCTCTATTTTGGATTGCTTGCTATGTTATATCAGCTCAATGATGCTCTTGAAATTGGAGGTCTTTTATTGCATCATATGATGTTGTAACTTGTTTTATCTAAATTTCAGGCTTCAAATAAAGCTACAAAGCCAGAAGCAAGGGCCAATGCCTCAAGTATTGATGTTTCACAAAGCAGCAGTGAGAGTGCATATTGCTCGCATAGGCCCATGGTATCTATTGCTCAACTTAATCCGGCACAAAGAGATTTGGGGGATGCACTCCAAGAGGCGATTGATATATTTGGGCGGGAAAACAAAGATCTTGATGAAATAATTGCCAACACACGCCAATGAGATACATGAATTAAAAAATAGGCAAACTTTGTGAGAAAATGTTCTAAAGAATCTCCTATGCACTTGTCATGGTAAGCCGGTTGTGATGTGTCCTGGGAATTGAAGGTGTCTAAATAAACTTTGATTACATTTGTTCGGTCAAGTGAATTTCTTGATGCCAATGCTGTAATTAATTACTGCTCAAAATTTCGTTCAAAATTTCCTGGTCTGTAATAATTGCAAATTTTGTTGTTGTACTA